>NC_134803.1:47255107-47395107 GCF_046742065.1 Oratosquilla oratoria | reverse complement strand
ACTATATATATATATATATATATATATATATATATATATATATATATATATATATATATATATATATATATACGCATGCAGAAAAACCACAAAGGAAAATAATAAATTAATGCCAGAGCGCTTTCGTCTATTCAGACGAAAGCGCACAATCAATTTATTATTTTCCTTTGCGTTTTTCTGCATATTTAGAATCACGAGTTCATGTGATTTTCAATGCATATATATATATATATATATATATATATATATATATATATATATATATATATATATATATATTAACAAGGATTAAATACGTTCAATGGAACGGCCCACCTTCAATAAATAATAGAAAGTGTTATTCTTTATGATCCACTAATATGGTGGACTAAGTTGCTAATTCAGGTCGTTTGAGAGTCGAAGGGGGGGGGGCGTGGGTCCCCCTTGCTCCACTCCCTGGGGTCTCACGGACCCCAGTTTGAGAAATGCTGCTCCTCACCTCCTTCACCTACTCTACCACCACCACCACCTCCGTCAGCGTCTCCGTCTGTTGTAGCACACTTTCTGCTCGTCCTTGTTTATGTTGCCTCGACACCCCCCCCCCCCACCCTCTCTCTTCTCCATAATCATGGAGGCCATCGCTCGTATACCCAAGTGATCACAAACGAAATTCACGGACCCAAATTTTGACATTTGTAAAATGATGTCTCTCGGCCACACCCAATTTTAATAATCAAGACATGGAACCCTAAAATTATGGGGTGAAGTGATCCCAATGGTTTCGTAATAATTCAAAATAACCAAATAAACATAAAAATTAATAGAAACCAAACCACGTCTTCCATTCCACTACTCCCTACCCGCACACTCCCCCTCCCCAGCCCCCTACTCCCCCTCCCCCCCGAACCTCCCTCCCTCCCCCGTGGCCTTGAGCCATAGCTGACTTCTTCTCCCCATTCCCTCCCCCCTATCCACCCCCTCTCCATTCCACCTCCCACTCCACCTTCATCCCCCTACCCACTCCACCTTCATCCCCCAATCCACTCCCTCTCCATCTCCCAACCCGATTCCTCTCCATCCCCCTTACACACTCCCTCTCCATCCCTTCTACCCACTCCCTCTCCATCCCCCCACCTACTACCTCTTCATCCCCCTTACCCACTCCCTCTCCATCCTCCTACCCACTCCTCCATCCCCCAACTCACTCCCTCTCCACCCCCTACCACTCCTCCTTCATCCCCCTCTCCATCTCCCTTACCCACTCCCTCACCCCCTACCCACTCCACCCTCCATCCCCCCCACCCACTCCCTATCCATCCCCGATCTCACTTCCCCTCCATCCCCCACCCACTCCCTCTCCATCCCCGATCTCGCTTCCCCTCCATCCCCCACCCACTCCCTCTCCATCCCCCAACCCACTCCCTCGCCATCCCTCCTACCTCCTCCCTCTCCTACACCTCTTACCTCCTCCTCTGCACCACACTGCATTGACTTCTTGTGACAACAGTGAACTCGTGATTGGCACGATAATGGTGCCAAACGTGGCACGCAGAGAATGGCACTCGTCATGTACACGCCTCCCTACTCTCTCTTCATTTGATTTCGATGAATTTAAAAAAAAAAAAAAATAGCATTCAATATTCCTGATATTTCAATACATCCCCAAACTCGCTCTGTCAACAAATCTTTAACAAGCCAAGTCAGTGCAGGGTATATACATACAGGTACATACATACATACACTGCCGGTGTAGTGGTTAGCTCTCCTAAATCCTATGCTTGAGATCCCATGTCGGAACCAAACTCTCGCCTTGAAAAGCGTTCACTGATGCTACAAGCCGTTACTGTCCACCCTATGCAAGGGAATTGTGTGTGTGTGCGCGCGTGCGCGTTTGTGTGTGTGCGTTCGTGTGCGCGTGTGTACGAGTGCGTGCGTGTTTGTGTGCATGTGTGCGCGTGCGCGCATTTGTGTGTGTGTGCATGTGCACGCGCGCGCGTTTGTGTGTGTGTGTGTATTCACCTTGGTCTTTCACCTTGGTCTTTTGGAACACGTGTTGGACTCGTGATCGACAGCTATTTCCCTCTCGGAAGAGAGCTCAGAGCTCGTATGACCGATCTATGTGTGTGTGTGTGTGTGTGTGTGTGTGTGTGTGTGTGTGTGTGTGTGTGTGTGTGTGTGTGTCAACATTACTCATAGATCATGCAATATCATCTCCGAGCTCTCATCCGGGAGGGTAACAGCTGTCGATCACGAATCCAACACATGATGCAAGGCTATGATGAGTCACACATACATACTGACGATTTCGTAAAAACGTCCACACGCGCATGCGCATGTTTACGCATTCCTTCTGCATGACTCCTGTCACGGTTTGTTATACACTGCGCAGGCGCGGAAGTCATGCAGTGATCACACATATACACACACACATACACACACACACACACACACTCATGTTTTATTAACAAGCCTAGTATTAATTTCTTTTTTACAATGATTGAGCAGCAAATCAAATTGATAATAGCAACGGAAACCTTATTCTTGATGAAATGCAGATACGCAAATGTAATAAATAGATAAATGCGGGAAAAATAGTCAATAATTTTTATAAACAACCCACGCACCAGATGTCCCCTGGTCATTTCATCCCCTCTCAAGCCGTCACTGTCCCCCTTGGACAAGGACACAAGTGTATGATGGGTGCAAGGTCACAACATTCCCCCCACAGACTGGACACTACGAGCTTAGACTTCTCATCCGAGAGAGTAACAGCTATTGATCACGAGTCCAGCACGTAGTCCAAGGCCCTGCTCTTCAAGACCAGAATCCGGCACGCGGAAATGGGGCGTGTTTACACGAGGGCCAAACTCCTGACGCCCACGCCTCACGCCCGACGCCCACGCGGAGGACACGAGCGGGCGTGACTGATATGCACGCACGCACGCACAAATGCACGCGATTCTTCGCCCTAGCTTAAAAAACAAGGGGGGGGGACCTTCTTTACCGCACAGTCCTTGTCCAGTTATTCTAGTTGACGCCAGACGATCTTATTCATATCAGTGCCACATTGGCACCCCTTCGGTTGGGGTGTGGGGTGTGTGGGGTGTGTGGGGGAGGGAGTGTAAGTCCCCAGAATATTCTTTCGCATTTTTTTCAATCATTTCCTGACAATCAATATTAGGGGAGTGGGGCTTGTTTTTGGCTAACTTGTGTCCTTCTGGCTCCTATGAGGTGTTCACTTCAATTGTAAGATTTTATCTCTCTCTCTCTCTCTCTCTCTCTCTCTCTCTCTCTTTTAAATGTTACCAATTTTTGGGGGGCTATTCCGCAGCCCAATTCCATAGCACCATACCTTTATATTTCATCGTTAATAATATTAATAGTAAGTATTATGATGATGATGATGATGATGATGTTGATGATGCAAGGTAACATTTCCGTATGGTTTAAGGGAGAGAAAACCTGTGACCACAATCTGTTTACACAACAAAATTCATGTATTATTCTCACAAACTCGAATTCGGCCTACAATGTGATGTTAGTCTTTCTGAAGCCAGCCAAAGGACAAATCTGAATTTCAATGAACTAATTTATTCCAGCAAGTCTGCACTCCCCGTATAAGGGAGAGAGGACCTTCGGTGCACGCGCGCGCGCGCACACACACACACACATATCCATGACCATGGTGAATCACACACAGGGCTGAAAAGCATCACAGCACAAGCTGGCACCCCAGCTCTGGTGGGCAAATTGTGTGTGTGTGTAAAGTCACAGCATTACCCATAGATCGCGTTGGATATGAACTCAAGAGTTCTTACCCAAGTGGATAATCTCTGTTGAACGTGGGTCCAATACATGATCCAAGTCAAAGGTGGATCACACACACACATATATATTACGTGTGTGTGTGTGTGTGTGTGTGTGTGTGTGTGTGTGTGTGTGTGTGTACAAATGGAAAGGAATGCAAGAAGGCATACAACATCAAGATGCAAGTCACTCGGTGTAGAGAATCAAAGAAAATCTAAAATTATTTTCTTAATCGCCGACTCCTGGAAAGCACAATGCCTTCGAATACCAACTAGACAGACGCGGCGGTGGCGACGTCTGAGGGAAGAGAGGGATGACGAGCAAGAAGGAAGAAGGATGAAGGATGGGGGAGGAGAAGAATAGGGGATGAAAGAGTGGAGGAAGGAGGGGAGGGGAGAGGGGGAAGAGAGTGGGGAAGGGGGGAAGGAAGAGGGGGAGGAGAGAGGGGGAGGAGAGAGGGAGAGGAGGGGATAGGGGAGGAGAGAGGGGGAGGAGAGAGGGGGGAGGGGAGGAGGAGAAAGAGAAGTGAGAAGAGGAACAGGAGAAGGAGAAAAGTGTAGGAAGGTGAAAGATGAAGAAGATGGGAAGGAGGAGGAGGAGGAGGAGGAGGAGGGAGGAAGATGGGAGGCAGAGGTGGAGGAGGAGAGGTAATGAGGAGGAGAAAGGAGGAGGAAGGAAAGAAACAAGGCATGGGAAAGGGATAGAAGGGAGGAAAAAATAGGGAGAGATAGGGAAAGAAAGTGGAGGAGGAAAAAGAGAAGGAGAGAGAAAAATAAAGAGGGTAGAGGCAGAGGGAAATATGGACAAATCTACGAGGAACAGGAAAAAAGAGAAGAGGGAGGGAGCGAGAGAGGTAAGGAGGAAGAGAGAAAAAAAGAAGGAAAGAGAGAGGGAAGGTTCAAACACACTCTTGGCCTCACGAAGATCCCCCCTTCCCCCCTCCCCACCAAACACCAACAATTAAGCCTAAACTTCCTCCGTGTCGAAGAATCCCCCAAATCCCTCAACTGCTCCCTTCCACCTCCCACCATATCCATCAACCCATCCCACGACCATCAACCCACCCATCACGGGAGGAACGTGCAACTTTCTGCAGCCACTTGCAACCTCAACAACCCCCCTCCCCCCTTCCTCCCCCACCCCCCGGCTGCAGCTGAGAACAGCTGACCGTGCCGCTGACGTCTATCTCCTGGCACTCTTTCACCAACAATAACATCAAACTGAGGGGAAAACAATCAGCCAGCTGACAGCTACATAAACAAACTTGAACCACTGTATACAAGTCAGAGATTCCCCACTTAGCCAAACCGCGCTGTCCTTTGATCCCGTGCAATCAATTTGCCATTTAACCCCCCCCTTTTCCCTTCACCCCCCCACACCCCCTTCCGTATGGGATGGTGCTTTTCCTCTTAACTCTTGGCGCCGGACTATTTTATTAATTTCGAGGCGCCATATCTTGCATTCCGTACGATATGGTAATCTTTTATGCCAATTGGCCCCTGTGTATCACCCTCAGCCAATTAAAATCGCCTGGCGCCAGTTATAAGCAAACTAAATAATAAAACGCGCAGAAATTGTTAAAGTTACATCCGTGCAGTTTGTCGGTCGTCTTGGAAACATAAAAATCTTTGAAATACAAAATTTGTCTTCATGGAAGGAAGCGGAGATTATGGGTGACGTCAAGTCGACTGGTGACGTCATGTCGACTCTAAGGAGATAAACGAAATTTGCCTAAATCTTGTGCGATTGTACCACCAGAGAGCAGCTGACTAGCCCCATCAGTACTCAAAGGTAATCATAATTTTATTTCTGCCGTCTGGCTATCTTGTTCAGCTCCGTGGCATTGGTCAGTGCCTGTTTTACCTTACACACACACACACACACACACACACACAAACCCTAAACCTCACACCAACAACAGAGTCTGAAAGGAAGCACAAGCGAAAGCGACTCGAGACCACAAAGACGAAATAAGAGGACAAAAGAGGCGAAAGAGGGAGACGAGAATAATGGCAGAGTGAGGTGGAGAGGGAGTGGTGAGTCGTGGAGTGCTCGAGCTGTCGGTTGGCTCGTGGAGTCGTGAGGAGGTCAAGGGGAGTTGGGAGTGTTCACTTCAAGTACCCCCGTCCTCACCTTCTCAATTCGCAAACTTTAACGTGAAGTTGCCTCCACTTTTAAGTACTATTACAGCGTTTCGTGTTTTCTTCTCGAGGGAGCTCTGGGAGTCGTACACATCACGGGTCGTAGATTTACGAGGTATACGAGCCCGTTTACGATATCGTACATATTCGTCGTTGTGACCACACGCTTGCAGAAGGGTTCGCTGTAGTACTTACATAAGAGAGGCAAGTCAGCCACCCGCATGGGAAGAATTCTTCGCCATTCCCGCTCGGGCTCTCGTGTACTGGGAGACTTTTTTTTCTCTTTTTTTTTTCCCTCTCTTTTCTTCTCGCTAGCACTAATGCCACAAACACCCAGTTCAGGCTAACACCACCACCATCACCAACACCAAGCGTGCCTTAGTATCAACATCATTTGCTATGGTACACTTCTCGTCGAGTTGTAAACATCTCTCTCCTGCAATGGTATGTGTGTGTGTATGTGTGTGTGTGTGTGTGTGTGTGTGTGTGTGTGTGTGTGTGTGTGTGTGTGTATGCCTGTGTGTATTTACCTAGTTGTAATATACGGGAAGGATCTATGCTCGTGATGATCCGTCTTTGTATCTCTCCGTATCAAGTTATATCTTAAAATCTTGTATAGTATTTGCACATACTGTTTCGTTGTCTAATTTGTTCCATGTATTTATCGCTGTGTGTGTGTGTGTGTGTGTGTGTGTGTGTGTGTGTGTGTGTGTGTGTGTGTGTGTGTGTGTTTGCACGGGTGTCTGGATATTTGTGTGTGTGTGTGTGTGTGTGTGTGTGTGTGTGTGTGTGTGTGTGTGTGTGTGCGCGCGCGTGTGTGTGTGTTTGCACGGGTGTATGGATATTTGTGTGTTTGTGTGTGTGTGCACGGGTGTCTGGATATTTGTGTGTGTGTGTGTGTGCACGGGTGTGTGTGTGTGTGCACGGGTGTGTGTGTGTGTGTGTGTGTGTGTGTGTGTGTGTGTGTGTGTGTGTGTGTGTGTGTGTGTGAGAGCGCGCGCACGGGTGTCTGGATATTTGTGTGTGTGTGTGTGTGTGTGTGTGTGTGTGTGTGTGTGTGTGTGTGTGTGTGTGTGTGTGTGTGTGTGTGTGCGCGCGCGCGCGAGCGCGTTTGTATTCTCTACAATGACGTCAGCGTCGCAAATATACCTCTCCTTCCTTTCCCTTCCCTTCCATCCACAATTCCCTAATCCATCCACTCATGGATTACGACACACAAACCACTCCTAAGTCCGTCTCTCGCTGTCAACAATTCCTTGGACAAATACTCACTCCAAAGACTCTGATGCTACTCCACTACCACACACTCCAGCGAATCAACTCTTTGCTACACCCAGCGTCTTCCAGCAACGCTCGATGCTCCTTCCATCCCCCTCCACCATCATTCTCAACTTTCCACAATCATTGTCATTCAATCCAGCACCAATGGGATGGTGACCTTTGATGACCTCTATCCCTCCCCCAGAACCTGACCACCCAAGACTCCTCTCTCTCCATTTAAATCCACATTCAATTCCCCGTTACTCCACGCCACTCCTCCATTCCAACCCATTCCCACTTACAACCCAAAATCGTCCCCCCCCTCCACCGTTTCCACCCCATCTCTCTCCATCCAGTACCCAATACTGGGTACATACCTCCCCAAACTTGCCGTGTCTTGCCCCATCCTGAATTCTGTCTGACACACACACACGATACGTGGCGCAGTGGTAGAGTTCCTGGCTGCCACTACGGCGGTCCGGGTTCGAATCCCGCCTAGGGATGAAATAATTTCAGTATCGCTGCGCTGCGAGTCGTTACTCCAACTCTTGTGGGCGGGGAGTTGGGTGTGTGTATGTGCGTGTAAAGTCACAGCATTACCTATAGATCGGTCATATACGAGCTCTGGGCTCTCTCCCGGGAGGGAAATAGCAGTCGATCACGAGTACAACACGTGATCCAAAACCATGGTGAATCACACACACACAATGTTTAATTTTCCTGTTACCCATGATATTCGTTTGCATCGCGACAACAGTTTCAACACTTCCCTTGATGGATACAGTCTGTAAATGATGAATCACCAATACTTTTTGTACGAAGGCGTACTTCGAAGATTTCATTATGGCTGACAAAACGCGTATACAGGAATGCTCTTTCAAGGATTTTAATCTTCATTATCTCATACATTGTGAATTAATTTATGCAATTGCCCCGGTATACAAACATTGCGACCGTTAAATACTATGTACCAACAAACCTCGTCTGAGTTAACAAATGAAAATAATCGAGGTTATTACTCAACCAACGGCGTTTAAAATGGAGATTGACGTGGTTGCCTTGAATGATGCCAAAGCAAGAGGGGGCAAGATCCAACTCGCAAATGCAAGCAATGACTACATTCTATGTTTACATAGGCTGCCCACACGCAAGTGGGCGGAGCTTTGCAGTGACGTCATGTCGACTCAGATGGGCCTATTTGGCGTACCGACACGCCCTTCCATCCAAAAAAACGACGGGAATTTTCCCCCTAACACAAATGGGAAACTAATGGGTGGCGGGGGTGGGGGGTGGGGGGAATGGGTGGGTGTCTGTGACTTGGCAACCTCCTTATAAAAGGAAGAAGCCTTTGATATACTCTTATACAGTAGATAGATGAATTGATTTCATTAGCTGTGACATGTTGTAAAGGAGTAAATACAAATATATACCTAAAAGCTTTTTCCCCATTTATAGGAGGGCTGGCTAGTCAAAACACACACACACACACACACACACAGTGTACACCTATTCCACATCCACTGAAAACAAGTAGTAATGTAGTCTTTGTCTAGATCAACTGAGTATTCTCATTAGTAATCTATAAATCAATACTATTCCCCGTCACGCTAAAAAAAAAAAATACCTCGTGTGGTTCCAGGTATTCTTTTAGGGTATACAATTCATTCCCCATACAAAATGTATTTTTCCATACACGATATATTTATCCATACATGAGGAATTTCCCCGTGCAACAAGCAGGAAAAACCGTGCTTCCCTTCCATCAACGGGGCCCATATATCAGTCCCAAGCGCTTGATTTATGCACGCAAACGTACACAAGAACCTTTTCAGTTATGCCGGCAGTGGGAAGGGAGGGAACCCACATTTGCATGCACCCCGTTTTCTATTATTATTTTTTTAATTCGGTCATATCCAACGAACACCATTGCTGATTTTGTTCTGGTTAACGGAAGATGATCTTATTCGGCTGAGGGGGGGGGTTAACCCTAAGGAGGGGGAAGGTCACAGGTGAGGTCCTCAAATATGTATTTACCTAGTTGTATTATACGGGAAGGGAGCTATGCTCGTAGTGCCCCGTCTTTGTATCTTTCAGCATCTAGTTTGTTCCTAAATTCTTGTATAGTTTCTCCACACACTGTTGCCTCACCCTATTTATTCTAGATATCTACCACTCTGTGTGGGAAACTATTTTTTTCAGATCTTCTATAACTATCCTTTTTAAGTTTCTTCTCATGTCCTCTTGTTTTTCTTTTACCCCACTGTGTGTGTGTGTGTGTGTGTGTGTGTGTGTGTGTGTGTGTGTGTGTGTGAGAGAGAGAGAGATAGATAGAGAGAGAGAGAGAGAGAGAGAGACAGAGGGAGAGAGAACATGTGTCATTATTACCTACACTACTTTTACAACCTATTCGAACCCAACACCTGAAACCGCCACCATCGCCACCACTTGTGCCCTGTTCCGGCTCGGACTGCGTGGCCCCTTCAACCCATTTAGTCACTTAATTATATATATATATATGTATATATATATATATATATTTATTTATATATATACAGTGCCTCTCGCTGTCGCCAGGCTATTTTATTCAGTCGTGTGTGTGGTGGGGGAACTCATTGAGGCGCGGCATCCATTTTTTTTTCAGTCTAGAAAATACTCTGGGTCTACACTGGAGAATCAATTGTTACATGACATTATCTTTATCATTCTTTTTTTCCCGTCGACTTAGGGGCGAATATATTGGGTAACTGTACAGATTTTGTTGTGGTTAATGAGACTGTTTTATTCAGTTTGAAGGGTTCCCTGAGCGTTTGGGGATTCATCCCTTTTCACTTTCATTCATCACCATAGCACGGTTATATATATATATATATATATATATATATATATATATTTAATGAGAGGGGGTGGAAGCGGTGATACTGTTAGAAGGCCCAGCACCTCTCCCACCCCCACCCCCCAACCCCGGTCAGATTCCCACCTTCACCTCTCCCACACCAGAAACAAGAGTACACATTCCATTCCTAGTGGCACTTTCACTCGTATTCAGTCTATCACCAGACTATTCTATTCATCTTTATGGCACAGCCTCAGGAGTGAAGGGGTTGTGGCGAATTCCGTTCGTGTGGATGTTATTTTCCTTAAGGAGCTTTGCGCTGTAATTTTGTTTAATCTGCCGCAGGGCGATTTTGTTCATTCGAGAGAAACGCTGAGCAGCGAAAAGCTTAAACGTGTTTCAGTTAATTTGGCCAAGGCTTGTGTAAATGTTTAATCTGCTGCCAAGCTACTTCCATCAGCTGAAGAACCACCCCTGTGCTAGTTCACTATAGAACATTGCGAAGGGAGAAAATAAAATAAAATAAAAATAAATAAAACAATATACAATAATGGTAATTATAATATGGAACAAATGTTTTATGTGTATATATTATATATATATATATATATACACATAAATCGCTAAACCATATGATCGTAAATATTCCCTGAATCAGGACTCTGGGTCTGGGGCCGAATTTATAAAAGATCCTAACCCCAAAGTCTAGACATAAATCTTCAAAATGGCGGAGATTTTACCTAAATCCCTATGTCGGTGACCTAAATGCTTATGTCTAGAATGTCTAGACATAAATTCAGCCCCTGTGCCCTCCCGACCTAGGGGCACTCTCCGGCTCCGCCCCTTCGCCCCTTCCCTTCCTCAGGAGAGGAGCATCACCATCTCCGTCGCCATCCATTACTAACGCCACGTTTCCTGCCACTGTTAATCACCCGTCCTTCCTTCCCTTTGTTTCCAAATATTTCTGTGTCTCCTCGAACTCCCAACCCCGTGACCTCTCCGGGGCTTGGGAGAGCATTCGGTCCACCTCATCCTCTCTTCCCCTTGCTCGCTCTAGCTCTCTCTCTCTCTCTCTTTCTCTGCTCCGGCGCCGCTACGCCCGTCCGCCCCCTCCAACTACCAGAAGCTTCAGAAACTCCAACACCATCGATCCGTCCTCGGCTCTCGTCCAGCACACACAGACACAAGCACACGCAAACAAGCAAACATACACACATAAGCACACACACACACACACACACACACACACACATGGAAACAGACTAAACTCCATGAATGTATCTTTTCCTATAACAAATAGGTAAATACATACATACATACATACATACACACACACACATACACGTAGGCACACACACCAACACAAACACACACACACACACAATCTGAACCCCATAAATGTACCATCATACACAACAAATAGGTAAACACAAACAAACAAACCCACACAAGCACAAACACACGTACAAGCAAAAGCACACGCATACACATAAGGCGCGACCAAACAAATAAATAAATGATAAAAATAAAACCCGCCCATCATTAATCAAACTCCTTAACCCACTGTAACTATGACGAATCCATTATATTCAAAGGGATTCTCTTCTTGGCTAACGTGAACGATTTTATTCAGCTTCCCGAACTTTTGTATCTGCTTCCCTCATAATTATCTTTTAAATATATGTACAGCTGCCTACACTTATAAGTACCAAAGTGGCTGATATCATTTAAGGAACTGTGGGAGACTGACGCTAGACAAGACTCACAGACCACCTACAAGCAAGCACCTTTTTTTTTTTTTTTTTTTTTTAATGTAAGCACGAGCTACTGGCTGCGCTCGTCACTGCTTCGCAGGGTGCTCGACCTTTATTCCTTATTCGATATCTACAAAATGCGGGACAAACAGAACATTTTCTCTCCGTTTTTCATCTCGTCTTTCGAAAGACTGAAAACACCCAACGAGCGGGCAAAACAACTTTTACCGCTCTATTGACAAAATGTCGCAAATTGCTTATTTTAGAAAATGAGATTTTTGAAATGTTATTTTTATATATACATACTGAGCTCTCGACATGCGCGGCACACAATGCAAAGCATCAGATACACAGAAACCACGCCACCCAAGGCACTTCCAGAGCGACCACCCACCAACTCAGAGCACATCAAAACAAACCCACCCACTCCCCACGACAACAATGCAATGCACAACACCATCCCACCCCCAACATATACACACAACTATCACAGACCCGAGTCTAATGAACTTGAAGCCAAACAAGACTCTTGCCCACCCACCAACAGTACACAAATCGGAAACCAAGGTAAACATAACAGGGAGCGCTCCGCGAAGTCATCTTCACTATAGCTGCCATATATCGCTTACCGTCTTTCCAATACAGGCAAAGAAACCCAAAGTATGGCGTATCCATTCAACCAGGCTGCGTCACACACACACACACACACACCTCGACGGCACAGTGGTACCGTTCACAACCACTAATCCAGAGGCCCGAGTTTGATTTCCGTCCAGGGGTGAAATAATTTCAGCTTCGCTGCACTGCGAGCCGGCACTCCAACTCTCGTAGGCAAGGAGTTTTGTGTGTGTGTGTGTGTGTGTGTGTGTGTGTGTGTGTGTGTGTGTGTGTGTGTGTGTGTGTGTAAGCCATATACGAGCTCTGAGCTCTCATCCGAAGGATAATAAGTCGATCACGTGTTCAACACAAGATCCAAGACCGTGGAGAATCACACATTTTCTAGATTGTTCAGGACTGGCAGTACAAACGATCGCAATATAAATAGAGTCAAGAGCCTTGGTCGGGAGTCCTAGAAGGTAGTCAGTGTCCTAGTTGCCTTTATTGCGACTCGGGAGAAAAAAAAATCTAGAGTCACCTTCTAGAAACTTCGCGTTAGAGGCAATCCAAGATTATACGAACTTTGACATTTCTAAAATTCTGCGAGAATAAACTTAACATTTTTACTTCATTATTACAACCGATCAAGTTTTCTTCTGAACAAGTTCCCTTACTGTTCTACCACTTCCGTCCCAAGTAGTACTTTTCCTTTTATGCTGGCTGCCGCCAAGTTATTTTATTTATCTCCGTGACTCTCTTCACTCTTACTTTCATTCTGGTTACCGTCAGGCGATTGCTATTCGAATTGGATGGGGTGGGCGACCTTTTAAAGCGCGCGTGCTAAAATCAGCCAAATCATTGATACAAAAATTCCTCGCGTGCCAACGGAGTAAATCTATAGGCGTGTATTATCATAATTATTATACTTATAAAATATAATTGTAAAATTATATTTATATGGGGCCCCTCCCTTGACCTACAAGGGCCATTCGTCCCCCAGCGCAGAATGAGTTTAGCAATGATCATACAAAAGAAGTTGGAGATTTACCAGTTATCTTTTTAATGTGAGTTCTGGGTTTCGCGTTAATGTGCCAGGATTTGCACGCGTGCCAAGGGTTACCCACCCCTGGTCTAGGTGGCTAAGCTCGAGAAGCGAAAGAAGGAAACTTAAAATCCATTATTAAACCCATCAACTCCGCTGTACCGTGACAAAGCCCACAGGCTACACCATCCCTTATGGACGAGTCCGGAGGACCTGAAACGGACCAAAGACTGAGCACCATCTTCTCAAACCAGACTTGTGGTATTTGCGGTGCCACACCTCCCCCACCCCCTATTCTGTGGCACCCTATCACTTGGCACCTCTCCACCCTGAGCGGTGTCCCCCTTATGTCTGACCATCAATGCTCTAGTGCCGCCCTTATCCACCATAAAACCCGTTTCCCGACAAGGGAATTCCTATCTACTATCACTCACACTCAAAACATATCATCCAGTCGTACATTAGCCATTTCGTACGGACGATAATGACTTGGCATTTAATGATTTTGTTTTGGCTAAAGGTAGACAGATTATTTTATTCAAAGGAGAGAGAGTGAGTGAGTGAGTGTGTGTGTGTGTGTGTGTGTGTGTGTGTGTGTGTGTGTGTGTGTGTGTGTGTGTGTGTAAAAGACAGACTAGAAGAGAATCGAGTTTTGTCGACACCATGAACACCACCATTTACTTTTATATACATACATAGAGGAGGGAGAGAAATAAGAGATATAAAAGGAAGACAGGAAGAAAAGGATGAGGAAGAATAGAAGAAAGGAGGAGGGAGGGATGAAGACAGGAGAGAAAGGGAGAAGACAAGAAGTGAAGAAGGAAGGAGAGGGGGAGAGGCCAGAGAAGGAGGGAAGGAGAAGATATGAAGGAAAGAGGTAAGGAGAAGACATGAAGGAAGGAGGGAGGGAGAAGACAGGAAGGAAGGAAGGAAGGAGGTAGAAGACAGGAAGGAAGGAAGGAAGGAAGGAAGGAAGGAAGGAGGGAGAGGACAGGTAGAAGGAACGGAAGAAAGGCAAGAAGGAAGGAGAGAATGGAGGGGGGGGGGCGAGTGGAGTGAGGGAAGGGATGGAGTGAGAGGGGGGGATGAAAGGAGGTAATAAACTTGAAATTTGGACGTAAAAATCCAAGAGAAAGAAAGACGGAGAGAAAGAGGGGGACATTTAGATCCAAGTTTCTTTTGGTGAGTCCCGCCACTTATCTCCACAATCACCTTTCTCCACATCTCTTCCACACCCTCAACCTTGATCCCCTTTCCCCTCACTTCTTCGGGCATCAGCCTCAACTCCCCTCACCATCTCCGCCCTCCTTCCCTCACACCGGTCATCCTACCGTAACCAATATTCAAGTCATACTTCGCCGTCGTCCTCCACGACCACCTCCTCCTCCAAGCTAACTACACTTCTTGGTCCCCTCTTGGGCGTCTCCCTTCTTCCCTCTCGAGTGCCCCAACGAAGAGCTCTTCTCGCAACGTCCACAGACACACCTCAAACAAACATTTGGTCTGCCCCACTACAACCGCCCACCTCCTCCTCCCCTCATTCGCCCCCCCCGACCTTTTGTTTATCTCCCCCTACCCTCCCCCCTCGCTGTTCCTTAGCCCCGTTTCCCCCAACCCCCTGCATCCGTTAACTTCCGCTTCACTTTTTATCACCCAATTCTTATCTTATGCAGACCCTTCAACCTATCCATTCCTTATCTTATGACTCCCATAAGGTATTGACAAAGGTTTTATGCGGCCAATATTTTAGGGGTGTTTAGTGACACCCTTACGGACCAGGGTCACAAATCATTCTTTTAACATTTTATGCTAAGAGAGAGAGAGAGAGAGAGAGAGAGAGAGAGAGACTAACGTCTACTGACCCACCTTTCCACTGCCCCCCTTTAAATATCTCCCTTTACCAGTTTATAACATTTAATGACTTTGTTTTGGCTAACGTCAGGCTGTTTTATTGAGCCTAGTGGAACCTTCATACTGTCACAAATCTATTTAGTTTATATATGCATATTTCCTACCACCATACCATAATTTTCACAAATAAAATACATTCCTTCTTAAAAAACCTTTTATAAAAAAAACATTATTTTTTTTTTACCAAATGTCAGAAAATCAATGACCGAAAGGGACCTAGCTATCCATCTAGCTAAGTATATCCACACATCTATCTCTGCCACCCAAAGATTAACAGCACCCATACGCCCAATTTACCGTTTTGATCTCGCAGCCAAATCCACCCAAAGTTCTCCTCCTACGCCTCCCCCGTCCTTGTTCATCCTTGCACGAACAACGCCAATGTCAGTGCCACCCAACTATACGCATTTCTGAAACGCGGCCGCCCTTGTCTATCTTTACGCGAAGAGTGCCAGTGTCCGTGCCAGCCCTACCCGAACCCCTACCCTGCCTTTATGAAATTCGTCCTTATCCCTCCCCCTCCCCCCTTCCTCTTCACACGAAGAGTGCCAGTGGGTGCCATGGTGTCATCGTACCCGTGCAACATCTACGTGCGTTCTCCCCCCTTCCCCCCCACCCCCGACTCCCCTGGGGTGGCCAAATGGACCAGGGTAAGGCGTACCCTGTGACCATAAGGCGCGCAAACTTGCCCTGAATTATAAACGGGGCTCTCCTTCCCCCACGTTCCTATCCCCCTCAATATATGGATCCTCTTTGTAGTTCGTCCCGCGTTACCATCTCCGGCATCACAACGCAGTCCATGTCTTTCTACAGCATATCTTACACACATGTACACACACACACACACACACTAGATTTCCCGGCTGCCGCTACGGAGGTCCGGGTTCGAATCCCGCCCAGGGCCGAAATAATTTCAGTATTGCTGCGCTGCCGGTTGTTACTCCAACTCTCGTGGGCGGGAAGTTGGGGTGTGTGTGCGTGTAAAGTCACAGCATTACCCATAGATCGTTCATGTACGAGCTCTGAGCTCTCTTCCGGGAGTGAAATAGCTGTCGATCACGAGTCCAACACATCCACACAACATAGGTTGTCATTACAGCCAGGTCGTTGGGAGGTACATGGTGAAAGCGTGAGGGAAGATACTGGGTCATCTAGTGTTGGTGTTAATGTTAGCGTCACCGCAAGGGACCACTCACTCAGACCGTACCCGGGGCAACATCTAGGGCAACGCCTGCGGTATTTGGGGCAAACTAAAACTACGTTACAGTCGCAAGACCGCGCTGTGTGGCGGACACCTATTTCCACCTCACCCCCTTTCCCCTGTGTTCAAGACTAACGTTCATCACAGCTGCCGCCGGGCGATTTTATTATGAGAGAAATATCAGGTGCTTTCCAAGCTATTGAGATGATGGTGGTGGAGATGATGTTGGTGATAGTGGTGGTGATGGTAGGTAGTCATAGTGATGACCTTTTCTTTTTAGTGATGAATGAAAAAAATCACAAAAAGTAATGGGGAAAATTAACAGAAAAATATTAATTTTGGTCTGGGAAAAATATCACATTAAGTTAGGTCAAGTGAAGTTACAGTAATTCTCTCTCTTTCTCTCTCTAATTCGCTGGTGGTGCCAGCCCCCAAGCTCATCACCACCCTTCTCCTTCTTCTTCTTTCTCCATCATCCACTACCCCGGTCTCCGCTCCAATCAATTCATTTCCCGGGAGGCGGACGCCCCTCAATTTTTCTTTTCATTTTTTCCAACAAAAAACGGTGATCAAGAACATTCGCCCTTCCTCTTCCTCTTCCTCCTCCTCCTCCTCCTCTTCTCCTCGTCCTCCTCTTCTTGTTCTTCCTCCTCCTCCTCATCATCACCATTACCCCCACCAAGACTGATAATGTGAAGGTCCTTAGAGACGTACATCAGAAAGAATCATCTCCCCAATATCCATATTCACATCAATACCGTCATCAGCATAAGGTGCAGCCCCGTGGGGCTGACGCACGGTATCGGGACCGAACTCACGATCTCTGAAATCCTCAACTAGCCCCCCCCCCCTTTTTTTTTTATTAACATGAAGACCTGACAACCGGCGACTGCTCGCTTCCTCCTACCAGCTGGTGAAAGGCACAATCCCACACTGATACAACACAAACGAGACTACATTTCCCCCACACACAAACTTATGCAGGAGCCTGGGGACCGTTGCCGGCTACTACGGGGCCGCGGGAACAGATGTAGTCCTGCAGCCAGTTTCTTACCTTTTGCACATTACTACTATTATTATTCATTATATCTCGTTGTTTCTAGTTACTGTAACGGATTCCTATTTACCTCCTTTTTTCAACTTTGCCACACTGTACCCTCCCCTCCACACAACTCTCACCAGACACTAATAAGACGAACACGAAGAAGACGACGAAGAAGAAAAAGGAGGAGGAGGAGGAGGAGGAGGAGGAGGAGGAGGAGGAGGAGGAGGAGGAGGAGGAGGAGGAAGAAGAAGAAGAAGAAGGACACGCTGACGTCATTTCCGCCGTCCCTCCCTACACTCCTCGCAAGCCCCTCTCGATCACTTCGTCATCTCCGCCTTCCTGTCATATCTCCGCCTCGTTGCCTTATCTAACACGCTGCACCCTCCGACCTCCTCCTCCCCCCGCCCCTAAACCCCCTGGGAAACGTTCCCTGAGACTTCTTGTCCCACAGCCATTAATCTCTAAACCCAGCTCGCTATCGACTTTGGGGGCGAAGAAGGAGAGGAAGAGGATGAAGAAGTAGCAGGAGAGGAAGAAGGAGAGGGAGAAGGTGGAGAGGGAGAAGAAGGTGGAGAGGAAGAAGCAGCTGAAGTAGATGAAGAAGAATCAGAATTAGATTAAGAAGATAAAAAAAAAAGTGGAATTGAAAAACATAGTTCCGCACTGTGTCTCATTCTTGCTTTTATTCTGGCTGTTATCAGACGATTCCATTCACCTCCGTGTCATCCCTCAGGATAGCCAAAGGGTCCGCCTCGATCAACCTCTTCAGTGGAAAGTGACACTTCCATACTGGCTGGCACTCCCGTGGCACCCTTCGCCTCCGTAGCGACACACACACACACACACACACACACACGTCTCTTACCTGATTCCCGATGTCTACGGCGATCACTAAACGCAGGTTCTCCCGATTGATAGGTGATAAATTAGATATAATCTCTCCTTATACCTTCGACCACGCACACCATTCAAGAGACCAGAGCCCAAACTCGCGATGGCAGCACCTTGGCGATCGGGCCCTCGACTTCCTCTCACGTCTTTATCTTTTATCTTTAATCAGCGTCACGTCATGGTCACAATCGTCACACGCAAGATGTTCTTATCGTCCGAATACTTCCTTGTTGGTATGCAGTGATGGTTACCGTTACTTGGTAGTAACCCGGAGTACAGTCGGAGTCTCTTGAACCCCTTGCGTGCCGCCTGACGATTTTATTCATCTGTGGAGCCCTTTAGGTTCATCTCGAAATTAAGTACTCGGTTAACCTGTCGGTGTTGATCTTTTTATTTTTGCATTTAAGAAAAAGAGGATGAGAAAGAAGAAGAGGATGAAGAGGAAGACGAAGAAGAGGATGATGAAGAGGAAGAAGAGGGAAAGGAAGGGGAAGAAAAAGAGAAAGAGGAAAATGAAGAGGAAAAGGAGGAAGAACAGGAAAATGATGAAGAAAAATAAGAGGAAGAAGAGGACGCTAGCTTACAGGACACTGAATACTGGGGCACGGCGTGACCCCACAGTCAAGGCAACCACAACCAAACACAGCAATTACGTCACGGGTCATTTGGCCGTCCGTCCACTGCATCCGAGACTCTCTCTCTCTTTCTCTCTCTCTCTCTCTCTCTCTCTCTCTCTCTCTCTCTCTGAACGTTTCTCACCGCAGCATGACGACCACGACCGGGAATCACGAAACGTTTACGACCTGATCCAATTTCAATGCTATTTACCGTTCGTATATTTCATGATGCCGCTAGACGATTTTATTCACGTAGCAAAAGGGTAGAGTTATTCCTTTTTCTGGTCATACATAAAAACTGAGGAGACTGCAAGAGACTGCATGGCCTACACTAGAGGGTTTCATGTCCCTTCCCACCTTTCGTCCCTATTCAGTTATCTAATCTTAAAACAATCAGTTGTTTCAACGCTCACTATATTGTAACCGAATTCCACACACACACACACACACACACACACACACACACACACTACGTAGGAAGCGAGGAGCGAGCGTCCGTGGGGAAAGAACAAGAACATCTAGAACACAACAAATATGAAAAACAAGAGCTAAAACACAACAAATATGAAAGACAAGAACTAGAACACAACAAATATGAACAACAACTAGAACACGACAAAAAATATGAAGAACAAGAAAAGAACACCCACCACCACGAGGGCGAAAACAACGACGAAATGCTCAGATCCTGTTTGCAACAACGAGGAGGAGTTCCAACTTCGACAACACTTCGACAACCCACCAGAGTTCGGCCAAGAGGTTCTCCTCTTCAAGCGTTTATTCACGACTGCTCTTCTTCCAGATTTACCAGACTCTCATCCTCCCTTTCTCACTCCTTCTCCCCTATCCCCCCCCCTCTCTCTCTCTCTCCCGCTGAACTCCACCTCCCCCCTCTCCCCCGCTGACCTCCGACAGAGTTCGGTTAACTTATCGGGGCCTCGTCCTTGCCCTAGGGGACTCCGCTGCCACTTCGATCTCCATCCATCCTCCTCCATATCCCACTCATTATATGACACATTAACCCTTCCATACTGTGTGGCACTTTTCCTTCCTGCCGGATTGGCGCCAAGCTATTATGTACATACCAATGCCGTCCCCTCCCCTTTTGTGTGTGTGTGTGTGTGTGTGTGTGTGTGTGTGTGTGTGTGTGTGTGTGTGTGTGTGTGTGTGTGTGTGTGTGAGAGAGAGAGAGAGAACTAAAGAGATAAAACATGGGTCTTTGATCACGAGTTGGAATTATGATCGACAATACTACCCTCCGCGATAAGAGCTCAGAGTTCAAATATGGTAAAGTAAGTGAGTGAGAGTGAGTGTGAGTGTGTGTGTGTGTGTGTGTGTGTGTGTGTGTGTGTGTGTGTGTGTGTGTGTGTGTGTGTGTGTGTGTGTGTGTGTGTGTGTGTGTGTGTGTGTGTGTGTGTGTGTGTGTGTGTGTGTGTGTGTGTGTGTGTGTGTGTGTGTGTGTGTGTGTGTGTGTGTGTGTGTGTGTGTGTGTGTGTGTGTGTGTGTGTGTGTGTGTGTGTGTGTGTGTGTGTGTGTGTGTGTGTGTGTGTGTGTGTGTGTGTGTGTGTGTGTGTGTGTGTGTGTGTGTGTGTGTGTGTGTGTGTGTGTGTGTGTGTGTGTGTGAGTGTGTGTGTGTTTGTGTTCCAGAGTTGTCCAGTCTCCGGACCTGATTGCTCCTTTGTACAAACCCGAGTCCCATAAAAACAAGCCCCGGACAAGACCTGCCGGACGGCCGGTCTGATGGTCTGCGTGTCGGACTGGAATTACACCCTGGAAACAAAGCCTTGCTAACCTTGCCGCCAGGCGGACGACCATTTACGACGTACGGCCTGCATTACGTGGGGGCCAGCCCCTAACCCCCCCCCCTCTCTCTCTCTCATTTTTTTTTTTTTAGCACGACCTCCTTGACCTGCTAAGATTCGGGTCGATTTCTATGTTCACAGAATCGCAATTCTGTTCTAGGAACAAAATATAGAAAATGTGTAACCGTACTGAAGTGGCTATAAGGCTCAAGGTCTAGACAAGAATAGGTCAGTTCACTTCAAGAAAACTAACACTGTAGCCTTATGGGGAAGTGCGCAAGGTGCCAGTTAGGCTCTTTCGACTCACGATGCCAGCCCCAGAGAGAGAAATAATAACAATAACAATAATAATAATAATAATAATAATAACAAAAAATAAAATAAAATACAATAATAATAATAAAAGTGAACTAGTTTGACTGCTATGCCTCTTCATGACGTCATGTACCTTTTTCCGAAGTGACCTGTTCAGGTATAGACATTAATTGTGGTGCAGACTAATCATGGCCGTAACCTTGGCTTTATTTCCTTTCATTCGTTCCAACTGGAGTCGTAACTTCTTCCGAGATGCCTATTAACGCCGGACAGTTTTATTTGATTTGTAGTTCTGCGTTTTCGGCTGTGTCCGATTTCGTTTTTACGTGTATTTAAGAAAACTCGCATCTTCAATGAAGCTTTAGCTTATCACATACGAACACCATGTTCCACTAAATGTGCTAAAGGACTCCTTTAATATATATATACTTATATATATATATATATATATATATATATATATATATAATATATATATATATATATATTCCATCTGATCACAGTTTTAAACTGAATCATCAATAGCTTCCATTACCTCTGTATATTTAATAATATCTATTTATTTATTCATTTGACTGCGTCCCACTCTATTCTTGAACAATATTAAGGGTTTTGATTCTTTCCCTATACTACTGGATTATCTTGATCCCTTCCATTTATTCCCATACACACTATTGCCCTCAGGTCCTCTTATCTCATCTCAATTGAGTCACCACTCTTCCTTATCTAATCGGTTCTCAGGTCTCTTAATCACTCTCTTATCTGCTTCCTCCCATCCTTTTCCCAAATTCCCCCCAGCCTCTCGTCCAAAACAACTTACGAATATTTTCTTTGTGTTCTCTCGTTTCTTCACCCTGAGTGGCGAGGAGGCAGATCCTGCAGCCGCATTCAATAAACATTGTTAGAGTAAAAGGTTCCAACACTTAAGGAATTGACGGAGAAAAACAAAACAAAAAAAACAAAAAAAACGCCCGGTGTTACTGCAAATTCACTTTAATGGACCTCTCCCACAAAACAGGTTGTCGATTTAACGTGGTGGCACACTAGGCATTTCTCGCTAGCATGCTACTTGCTTTTGCTACATCGTCTCAGTAGAAACGACTTCAGTTACGATCTTTTGTTCTTCAATTTTCCAAATTACTCTTGCGACATATTGTGAGAAGCTGAATGACGATGTAAAAGAAGTTAAACTTAGAATATGAATGTCAGACACATTGTAAAGATGTTCTTGCGGGAGTCTAGAATATTGTAACCGAAGTCGTTTCCACTCAAACGAAATAGCAAAGGCAAGCAGCATGCTAGCCTAGTGTGCTACCACACTATGCTTCCTGCTTCCGAAAATGTTGAGCCTGATACCAATACTTAAGTTGGCCGATTCTTTAATCGGGTAAGTCTGGGATGATGGGACTTGATATGAGAATTCGGGTCTCCAATTTCTTAATTTCGATCAAATCTAGTCCCTTTGTCCTTATCTCTTTATCTCTCCCTCTATCTCCCTCCACTTACTGATACACACACAGAGCGAGAGAAATAGCGATAACACAGATAGAGATTGAGAGACAGCTTAGAACTGCTCCCTTCAGACCTCCCCCCCCAACTCTTTCTACTTTTCGGGTCAGAGCACACCCCTCCCTCCCTCCCTCCCCCCCCGCCCCTCCTCTCCTGTCAGGCACTCCACCGTCTCAAACCACTGACTGTCACCACTAACTAAAACAGACGGTAACATTGCCTTCCCCTCCCCTCCCCCTCCCCCACTCCCTCCCCGCTTAATTCGTGAATATAATTATCCAGACCTTCCCTATCCTCCCTCCCTCCGCCACTTGTTCACCTCGCCGCCGTCGTCCTCCACCCTACCCCTCCATCTCTCCCTCCACTCCTCATTAGCAACTGCTAATTACAGACTGAGTCATCGTTTGGCCTTATTTCCTGACTCATCTTCATTGTCCTTTTTCCCCCATCAATGACCTTTTTTCCTCCGTTATAATTAAGCCTTACTCTCCTTCCTAACTTACTCCAGAAAAAAGCCTTGAGTAATTAGACCTTTTTCTACCCTCTTCCTCTCTACTTCTCACATCTCAAACTTCATATATAGGCCTATATTTTTCCGCCCGACGCTAGACTACTTCTATCCGCTGTAGAGAAGTAGGGGGAGGGGGGCCTATTTTGACCTACTCCACAACATTCTCCCCCCTACCCGGGACGAGATTAACCCTACCCACCACGCCCCCTCTCCCCTCACTCTCTGTTCACAGCCTATTGGCATCGCCCCCCACAAGTTCCTGACATTCCGAAAAGCAATTTAACATTTAAAACTCCACACAAACCAACGTACTGTGTGGCCTGCTGGTTTCCATCTGAGAAAGAGAGAGAGAGAGAGAGAGAGAGAGAGAGAGAGAGAGAGAGAGAGAGAGAGAGAAAGAGAGAGGGGGGGAGGCTGGAGGTGGTAGAAAGAGAATGAAAGAGATAAACCTTTGCCAAAACAAATTCCTTCTGAGCATGCTACCATAGTAGCCTCATCCCATCCCCCCTCCCACCTCTCCCCCCTTCCCCCCGTTCCTCTCCCATCCTTCTTTCTTTAAAAATTTGATTTCTTCAGTTCCCGTTCCATCCCCGTTGGGAAACGGATGTCGTCAGCGCTCCTTTCCACGGCTGATCTCCTCTTCCATTTACTTTCCATCATCCATTCATCCATCCACCCTCCCTTCCTCTGGCCACTACAACCATTCACACCCGCTGGGCCGACTAGTTCGCTATTTTGCTGGTGTGTGTGTGTGTGTGTGTGTGTGTGTGTGTGTGTGTGTGTGTGTGTGTGTGTGTGTGTGTGTGTGTGTGTGTGTGTGTGTGTGTGTATATGTGTGTGTGTGTGTGTATTCTCTCTGTATTCAATAAAATATATGTATGTGCATGTGCGTGTATGAGTGTGCGCTTCTCTCTCTCTCTCTCCCTCTCTCCACTGATGGCGCATCCTAGTCCAATCGTCCAGAGTGCTCTTAAGCAAAAGTAAACAAGAGAATTCTCGTCTGATGAGGATGGAAGAGATAGACAGCCGAGATAGGAGACAGAAAAGATGGATGGATGGGTAGGCAGAGACAGAAAGAGGGATGGAGGGAGGTAGGGGGGAACGAAGAAGGGAGAGAGAGAGAGAGAGAGAGAAACGAGTGAGCGTAAAGAGAAATAAATGGAGATAAAGACAGACAGACAGAAATAAACAGATAAATAAAATAGGCAGGGCCTCTTTGCTTTCCCCCCTCCTTCTCTCCCTTCTCTCTCTCTCTCTCTCTCTATCTCTCTCTCACACACACACTTATTCAGGCTCTGTTTCGTTGTCATTTCTTGGTCTTCCACCTGTTTGGCAATTACCGGCTCGCTATTGAATTACTAATGACCACCCCCCCGGACCCCCCCCCATATTATTTTTTTTTTCTTTTCTTCCTCTTCTCATTCTTCCATTCGCTCAGGTAATTATCGCCCATTTTCTTCGTCCTCCATTCGCAAGATTGGTTCAACGCATTTTCTTATTCTGTTTCTTTATTTTTTCTTATATTTGTTTAACAAAGTCTGGAACTTTATTTCTAAGGATCTTTCCCAACTCGATGACCTACAACACTGACCTGACCTCGTTTTGACAAGACTCTATAGTTACCTAGAGAGAGGAGGAGGGAGGGGAATAGAGAGGGAGGGGAGGGGAGGAGAGAGGAGAGAGAGAGTGAGGGGGGGGGGGGTTAGGGCACCCTTCACCTCCCTCTTTAGCCAACCTGCCCCTCCATCATATCGGTCTGCCTATGCATCACCATATCAACCATCATATGTACTTCACCATCAAATGCGGGGAACCCACAAATGTAACTAATAATTAAGTTAACCACACTCCATTTTCTTTCACTTAAGATACTTTCTTCACAAACATTAACCTGATCAAATCTCACATTTCTATTAATATATTTTCACATCCTTTTTAATAATCCCATCCGCTTGTTCTAAATGTTTATATTTCAATACTTTTACTCCGGACATCAGAAATATTCTTTTATTTTAAATTTCCGTAATGAAGGGATTTGCGTACCGTCATTAGGCCGAGAAGGGTGCCAGTGGGCTGGCGCTGCAACAAGGCACGAGTGTCAACCAAATTACTTCGTCTCTTGTCCCATTAAAGCTGCAACAATTCGGACTATCTCTGTCTCCCCCAAAGTCTGATGTAATTTCACTTTCCGTCCTCCACTGCACTGGATCTAACATCTCTATCTCTCTCTCTCTCTCTCTTTCTCTCTCACTCTCTCTGTCACAGCTTGCTGGTGTAGTCGTTAGTGTCACAAGTCGTCGACACTGTATGCCGTTACTGTCTCCCTTGATCAAAGGGATGGGTCTGCTGTGTATGCAAGGTCACGGCATTACTCATTGATTGCACTACATCTCTCATCCAAATGGGTATTTCCTGTTAATCACGGAACCAGCACGTGATCCAAGACCATGATAAATTCAGACACACACACAATCCTTTTCTTCACAATCCATTTCAAGTTCTTTCACAACTACCAACATAACTATCACCATATTATCACCATCTTCAGCACCACCATCGACATTTTCAACACCAATCGTTATCACCACAACCACCACCAACATTAATACTTACACCAGCACCTACACGTAACCTTGATCATCAATATCACCACCACCACATTACCGTTATCACGACATGACAACACTGTCAGATCCATTTGCTCAAGTCCCGCACTTCCTATAACGACTACCCCCCCTTCTCCCCCCCCCACCCAGAACCCCTTCCGTACCGGGTGGCACTTTTCCTTATATTATGGTTGTCGCCAGGCGATTTTATTCATATCCGTGGAACGCTCTCGATAGCACAGGGGCTATTGTAGTGTTTTCTCTCTCGTTTCCCTCTCCTCTCTCTTTCATTTATTTCTCCTCTCTCGTTTCTCTCTCCTCTTTCTCTCGTTTCTCTCTCCTCTTTCTCTCGTTTCTCTCCTCTTTCGTTTCTCTCTCCTCTTTCTCTCGTTTCTATCTCATCTTTCTCTCGTTTCTCTCTCCTCTTTCTCTCGTTTCTCTCTCCTCTTTCTCTCGTTTCTCTCTCCTCTTTCTCTCGTTTCTCTCTCCTCTTTCTCTCGTTTCTCTCTCCTCTTTCTCTCGTTTCTCTCTCCTCTTTCTCTCGTTTCTCTCCTCTTTCTTTCGTTTCTCTCTCCTCTTTCTCTCGTTTCTCTCTCCTTTTTCTCTCGTTTCTCTCTCCTCTTTCTCTCGATTCTCTCCTCTCTCTCTCTCGTTTCTCTCCTCTCTTGATTATCTCTCGTTTCTCTCTCTCCTCTTTCATAAGAACTTCTCACTCTACATTCCTCTTCCTCTTCTTCTTTTCCATTCTTCTTTACCGAGCTCTTCCTATCACCTCCCCCCTCCACCCCCGAATCTCCTCATCCTCCCTCCCTTCCTCTTCCCCGAGTGACACCGAACTAAAACCTCCATTATTTGAGATTTATGGAGTTCCACTCCACGATCTCCACACTCCAAGACGGTCACTATTTCTGTCAACCTTCTGACGTCAACAGAGTCCGACTTCAGTTGATTTAAATCACTTAACGACATCTTGGTTAAAACAGGCGAAGACGGTCACCAAAAGATTACAGTCGTGATCTCTCCTATGTATATTTCCTATGCCGTCAGGCGATTTTATTATTTTGAATGGAGCCCACCCCACACCAGCCAGGTGGCTGGGTAGCTGCTATCACATCACTTAACATGGCACCACACTAACGAAAGGGTTTAAGTTAACCTCAGTTAACATCTTCCGTACCGGGTGGTACTTTTTCTCGTTTAATAGATGCCGCCAGACTGACTGATTCATTTCAGTGACACCCTCTCCCATCTCAGTAGCGACGGGGTTAAGGCTCTGTACATTCGTCTATGAAGTCTCTCGTTCCTGCCTACAGAGTGAGTGAGTGAGTGAGTGAGTGAGTGAGTGAGTGAGTGTGTGCCTTCCTGCTGACGGTGCGTACTTGCCTATCCGTCTGTCAGTCTGGCTGCCTGCCTGATGTCTGTCTGTCTGTGTATGCTTGTGTCTGCCCGTCAGTCCTGTCCTTCCCGTCTGCCCTCGCCCCCGTCGTCTCCCCCCTCCCACCATAATGACATCTGACACGAAAGTCTTCCATAATGCATAAGTCTATGGAGCAAATGTGGGACGAAATGCGCCATGCTGTCGCGCCGGCGGCATCAGCTGGTGTGGTGTATAACTTAGGGCGTGGCGTGGTGCAAATCACGTCCAGGTGGTGCAAATCACACCCAGGTGGTGCAAACGGCACCAAGAGTCCAAAGCATTCCCGGTCTCCCCAGACATGTTGTGAAAATGTCCCCAACGTGAAGCCAGACGGGCCAGACGAGGCAAGATGACGTCATTCCGTCTCGCCTCCTTGCACGTCGCTTGCGCCACGTTATTTTATTCGGTCGAGAGAGGACTCCCACGTGTAACGAGTATCTTCATTCTACCTCG
The DNA here is from genome assembly GCF_046742065.1 of Oratosquilla oratoria. Classification (NCBI taxonomy): domain Eukaryota; kingdom Metazoa; phylum Arthropoda; class Malacostraca; order Stomatopoda; family Squillidae; genus Oratosquilla; species Oratosquilla oratoria. Next base: position 47,367,416 of record NC_134803.1, on the reverse strand, counting down.
AGTATTATTATTAATTGTTGATTACCAGTGCTTCTATCCTTGTGCACAATTTCGCATTTCTGTTGTACGTTATACAATATCACACACACACACACACATATATATATATATATATATATATATATATATATATATATATATACATATACTGTATATATATATATATGTAGTTATACAATGTTGTATAGTTATAAGCTTATATAGTTATATGATCATACACAATCCTTCCAGGCTGCCGCCAGACGATTTTATTCACTCGAGATGAAACTCCGGGCACCGGACCGGACCTTATCGGGGACCATCATCGGACGCACGACGGCATCGGGCATCGTGCGCCCGATGCTCCGCCCCAGCCCGGGACCGACGTTCCGAGTCGTGTAACGTGAGAGCGCAGACCCCAGACCTGTAACGTGACACGGAACGATACGATACGGCCACGTACAGGTACAGGCACGCCGTTACCGTTACACACAGGGAGAGACTGATGCTTGCAGTGCCGCCGCGGGTCATGGAGCAAGGAGGGCGCGCGCGCGCCAGTGTGTCGAATTGGTGAGGCCTGGGAGGAGAGGAGGAGGGAGACAGAAAGATGAAGGGCGAGAGAAAGAGGAAGGAGAAAGAGGAAGAGAAAGAGGAAGGGAGAGGGAAAGAGGAAGAAGAGATAAAGGAAGAGAGAAAAAGGAGAGATAAAAAAGGAGGAGAAAGGAAGAAAGAGGAAGGGAGGGAGAGAAAGAGGAAGGCGAGAGAAAGAGGAAGCGAGAGAAAGGGAAAAGGGGAGAGCAAGAGGAAGGGGGAGAGGAAGATGAAGGGGAGAGGAAGAGGAAGGGGGAGAGGAAGAGGAAGGGGGAGGGGGAGAGGAAGGGGGAGAGGAAGAGGAAGAGGAAGGGGGAGAGGAAGAGGAAGGGGAGAGAATGAAGAAGAGGAGAGAAAGATGGTGACAAAGAGGAAGGGAATGAGGGGAAGAAGGAAAAGGGAGGAGGAGGAGAAAGTGGAACGGGAAAGGGAGAGAGAGGGGGGAGAGAGAGGAGGGGAAAGAAAGAAGAACAAGAAAGAGGATGAGTGAAAAAAAGAGACGGGAGAGAGAGAAAGAGAGAGATAAAGAGAAAGAGTGAGAAACAGGAAGATTAAAAAAGAGGGAATCCTTAACTCTTTCCCACTGCTATCTACGATTTAAGAAAAACTATTCTGTGGCCAAACAACTTCACTCAGCTCTGAGGACCGAGCGCTCCGACCTCCGTCTCCCCACGCACAGAGAAAGCCTCAAACGCGTCAATACTAGCCCATCTACTCCCACGAACACCTTGTCCTTTTGTTTCCAAATGTCGCTGGGCAATTTCATTCAGCGGAAGAAACACCCACCCCCTCCCCCTGGGTGCGGGGGGAAGGGGAGGGGGAAGGAGAGGGGGGAAAGGGGGGGTTGTCGAATCAAGAGAACCGATTCAACTAAGTATGACTTGACATGACACTCGACAAGAGTAGTAGCGTATCAGCTGTCCACACTTGATTCTACTCTCGTCCTTATCCCCTTCCGTACCGGGTGGCACTTTTCCTCTCATTCTGGCTGTCGCCAGGCGATTCTATTCATGTCAGGACCTCAGTGACGAGGTTAAGGTCTCGTGCAACCCCCTTACGTACCGTAAGGTACATTTATTTTTAATTCTAGCTGGCGGCGGGAGATTTTAATCAATTCCATCGTACCCCTGCCCTCGCAAATGACGATAGATCATTCATATTTTTCTCCTTGTCGCCAGGTGATTTTATTCATCTGTAGGGGGATGTCAAAGACTCCACGTCTTCCATTAAGGCCTAAATAGATTATATTCTGCTTCTGGGGTGGGCAACCTTTTGAAGAGTGTGTGCCAAAATCAGCCAAAATTTTATACAAACAATTCTCGCGTGCCAACAGAGTAAGATTATAGGCCTATATACGAGTGTGGCCCCTTCCCTTTACCTCCTATAATGGTCCCAATCCGCCGCCCAGACCAGCACGCGATTATAAATGGTCATACAAAAGTAGTTGGAGATTTACTAGTTATTTGTTTTAAGGTGAGCCCTGGCTTTCGCGTGCAAGTTTTACACGCGTGCCAAGGGTTGCCCACCCCTGGCCTAGTTCTACCTGGTCCTTTCACTGTCACTACCTACAATTACACTATGCCGAGTATTACGCTGGTTTCAACCTTGCTTATTAGGACACACAACCTGGGTTCAAGCCCTGAAAGCAACTGGTAACCGATGCTCCCCAGACACCCAGGGCACAGGTGACGCCCTGGGTCGCAGGTAATAGCCTCTCTGGGGACACCAGGAGGCAGCTTCTGGATCTATTTTTAGAAACGAATATTGCGTCATCTTTCTGTTTCATCATGTTTCGTTTTAGTCGCGGCGCTAAATTTAATTTTCACTGAAGGGGGTGGGGGGAGGGGGAGGAAGGGGTTGGGAGAAGAAAGGGAAATGCACGCACGCGCGCACACATAAACCGTGCACAGGTCTATTTCCGTATATTACAAGTGAGTAGAAATCGGGTGAACACACGCGCACACGCACGCACACAGGCATATATCTATTCCAATAAACAGTTAGATAAATACACGTACACACACGCACACGCACACACACACATATATATATATATATATAATATATATTATATATACATACACATACAAGCCTATCTCTATTCCTGTGTATAACATGTATAAACTAGGTAAAACGTATACATATACATACATAATCAAGCATACGTTTGCACGCGCGCGAACACACACACACACACACACACACACACTTACACTACCCTCTCAGTGACGTGTGAAACTGCCACGACGCAATTGGGGGAGATATACGGGAGTGTCTGGAGGAGCCAGAGCCCCTCTCCCTCTCCCTCTCCCTCCCTTCCCGCTCTCACATACAAAACTACACACTCACACAAACCCCCTACATACATACGAACCACCTACACACACACAAAATCATACACTCACACAAACCCCCTACATACATACATACACACACACGAACTCCCTACGCAACCACACACAAAATCATGCACACTCACATAAACCCCCTACACACACACGCAAAAAACACACACACAAAACCACTCACATAAATTCCCTAAACATACACAAAGCCACGTACACTCACACAAACCACCTTTACATACATACATACATACATACATACATACATACACACACACACACAAACCTGCTACACACGCACATACTGTACACACGGCCACATGACTCAAGTTAATTTGACGTCCAGATACGACGACGCTGACGTTAAGCGATAGCAGAGGCCGAGGACGAGATAGCGGGGTTGGGGGGTCAGGAGCCAGTGTGCTTAGTCCCAAAGACCCTTCCTCACCGAGTGGCACTCTTCCTTCTATTTAAGGTGTCGGCAGGTTACGTCCTCTCTCCGTGGCAAAGACATACGCGGTGGGAATTCTAACCTTTTAACAATTTCAGAAAATCGCAAGGTGTTGATAAAAAAAAATACAATAAAAAATAAATAAATAAATAATAATAATGAATGAAATAAATATATGAAGGGAAGGACTCGTGGTAAAGGATCTAAATTGGACACATTTAGGTTTAAGAAGGAAATAGGCAAGGACTGGTTTACCAGTAACGTGGTTAACGAATGGAATAATCTTAGTAACCCTGTAAAGTGTGTTGGAACTAATGGTTGTTTTAAGACCATTAGATAACTTTATGGATAGGAATGACAGATGGCACGGGAGATGGAACTGCCTAGTGAAGGACTGAGTAAAAATGTCTGGTACTAGCAAGAATAAAACCTATAATACTCTCTTAACTAGGGAACAAAGGCTTTAACAAGGGTGACGCAAACAAGGTCATCATATTAAGACAACAGTGTAGGACTCGCAGTAATGGATTTAAATTGGACAAATTTAGATTTAAGAAGGAAATGGGCAAGAATTGGTTTACTAATAGGGTGGTCAACGAATGGAACAGACTTAGTAACCATGTAGTGAGCGCTGAAACTATCAGTTGTTTTAAGAAACGGCTAGACAACTTTATGGATGGGGATGACAGGTGGTAATGGACACGGAACTGCCTAGTGTAGGCCTCGTGGTCTCTTGCAGTCTCTTTCATTCTTATGTTCTTATGAACAAAGGAGGATGCGACAACTATTGAATTGGCGCCAACAAAAAAGTTGGTACACGTTCTTCTCTTCACGGCACGAGGTAGTTGGCCCTAATACCTAGCAGGCAGCAGCTCTTCAGTCGCCCGATTCTTTGATCATACAACTTTGAAGTTTGTAGCGTAAGCCAGGTCTCTGTGTTCAAGTTTGTTGGTGAATTGCGCTTTCTAGGTTATGAATGTTCTTTTCTCCTCCCGTGTCTTCGTTCCTGAACAAGTCAGTTCTTTACATTTGTTCATCACCCATACATTCTTATGACTATTATATATTTATTAATGTTGTCAGCATTTTCAATCTGTGTGTGTGTGCGTGTGTGTATATATATGTGTGTGCGTGTGTGTATATATGTGTGTGTGTGTGTGTGTGTGTGTGTGTGTGTGTGTGTGTGTGTGTGTGTGTGTGTGTGTGTGTGCGCGCGCGCGCGCGCGTGTGTGTGTGTGTGTGTGTGTGTGCATGTATATACACGTGTATGTGTATATTTGTGTGCGTGTGTGTGTGTGTGTGTGTCAAGTCAGGACAGCACGAAGCGCATTAGGGCAGTGATTAACCAGAGATAAATACCTTCTGGTGGAAACATGTATGTGAAATATATAAATAAATAATAATATAAAATTAATAATAAAAATTAGATTGACAAAAATAATGACAGAAAAAATTAAATATAAAAATATACCAACAAGGAAAGGGGTGGATACACAGCGCACATGAGAATCCAGTATTAACTTTATACCACGCTATCCCCGGATATACCTATCATACTACTATACTTACTATAAAAGAGAGTGCAATGTATACTTTCTGGTTGTTTTAGTTTATTTCAAGCAAACACAAATAGGCGATTTTCTATTTTCTTGTTCTTCTGTGTCTACGTTAGCACTAGTTTATTAATTTAACGTTATTCACTTATTATTATTATTATATATATTTTTGAGAGCAAGTGTGTGAATGAGAGAGAGAGAGAGAGAAAGAGAAAGAGAGAGAAAGAGAGAGAGAGAGAGAGAAGGGGCAAGGTGGCACCGTGGGGCAACATCAGCAGCAGAGGGGCAAGAAGGTAGAGCAGGAGCGGGGCGCAGTCGGGCAGGCGAGAGAGAGAGAGAGCTGGCACTCGCGCGGATTATTTTTACAACGGTGCCTCGCGGGGCCATGGGGGAGCCATCGGCACACAGTTCCTGTGGCACCGCCCTACTATTGGACGAACAAACAGACAGACAAACTGTGACAGACAGACAAGGGCGAGCAATAGACAGGTAAGCTAGCAAAGGACCAGAAACCAAGTAGGAGTAAGTATTTCCCAGTAAAAACCCAAAGGTCGAGGAAATTGGGAACTTGAGGACACTACAAGCTTACGAGCTTCGGTATGGGTATGACTAGATAGCCTGACAAGAACTAGGCAGTCTGGCAGATGACTTACAAGATAAGAGGGCAAGGAGCTTTGCGTGTATGTCACCACGTAGGCTTGTAATACAAACATGAAGATCTACGTACTGGGTTTAAGTAATTGCTCCGAGATAATTAGAGAGGTCTGGCCAGCCATGCGTTTTAACATGGTGACCGTGTTTTGGGTCGCCTAGTTATCATTCTAGATCCAGTCACATGATTTAATAAAGACGAGGGTGAAATGGAGGCGTATAAAGTTAATCTGTTAAGTTTTATTTGAAGTTTGGCTGGAGAATAGGGAGTGTCAGGGAGTTTGTATCGTCGATACGAGGAGAATATGGAGTTGTGTGCCGAGTAGCATGTCTGTTTCGATCGTAGCTCGAACGACCAGGTTCGAGTCCAATAGTTTCCGGTCCCTGCCACTTGCCCTGGCATTTCGAATACACAGGGCAAAGGTGACGATGACTTCGGTTGCAGTTGACCGTCCCCTGGCGTGAGCTCCAGAGAGCTGACCCTAGAAGCCTCAATATAAAGGATGAGGGGGGGAAGGGATGAGGGGAGAAGGGGTGAGGGGGAAGGGGGTTGAGGTTGGAAGGGGTTGAGGGTGGAAGGGGGTTGAGAGTGGAAGGGGATGAGTGAGGAGAGAAGGGGTGAGGGGAAAGGGGTTGAGTGGAAAGGGTTGAGAGTGGAAGGGATTGAGGGTGGAAGGGGATTGAAGGTGGAAGGGGCTTGAGGGTGGAAGGGGATTGAAGGTGGAAGGGGGTTGAGGGTGGAAGGGGGTTGAGGGTGGAAGGGGTTGAGGGTGGAAAGGGGTTGAGGGTGAAAGGGGGTGAGGGTGGAAAGGGGTTGAGGGTGGAAAGGGGTTGAGGGTGGAAGGGGGTTGAGGGTGGAAGGGGTTGATGGTGGAAGGGGTTGAGGGTGGAAGGGGTTGAGGGTGGAAGGGGTTGAGGGTGGAAAGGGGTTGAGGGTGAAAGGGGTTGAGGGTGGAAAGGGGTTGAGGGTGGAAAGGGGTTGAGTGGGAAGGGGGGTGAGGGTGGAAGTGGGTGAAGGGGGAAGGGCGTTTCCACATCCTCATAATGCAGCAAACTGCTCTTGGTCCGAGATTTTGGAGACCACCAAAGAATTTTTTTTTCTTCAAGAATCTCATCATACAAGAAGTTCTTGCGCAGCCGAAAGACAGGCTCAGGATGATTCATTCACTTGTTTATTTATTTCCAATTCTGTCGCCGACAACCAGAGCTTCTGTCCTAGCAACAGCCCAACATATGAGGCGGCACTGTAGTTGGGATCACAGGGAAGCGGGTGCTGGATGAACGACCTAAGCCCGGGCACTATTTTTTTTCTTAGGTCGAAAGAGGTCTAAAAATCGCTTCTCTAGGCCTAAAGAATCTTAACCAGCGGACTTAACCATCTGGCTTAACCTTTCACTGGAAACTGTAAGAGTTAGGAACACTTACTTTTTTGTAAAATTTCACTCAGTTCAAGAGAAGCATTAGTTTATGAACTTCTATTTCTTTTTTGGCTCCAACAGCCAGACTATTCCCTTCAGATGAACGTAACCCACCCCCACTTCCTCTCACCCCTCCTCTGGCACCCAAGAAGGCCTCCAACAAACATGCTTTGTCATCCCATAACCCTGGCATCTGTGCCACGATGCCAGAGTGCCTTCGAGGGAAGCTTGTTGCGACAACAGCTACTCCCAACTACTGTGGCACTCACAGAAGACCCAAGGCCGAGAGAAACAGAGATCGAGACTAGTGTCCACAGCAGTCTTGATGACGTAATAGGTTGTGGGAACACGTTAATGGTGTTGTAGTAAACTTAGTGACATCCCTACGGACCACCGTCACATTACTTGCTCCTTCGTTCACTCACACTGTCTCCTACTAACACACATACACACACGCACGCACACATAATTATTGCATGTTCAATGTAAGACATGCAATAAACGCACACAAACACACACACACACACACACACACACACACACACACACAGTTCACTTGACCGTGTTAATGCACAGAACATTCTCTTGAAGGAATCTGTTGCAAAACTAAAAGCACTGCAACTGGATATCCCAGCCCTCTCCGTAGGCGTTCCTTGCTTCAAAAGGCCTTCTGCTCCAGCCTGCTGCGTTGGGGACAAGGGGCGGGGAGAGAAGGGGTGGGGGGAGGGTTGAAGGAAGTAGGTAGGGGGCAAGGGACTAGGAACGAGATGTGGGACAGAGGATAATAGACTGGGGATGGGACTAGGGACTCAGGAAGAGTTACAGGACGAACATGGTACGGGACAGTAGTTAGGGAACGGGGGGCAGGGGAAAAGGGACAGGGAACAAATAACAAGGGACAGGGGATAATGGGTAGTGGATGGCAGGCAGAGGGGGCAATGGACAGGGTAGAGGATAGGTGGACAGGGACATGGGCAAAGGACAGTGGATAGTTGACAGGGAACAGAGGGCGGGACTATGATGCTACGCTCTTCACCCCTAAGACTTGAAAAAAATCTTTAGTTTGTATTTTGTGTGTGTGTGTGTGTGTGAGTGTGTGTGTGTGTGTGTGTGTTTGTTTGTGTGTGTGTGTGTGTGTGTGTGTGTGTGTGTGTGTGTGTGTGTGTGTGTGTGTGTGTTTGTTTGTGTGTGTGTGTTTACCTAGTTGTATTTTGCGGGAAGACAGCTAAGCTCGTAGTGACCTGCTATTGTATCTTTCCGCATCCAGTTTTTTCTTAAAGTCATAGTTTTAGCACTCACCGTTTCCTCATTCAGTTTGTTCCAGATATCTATCATTCTGTGTGTGTGTGTGTGTGTGTTGGTGGTTCCGACATTCTCTTCTTTCTTTCGTGTAGCTGCAAGAGCTTCCATTCAACCGCAACTCTGCCGCCACGGATCCCGCCTTCTATTTTGGCTCCTGACCTGATACAATTCCCCTTTCGTCTGATGACGCGATCAAACGCGCTCGCTCGCTCGCTCGCACGCGCGCGTGGCTGAGCGCTTAGATGCAACATAATGATCTCATCAACGCAAATGATTCATCAAATTTATTCAACCCTTTCCGTGCCGGGTGCCGCTTTGTCTTTTGTCTTCGCTGGCACCCAGTGCCGCCGGGTAAGAAGAAGAGGAAAACGTCTTAATTAACCCCTTCTGTCCCGGGTGTCCATTTTCTTCCTTTTATCCTGAATGGCACTAAACTCTTCATTTCCGTGGCACCCACTCGGAGGGTAGAGACAGCCTCGACCCACCCGGCTGGCACCTTTACTTTCATTCCGGCTGCCGCCAAGCGATTTTATTCATCTCCCAAGCAGACATCTATCTTCAGTAGGGAAAGGACCAACCTTTTACGTACTTAGAGAGAGAGAGAGAGAGAGAGAGAGAGAGAGACTGGCTCGTATGATTTTGTTTTAGCTGGCGACAAACTATTTCATTCAACGTTAAGGAACCCCCAACACACACACACACACACCACAGTGTGCTCTCAAGGCTTAGCCAGTCTGTTTCATTCAGGTTGGGGCACGACCTCGTGCTGGCTGAGGTCAAGGCTGACCTCAATTAACCTCTTCTCTACGATGAGGTTCTTTGCAGATTTCATTCTGGCCAACATCGGACGACTTATTCAGTTCGTGGGGGGACAGGAACCCTCGAGCAGAGGGGAATCTCTTCCTACATTCAACCTCCGCATCTGAGGGACTTTAGTGAAACCCCTCCGGACCAGAGTCACTCCGTATTTCATCATCACTGGAGAATCATTTCCATTTCCATTCTATAAGAATGTTGATCACCTAACATCTGTCATTTACATAAAATAAATAAATAAATGAATAATAATAAATAAAATAATAATAATAAGCGAAATAAAGAATAATAAATATAAAATTTATATAAATTAAATAAAAGTCCCGCGAATAAAAGCGCTGGTCATTGCCGATAAATGATAAATTCCTACCGTGAATGTGTAAAAGGGAGCGTGGGCCCTTTCCTGCCCATTTGTAAACATTTCGCCTTATAAAATCGCTTATTTCGACAGACCGAGTAAAACGACTACACCTTTTCGGGAATCCAACCCAAGTCTACGTAACTACGAGGCTTCATTGGAGGTCTACTTTGCCATACTACACACACACACACACACACACACACACACACACACACACACACACACACACACACTGGTTACACATGCATGCATATACATACATGCATATCCTGCCAATACATTTGTTCCTGTGTGTTCGAGTTCTTTTACAGTCTCCTCTGTTTACCACGAGGCGATTTTATTGAACTGTAAGGTAGGAAGGAAGGGAAGACCACTACGGACGAGTAGGAAATATAGAATTTTTACTTAGACGATCAGTCTTCATCTCAGCCGTTTCCTCCTCCTCCTCCTCGTCTTCCTCCTCTTCCTCACAACCGAACCCACACTCCCGCGATCCCTGGGACTTCCCTGTCGGTCGCTCCTGCTGCCTACTCCCACCCACCCACCCACCGGCCGCCATGTTTGCCCCCCGGGGAGGGGTGGGAGGCGGAGTGGGTTGGTTGTGGGGTACACACCCGCGCCACTACAATGTTGACTAGACCCGCCGCCGCCGCCGCGCATTTCGGATTTACACAAAAATGGATATGGCAGCAGAGTTCCTCTTCCTCCTTAGTTACTTATATACACTGCGACAGATAGACATACCACACTGCAAAGCACACAGAGGAGGAGGAGGAGGAGGAGGAGGAGGAGAAAAAAAAAAAAAAAAACTCCCACCCATCATTGCTCTTGCTTGTAACGCAACAAAATAATCACATTTCCAGGGACATACTACTATAATTATAATAAATATTTAATATTTGTATTACCAATGCTATTGAAAAGGAGACAACCTTACTACACTACCGAAGGGTGACATACGTAGATGAATAAAATCGCCTGGCGGCAACAGGAGAAAAAGGTCACACACACACACACACACACACATATATATATATATATATATATATAAATTAATAAATACCCTCAGCTGTCCTAACACTATACCATTCGGCTCCAATTATTTTGCTAATACTTCACCTTTCACTGTTGCAATGCCTGGAGTGCCACGAAATTCGTATGGCGGGACTGCAATACTTTGCAGTGAGGCTTAGCCTGTGCAACAGAGCCCTTGAAGGATTTCATTCAGGCTATCACCAAACTATTTCATTCGGGCTCTTCTGACATCCCTAACCGCCCCCGGCCGACCCTTCAGTGCCTATCAGGTTGGCGCCAGAGGATTTCATTCACCTCAAGAGGAACATCCTCGCCCCTCGTCCCCCACCCCTTCCTCCCACCGGGCGGCGAAGGCCTCAGATCTTCATGTCTTCGCAGTCTTCTGCGTATCCGGGGGGGAGGGGGAGAGGGGCGCCACACCCTCCTCCGGCCTCCTCGTCTCCCCACCAAGATCTTGTCTTGCTCCTCCCGACGCGACGCCGGCGATGGACGGCCCTGGGCGGGGCCTCCCCCTCCCTCCCACCCACCCCCTCCCGGGCCCCTGGCTCCCCCTAGGCCCGTTCCACCCAACCCCCCTCCCCCGCTCCTCCGCCCTGTGTTTTGGCTTGCTGCCTTATACTCTCAACATCGCCGCCCCGAGGAACGCTCTTTGCATATTTAATTCTGGCTAACGTTTCGCTATTTTATTAAGTTATTCATTTGTGGTGGGGGGTTTGGGGTTTGGAATGGGTGTTAACATAGCGTCACGGCATTCCAGGTGATTTTATTCAGTTGAGAACAGACTCTGAATCTTATGGTGGCCAAGACCACATATTATCCTGAGCCTGTCATCTTTAGTCGAATAAAATAGCTTGACACTTGCCAGAATAAAGTGTGTGAGGTGTGCCACAGGCCTACACCAACATTGCGGCATAGCATGTAATCTGTCCCGACTCGATTCCTTCAATTTGAATAAAATCGCCTGGCGACAGCCGGTCAAGAGACTCTGCAACCCTTTGAATATGGGGGACGTCCGAGGTATTTCAATGTGGGTCTCGTCAGGCGATTCTATTCAGCTGATGGGAACTTCCTACCCATCAAAGGGTCGAGACACATTTCTTCTACCCCCTAATATATATATATATATATATATATATATATATATATATATATATATATATATATACACACAAACATACATTACATATATCATAATAACAGCAATAATAATAATAATAATAATGATAATAATAACAACAACCCCGGTGCGATACTATAGTGGAGCGGTATTATTTCCGCCTTCCTCTTGATCACCATTCCATCTTCCGAAACCTCCACTTAATCGGAGACTCCCGGCTCCGCCTCCGCCTCCTACAAGTAGTTCCTCCTCTATCTCGCTTTAACTCCTCGACGCCATCGATCTCCGCCCTCTGTGGTCCCCTCGACCCCGCGGGTGGGTAACCTGACACACTGCACCTGCCACGTCTGTGTCGTGTCATGTCGTGTCGTGAGCCACTGCCCACTGACACGCCCTCGCCTCCTCCTGGGTAATTTGTATTCCAGCTTGATTCCGATCATTTGGGTTAAAGACGGTTCGTCGTGTAAACAAATGTGTTCCTTGGAGTCGGCGACCCCCGCCCTTCGACCAACTCTTCCCTTTGCTCGCTCTCGTTCTCCCCTTCTCTGTCTGTACCCGTTTCCCTCTCCCTATCTGTGTCTGTCTCTCTCTCACACACTCAGAGAGAGAAAGAGTTAAATTGGAAGAGTTGAACCACAATGTCCAGCAATAATTTGTTGCCACCAACATCGACATTACTCCCTTGTGACCCTCCTCCGGGGGTGGGATGTCGAGGATCCCTCCTGAGAGGAGAGGACTCCTCCATCCGGCCTCCCGCTCCCAGGATACGCCATTGTGTGGTTGGCTCTCTCACCCTATGGACACCCATTTCCATTTTTATTCATTTATTTTTTCCCGTGTAGGCACCTCGACGACCTTCTGTCCCTCCTGTAGTCCCCTGTATATTCTTTCCTCGGGAAGGGGTAAAGAGAGAAAGAGAAGGAAAAAAGAGATGAAGATATATTTTCCGGCAGGTGCAAGAGTATACACCGCATGACGTCATGGAGAGAGGAGAGAAGAAAGAGGAGAAAAGGAGAACAGAAATATTTACGGGTTGCCTCAAAGGTGCACGCCGCATGACGTCACGGAGAGGCCGCCGCCATCATGGCAGCAAATAACCCTCCTAATTGGTTTTGCGGAAACATCGTCCCCGGGGACGCCGAGTTCGATACGCCGAACTCGGAGACCGACACTGTGACCTTTCCTGACCTGTCCCACGAGGGCCGTTCTATCCCGGGCAGCACCAAGCACAGCTGTCTCCACTTGTAACTGTTTCAGCGGATGGTGTCTTTAAACGACGTGTGGGAGATTTGTTATGGCAGGTCGTAAGTTACGACAAGAACAGGTCGTACTATACGAGAGCAGTCTTTTATAACCTTGTATACTTATTCGTATTTATATGTTATATCTTCTGCTTGTCAAGTTCCCTCATTCATTAAACCAACCCATAGCCCCATTCATTTGAAATGCATGAGGACTAATTCCGTGTACATTGTCACTGCATTGGACATATAAACAGGTTCAGATTATAATGACTTTATTAATCAGAAGCATTACCATCACAAGCAGTTTACAATGATACTACACGTGCAGGACTGAAACTGTAGTTACTTTACTGCCATCTAGTACTGAATTTCAGCCATCTGAGTACCACCTGAGGAACCTCTTGCGAACCCCTGGTTAACCCCTCGTTTAGGGGTTTGGCTTCAAGATGCACGCCTGTTAAAACTCCACAATGATAACTCTCACCAACCAGCGTTACACAAGGGACGCATCATCGTGTGTGGGAAGATGAAACTTTTTGGGTCTTCAACAGCTCCCTTAAGTATTACATTATGCATTCTTCCTCCGAAAAACTTCGTATAATGTCGAAGCTATCGTCTCCTTCAGCGGGCGAGAGACCATAAGGATAACTTATCTTGTACGAATACGAAAAAAGTACATTGGCGTGTACACTGTGGTGTACATTGTTCCCGTGAATGGTCTGTTACGTGGGAATGAAGTACTATAAACTTGCAAATGTGTACACACACACACACACACACACACACACACACACACACACACACACACACACGTCCTTGTACGCGTACACATATTGTGTGTTTGTGTGTGCATGTGTGTCGTAAATGTGCATGCATACGTGTTGCGCTCAAAGTATAACATTTTCCAAGTTCAAAGGTAATCATTTTACCCACATTGTATAACCTTCATATTTTTTTTTATCAACTTTGAATAATTATATAAACGCACTGCCAATCTACTCGCCACATCTCGTACCCCATACGCCTACAGCTCCGTCTGTAATATCTGCGAAAATTAAGCTGCGAGATACAAACAACTGACACTAATTCACACCTACAAAACAAAACACATTAAGAGTTCACTGATTTTCACCATTGGGGATGCAACCCGACATCTAGTGGTAATTGGTGGATGCCCGAGGATTTATCTTAGTGTTTTAGTGTTCTTTAGGAGACCAATGAACAGCAATCCATAACATGGGATATATAACTCCAGTAACAACCACCCGACGGCGCTACTTGTCCTTTCCGACAACAGGCGGGCATGTCGCCCGTGACAAGAAAAGAGCGACATTGGTCTACAGGAAGAGGGGGGAAGGGTTGTGGGAAGGGGAGGGGAGTTAACCCCCTCCCCCCAACTTATGTCACACTAGCAGCAAAACGTGGCATTCCGGGGAGAGGAAGGGGTCTAACTATAGTCGTGGCCTACAGGAGATAAACTTAGAATACATTACATACCCAACCCTCTCCCCCCCATTAAACTATGTCGCCACTATGGTGTGGGGGGGGGAGGGATGGGAGTGAGGGGGAGGGGGGAAATGGGAGGGACGCTTTTTCTTTCGGGGGTCGCTAATCTTGTCCATTGCCCCCTCCTCCCACCCCCCAAGAAACGAGTTCGGCACTTAACTATTTTGTTCTGGTTAAAGTCTGTTGATTTTATTCTTCAGCTCACAGGAACATGTGACCTGTATTGGGTCACAAAACCATATCGACGCATTTGGGACACATTAAGAGACTCTGTTTTGGCATCCTAATTAATAAAAGTGCAATTCGGTTTCATAGGTTACATCCCCAATTCTGTGCTGTCGTTGTTTTTCTAGTTTTTCCGAGATGAGGGAGGGGAGGGTCACATAAAAATGGAACGCCATAAAGGCAAATATAAAACGATCCCTCCATAAAAACAAAACTAAGAATATTCTAGTTCGCTGACGCAGGCTAACCCAATGCCCAACCTTCCTTCCTTCCTTCCTTCCAGACAACGACTTCGGCCACGCCCCCACCCCTTCGCCGGGAGGTTCCTCCGGATTCGTCGTCAGCTGCTCCCGCTCCTGGTGCTTCTCGTGGTGGTAGTGGTGATAATGGCGGTGCTGGTTGTGTTGGTGATGATGATGATGGCGGTGCTAGTGGTGATGATGATGATGGTGGTGATGGTGATAATGGGGTGGTGATGATGGTGGTGATGGTGCTAATGGGGTGGTGATGATGGTGGTGATGCTGGTGGCGGTGGTGACGATGGTGGTGATGCTGGCGGTGGTGCTGCCAATGGAATGATGGTGATGGTAGAGATAGTTACGATTATGGTGGTGGTGATGGTGTTGGGTAGTGGGTGGTGACGTTTATATCTATGACGGTGGTGTTGGTGTTGCCCTTGTTATCTTCACATCACGGCCTTTCGTGACGAGGGTGTTTGCTCGTCACGGACACTCCCTCCCCCCGTGTTTGCCTTTTATCAAATTACCTTTGTTTTCTCTATCTGCAAGGCCGAGATACAGGTCTCCTCCCCCTTCCCCTCCCCACGCCCCACTGGCCCTGGGTGGCAGAACGTGACGTGCCTTCAAACCAAGCAAGTCCCCATTCACACCTTCCCACCGCAGTTCACCACAAAAACCCATCCCCTCCCATTTGCTGTCGTCATGTGACTTTATTCAACCAACGTTGCCTTTGGACTGCAACCCTGGGGGGTGTTGGTCAAGGAACCTTCTGCCATGTCCCCTGTGGGAGACTTCTATGTTTGCTTTGGTTGTCTATTGAGAATTGTATTCAGAAAGCTCCCTGGGTGGAAATGCAGAGACTGCCCCCGTAGTTTGCGATCCTTGGAAGACACTGAAAAAATCTAGGGCAAGTGGGGATCTGCAAGTCTCTCTCTCTCTCTCTCTCTGTGATTCACCATGGTCTTTGGATCACGTGTTGGACTCGTGCTCGACAGCTATTTCCCTCCCTGAAGAGAGCTCAGAGCTCGTATATGACCTATCTATGGGTAATGCTGACATTACACGCACACACACCCCAACTTCCCGCCCACGAGAGTTTGAGTAACGACCCGTTACGCAGCGATACTGAAATTATTTCAGCCCTGGGCGGGATGCGAACCCGGACCGCCGTAGTGGCAGCTGGGAACTCTACTAACTGCGCCATGAGTGAGTGAGTGTGTGTGTGTGTGTGTGTGTGTGTGTGTGTGTGTGTGTGTGTGTGTGTGTGTGTGTGTGTGTGTGTGTGTACGCGCACGTGCGCAAGTTCATGTTGGTGCCACGTGTTTACGTGACTTCCTGCACGTCACCCTCCCCCTTTCCCTCTCTTCCCCTGCTAGCTCGATTTAATTAACTAATTCCTGACTCAACTTCAAGCCTGTTCCCCGCTTTAAAAAAATATATATACATATTTTTCCTTTATCACGTGCATTATTCTGCTCGTCCATCACAACAACTCACGCGGAACAGGTTCTGCTTGTAGTAAGCGCATTTATGCGGCGCTGTCTTGGCTGGTTGGACGAGCGTGTATGTTGGCCTCGTAGTAATTAAGACAAACTTAATGTGGAACTTTTCTTTTTCTCCTATCTGCCGCCAGGGTATTCTATTCACCCCTACCCCCTCCACCCGGAGTACCCAGCGCTTCTGTCTAGCACCTTAGGTTAGGGTAGGTGGTTTTCCTTTTATTGAGATTGGTACCAAGTTATTTTATTCATCTCCTTGGCACCCTTTTTCCTACTTTCATCATGTTCACATTTGGAGAGAGAAAGAGGGAAAGAGAAAGAGAAAGAGAGAGAGAGACACCTATGTTTATATCTAATGCTTGATATGTTTATACATGCGCGCCCGTGAACGTGAGCGCGCATATGTGTTTACATGCATGTGCATGAACCCATGTCAATGTGCGCATGCTGAACACCAATTCTGGTGAGTGCTAGCCCTACCCTCAGTCCCCCAGGGCACTCCACCGTGGCATGGATCCTCAGGGGTGCCAATCTCCACAGTGCCTATGATGGCCCGTTACCAACTCGCCTACGGGCCGGTGACAGATCTCCTTTGGCAGCAGGGTGTTGGCGTAGGCGTGGCTCACCTAGACCGCCTAGTAGTAGCAGCAGCTATTTCTAAAAGTCCTCCCCTCCTCCCCGCCAGCCCCCGTCACCGCCACGAACGAGCTCCTCGGCCTCAGGAATCGTGGAGCAAATTCGCTTCACTAACTCCTTTCAGAGCAATGCAGGGCGCGTGATTCTTCAGTAACCTCGCCTCGCGACAGCCGCGAAGGATAAGATGACGTCACTTTAGAGCGGGTAAACCCCATCAGGGCCCAGTCACAACAAGCTTACGACCGGTACCACCGGCGACCAGGTTGCTTTGTGTTGTTCCTCTGTTTATAAAAAGAATTCAAGACAATGCTGCAATTGGAATGAATCTCCCCTGTCATGAAAGAGATGAATATGAAACCACGAGAGAAACAAAAGTGCCACCGTCCAAGGTGGTGGTGGTGGTCGGAAACAGGTCCTAAGCTTGGTGTGAGCTTAAACTCAACCAACCTAGCTGATACGTTCGACTTTCTTCATGTAACCCACTTCCATACCGGATGGAACTTTCTCCTTTACTCCATCTGGTTCCAGACTATTTCATTCATTTCCGTGGCATCCCCTCCCCTCCCCCCTCTCGGTTCCAAATGGGCTGTATAGTCAATCTCCCAACCTCAAAACAAAAGCTAACCTGATTTACATTTTTTTCTTTCTTATTTTCCAAGGGGTCGCATTTGCGGTCAAAGACAATTTCACTTTGATATGAGAGAAATTAAAAACGTAAAAGGACACTGGAATGGATGAACGTTCTTGGTAGGGATTATGAAACTACGAAAAAAAGGTGAGAGAGAAAGAGATAGATCCACTTAGTCACTAAAAATGTAAATTCAATGTCATTATTACCCACCCACCCCAGCCAATGTACCACATAACCTAGACAATACTAAGCCCACAATATCAGGTGTGTGTGTGTGTGTGTGTGTGTGTGTGTGTGTGTGTGTGTGTGTGTGTGTGTGTGTGTGTGTGTGTGTATGTGCGTGTGTGTGTGTATGTGCGCGCGTGTTCATATATAATACCGTTGCCAGGCAACGCGTCGTCGCAACTGTCCCCCTCACCCTCCCCTCCTTCTCCCCAGAGTCCGACACAGATTCTCCTTTCTGCCCGTTCTCAAGGTACGAACTCATCACGACCCAAGGATTGATGCAGCGGGGCACAAGCAAGCACAACACCACCTGATCCTTTGCCACCAAAAGCACCACCGACCACGCCACAAAGCAATGGAACTAGCCCTTTCAAAAGCCCAACATAGAAGCTATGTTAAGCAAAAAGGGACTGTTTGGGCCCTTACATATCGGGTAACACTTTTTCCTTTTTATTAAAGCTTCCGTCAGGTGATTTTACTTGGTCCCCGAAGTACATCCACGGCAGCAAACAAGGAAGACGACCCCAATTCCTCAATTTCATTCCACCCTCAGGATTGAGCTATTTTATTGTGTGGCACTATACACATGGTATCATTTCCATCACACACGCACACACACACACACACAATGTGCTCTCACCGAAAATTCACATTTTCTTCCTATCTTTGTATATCTCGCCACCAACCGCACTATCAGTACCAAATATATTGTTGTCCAAGTCCTTATCAGGAGGGAGGGACATGGGGATAGACAGGGAGGGGGGGCGAGAGGGGAGAGATGGAGGGAGGGGGGAGAGAAGAAGGGAGGGGGAAGAGGAGGAGGGAGGGGGAAGAGGAGGAGGGAGGGGGAAGAGGAGGAGGGAGGGGGAAGAGGAGGAGGGAGGGGGATGGGAAGGAGGAAGGGGAGAGAAAGAGGGAGGGTGGGAAAGGAGGGAGGAAGGGGAGGGAAGGAGGGAGGAAGGGGAGGGAAGGAGGGAGGGTGGGAGAGGAGGGAGGAAGGGGAGAGAGGGGGTAATTCACATTTGAGAAAAATAACTAATTAATAAATGGCGATAGTTCAATAAAGATGCTAATTTCTCCACCAAACCCTCCACATATTTTGCTCTGGGTGATGGCACAAGGCGATTTTATTCAGTTAAGATCGGGACCTCAAACAGAACAACTAAACAACCCAATTACAACCCCTTCAGCTTATTCGCAATCAATACAACCCAATCTAACCCGTTACAAAAATCGTACCCGACAATCCAACACAGCCCAACCCAATACAACCTTACCCAACAACCCAAACAACCCTACCAAACCCAATACAACAACCCTACCCGACAATCACAACCCAACCATCCAACACAACAACCTTACCTAACAACCCAACCCAACATGCCCCTACCCGAGAGCCCAAACAACCCTACCGAACCCAATACAACACCACCTGACAAACAACCACAATCCAACCATCCAACACAACATTACCTAACAACCCAACATAACCCTACCCGTGAATCCAAGCAACCCTACCAAACCCAACACAACAAGCAGCCTTCTCTCCCTCACCAACACACTCCAGGCTAATAACGTTCCAAACCCATTAGTCACCGGAGCCTATCAGCCCGCCAGTGTCCAAACAAGCACTTCATGCGGGAGCCAATCATGACGCCACGGGACGAGACGCGCAGGACATATAGGGGACAATCTGTAGCCAGAGAGGAGCCAAGATTGGCATCTTATCGAGGAGGCAGTGCCAGACTAGAAGGTCATAACACCTACAGTACATTGGCACCGTTATGAGTGCCACCGACATCTTATCGAGAGGCTGATGCCATACTAGAGCGTCGTAACACTAACTGTATCTGGGCACCGTTACGGGGTCTAGGGGGGAGGGGGGAGGGGAAGGGGTCACTGGATGGCCCTCGCCTTCTCAATATGTTACGGAACTCGTGAATAATATACATCAGTGTGTGTGATTTAGCATGGTGTTGGATCACGCGTTGGACTCGTGATCGACAACCATTACCAAAATGGGGAGCTCGAGATATATGGCCCGATCTATGGACGATATGGTGACCGTACATACACTGTGTGTGTGTGTGTGTGTGTGTGTGTGTGTGTGTGTGTGTGTGTGTGTGTGTGTGTGTGTGCTTGTTACCTTTGTATATGCTGATTATGATCATTTAATGGTTTTGTTCTGGCTGACGCCAAACAAGTCCATTCGGCTTACAGGGACTTCTACACCATAACAGGTTTAAGAAACGACTTCGTCACCTTTGCCCTATATGCCTGGACTTCTGCTCCGCATATAGTGCAACTCTGGCACTAGGATTTTTGCCGAGGAATACTTTTTTCTTTTCTGACACCAAAGTAACTTGAGATGGCGCGCGATGTCAGTCTACTTTTGCACGCGTTCTCGCAAACACCAGACACTTTTATTCAATTGAGGAAAAAAATCACTTGTTGATGGAATAACCCTTCAGCGTAACGCATTACGTAAGATTGTCATGTAACGTAATCATGTAATTATATAAGTTATACTAGACGGTATTTAATAAATCGGGCCTGCAAAAATCAATATTATTGCGCAATATTCCGTATTGTGCAATATTACTGACGGTGTAGGAATGGTACTGAAAAATAATATATCTAAGACATCTAGATGTCTTCTATATATTGTGCCCTTCAATACCGTCAATAATATTGAACAATACAAAATATTGCGCAATAATATTGATCCTGTACGGTCCCCTTTAATATGGGATTGCCAGAGAGCCAAGCCCGCAGTCGACTGGTGGCAGCTAACGGTGTCAATGGGGGAAAAAGACGCAGTGTGAGGTGGTGGCAGAGAACGAGCCAACAGTGTTGTAAAACCGTGGACTGAATCGGTGGCAGGTGATGGCAGGGAACAGGGCAGTGGCAGACGGAGGGGAGACAAAATGGTGGCAGACGGAGCAGGAGGGGGAGGGATGGAGGGAGAGAAGGGTGCAAGGTGGTGGAAAAAGGTCCCGATGAGCAAGGTAAGCATGGTTGAGCAGGTGATGAAGGAGGGGAGCGGAGGAGGAGGAGGAGGAGGAGGAGGAGGAGGAGGAGGAGGAGGAGGAGGAGGAGGGAGGAGGAGGAGGAGGAGGAGGAGGAGGAGGAGGAGGAGGGAGGAGGCGAAGGTGGGGACGAGGGATCTGCTGCTGCTGCTGCTGCTGCTATACCTTACAGGACATCTCTATGGGAACGCAACGGGTGGAAGAAACGGATGAGGTGGAGGTGGTGGTGGAGATAGAGGATTAGGAGAAGTGGAGTGGAGTGGAAGAGGCAGAAGTGGAGGAGGCAGGCAAGACCAATAATGGCCTTCAGTGCCAAGCAACAATCGCTTGCAAATAACTAAAGGGGTCTGTGTGTGCAGGTAATTGTTTAATGAAACACAAGAGAAAATAAGAATTGAGAAAAAGGGAGAAAGGAAGAGATGGAGAATACGAATATGTGGTATAGAAAACGGAAAGAGGGGAGAAGTGGAAGGTACATTGTACGATTATGAAAAGAAAAAAAGGGGGAAGTGGAGACGGGAAGGTAAAACACACACACACACACTCTCTCGTGGCGCAGTTGGTAGAGTTCCCGGCTGCCACTACGGAGGTCCGGGTTCGAATCCCGCCCAAGGCTGAAATAATTTCAGTATCGCTGCGCTGCGGGTTGTTACTCCAATTCTCATGGGCGGGGAGTTGGGTGTGTGTGTGTGCGTGTAAGGTCACAGCATTACCCATAGATCGGTCATATACGAGCTCAGCTCTCTTCCGGTAGAGAAATAGCTGTCGATCAAGAGTCCAACACATGATCCAAAGACCATGGTGAATCACACACTTATATAAGGTAAGTCATATATTGTGAGTCGTACAAGGAAGAGTGCGCCCACGCCAGGAGGCGCTATGCTGCGACCGAAGTCACCACCTTTGCCTTCTGTGCCCAAGTTCCATGATAAACTGACATCACAGGGAACTGCTGGGTTAGAACGTGGGTTCACGGCAAGGTCGCAACCAACAACAAAAGATAAATAAATGAAATGAATGAATAAGTAATAATAAAATAAACAGTGGCATATGGGAGAAATGGGAGAACAAGACAATGGAAGAAACAAAGAAACTGCAATGGAGAGGAGACACTCGAGTGTAGTTCTTCGAGAGAGAGAGAGAGAGAGAGAGAGGGAGAGAGAGAGAGAGAGAGAGAGAGAGAGAGAGAGAGAGAGAGAGAGAGAGAGAGAGCAAAAGATTGGGTGTCGGGACATGGTGACAAGAAAGAGAAGGAAATAAAACCACACGAGGGCAAGGCACCAAGATGAAAGGCGAGAGAGAAATGAAGCCGGCATGAAAAAGTTGGCGAGAGAAAGGGGGAGAGAGAGGGAGAGAGAGAGAGGGGGGGGGGAGGGAGAGAGCACACAGTGGCCGGGAGAAGGGAATAACCAGCATCACTGCAGTAGACAAAACAAGCCAGAGGGGGAGGGGGACGAAGTGGAGGAGTGGTGGAGGAAGCGGAGGAGGGGGTGGAGGAAGCGGAGGAGGGAGCGAAGGAGGGAGAGTAGAAAATAAAGAGGGGGAGGCCTAAAAGGGGGGAAAAGGAAGAGGGAGAAAAAGCAGAAAGGGAGCAAAGGGAGGGAGACAGAAAATGGAAAGGGGGGGAAGGGGAAGGAACGAGGAAGTGTCCCTACATACAGGTGGGGGGGGGGGAGGCTGGGGGCTATCAACGGGCAGAGAAGAGAAGCCTGGGGGGAAGCTGGGGGGGGAGGGTCACTCCACAGGCACAAGGGGAAGAGAAAGGCGGGTCAAGGGGGAGAGAAGGGGTGCCAAGAAGAGCGAGGGGAAGAGGAGGGACGGGGAGGGAATGAGGGAGAGGTAGAGGAATGGAGGAAAGGGTAGGTGATGGTTGGACTTGGGGAAGAGTAGAAGTGATAACCAGGGAGACTGCGATGGGGTCGAATATGAAAATAAAATAAAATAAAATAAAATAAAATAAAATGAGGGAGAGGCGGATTGAAGAAAATGAGAGACGTGGAAACAGGAAAACAGAAAGGGAGCTGGAGTGAGGTAAAGAGTAAAAATGTGGATAAAGCGCAACAAAATACGCGGAAGCAGAAGGGGAAAGAGAAGTAAAGAACGAGAGTAAGCGGAGGAAAAACAGGATTAAGAGGAAGAATGAACACGATGACATGGAGGAGGAGGAGGAGGAGGAAGAAGAGGAGATAGGAGGATGAGGACAGGAGAAAGAGGAAGGAGGATGAACGAAGAAAAGGGAGAAGGTGGAGGAGGAGGAGGAGGGGGTGGACAAAGAAAGAGAAAGGAAGGAGGGGAGGAGGATGGGGAGGAGAATGAGTGGAGAAAGGAGGGAGTGGGAGGAGGAGGATTGGGAGAAGGAAATAGGAGGAGGAGGGGAGGGAGGGAGGAGGAGGAGGAGGAGGGGAGGGAGGAGGAGGAGGAGGGGAGGGAGGGAGGAGGAGGAGGAGGAGGGGAGGGAGGAGGAGGGGAGGAGGGAGAAGAAGAAAGGAGAAAGGGGAGGAGGGAGGAGAAGAGAGGAGAAAGAGGGGAGGAGGGAGAAAGGAGGAAAAGGAGGCGAGTTCAGAAAATCTTACGAGGATGGAGGATGTTTTGAGGGGGAGGGTGAGGGGATGAGCCTGCGAGACGGCGGGGAGGGGGAGCGGTCAGACAACGGGTCAAGCAGGGAGGGCACAAGCTTCACTGAAGGGCGTATAGAGGAGGATTACTATATTCCTTATTGCGTGGTGGTGGGATGGTGGTGATGGTGGTGGTGTGGTGGTGGTGGTATGGTGGTATTGTGGTGGTACAATGGTAGTGGTGGTATGATGGTGGTACGATGCTGGTGGTAAGGTAGTGGTGGTATTGTGGTGGTGCAATGGTTGTGGTATGGTAGTGGTATCGTGGTGATGGATAGCTAGCCTGACTTTCACTCAATTTTAAGATCTGTGTCTTTCTTCTATCTGCCGCCAGACGACTCTATTCAGCCACGGGAATCCTTTGACCTCCGCAACAGCGAAGGAAGGGTCAAACATCTCAGTGAGCACTACCGTCGTCAGGGAGCCCCGTTGGGACCGTGACAAAGGTCGACGGAGTTGGAGGACGTGGGGAGAATTGGGGGACAAATAGAGAAAATGGGGAGGATAACAATGGGTGAAGTATGAGGTATGAAAGGGGTGTGTGGGTGGGGAGATTTGTGGGGGGGCAAATATAGAAAATATTTCCATGGGGAGGAAAAACATGGGTGGAGGTGAGAGGCATGGAGGGAGAGGAGGAGAAGGAAATTGGAAAGGAAGTGGCAAACTGATGGGAAGGAAAAGGAAGAGGAAGAAGAGGAGGTGGAAGAAAGGGAGAAGTTGCAGAAGGAGGAAGACTTGGAGAGAGGGGAAGAGAAAGTTGAAGGAGAAGGATTTGGACGAGGATTTGAAGGGGAAGGAGAAGGATTTGGATGAGGAGTAGGAGAAAAAATAAGGGCAGAAATGGAGGAAGGGAACAAGGGAAGCAGGCGAGAGGGAAGAAAAGAGAAATAGGAAAAGGAGAAAGGGGGTGAGGGGAAAAATACGAGAATGAAGACTGCCAAGGAAGAGGGGAACATAGAAGAAGGGGAACCTTGGGAAGAGAGGGACACTGAAGACGGAGGAGGAGGAGGAGGAGGAGTAAAAGGAGGAGGCGAAGGGCGTATGGAGAAAAGTGGAGAAGGCAGAGAAGTGGGGAGGAAGGGGGACGAGGGAATTAAGGAACGTGGGCAAGACGGGGACGGAGAGAACGGGAATGTGGGGCAAAGAAGGCACCGCGAGGAAAGAAGAATGACAAAGGTGGTGGTGGTGGTGATGAGGGGTGGTAGTGATGAGGGGTGGTGGTGATGAGGGGTGATGGTGATGAGGGGTGGTGGTGATGAGGGGTGGTGGTGATGAGGGGTGGTGGTGATGAGGGGTGGTGGTGATGAGGGGTGGTGGTGATGAGGGGTGGTGGTGGTGATGATGCGTGGTGGTGGTGATAATGGGTGGTGGTGATGAGGGGTGGTGGTGGTGATGAGGGGTAGTGGTAATGATAAGGGGTGGTGGTAATGATGAGGGGTTGTGGCGATGATGGGTGGTGGTGATGAGGGGTGGTGGTGATGAGGGGTGGTGGTGATGAGGGGTGGTGGTGGTGGTTGGTGAGGCTCTCACGATATCGAAACTGGGGAAAGATGAGTACTGGGGGGGAGGCTGGGGGAAGGAAGTGGGGGGGAGAACGGAGACTGGAGAATTAAGAGAAAATAGGCAGGATAGGATGGGGGGGAGGTAAAAAAAATATTGAGAAAAAATAGTTGGACGGGGAGAAGGGGAGAAGGGGAGAAGGGGTAAAGGGGATGAAAGAAACGGAGACGCCCTGGGATGAACCAGGTATGGGGGGGGGAGGGGAGGAGGGGACAAGGGGTGGGGAGGAGAGAGGGGGAGGCTGCACACTGTAACGAGAACACGAAACAGCGCGTGACGTGTGGCTGATGTTTAACAATCCCCTTTCTCTCCGCTTTACGACTGGTCATTAGTCTTGTTGCTGCCGGCAGACGATTTTATTCAGCCGAGGAAAGTTCTACAGAGTGCAGAGGACCGAACGCGGGTTGTGCATACCTCGTTGATTAACCCTTTCGCTGCATTTTCGGTGTTTATTCCAGCTGCATCCCGTCGTTTTCATTCATCTGAGGGTAAGTCCCTCAGGGGCTTAGACCAGTGGTTCTTACCCTGGGGTACTTGTAGCCCCAAAGGGGCACGAAACCTTAAACCAGGGACATGGTAGCCCCAGTGCAATGGTACTGTATATTTACAATGAGAAAGCAAAGCAAAGGTTTGTATCACTAATCATTTTCATATGTTTGCATTGTATTTGTATTGGTACGAGAACATTTTCTAAGATATCAAGGGGTACTAAGGGCACTGAAAAAGGTTAAGAACCACTGGCTTGGACCATATTCTCATGTACTACAGTGGTTGTTTGTTTCGTTGCTTTACACTTGAACAATACATGCACCGGCGCTATACATCACGTATTATGTACAATGCGCTCAAGGGCCATTAATCTATGAATAGAAATGACTTAATGCGGGTAGGAGAGGAACACAGGTCGACTTGAAGGCAAGGTAGGGCTGGCTGCGTTAGATTGGGCTGGGCTCAGTGGGCTGGAGTGGGTAAGTACTGGGCTGGGGTGGGTGTGGAGTGGGCTGGAGGGCGTTCGGGTGGTGACGCAGCAGCTTAGGATTGTCTGGAGCTCGATCGAGTCGAGGTGAGGCGAGCCTGCCACGGCCACAAAGAACATCCCACGGCGCGCCAACCCCGGCGACAAGGAGAGCTGCCTCCGGGTTCTTGGAGATGATGATGAGATTAGCTAAGGTTAAACTGGATAACATGTGTGTGTGTATGTATATTATATATATATATATATATATATATATATATATATATATATATATATATATATACACACACACATACTAGGTAAGGCATAAACATCTGTTCCAATGAATGTACACTATCTGACTCCCCTACTTCTCTCTCTCTCTCTCCCCCTCTCTCTCTCTCTTTTTTTTGTGCTAACCCAACGGGGGAAGAGACCAGCGAAGAAAAAAGGAGGAGGAGGATACAGCTTCGAAGGAACAAAGAGGGCTGCGGATGCGAACCAAGGTCAACGCATAAAGATCCGGAGATGATTGGCAGGAGTTCCAATGGTGAACTGGTCTTCTTTTTTTATTCATCTATTTTTTGGGTGCCGGGGCTACACAGTGTTCAAAGGGGTAGATTGGTGGTCCTGCAGGGAAGCACTGAATCTGAACTCTTAAAATAATAGTTTCTAGTCAATTTTGACTAAATTAATATATATTTTTTTTTGCACAAAGGTGTCTCACGATGCACATACGTCAATTCAATATACCTGATGAAGTAGCTAAATAAACAAATATAAATGGAAACAAGGTAGCGGAGTCAAAATATCCTCAAAAACTGCAACCAACTAGGATTAAAAATTACTATTAAACAAATAAGCAAACAAATAAATAAATAAAGTCAAAGAAGGAGACAGCGTCCCGAGGGGTCAACGAAAAGACAATAAAGGCGAGGAGGAACGATCAAGGGACGAGATCGACAGGAAACGTCGAGAGCTGGCGAGCGGAAAAGGAGCCGCCGACGCTGGAAACGCCGACGGTGGAAGCGCAACCGGACATAACCATCAAGTAGAGCTGACAGGTGAACCCCTATCCCACCGCCCTCCCGCGCGTGCGCGTGTTTCAAGGTACGAGTAAAGGGAAAGGGGAATGAGAAAGGAAAAGGAAGAGGGACACGTGAGGGGGGAGAGATGCGAGGGGAGAAGACAGAAGACAGGGGAGGAGACGAAAAGGAGCGGAGAAGACAGAAAATGAGAAGAAAGGGAAGGGCAGGGAAAAGGAGAAGGAGAGACGGGGGAAGAGTAGGGGAAGGAGGGAAGGGGAAGATTGGAGTGGGAAAGGAGGGTGAGGGGTAGGAGAGGCAAAGGAAGGGGAGTGGTAGGAGAGGGAGAAGAGAGTGATGTGTAGGAGAGGGAGAGAAGAGGGAGGGGTAACTGAAGGAGAGGAAGGGGTGGGGTAGGAAAGGGAGAGGAGAGGGAGAGGAGAGGGAGGAGTAAGAGGGAGAGTAGAGGGAGGGGTAGGAGAGGGAGAATAGGGGATGGAGAGTAAGGTGAGAGGGGGAGAGTAGGGGGAGGGGTAGGATGGGGAGAGTAGGGGGAGGGGAAGGAGGGGGAGTAGAGGGAGAGTAGGGGGAGGGAGAGGGAAAAGGACGTACCTACGGTACTGCAGGAATCTTCCCGTGTTAGACTATCCTTTCTTGCACTGAGGGCCGAAAACGACTAAGGACTAAGGGGGGAAGGAGGGAAGGGGGGATACGAAGCTCTCAGGCTACAACGGCAACGCTACGTGTTTACAACTTCAGTGGGGAGACTGTAGAAGGGGGGGAGCGTCTTGGGGGGGAGTCGCGGCAAGAAGACATAGTGGCGGGGGGAGGGGGAGGGGGGACGACGTCGGGTAAGTTGGGGGGAAGATAAATGGAAGGCACGAGGTGAGAGCGGGGGGTGGGGGGACGGGGTGCTGAAGAAGCAAAGTTTGGGAGAATCTGAATGGCTGCTGTAGCAGGTGAGAGAGAGAGAGAGAGAGAGAGAGAGAGAGAGAGAGAGAGAGAGAGGAAGAGAGAGATAAAGAGTGAGAGAGAGAGAGAGAGAGAGAGAGAGAGAGAGAGAGAGAGGAGAGAGAGAGAGAGACGTCCCGAGGGACTCGAGCTGGAGACAACAGGCAGGTAACGCTGGCGGGAGGGGAAGAGGAGGGGGAGGAGGAGGAAGAGCTGGAGGAAAATACGAAGACTAAGGACAGGAAGAAGATGAAGAGGAGGAAACGGGGAAGGAGAAAACAGGAAAAGAAAAGAAAAATATGGTTTCACTGACCGGAAAACCACAACCCCACAGTATCTGGCAACGATCCTTGGGCCCTCCGATAGACCTTATTGGTAAGAAATGTATTATACTTCATGCGAGTTTTTTTTTCTATGCTAGTGGCTAGCACATAAAAATCAAAGTTCATTCATCATAGGCCCGGTACAGAGACCGAATGCCAGCCCATCGGGATTATAATTCCATATCAAGGTGTAGACGGAAGGCTGGTGAATGGCAGGGAGCTGACCCTTTCCGACGTCCGTCATGCAGGTACTCGTTGGAGGAAACCGCAATATGGCTAACGCGCGAGGTACGGCGAGAAGACGTTGACACGGCGAGTTGACAGATGCGGAAAGTACAGAATACATATTTTGCAAACATATCCTCAAGTTAGATAACGATGTACTATCTTCTAACACTTTAACGCACTGAGGCGAAATAATCGCTGCAAGGTCACTATCTCACAAATACATCTCGTACTAGGTATGGCTGGGAAATAATTACATAAATAAGAGTGGATACCAATCCGTCCCATTCTTATGCAAACACGGAGACGCTTCATGAATGTAGGAAGACCGCAGGCAGCTATTGGGGAGGGGAGGGGGCAAGGAAGATATCGGAATGGACCGGGGCAGTGGGAAGGGGGGTAATGCTGCTGGTAGCTGGGGGGTGGGGAGAAGAGAGTGAAGCAGTAAAGAGAAAAGAGAAGATGCACAAGAAAAAGAGAAAGATAAATGATATTTCTTTTTCTCTCTCTAGGAGCGGAGATTAACCAAAGCCGTCCGGATTTCAAATCCCCAATCTCCCCCTAGCCGACGCCGATGCCGCCACTACACCCAGGCTCTCCCCCACCGTAGCTGGTGCACCGCGGGTATGCTTCCCCCCTCTCCCCCCCGACCTTCCCCTCCACATACACACCTACCCAACCTTACCACCCACCACCGCCACCCAGACCGGTGCGCCGCTGCGCTGACGCAGTATAGGAGTTGTGTACCGAGGGTGGGAGGTGGGGGGGGGGGGGGGTAGGACAAGAGGGTGTAGGACAGTTCAAGTATATTCTTTGTTATCAAGTTCAAGAAAAGTAAAAAAAAAATATTTGGTGAGCAAGTGTCCTATTTGTCACTTCTCCGGTGAGCGATTGTCCGGTGAGCAATTATCCAGTGAGCAACTGTCCGTACCCGAGGACAAGAGCCCCGGTCCACACCCTGTGGATCATGGACCACCTAATGGGCTCTCGAGAATCCCAAGTGGACCCACTAACCGACTTTTAGCTAGTGGATGCACGACGATTCTTTTCGGTGTTGGAAAGTGGCATTCCGGAGGCTAACGAACAACAAGAAACAGGTTAAGAGACGCTGATGTAGAGAATCTCCCACCCTGACAGATTGGGAGAGTTCCTAGGAGTGTGTCTAGGAAACCGATTGCTTGGGTTAAGTTTGGTTTAAAATTGGTTAAAACCATGGAAAACATCGGTACAACACGATGTAGGCTCGTAGAAGATATTATGAGCATTTTGGTGAGAAATATGCTCAGTTGGTTATTTTCTATATGATCCATGTCATTTTTCCTCTCCCACAAATAAACAAATATAAATGAACAATTAAATGAATAAAACATAACGAAATATATAAAAATAACAACCCCACACATGAAGACTTTCCTGTAACAGTGTGGACACTTAGCACACATACGGAGGCCTAGACCCTACAAAGTCTTACATAACTTGTTTACAGTAGGTATTATGTCTGCCGCATGTCTATTATACATCTTACTGCTGTTTATTCAATCTTGTGGTATACTAACAGCGAGTTGCTTAATCATGGCAAGTTATTGTGTTAGCTTGGGAAACATTCTTGACATGTTAAAAAACAAGGTCGCACCTACTCTCAGTGTGCACAACTATTCACATTTGTTGAAAATGTCGTTGGAAGTCGACATGACGTCGCGTGCATCAAGCTTTCTGATTCGGCCTCAGACAAGGCGATATGACGTCATTGAGGCAGTCTTTCTCGGCGTCGACACACAAATGGGTTTTGTCTAGTTCTATTATTAATAATTATTTTTAGTATTTGTGTCCAACGACCCAGTTACATTAACCCACAGTTTTGAACAAGTCTGAAAAGGCAACTCGATTCTCAATGGGAGTCAGTCAGCAACATTATCCACACGCCTACTACCTCCACATAACTTAGTTCAATGTACAATTTGTTCTCTGTTGGCCAATCTTGGCCTCTTTCTATTCCGCATTTTTGTAGACAGTCGTGACTATTCTCGTATCAGACTAAGGAGTTGTAATGTTTTCCTTCTGTGCCGAGCGAAGCTTTTTCGTCTAACCTGCCTGCCTCTGTCCCATTTCATTAACTTCCTTGTAATTCCCTATGTATATTCTATCAATTGGAATCATGATCTGTTTGTATATTTGGTTTCCAAGCTAGAGGATCTCTATAAAAAAAAATGAAGTCATACATATATAAACAAATATATTTATGTATTAATAAATTCGTTTGTAAATTCAGGTGTGTCACTACTACTGTATATCCTACACAGGTGTTAAACTCCCTGTGACTTGTACTGTACAGTTGGCAAGACTTACACACGTGGTCTACCTAATGGCGCAAAATGGAGGACGTGGCAACATCATGTGCGTTCATTTCTAATCACGAAATGAACAGATAATCCTGTTCACTTTCTGTTCACCTTTGAACATAACATATCCCGTTCTATGAACACAAATGCACATTGCCACCAGATGGACCAATGAGAAATCTTGCGACATTTGTACAAGTGTACACGCCATTCCCTGTGTCGTTAGCACGTTCAGTGATTGGTCGCCGGAAGGTATGACGTCACAAGATGACGCGTCAGGTCGCGTTTGTTTCTCTGGAGTCATAGATCTGTGTGACGTAACAACAGGGCTGGCGGGGGGTCTGAAGAAGCAGCTGCGAATAGAAACACTATGGACTGAGAGAGAGAGAGAGAGAGAGAGAGAGAGAGAGAGAGAGAGAGAGAGGGGATTGGGGCTGAGCAGGTGCGAAGAGTGCTGCGGGGGTTCGGATACAAGGCAGGTGCAGCAGGCGCTGCGGAACAAGTGGATGGAGGAAGAGGAGGAAGAGGAGGACGAGGAGGAAGAAGACAACGAAGAGGAAGAGGAGTAGGAGGAGGAAGCGGAGGTGAAGAACCAGGTTGGGGGGAAGGAAGGGAAGAAGGAGAAGGAAAAGAAGAAGAGGGAGGAGGAAGAGGAAGCGGAGAACGAAGAGGAGAAAGAGGAGGAAGAGGAGTGGTTTGATGTTTCGATTACAATGGCTGAGTAACATGCATTGGGGTTCTATGTGGTTTGGAAAGCCTTGGAATACACATACACACACGTTCACACGTGTACACACACACACACACACGACGGACTGGCTAGTGGTTTGGTGGCTGGTGGGGGCGGGGGGGCTGCAGCCACAGCGGGGAGGCTGCGAGACCCAAACCAACCCAACAAACCCTCGACCCAACAGTCGTAACGCTAAGCATTGACTTTATTCTGTCTACACCCAGGTGATTGTGTTCAGCTTAGGGGAAAATTGTTCGTCTCAGTTCGTTCTTTCAAGAATTTAGTACTATTTAACGATTTAATTCTGGTTCACACTAGTCGATCTCGTTCAACTTGAGAGAGGCCCCACCTATGCATGGGGCGGGTTTAATTAGAAACACGGAATTTCTAAAAAAGGTGACGGAGGAAAATGAAAAAAGGCGTGAGGACGAGGGAGAAGGGGAGCGAGAAGGGAAATCAGGGGTGGGCTGGGGGAGGATAGAGTAGCGCCGTATAGGGGAGTGAGGTGAGGGGGAGTGAGGCGAGGGGGAGTGGGGTGAGAGGGAGTGGGGTGAAGGAGGAGAATGAGGGGAGAGGGCAGAGAAGTATTGAGGGAATAGGAAGATGAGAGGAGTGGAAGATGAGAGGGGTGGAAGATGAGAGGGGTGGAAGGGAAGAAGGAGTGAAGGGGTGAACGGAGAAGAGGGGCGGGGTGAAGGAAGGGGGGAGGGGTGAAGGGAGGAAGGGGGAGGGGTGAAGGGAGGAAGATGAGAGGGGTGAAGGGAGGAAGATGAGAGGGTGGGGTGGAAGATGAGAGGGGTGGAAGATGAGAGGGGTGGAAAAGGGGGAGGAAGGGAGAGGGGAGGGGTGAAAGGAAGAGGGGAGGGGTGATGGGAGAAAGGGGGAGAGGTGAAGGGAGAAAGGGGGAGGGGTGAAGGAAGGGGGAGGGGTGAAGGGAGGAAAGGGGGAGGGTGAAGGGAGGAAAGGGGGAGGGGTGAAGGGAGGAAAGGGGGAGGGGTGAAGGGAGGAAGATGAGAGGGGTGAAGGGAGGAAGGGAGGAAAGGGGAGGGGTGAAGGGAGGAAAGGGGAGGGGTGAAGGGAGGAAGGGGGAGGAGTGATGGGAGAAAGGGGGAGAGGTGAAGGGAGAAAGGGGGAGGGGTGAAGGAAGGGGGAGTGGTGAAGGGAGGAAAGGGAGGAAAGGGGGAGGGGTGAAGGGAGGAAAAGGAGGAAAGGGAGGAAAGGGGGAGGGAAGGGAGGAAAGGGGGAGGGGTGAAGGGAGGAAAGGGGGAGGGGTGAAGGGAGGAAAGGGGGAGGGGTGAAGGGAGGAAGGGGAGAGGTGAAGGGAGGAAGGGGGAGGGAGGAAGGGGTGAGGTGGGGAAGTAAGGCACCTAGCGCCGTGTACACTGTCATCCCCTCGACCTGAGTGACATACTGTACCTGGGTGACTTGCGATCATTCGATGATTAACTCGTTGAACAACGGCTGAGGTGAACAGCACCGGTGAGGTGTACCTGAGCAAAGCGCAGCTCCCCCTCCCCCTCCTCCACTGCAACAGCAGCAGCAGCAGCATTGCCAGAGGGCGGACATGGAAGCTGCAAGTCCAGCTGTTCCACTAGGTACAAAGAACAAACACAAGCACACACGCACACACGTATGAATATACTGTCATTTCACCCACACTCCTCCACTAACAGTTGGTTTCGTATTCGCTACATAGACATCAACATACGCGTTCGGTAGTACAAAAAGACCCAATAAAAAAAGAAGAAAAAAAAAAATCAGCAAGAGAGAAACATACTGTATGCGTGTAACTACACGACAGGAACATGATATTCATTGTACAGGTGGACATAAACAATGCATACAGACACGTAACCAAGCATGCATGCAAACGCAAACACGCACACGAGAGAGAGAGAGAGAGAATTACGCTTGCGTGAACAGTCTGACAGCCAACAACCCCAGACAAAACACCCACATGCACTAAACCCATACACATACACACTAACTATAGCAGCTACACACATCACTGCAACGCACACGCACAAGCACAACGTAACTACAAGCCGTTCCTGTCCCCCTTGAGCAAGGTGATGAGGTATGTGGTTACCAGTATTACATCTAACTCGGACCATATGAGCTCTGAAGTTCTTATCCGGGAGGGTAATAGGTGTCGATCACGAGTCCTTCACGTGATCCAATACCATGACTAATCTCTCTCTTATGTAACTTAAGCCATGTTTTCAAGTCCACAAGAGAATTTCCATAAGTTGGAAGACTATGTCTTAAGTCTCTTTTCGGTACAATGGAACACCTTTCCATACTTTATTCTAAGACCAAACTATTTTATTCAGTTGGGTGGGGGTGGTACGACCCTGGAACACCTTCCTTCCCGGGTGGTACTTGTCATTCTAACCTGGGTGACGTCAGGTGATTTCATTCTGCTCAGCTTGATTGGAGGTGTCGATTATTTCCAAGTTCCAACGGACTTCCAATATAACGAGTCTGTAGTAAATCAAGTCAAAACTTCCTTTTTTTGTTATGTTCTTATTTTGTGCACCTCAGTTGAAATTGACCTGGCGTTGGACAGGGGTAGAGGAGGGTGGGAGAGGGGAGATTATGGATAGTTGAAAGCTGAGGGGGGGCAGTGGGTGGGAAGAAGGGGGAGACAACGGTAGAGTAAATAGAAGTAGAAGACAACGGTAGAGTAAATAGAAGTAGAAATATTAAGAAAATACAACGAGGACTCGCTGTCAAAGTAAGGGCGAGAATGAGGGGTTTGGAGAAACTAAAAAATAAAATAAAATAAAGATAAATAAACATGTGGAGGAGAGAGGCGGGGGAGGAAAAGGAAAAAGGGAGTGAGCAAGAGGGGATGAAAAAACCGACGAGGGTTGAAGCAGACAGAAAAAAAAGAAGAACTGTGTTGGAGAGGCTCCAGTGAGATGAGTTGCAAAGTTGCAGTTGAGCTGAAACTTGATGTGAACTTGGCTGGCTAGTGAAAGAGAGAAAGCGAGAGAGAGGGGGGAGAGGGAGAGAGGGGGGTGAGGGAGAGAGGGGGAGAGGGAGAGAGGGGGGTGAGGGAGAAATGGGGGAGAGGGAGAGAGGGGGGTGAGGGAGAAAGGGGGAGAGGGTGAGAGGAGGGAGGGAGAGAGAGGGGGAGTGAGAGAGAGGGGGAGGGAGAGAGGGGGAGGGGGAGAGAGGAGTGAGGGAGAGAGAGAGGGGGTGAAATATGCAACATAGGGAGAAGATAGGTCTGGGAAAGGTAGACGGTACGTTTAAACTTGACCCAAGGGAAACAAGTCAAGGAATATATGTCTATGTGCCTCTGTGTGCCCCTCTCTCTCTCTTTCTCTCTCTCTCTCTGTGTGTGTGTGTGTGTGTGTGTGTGTGTGTGTGTGTGTGTGTGTATGTGTGTTTCTTTGGTGTGTGTGTGTATGTGTGTTTCTTTGGTGTGTGTGTGTGTGTGTGTGTGTGTGTGTGTGTGTGTGTCTGTGTGTGTGTGTGTTTCTTTGGGGGGTGTGTATGCGTTTCTTTGGTGTGTGTGTGTGTGTGTGTGTGTGTGTTTCTTTGGGTGCGTGAGTGTTTCTTTGGGTGCGTGAGTGTTTCTTTGTGTGTGTGGGTGTTTCTTTGTGAGTGTGGGTGTTTCTTTGTGTGTGTGTGTGTGTGTGTTTCTTTGTGTGTGTGTGTGCGTGTGTGTGTGTGTGCGTGTGTGTGTGTGTGTGTGTGTGCGCGCGCGCGTGTGGAAACAGAACTCCTCGTACGAAGCAATTTCTAAACCCTAATATACCTCAACCAGATCAGTGAACAGCAGATGGTAGTCGTCATCTCTCTTTGCCCAAATCAGAGGAACGGGTAAATCCAGTCAGCACGGGGGGAGGGGGGGAAAGAGGGAGAGGGGGAGGGGGGTGACGCGAGGGGCGGATCTTCCCCGGTTATGGTAAAAGAACGGGGGCAAGTTTCCCACTGTCGGACAAAACACCACACGCAACACGGGATAGCTATCAGACTGTGGCTCTCTCTCTTCTCTTTTCTTCTCTTTCTTTCTTTCTCTCTCTCTCTCTCGAATAGAAGTTTTCAATGAAGTGTTAATGTTTAAAAGTCCTTAATGCGTTTGCTATGATGACGTACCTGACGATTTGATTCAAGTTAGGAAGGGGGACCTGTATTGAAGGGGTCAATCTGGGGTGCGTCCTCCCCTCTACCGGTGGGGTGGGGGGGGGAGAAGAGGAAGGGGAGAGGGAGGGGGGCGTCAGCAATTACTAAGGGGAGCTCGAACGCCAACGGGGGGAAAGATGTCTAAATATACGCAGGTTTAATGGAACAAGTAAAAACTCCCCTTTTTTTCTCTTCAATATTTTCAATTTTTTTTTTCTTTGGAGGGGGGGAGGGGGAAGAGCAAGAGAGCTAGAAGTAACTACGAAGAGAATCGCGGTCATAAAAACGATAAGGAACCATTGTTTCAGAAGATTGTGAGATCAAAGGGATCACCGCATACTTCAAAGGTTGAAAGGTGGGGTATCAAACTCATGGCCCGCGGGCCAAATGGTCATGGCCCGAGGGCCAAACGTGAACCGCGGGCCAAATAATCTTGAATGGCCCGCGAGGTGACGAGAGGATTTCAATTCATTCGAGTTATTATATTTGTTACAACTGAAAGAAAAGACTAAACTGCTAAGACGAGACATAACATTTACCTGACAGTGATTGTAATTCATTTTATAACTGCTAGCAATAACCCTTTGAACTCTAACATCTGATGGGCCATCGAGATTATAACCCAGTGGATAACTGGCTCTCGAGTGTACCTTAAAGCCACGACTTAATGCTCTTAGGCCAAGGGCGACGTGAGGCAAGGTCGTCCTCGCGATTGAGAGGCGCGACCAAACAATGATCCAAAGACTTATGGACATGGTTGTTAACAGGACGTGAAGGCTTAGGTGATGAGCCTACACAAGGAGGCGCTGAGTAGCTGCGGCCAAAGTCGTCACCTTTGCCCTTTGCGCTTCTTGGACTGTTGGGTCAGGTATCAGTCACTGCTAGGAATCGGAGAGAAGTGCGGGATTCGAATCCAGAATGCTTCCGATTACGCCACCAACGTAGCAATGCTTAGGTTATATGAATAATAATGATAATTATAAATCTACTTGGTCAAGAAGACCTAAGGATCAAAGTAGAAGGATCGAAGGATCGACTGCGAGGTCAGTGGGTCGACTGGGAGGTCACGGTGTCAAATGAGAGGTCATCGTGTCGAGTGAGGGGTCACTGTATCAATTGAGGGGTCACTGTGTTTATTGAGGGGCCACCGTGTCAAGTGAGGTCACAGTGTCGAGTAAGGAAGAGAGGAGGGGCAATGTCTTGTGAAAGGTCATAGTGTCTCGTGACGGGTCACTATCGATGAGGTGGGTCAACAGGTCAGCACAACCAGAGTTGTGTCTCAGGGGGCACACCAAGATTCAAATGCTCGAGGGAAGAGAGTGGCTCGCCCCAAGGGAGGCCATACAATTCAAATGAAAGTGTACACACACACTACACACACAAATACAAACACACACACACACACGCTACACACACACAAACACAAACACATACACACACAGTTCAAACCTAAATATGATGATTGCAGATCAAATATATATATATTACACTGGGACCGTACATGAACTCTAGTCTAGGTTTGTTAGAAAATTAGAGGTCAGGAGACGAGATCCAACGAGCGTTGCTCCTTTCCTGTGTGCTACAATTAGGTAAACACATTCACACGAGTCGCCAGTTGGGCGGAAGACCGGAGACGCCATCCGGTACAAAGAACCGGGAAGAGCACATCCCCCGGCGCTTCCTTTCCTCCCGTGAGTCACACACACGTCCGGCGCTGAAGTAATCCGGATCACGGGAAGGTTTTACGAGAAAATACCGAAGGGAAGACCTTTGTTTTGGATTACACCTAAGCACCAAGAGGAGGAATTTTCACATTGAATAGGAATCAGAACAGAAATATCCGTCAGGGCGTAGGTTTAATTTGGAAGTAGGTAGGAACAATTTCGCCAGCCGTGTAGTTAAGGAATGGAATAAACTTCCTGCAGAGGCAGTGCAATGTAGTGCGGTTCGAAGTTTTCAGATTTGTTTAGATAAACTGTAATGCCTACCATTTGTTTGGTTAACTTGTTTGTTCATTTTTTATTATCTATTCTTAGCATCCGACCTAGTTATGGACCAAAAGGTCTCCTGTCGGTATGCTCTTCGTTTGTAATCCTTTGAATGTGGGGCGTTTGTTCCCTTTGACCAAATACCACGCTGCTGCCGACGCTGCGAAGTCGCTGGGTCGATTGTGTCACCGACATCGACTGCACCTTCGTCAGGAGGAGATCCAGGAAAGAAAGAAAGAAAGAAAAAAAAAAATCTGTGTGTGTGTGTGTGTGCGCGCGCGCGCGCATTCCTCCTGGCTACCAAGTTACGAGCAAACGTAAGGTTTCATGTTATGATGACGTTTCATCAAATACACAACTCCACGTCTCGCTGAAAATATATCCCTGAAACTGAAACTACCAGTTCGAACAATACCCAAACATCGACTTTGCAGCTAAACTCTTGTTTAGTCTGACTGCAACAACCAATCAGTCGAGTCCCTCTCAAACATTCGAGAGTCGAGGTCGAATTGAGGTCGACTCGAGGCCGATATCTCTTAGCCCCTTAGGCTCGTTTCACACGTATAGACTTTTCGCAGTAGGCCGCCCACGACACGACGTCGTGCTCTCAAACAATCATGGGTGTCTATGGACTCTTTCATACGTCACGACCACGTTCACGTGTGAAAGCGTCCATAGCCACTCACGATTATTCGAGAGTACGACGTCGTGCCGCGGACGGCGCACGGAGAAAAGTTGAGCGTGAAACGAGCTTTAAAGGGAGAAAACCCAATCAATCTTTGATTCGGTCAACCGCCACGCAATTCTAATCAACTTGGCGAATTTTTCAACCATCCTGGAGGGTTTCACCACACAAGAACACCACCACCGAAGTACCTCAGTTCGTGACTACGGCCGCGGGCACTTCGGGAGGGGCATGCCGCGGGTAAGGGGGTCCCGGCCACTTGCCTTCCCGCCGGCGGACCCCTCCTCGTTCCCAAGACGGCGTGTCGTCCACGACCTGACTCTCAGCCTCCCCCGACTCCCTCTCTCCTCAAGGTGGTCCACTCCTGAGAAAGAGAAAGAGAGAGAGAGAGGAGAGAGAGAGGAGAGAGAGAGAGAGGAGAGAGAGAGAGAGAGAGAGAGAGAGAGAGAGGAGAGAGAGAGAGGAAGAGAGAGAGGAGAGGAGAGAGAGGAAGAGAGAGAGGAGAGGAGAGAGAGGAGAGAGAGAGAGAGAGAGAGAGAGAGAGAGAGAGAGAGAGAGAGAGAGAGAGAGAGAGAGAGAGAGAGAGAGAGAGAGGAGAGAGAGAGAGAGAGAGAGAGAAAGAGAACCCCGTCCATAGTCGTTGACCCTTCTCCTTCTGTGCTTGCTGCAGACTATTCCCTTTTATAAAGTGTTGTGCAGAGAGTCCTGGACTGCTGGCTTCGATTGGTTCTTGCTCTTCGTGCAGAATTACATTTAACGATGCCACGCGAACTCTGCAGACGCGCATTCAGAGTATAATCTCGTTCGAAAATATTACATACACGAGATACGTCATCTTTATAGCTACATATACTGTACAGGTGTACACACACACACACACACACACAGTCACATTATATACATACATCTATACCCAAGGTCCTCATTCCCCTTATATGGGGGTAGCTAATTAGTAATAGTTACATATATACATACATACACACGAGTATATATATATATATATATATTATATATATATACACGCACATATACGTAGTGTGTAAAAACAAGTGAACATACGTATAGATATACACACAACGGTTACCCTCATTTTTGCCTCAAGAATCAGTTGATGCACAGAGCATGCAACCACAAATGGCTCAAGCAGAACTTCTATCGTGTGCTCAAGTATGAATATCATATATATATATATATATATAATATATACACAACACACACACACACACACACACACACACACGAGCCTCCATTAGTAAAATTTCACTTTTGGTACCACTCCCCCATTCTGTGTATATTAATACACTAGAAATGATTCTTTGGTGTTTTTATGTATTTTACGTGTATCGGATTGCAAGGAGTTGCCCTTTCCTCCCGCATCGCCGGAGCGATTACATAACCCGCCTTCTCTAGAGGACAGGTGGGCTACCCCCCTTTAGGGGAATATATTTTACCTCTTGGAAAACCGTACACATATGTACGCACACGTATGTACAAAAAAAAAACGTACACACAGGACCTACCAGTGATGAATTTGTAAAAATTTGTTTTACTGAATTACTGTTGCTGGTAACGATCCTGAGTAGATTGATGGTCCGTTGTTACAACATTCCCACCAATTATGTAACATGAAGGAAATGTGTGGACGACCAAGGGATAAGACAGCGCACTTTCCTTTACCGGATGTCAAAATATTACCTCCTTCATCCCACATTCCTGTGGAAGAATGGAAGGTAACCCTCACGAAGCAGGGGAGAGAGAGAGAGAGAGAGAGAGAGAGAGAGAGAGAGAGAGAGAGAGAGAGAGAGAGAGAGAGAGAGAGAGAGAGAGAGAGAGAGAGAGAGAGAGAGAGAGAGAGAATGGGAGTGAAAAAGAGAAATGGAGGGAGAGGGAGAGGGAGAGTACAGAAAAAGACCTAAATTCGTGGGGACTCTTGTCTGCATGTGTCAAACATAACTAATTTCAGATTTATTTTACCATTCCTCTAACTTCTTCCAAAAGTTGAAGGTATGGAAAGACGTTTCCCGATAAAAAAAAAAAAAAAAAATCTTTATTTAATTTCTATCCATGACCACTTGTCATTCTTTCTCCCTAAACAAAGATGATATCATCCCCAAAAATATTGTCAGTACTTTCACTGTTCTCAACAAAGACCTCAAGTCACCTTTTTTCCAACGAGTAATTTCTTCCAGCCTTTCCTTACATTGTCTGCCTGCTAGGCTGGGGACCATTTTAGACATTTAATTTATTCTTTTATTTAATTCTATTTTATATATATATATATATCTAATATTTTTTCGTATCTTCAACCTTTATGTGGGACCATACCAATGCTACATACTTCTGTCTGGGCCGGATTAGGTGCTTTTATCACCATCAGTCCGTCCATGAAGGGAAATGTCATTCATAAATTTGTCTACATTTTATGTAAGTTTGTTTCATCACATATATTTTCAATATGCTTATCGGGTGACAAGTTACCTGTGGCCAACACACCAAAGTCCTTCTCCCTTTTTGCTCGTTGCTTGTTGCGTTTCACTTGAGTATATTTGTGTGTGTGTGTGTGTGTGTGTGTGTGTGTGTGTGTGTGTGTGTGTGTGTGTGCGCGCGCTTGCATGTGTGTTGGCATGCGTGTGTGCTTACGTGCGTGTGCGCTTACGTGCGTGTGGTGTGTGCAGATACATAGAGAATTACATATATGCACACATGCAATATACATACATATATACTGTATATAAACATATACAAGGACATATGTATACATACAACACACAAGCTTCATTTTGTGCCTATGCACTAGTTCAACTGTTATATGAAATGAAACAATATCACAAGTTTCGTGTTTCTCATACAAATCATCAGGAAATTTCTGAAACAGAGGTACATAACCTTTCAATCTGCACTTGTATACTTTAAACAAGCAGTTGAGCCATTCGTAAGACTAAAAGTATCCATTGACAAAATATTTTGTTTGTGTTATCTATGTAAACCTAGAGATCTCAGTATCTAGTATTTAGTACAATTACTTCTAAGTAATCGTCCACAATGACAGAGGACACGACACAAACGAGCATTACTAGTTACAGTTAGTCCAAAATGCTCTACTGAAGCTTAGCCAGTCTTTTTCTAGGAACGGTACCATTCTACATTAGAAGAAAATATATTATTAAAAATAAATAAATAAATAAAAACCAGTACATAATTGACAGAGAAGGCATCTAGGAAGGAAGGTGTTATGTCAAGCCAGGGCATACGAGGTCATCCCAGGTGTCACCGTAATTCATTGTATGGTCTCTGAGGTCAACTACTGACTCCATATTTTTGTGGTATGGGGGGATCGGGGGGGGGGAGAGTTCGAAGGATTATGGAAATACAAAACGCGTTTTTGCATTGAGAAGTTTGTTTATTATTACAAAGTGGAGACGCACAGAGGAAGGAGCATGGTAAGTGTCCATCCATACAATGAAGAAGAGAGACAAGTTGAAGGCACTATCACTGCGTGGCGGCAAGGCACTGTCTACTACACTTGGCACCGTCCAGGCACT
Source organism: Oratosquilla oratoria (assembly GCF_046742065.1). Taxonomy (NCBI): domain Eukaryota; kingdom Metazoa; phylum Arthropoda; class Malacostraca; order Stomatopoda; family Squillidae; genus Oratosquilla; species Oratosquilla oratoria. The sequence continues at coordinate 47,325,485 of NC_134803.1, read as the reverse complement.
GTCAAGGCTGTGAATAAGTCGCACACTCGCTGGTACAGATAGACACTGCAAGCACTGAAGGGCACCACGGTGTGCGCCAAGTCCCTGGTCACAGCTTCACCGCATCACAGCTGACGCCCTGCCCGCAACAGCTGCAGCTGTAACCGCAGCAGGAGCAGCAACGCCAAAGCCAGACGCGGCAATGTCCCGACCCTGGCCTTTTAGTGTTAAACACACACACAGAGGGCGACAAGCAGCTTCGGCAGCTGCTCCTGGTGCAGGAAGGGTTAGGACTGCAGCTGCTGCTGCTGCCGCCGTCCGCGGGCTGTGCCATTAGGAGGAGCTACTGCGCTCGACTTGTTTACCTTCTTCGCTAATTCCTTCCAAAGAGCTGAAAGCGTCATCGATCTCGGACCCGAGACCGTCGTCCTCGAGCGACTGCGGAGGCGAAGTGGCGATGCCTTCATCCCCCGAGCTCGTATAGGTCGTGGTAGGCGGCGATGGCAGCGCGCCAGGCGAGGCCGGAGGCGTTGGAGGCACCGCCGGCGTCCGCTGGTGGTCCTCCTCCGGGGAGCGCGTGTGCGAAGGAGTGCCAGATGGCTGACTAGCGACGGGCGGGGCACCGGAGGCCTCCTGCGGGGCCGTCGCCGACGCCGCCACCACCGAGGAAGTAGGAGGCGACTGAGACAACGGCGTGGAGGGCAGAGAAGGAGCCGAAGGAGTAAGAGACACCTCCTCACGAGAGGCTTCCTCCTCCACCCCCTCCTTACGCTTCTGCTGCACCTCGCCAAGGAACTCTTGTTTCTGGGGCTCCTGCTGGAGCTCGCCGAGGAGCTGTCCCTCGGCTGTCAACTGCTGGTCGTTCACTCGCTGCTGTGACTCTTGTTCAAGCTGCTGTGACTCGTCCACAAGCTGCTGCTGCTGTCCTGGATCGACTAGGAACTGCCCTGACTGACTCAGAAACTGTTGCAGCTCGCTCGGAAGCTGTAGAGGCTCACCCGACTGCTGGGTGATGATCTGAACCCGTTCAGACTCACCGGGCTGCTGACTTGTTTGGGTAATAATCTGGAACTGCTGAGGCTCAGAATGCTGGATCGTCTCTGTAATGGTCTTGATGATCTCGGGATCACCCGATTGCTGAGTGATGACCCGCGTTTGCTGAGGCTCGCCAGACTGCTGAATCGTCTCTGTAATAGTCTTGATGAGCTCAGGATCACCAGATTGCTGACTTGTTTGGGTAATAATCTGGAACTGCTGAGGCTCTGACTGGATCGTCTCGGTAATGGTCTTGATGATCTCAGGAGCACCAGACTGCTGAGTTGTGTGAGTGATCACCCGCGTCTGCTGAGGCTCTCCAGACTGCTGAATCGTCTCGGTAATAGTCTTGATGAGCTCAGGATCACCAGACTGCTTACTTGTTTGGGTAATGATCTGGAATTGCTGAGGCTCACCAGACTGCTGGAGCGTCTCGGCAATTGTCTTTAAGAGTTCTGGATCACCAGACTGCTGACTTGTCTGGGTAATGATCTGAACTCGTTCAGACTCGCCGGGTTCCTGGTGACTTGTTTGAGTAATAATCTGGAATTGCTGAGGCTCAGAGTGCTGGGTCGTCTCTGTAATTGTCTTTATGAGTTCAGGATCACCAGACTGCTGACTTGTTTGAGTGATGATCTGAAATTGCTGAGGCTCATGCTGCTCAATAGTCTCAGTAATGGTTTTGGTGATCTCAGGATCACCATCCTGCTGAGTTACGTGTGTGATGATCCGCGTTTGCTGAGGCTCACCAGACCGCTGAATCGTCTCAGTAATAGTCTTAACGATCTCAGGATCAGACTGCTGACTTGTTTGAGTGATGATCTGAGTTTCAGGCTCTCCCATGTGCTGACTAAGGACAATAGTTTGCCGAGGTTCGCCTGACTGCTGACTTGTTTGAGTGATGATCTTCCTCTCCCACGTGACGTCTGCCGGGATTTGCTGACCTGATGTCAGCTGATCCAACAGGAGCTGCTGCTGTCTGGTCAGATCCCCATCGTCTGGGATGAGCTGTTCTGTCAGGAACACCTGTTCTGTCGACAGTGGCTCCCCTTGAGGTTCTTGTTCTTTGATAAATTTGTCTACTGGAACAGCCTCCTCTTGAGAATATTCCACTGTGGTCTGGCGAAGTTCCTTCACAAGCGGCTCCACAGGGCTCTCTGGTTTCTTGGGATCATACTGAATCAAGAGATGTTCCCCTGGGGGTCCTTGACCCTTAAAGTCCTTCTCCAGAGGTTCTCTTACGTATTGCTCCTCCTCCGGGTAATGCTGAGAAAGCAGAGGTTGCTCCTCTGGGAACTGGTTCGATGGGACTTCGTTCTCCTTCAGGAGATGACCCATTGAGAACTCCTCCTTAGGAACCTGTTCCGTGTGGAATATCTGTTCCTCTGGATGGCGCTCCTCCTTAAGGTACTCAGCCTCGACTTTCCCCACCACCTGTGGCTCTGTGCCGAAAAGCTCCTCATTATTAATGTGAGCTGTTGGCAGACCCTTTTCTCCGTCGAGCAGCAGCTGCTCATTAGAGAGCTGCGGGGGGACGTCTTTCCCCACAAGGAACTGGTGTTCGTCAAGGATGACCTTGTCCGAAATCTGTGGCTTCACGTGATGCTCACCTGGGATAAGAGGCTCCCCGTCGGCGTCCACTTCCTCTGGGTATTCCAGGTCCCAGGTGGGAGGCTTTTCGACGGGCGGATCGACGTGCCTGAGGGACAGCTTGCCTTTGACCAGTTCGCGTGGATCAGGGGGTGCCTGTCGAGGGCTGCTCGGTGACTTCTTCGGGGGCGTTAGGGCCGGTGGCGGCGGCGGCGGCGGCTGAGGCTGCGCGGCCTGTTCGCTTGCTTGTTCAGGTTTCACGGAGCTACTGCGAACAGGTCGGTCTACAGGTAGCGGAGGCCGGTCGCCGGACCGAGCATTTAAAGCACTGACCTGTGCGGCGACGATCGACGTGGGCGTGGTCGTCGCGGACACCCTCGACTTCGACTTGGGAGTCATGTCGTCCTCTTCATCGGAATCGATGGTCAGCTGCTTGAAGAACTGGCGCCGCTTCTCGGCCAGTTCGGCCCGGCAGGACGCGACCGAGAGTGTGGACGACGGCGAGGACGTCACCGAGCCCCCTGGGGGAGACGACGCCGTGCCATTGCCGACCGGCTCCCCCTGGGAGACGTTGGCCGAGGGCGGGCGGGAACCCGTGGGCTTGTACCCGATGAGTTCGCACTGGTCGCCGTAGAACGACGCGACCACATCGCGGCGCTTGGTCGCCTTGTCCGGGTCGTCCTCGGACCTGTGTCGTACTTCGCTGCCGGTGACGGTGGTCGTCGGTGTGGCGGCAACGGTTGTGGCGGTGACCACTTCCACGGGACCGCGGGCTTCGCGGTCGCGCGACTGCGAATCCCGCTGCCGGAATTTCTCCTCCTCCGCCTCCTCCTTCTCGATCACCTTCCTCTTGTCCGGTTTCCCGAAGCACCCGCACAACATGGTTATAACTCGGGAGTATCTTCACTAAACGAGACGACGACGACGACGACGACGACAACAACAACAATAACTACTACAACAACACAACACTGAGTTTAAGCCACGAAAGCCTTTTCTAGGTTCTTTCGTTTCTTCAAAGTTTGAATGCAAGTAAACGGTAGCTTGTTCTTCTTCTCCTCCTCCTACTTCCACTACTCGCGCCCTTGGGCTTCCTCCTGAAGGAGGCGCGGAGAGCTGTGAGCGCGTCGAGCTCAAGAGCGACACGGCATTATCACCACCACGCCCTGCTGGTGCCAAGGGCCGACACACGGCTGCTACAACACAGCATTATCACCATCGACCCCCGTACAACGCTATCACCAGCACCATCTGCACCAGCAGCACCAACACCCGAGTCCTCGGCCAAGGGTTGCTGCTGCATGACTGAGCGAGACCCGGCGAGCCGGTCCACACGCACACACGCACGCACACACACACACATACACACTCACACACACACACACACACTCACACACCGGGGGCTCCTGATGCTGATCCTCTCCTCTTCTTACTACTCACACTGTCCCTCCCCACCTCCGCCTCCGCCGCCTCCTCCTTCTGCCGCTCCCGATACAACACCTCTATTCTGTTCCGCTCTTCTACAGCCCTTTGGCCGCCTCCCGTGATGCTTCGCCGCGTTCGCCCTTTGGAACAAATCCTTTTGGCGGCGACAGCGGCGGCGGGCCCTTAGGGGCCCTTGGTGGCTGCTGGGGGCGTCCCAGGGCGCGGCACTATCGATCCGGTGCGATGCAACAGGGACACGTTACTCCCGGCCGGCCCTCCCCTTCGGCACTCGGACAAGGACCAAATTCAGAGGTCCTTCCTTCCAGTCACTCGCAGAAGACGACGACGACGACGAAGGCGCCGAAGGAACGAACTAACGCACCCGACTCCTCCTCCTCCTCCTTTACACCTTTAACCGCCTCTCGTATCGTACGGGGTCGGTCGATCGGTCGGTCGGTCGGTTGGTCGGTCGGCGGCGACCAAGAGGAGGCTCCTGGCGCACAACACACGCTGCCAAGCCTTCAACGACACTGACGCCCCGTGTGTGGAAGAGCTGTGCCACGGAGGAGGAGGAGGAGGAGAAGGAGGAGGAGGAGGAGGAGGAGAAGGAGGAGGAGGAGGGAGCGGGGAGACGGGGGACTGACTAAAGGGGGTGGGGGGTCTAGAGGCTACAGCGTAAGAGGGGGAGGGGGGAGGGGAAGGCTGCTAGGGAGTGAGCAGGAAGCAGACTGGGAGGTGGAGGAGGAGTGTTGTACGGGTCGAAGTGGGGGGACGGGGGATGGGGGAAGCGGGAGAGGGGGAGCGGGGGAAGGGGAAGACGAGAGGGGGGAGGGAGGATTGAGTAGGGGGCGGCGAGAAGGAACGGGGGACGGAGAGGGGGTGGGGAGGAGGGAGAGGGGGGCGGGGAGGAGGGAGAGGGGGTGAAATAAGAAGGTCGGGGCAGACCGCTACAGGTTGGGGGACAGTAGGTGCACACGGGGAGGGGGGGGGTCCGAAGGTTACCGAGATTATGGGGTACGGACGCGGAGGTTTGTGTGTGTGTGTGTGTGTGTGTGTGTGTGTGTGTGTGTGTGTGTGTGTGTGTGTGTGTGCGTATCCATGTATCTGTCTGTGCATGCGTGTGCATGTGTATCTGTGCGTATGTATGTGTACGTGTGAAAGCGTATATCTATATTTGCTTGCGCGTGTACCAAGTGTGTGTGTGTGTGTGTGTGTGTGTGTGTGTGTGTGTGTGTGTGCGTTTATGATGAGTTTACCTAGTTGTAGTGTACAGGATTGGAGTCGTGCTCATGGGGTCCCGTCTCTTTTCTTCAATTTATCAAACCTTGTCTTGAATTCATGTGTACTTGTGTGTGTGCACGTGTACGTATGTGTGTGTACGCTTATGCTTATATTTGCATGCGTGTGTATTGTGTGTTCAGTGCGCGCGCGCGCGCGTGTGTGTGTGTGTGTGTGTGTGTGTGAGTGTGTGTGTCCATGCGCACTAAATTTGAGGAAACGAGTAAGATGGGGGGGGAAGGGAAGGAGGTATGAAGGTGGGTGGTGGAGGGTGACGGGAGGAGGTGGAGGGGAGTGGGAGGGGGAGAATGGAGGGGGCAATGAGGAGGGGGTGGGGAGGAGGGGGAAGATGAGTGATGAGAGTGGGGCCAAGAGGTGTTAGGGGAGAAGGAAAAGGAGGACAGGCAGGAGGAGTGGTGGAGTGATGGAGTGGAGGAAGAGGGAGGGGAGGGGAGGGGGGCGTTTGAGAGATTGGGGAGGGAGTGTAGGAGGAGGGGAGGTTGGGGAGGGAGGGGGTGGAGGAGGAGTGGAGAGGAAAGTAGGGTAAGAAAGTAAAGGGTACAGGAGGTGAGGATAGAGAAGAAGAGAAGATGAGGAAGAAGAAGATAGGGAAGAAGATGAGGAAGGAGAGGAGAGGTTAGAGAAGGAGAGGAGAGAATGTGAAGACTTGAGGAGGGGAAGCTACAAGAGATAAGGGGGGATTGGGGAGAAGATGGAAGGGGAGGAATGTAGGAAGTGAGGGAGGGAGAGATGGAGAGAGGGAGGGAGATGTGGAGTGATGGAAAGAGAGGTAGGGGTGGGTGACACGGGTGGAAAGAATTGAAAGAGAGGAGAGAGGACCTACAAAGGAAGGCAATGAAGGAAGATCAGGGAAGACGGAGGGAGGAGGAGGAGGGGAAAGGGAGGAGAGGGAAAGAACGACTGCGTAAGATTGGGAGACTGAGAAACGGCGAGGGGAGGATGGGAAGGAGAGGAGGAGGGAGTGGGGAGAGGGGGGAAATTAAGGTGGGACGGAGGGGCATAGGGTGAAAGAAAGGGAAGAAGGATATACGGAAGGAATGAAGGATGGATGGAAGGAAGGAAGGATGGAAGGAAAGAAGAAAGCAAACAAGTAAAGAAGGAAGGAAAGGAAGTTAGGAAAGAAGGGAAGAAGGAAGGAAAGAAGGGAAGAAGGAAGGAAAGAAGGGAAGAAGGAAGGGAAGAAGGAAGAAGGAAAGAAGGAAAGAAAGAAGCAAGCAAATATGGAAGGAACGAGGGGAAAAATGAAGGTTAGGGAGGGATAGAGGGAAGGAGGGGGAGGGGGAGGGGGAGGGGAGAGGAGGAAGCGAGGGGTGGAGGGGCATTTTGCACGAGGCGATGTGAAAGCTTGTGCTAACGAAGGACCTTCTCCTCCTCCTCCTCTTCCTCCTCCTTCTCTTCCTGGAGGACGAACTTGACCTCCTTGAGACCACAAAATTTCCCTCCCCCAGGGGAAAACAGTCCCGAGACGTCGGCCACGGGGTCCCAACGGGGGATCACCGTTTACATCCTACGATCCGTAAGAACTTAACCGAGATTGCATTTTTTAATCGAGTTTCAAAACTCCTTTCAACCACATGTTCCCTTGGGATGCCTAGCCTCCCCCTCCCCCTCCGTCCCCCTCAACCTCCATCTCGCCCTTCAACAAACATGCTGGGAGATAAGGAGGAGATGTATGGCACGATCTAATCGAACCCACTTCCTTCCACAGATATGAGCACGGAGCTCTCATCCGGGACGGTAATAGCTGTCGATCACGGGACACGAGCACGTGATCCAAGAGCATGGGGTGATAATGCGGTTTCGTTCAGCATGATGCCAGGTGATTTTATTCAGCTGGATATGTCACGTACTCAAGGGGGTTAGGAACGTCAACGCCCCTTTCGCCCTTCGCTATAATGACTCACTTCAGATAATTTGTTCAATCTTACGCCAACTGAAGTGTTCAGCCTCTAGGACCAATGCAAGACCCCTGTCTGCCCCATCCCCCCCGAGGGTGACACCAACTTAAAAATTGCTACAGGTAAATACATAATAATTTGCCATTTACGTCACACTTACAAAAATTAAATATTTTTTTTTATGTACAGCTCAAGAAAATTATTACTAAAATGCAGAAAATAAATTGGATGTCGTGATGACGGGGTTAATCTTTGCGGACCTTTTTTTTTTTTTTTTTTTTGTAAAGGATTTTAGGATTCGAATCGGGTGAAGGACACCTTTCTTGAAAGAAAACTGAGGTTACCTCCCCCCCCCCTTCCCCGACTCCCCTAATCTCGTTCAGGAAGCTTCCTGTCCATAAATACAGGGAAGATAACGACCCAAGATAACAGGAGAAACTCGACAGAAACTACGACACGATCGAGAAGGAAGCGAGGAGAAGATGGTGAGCGCGGAGGACGAGGCCCTCGAAGGAGGGCGAAGAGAGGAAGTGGAAGAGAGAGGGGGAGAGGAGAGGAAAGGAGGGAGAGAGAGGAAAGGAGGGAGAGAGAGGAAGGGGATGGAGGGAGAGAGAGGAAGGGGATGGAGGGAGAAGCGAAGAAAGGAAGAGAGAGGGGGAGAGGAGGGAGAGAGAGGAAGGGGAAGGAGGGAGAAGCGAGGAAGGGAAGGGAGAGGGGGAGAGGAGGTGAAAGGAGGGAGAGAGGAAGGGGATGGAAGGAGGGAGAGAGGAAGGGGATGGAAGGAGAGAGAGGAAGGGGATAGAGGAAGAAGAGAGAAGGAAGGAGGAAGGAGGGAGAAGGAAGGAGGGAGAAGAAAGGAAGGGAAGAGTAAATGAAAACTGAAATTGGGAAGTACGACGGAAAAAAGACGAGAAAATAATGAAAATGCGAAAAAAGGAAACAAATAAAACATCACAAACACAAACAAATATAAACAATAGAAACAAGCAAGACCAGATAATTGTAAACTGAAATGAAGCATGGATTAAGAAAAATAAAATGGAGAAAGGGAAACGACGTAAGTCGAATTTCTTATCCACAATCATTTGAGTGAAGAGACCGACCACCTTCTGGAATTGGCCATTTAATTCCTTCCATTCCGAATGACACTTCCTGTGCATTCTAACTACCAACACCGATCTATTTCGACCAGTTTCCATGACAACGAAATACTGAAGGAGACAAAATTCAACTGGTTTAGCCAGAATCAAATAGGAACACTGGGAACTGCATCGATCGGAGAAGCTGCCCGAGACAACCTTGAGATCAATGTAAATATATATATATAGATAAAAAACAAACAAATAAAATGGAAAAAATATGATATCATGGGGAGATAGAGGGGGAAGAAATGTGCAGAACACGAGAGGAATGTGGTGAAGAAAGAACGGAAAAAACGAAAGAGTTTGAAAAGGTAAAAAGGCTGACGGGGATGGGGGGGGGAGACGACGAGCAGGAAAAAGTGCAGCAAGGAGGAACGGATCAAGGAAGTGCAACGAGAAAATAAAAGTAGGTAAGGGGGGGAGGGAGGCCATGGCGGGAAGGGGAAGGATGGAAAAGGGGGAAGGTGGGTGGATGGAATGCAGAGGGAAAGAAGGAGAACAGATGAAAGTGAAAGTGGGGGGGAGGGATAGAGAAACGGAGGGAGAGGGATGGGTGTTGGTGATACAAACCAGCTCTCTCTCTCCCGAAAAAGGATCGTATTCTGACCCGTCAAAATCTGCAAGTCAATCACTGTACCGGTACATAGTCATACCCCGCCGTCGTACGTGTGCACATAACCAAGTTTGCATACAGGGATGTATGCGCACACTGTGTGTGTGTGTGTGTGTGTGTGTGTGTGTGTGTGTGTGTGTGTGTGTGTGTGTGTCCATGTGTTATAAAGAACATCTAAACTTGTACCGTGAGTCGGACTTCGCCACTTTTGATGGAGAACTTCGTAAACAGTGACTCGACGTCAAATCAGCCTCTTGTCACTTTTCAACAAGTTCGGCACTGATATGCCCGGAGCATGGCCCCATTGACAACACAAAGGACGTACTGATGACGATAAAAGGACAAAGAAGCACCAAGGAAGACTTAGACAAAGGACTGGAAGATTAAACGTGCGTGCGTATTTAGCCTTAGTGACCGCAAATTCCGGGGCAAACTAGGTTATTCGTGGATCTAAATATATAAAATAGAAAAACTAAAATTAAACCGGGCCTTAAGAGTCCTTCCACTACCGCGGTCAACAAGGCACCAAGCCCGTTACACGCTTGTCAGAGGCCCGACGGGCGGGCTGGCAGGGCACGTCGTGAGAACGGACTAACGGAAGGAATAACACAAAATCCACAAAAGCGGACTACAACTTCAGACTAAGTTCACAACCACAACCGTCCCGCCACAACACAAAGACCTTCATTCACCATAGACCCAACTTAAGTCGGATTACGCGGCTACATTGAGGTACGGAGGCTGCATCGCGTCCCAGGGGACCGACCGGTCCTGCAATGGGGCATTAAAGCTGAACTCGTGTTGGGCGAGGATGCCATTAATCGTTCTTACACAAGAGATTCCAGACAAGTCCCATGGTGGATGAGTTTAAGCAGGGGAGGTGGTGTGCGTGTGTGCGTGTGTGTGTGCGCGCGTGTGTGTGTGTGTGTTTGTCTGTGTGTGTCATTACGCCTGAGTCTGAACGGGACTTTACTCAGATTGGGGACTTAGTCCCATGATTCTGGATGGTTTGGTCCCTACCATTACTTTGTGCGTCTCTGTTTTTCTCTCTCTTTACGACAGGAGATAAGCACCAACTATGATGATGCTGGTTAAGTGCGTGGTGGACCACCACCACAACCACCGACCACCACTAGCATCTCCAGCAGGTGGAGAACGTCCCAAGTTCCCGCCACTGAGAAACTTTTGGTAGAAAAACCGGGAGAGCGTGAGACCCAAGTTTGTAGGTGTGGTGCCGCCCTGAGGCGCCCAAGGACAAATGAAAGCCAAGAAGGCCAAGGAAAAGACTTGTTGGTGAGATTGGAGTTCGTTGTGGATCTTTGATCTCCAGATCCTGAAGAACGACCCTCCCCCACCGAGAAAAAAATAGAATAAAATAAACAAGTAAATAAAAATAAAAATATATGAAAATAATTAAATACATAAGTGGGGATATCCACCCATGTGTACTGAGCAAATTTTGACCCAGGCCAGGTCTCACAACGTTAATATTTTTTTTGTTTTTTTGTCGAGTACGTGATATCATTTCCTATGTAGCATTACCTCAAAGCTAGGTAAATTTCTTGAATAGATAAAAAAATCAAAGAATTTTAATTTTGTATCATGAAAAACTGGGTGGGTCATAACTTTTGCCCGTGGGTGTACCGTTAACCCGGGTTGGGTGACCACAGAGTCATCCCGTGGGGACCTCTCGTGGGCATCTGGGAGAGGCACTGTAGTGCCTGCATCTTACCGAGAAACTAGGGCCATTTCCCCGCCATTCCGGTGGCATCTGTCTTCTTAATTAGACAGTTGACATAAATCATTCATCAAACTGTCGAGACCAGAAAACCAATTTGTCAAGGCACACCAGCAATCAGACGATTTAATTACCATTTCCAAGGGTACGAATAGGCAGCCAACCCCAACAAGAGGGAGGGGGGGCTGATTTTTTTTGTGTGGTTCTTGTTCTTCGGTAATGCGCGCGTGCGCGCGCGAGCACGCGATGGTATCGTCACCAGTCCCTGAGCAAGGAACCCCGTGACGTAATCCCAAACCACTATTACTCATTACTCAAATACTTGTTCTGGTTGCTGACGAGTAATTTTGTTCGGCCGAGGGAAACAGAGCCTCCGGGCAGAGAAAGGGAAACGGCAGCCGGCGAGGTCGGAAGCCTAAGAAGGACTTCGTGGCTACACGAGGCGTGTCTTAGCCGCGGCGCGATTTCGAATTTCTCTTCGGGACCTCCGTGCCGGGGGGAAGGTCTGTCGGCCCCTCTCCGGCCGGGACTGTTTTGCAATTCGCTTCTCCTGGGTGTGCTGCTAGGGCTGCAGTACAAAGGCGCCGAGGAGAAATAATGATTGGGGGAATACTCTGTGACTTCAGGCCAACCTTCCGGTTACGAAATTTTTGTCTCTTCGAGTACCAGAAAGAAAGGGACGGCCAACCCCCTGCCCCACAAAAAAAAAAAAAAAAAAAAAAAAGATATATATATATATATATAATAAAATAAATAAGCAAATAAATAAACATATATAATAAATAATGCAATGTAACCAACACTCGAGGCTGAATAGAAAGGCTTCAACCAAGGATGATGATGATGATGATGAGGCTTTGAGGTGGAGTTGAAGGAGGAAGAGTTGGAGAGGTTGGAGGAGGAGGAAGAGGTGGACAAGAGGAGGAGGAAGAGTTAGAGGAGCAACTACTGGAAGGAGAAGGAAGAGAAAGGAGGAGGAGGAGCTGGAGGAAGGGATTGTAGGGGAAGGAGGTGAGGGCGGTGGCGAAGGTGAAGGCGGAAAGGGAGGAAGAGGTGGTGGAGGTGAAGGAAGAGGAGGAGGAAGGGGAGAAGGTAGTGGAATAGGTGGAAGAAAGGTGGAGGAATATGATGTGGAAGAAGAAGAGGAGGTGGAAGAAGAGGTGGTGGAGGGCCGCAACAGCGAGGAGGCGCCCTCATCGTAACCTACGAAGAATCGATAGAGCGCCGGGGTTATACAAGACAGTGGTGTCACGGGTCACAGACCCACAGCCACGAGATCGAGAGAGGCAGATCGAGGTCTCCGAGGACATCTTCCAGGACCACACCCGAGGGCGTATCATGCATTACGTCCCCCCCAAGTATTATCATCACAGGCCTTACACTCCCTACAATGCAAGGAACTCTTTGTTCCTTCGTTTCTGTAAAGGTTTTCCTCGTCCAATGCTGAAGATTCTTTACGGTTTAATACGAGTTGCCGTCAGGCGATTTTATTCAACGAAGAGAACCTCCGTCCCCTGCGCCCCTCAGTGAAAGGGACGAGAGCGATTCTCACGAAGACGAAGAACGACTTCGACGAAAACCCGACACTCTTCGGCAGCTGGTGCGCCAAAGTGCCTCGGCCTCAAGGGAGTTCCCGACCACGGCAATGCCTCGAGTCGCACTCCGGGACGAGGGGCGTTGCTGCTATCACAACGAAGAAGTGGCCTGCAGCGAGATCGATGACGCCTACTTCGTGTAGGTCATTCACCTGTTTATGACTTCGTGGTTCATTGGTTATCAATAGCAACACATAAATAAGTTATGCTATGCATCACAGTTCATTGTATCCTCTTGCCACCCCGTCGGATGTATTTAAGGAATCTTATTCAGGTTAACGTTAGACCGTTTTTTTCGGTGCAGTTAAATCCACCTAGGGCCTGAACGAGTTAAATCCACCTAAATTACCCAATTCCATACAATGATGTATTTCGTCACCGATAACTGGCGCTTCTGTCCTTGGGTCCAGAAGAGAGATAAGGAGAGAGATAAGGCGGGGGAGCAGAGAGGAGGTCCACAAGATAAAGAACAATTAATAGTTGCAACATCAAATGCCACCAGAGACCGCGCCAACACCCATAGTCCTGGATGACCCCATCCGACGTACTGCGCGCTGAAACAATTGGTTGTTTTAAGGGCAGACAAGATAACTTTATGGATAGGGACGAAAGGGGGGTAAGGGACATGGAAGGGAAGAGAAGACAACTTTATGAATGGGGATGAAAAGGGGTAAAGGACATGGAACTGCCTAGTGCAGGCCTTATGGTCTCTTGCAGTTTCCTCCATTCTTATGTTCTTTTATGCTACCTCCCGTCTATTCCATTCGGCTCTATGGGACCTCATTGACTCTCCCAACACACACACACACACACACACACCCTTCCCTACCACATACTCCTTTAACTTCTATCCCGACTGCCGCCAAATGATTTCATTCGTCTCCTCGACAAAGCCTCGAGAAGCGAAAGATATTAAATGGATAGTTAGTGCACCATTCAAGACATTTTCGATTCGAGTTAGGGGTTGTAAGAATTGAACAGATAAGGGACAAAATCCCACCCTTAACACCCCCAGGGGAAGGTCTTTATTGTCACCCTCAGGGGTGGCGGGTCCCTCTGGTGCATAAACCGACAAGAACTATAATGATGACTTACACCTGACACCTGAAACGGACTATAGTTACTAAAACGGGGACGTTGAGCGAACCTAATGCACTATAGTTCCGAGAGAGGGAGAGAGAGAGGGAGAGAGAGAGAGAGAGAGAGAGAGAGAGAGAGAGAGAGGTGGGGAGGGTGTGGGGGGAGTCGTTCATGTGATGAATACATTTGTCACCTTTTGTCTTCAGCTGTGATGTGGGGGGACGGGAACGGGCGAAGGCGGAAACGGGGGGTTAAGGGAAGGGGGACGGGGAAGGAAGGGGGAATGGGGAAGTAGGGGGAAGGGGGGAAAGGGGGGAAGGAGGGGGGAAAGGGGGGAAGGAGGGAGGGGGAGGAAGAGGGAAGGGAGGAGGGAGAAAGAGGAGGGGGGAGGGAAAGAGGAGGGGAGGGAGGGGGAAGGGAGGAAAAGGAAGGGGGGAAGGGAGGAAGGTGGGAAGGAAGGGGGGAAGGGAGGGAGGAAGGGGGAAGGGAGGACGAGGGAAGGGAGGAGGGAGGCGAAAGAGGAGGGGGAAGGAAAGTGGAAGATAAGCTGGGAAAATACAGTCACGTGCTGGTGGTGGTGGCGGAGGTAGAGAGGTGGCGTAGGTGGCAAAGGTGGGGGAGGGGGAGGAGGAAGGGGAGGGGTGGGGGAAGGAGGGAGGGGGTTGTTGTTCAACCGGCAAAGGAAGTTCACGTGATGGAGGTCAGCGTAGTGGCAGGAACTGTCCACTGTCCTGAACTTTGTAAACCTTGTCCGACGTACGCATTTACTTAATTCATTTACACATTTATTTGTTTACCTCTTTACTTACTTATGTGCCTGTTTACCTCGTCTATTTTGTGGAAGTCAGTAGAGGATATTAATGGATTAAGTCAATTCTGAATGGAAACTCAACGCATGTTATCAAGACCGAGCTTTTGATCAGTGATGGAAAAAATACCAAATCACACACAGACACACACACGTGTGTGTGTGTGTGTGTGTGTGTGTGTGTGTGTGTGTGTGTTCGTAAAAGAAGGAAAAGGAAGACCTCACACGTTCGTGGTGACAGCAGGGAAAGGGCAAACGGAAGTGGAAATTAGGGACGCGAGGGGAAGTAGGGGACGGGGAGGGAGGGGGAGGCAGTGTGGGGGAGGGCGAGGAGAAGGAAGGAAGGAAGGAAGGAAGGAAGGGGTAGGAACTGTGAAGCAGGAAAGGGAAGACGATTGGGCTGGGAAGAATGGGGCTTGGGGAGGATCAGGGGTGCGACAGAGAGAGAGGGAGAGAGAGGGAGAGAGAGGGAGAGAGAGGGAGAGAGAGGGAGAGAGGGTGAGGGAGAGAGAGAGAGAGAGGGAGAGAGGGTGAGGGAGAGAGAGAGAGAGAGGGAGGGAGGGGGAGAGGAAGAGGGAGATAGAGAGAGGGGGAGAGGAAGGGGAGAGAGAAGAGGGAAGGTGGGAAGGTGGGAGGGAGGGAGAGAGGGAGAGAGAGAGGAAAGGAGAGAGAGAGGGAGGGAGAGAGATAGGTTAGGAGGAGATAAAAGAAGATAAAGGACGAAGTCAGCAGAGTCCGCGACAGAGACAGACTGGGAGGGGGAGGGGGGAGGGGGAAGGGGGGAGGAAGGGGGGGAGGGGATCAACGTGGGGGAAAATCCAAGGTGTGTCGGAAACCACAGCAGTGGAAGGAAATAGGTCAGAAGAAAGGAAGAAACGAGGGGAAGGAAAGAAGGAAGAAAGGGAGGAAGGGAGGAGAGGGTAGGGAGAGATGGGAAGAACGGAGGGAGGAAAAAGGAGGAAGAATGAAGGGAGGGAGGGAAGGGAGAGAGGAGAGGGGTGGGCGGGATGGGAAGACTAGGAGGAAGAGATGTATGGGAGGGATAGAAGTGAGAGAGGAGAGGGATGGGAGGATGGGAGGGATGGGAGGCAGGGAAGAGATAGGAGGAAGAGGGAGGGGAGGGAAGGGAAGGCTGGGGCGGAATAGAGTGGAGGGGAGGAAAAATGAAGGAAGGGAGGGAGGGATGGAGGGAGAGATGGATGAGAAAGTGAAAGTAAAGAGGAAAGTGAAAGCATACAAAGAGAAAGTGATTTTTTTTAAATAGATAAAGGAAGCACAGACTGGAAAACAAAACAGAAGGAAGGCGAAATGAAACTGGAATACTGAAAGGAAGCAGCAGCAGCAGGGAGGAGGAGGAGGAGAAGAAGAAGAAAAAAAGGTGAAAGGAGCAAGAGTCTGAGGGAAGCAAATCACGACAGAAGTGAAAGGCGAAAAAATATAAAAGTGAGGGATAATTAAGCAAATGTCAAGAAAGAGTAGAAGAGAGAGAGAGAGAGAGAGAGAGAGAGAGAGAGAGAGAGAGAGAGAGAGAGAGAGAGAGAGAGAGAGGAGAGAAATATTTAAGATAATAATAATAATAATCACAATAATAATGATAACAATAATCACAATGATGATAATAATAATAATAATAATAATAATAATAAAGTCTAGAAACGGAAAGGAATGGTAACCTGCACATAACCCGCACGATAAGAAAACAAACAAGACCGAAATAAAAATGGAAACTCATCGTGGAGTTGAAATAAATCAAGTGAGCGAAATTAAAGGAGGGGGAGGAGGGTGGGTTGTCCCGCAAACAATAACAAGCGACGTAAGAAGAAGACCGCCCGGATGCTGTAGAGGGAGAGAGGATTACACACCAATAAACGTCGGGCGAGCATAAAAATGTCCCAGGAAACATTTACGTGGGGGCGGAAGGGGAATGGAGGGAGGGAATGGAGGCGAGTAAGGGGAGGGGGGGAATGAAGGGGGGTAAGGGGAGGGGGAAATGGAGGGGGTAAGGAAGGAGAGAGGGAAAGGAAGAGGAAGGGAAGGTGAAGGGAAAATGTGGAAATGGGAGAGAAGGGGAAAGAAAGAGGAAGAGATGGAAGGAAAGAGGGGGAGAGGGGAGGAGGAAGGAGGGAAGGGGAGAGGAGAGGGGAAAGAATAGAGGGGGAAGGGAAAGAAAGATGGGGAGGAGGAAGGAAAGAGAGGAAGGAGGAAGTGGGGGAGAGGGAAGAAAGAAGTGGAGGTGGAAGGAAAGAGGTGGAAGGGGAAGGAAATAGAGGAAAGAGGTGAAGGGGGAGAATGATGTAGAGGGGGAAGGAAATAGGGGAGGAAGGAAATACGGGAGTGGGAGGAAATAACGGGAGGGGGGAGGAAAGGGGGGATTGGGAGGAAATACGGAAGGGGGAGGATATAGGGGAGGGGAGGAAATAGGGGAGGGGGAGGAAATAGGGGAGGGGGAAGGAAATAGGTGAGCAGAAGGAGGGGAAGGGAAGAGGGGGGGAAGAGAAAGGAAGGAGGGGAAGGGAAGAGGGGGAGGGGGAAGGAGAGAGCGGGAGGGGGGAGGGAAAGAGGATAAGTTAAGGGAAGATGGGGAGGGGGAAGGAAAGAGGATAAGTTAAGGGAAGATGGGGAGGGGGAAGGAGAGAGGGGGAGAGGGGAAGGGAAGAGGGCTAGGGGGATGAAAATAAGGGGCGGGGGACGGAGTGAGGGGTGGGTAGGGGTGTGAAACAGTAAGGGGGAAAGCCCAGCGGGTGGCGCAAAGAGGGCGTGAGGGAGGAAAGAAAAAAAGGAGGCCTGGGAAGGAGGGGAGGGGAGAAGAAAGGACCTAGGAGAAGGGTCCCTGGGTGACGTCATGAAGCAAAAGGAGCTCCCCCCTTTCCCCCTACCCCCCCCCATACCCTTCGGAGGCCAGAAGGGGTGGGTGCCAAGGAGCAAAGACAGCGAAAGAGGAAGAGAGAACGAGGGTGACGGTGGCACTACCCCCCACCTCCCCCCCCGCGCCCAAGTGCCTGGTGGGGGCGGGGGCTGGGGGGGGGCGTCGTCGTCCCGGAGACATAGGGCTAAGGGTGGTGCGGCCGTTGTTGGGGGAGACAATGGGGGGCGCGGAGGACAAAGAGATGAGAGGAGACAAGAGGGCGGGGAGACAAGAACCATGACTGTGAAGGTGGACTGAAAGGAGAGGAGAAGAGGGGTTGGGGGGGAGGGGGAGGAGGAGGAGGAGGAAGAGAAGAATCTGCAGAGGACTTGGAAAAAGGCAAAGTATTCGAGGAGTTGGAACAAGAGGAAGGATGTGAGGTCATGTGACCGACAGGGGATGCCAAAGAAGAGGTCACGGGGAGCCGAGGTGGACAACGGGAGACCCCTACACGACCTCGAACACGTCAAGCTCTCCCTTTGAAGTGCTGCTGCTGCTGCTCCTCCTCCTCCTGGCCAAGGGGGAGGACTCGAGGTAGACCCGTGGCGGTGAAGCTTGCAGGTCTGTTGTGGCTGGACAGATGTGACTCGTGAACAAACACTTGTGAGAGAGTGCGCTCCCGTTTCTACCTTTTGTATATTCACTCCAATGTCGTCAGGCGATTTTATTCAGACTATCTTATTCTGACGTGAGGAACCTTTACCCACGCCCGACCCCCAAGTCAGAGGAATAACTACTAATTAACTGTCGATTGCAATGGGGACTCAGCAGTGCCACCTGGCACCTGGGTCTTTTTGTTCACCTCTCTGGCACCTTTCCTGGCGCCAAGCAATTCCATTCAGCCGAGGGAAACTGCTTCTGGTGCGAAAAAGCAAACTTCTACAACAACCGTAAGTGACACTCTCGATAATGCCTTCATCCTAGATGCCCCTCCCCCAGGTGATTTCATCTACCCGAGGCAACCTCCCTCCACAGCGAAAGCCTCAAGAACCAAGGAAGGAAGGAAGGAAGGAAGGAAGGAGAGAGGAAAGAGCGAGAAGAGAAAAGGGAGAGGGAAGGGAGAGGGAAGGGAGAGGGAAGGGAGAGGGAGAGGGGGAGAGAGGGAGAGAGAGGGAGAGAGATGGGGGTGAGGCAGAGGAAGGGAGAGACAGTGGGAGGAAGAGACAAAGAGGGCAAAAAGAGAGAAGGGGAGGGGAGAGAGAAGGGAGAGGGGGAGAGAGAAGGGAGAGAGAGAGAGAGAGAGAGATAAGGAGGGGAGAGAGGTAGAAAGAGAAAAGGGGAGGGGAAGGGGAGAGAGGGAGAGACAGAAAAGGGGAGGGGAGGGGAGGGGAGGGGAGAGAGAGAGGGAGAGGTGGGAGGGAAGGAGGGGGCGACAGACACTCCTGAAGACGGAAGCCGGTCTGGGATCTGAACTGCCGAAGGAGGAAGTCAAAGGCGCTGGCGGAGAGGTGGCCCTTGAGTCGAGAGATAACAAGGCTCGCTCTCACACGCAGGCACGAAGGACGAGCACGTCCTACTTGCTCTCAAGTCGTCCTCGTCTATGTCTCCATTCACTCGAACACACGCTGCCTTGTCAGTCCGCCAACGCGCGCACACGCGCACACATGCATACATACGCACGCATGCACGCACTAATATTGTTTAGTGCTGACCTGATATGTACGTATAAGGCAATCATTCCACTTAAGCCTCCCTCCCCCCAATCCCACCTTTCTCTCTCTCTCTCTCTCTCTCTCTCTCTCTCTCTCTCTCTCTCTCTCTTCCACTGAAGACTGACGCCTAATGTTGAGGTCGTTCTGTTTATATTTGCACCATATTTGGTCATCATTTCCTAACCATGATTTCTGTACGTGCGTGTGCGTCCGTGCATGTACGTACGTTGTTAGTATGTGTATATGTGTGTGTGTGTGTGTGTACGCCCTTGCCTCTGATAATTGTGGAACACACGTGCACTCGCACCTTCCCCCCCGCCCCCACCCCCAACGTCCCCCTCCACCGTCAGTGCCCTGGAAATGCCTCTTGCTTGTGTCATCGATCCGCAATATTTTTATGTGACCGCCCAAGACGGAATCTCGGAACTGCATGGTGGTCTGCACACACGCACGCACACACACACAGCCCGCAAATTTGAGGCTAGGTATGATAATTAATTGGAGAGAAAATCCCAGTGTTGATCCTTTCATGAATACTACAATAACGTATATAAAACAAGGGAAACACACACACACACATATACAGACAAACACTCACACAGCTTTCTATACAGCTGCAACAACTTCTGGAACAGGTCAAGCTAAATCCATAAGTTTTCAAAATGAAGTATGATAATTGGAGAAAAAGACACGGGATCCCACAGGTATAACTCGCTTTCCTGTATACTAGTTAGGTAAACACACACACACACACACACACACACACACACACACACACACACACACACACACACACACACACGCACACACACACACACACCTTGCACGTACACCAAATACTCCGTACCTTCTGACAGTCCTACTTACTTGACTAAGTTCTAAATCTTATTACTCCTCCATGAGATGCCTAGGGCACAACAAGGTCTAAACAAGAACAGGTCTGTTTGCTTGGGAAGGAAAACATAGCTATAGCGTCATGAAGAAGAACGCAAGATGCCTACCAGGCTCCCTCATGAGGTCATACCGTTATCTTTCTCTTCGAACTGAACTAAAATAATTTTACTTGGACCTATTTTTTTCTTTTTCTTTTTCTCTTTTTTCGAAAATGTCCGCAATACAGAGATGACGTCATGGAGGTATTACACTGACGTAATATCGACGTGACGTCATTTATGTGACGCCACTCAGCCACCTCCTCCCTTCCTGTACGTGGACAAGTTTTGTATTTATATATGTATTCTATGTATGTACCTATACCCATGTACATGAACGTTCGTATGTATTTATGTATGTGTATACGTGATTATATATATATATTATATATATATATATATATATATATACTGTATATAATATATATATATATATATATATATATATACTGTATATAATATTATATATATATAATATATATATACTATATATATATATATATACTGTATATATATATGTATATATATATATACATATATATAATCTTGTATTAAGACAAAGGCTTCACAACTCTGCCACAAGCCTGACAAATGCAATGATTCTTCAGCTTGATGGAACAAAAATAAAAATCACATTGTAGATCCTGTTTACTCCTATGTGCAGCTTCGACACCAGAAACCAGACCCGGCCACCGCCGTCATCCGCCTGACGTCACCACAAGATCGCAGCTGGCCCCCTCGAGTGACGTCACAAGTCACACTTGTCCGTGACGTGACCCGCCCAATGTAACGTTCGTAAGCCGGATCTCACAAGTACCCGTGAGCTCTACGATAGAGTTTTCCGACCTCGTAAGTTACAATGTCGTACGTTACGATGTACGTTCTGGATCTGATATCAAGGAATAACAATGCCTGTGACAGACTATAAACACTCCCCCAATCTCCCCCACCTCCTCCTCTCAGAGCCCCCCTCCCCCTCCCCCCATCCCCTCCGGTTGGATGACAAACACTGAAATTTGTGTTAAAGACTCAAACATGTCTATTCACCTCTGGTATTATTCTGACAGCCGTCAGGCGATTTTATTCAGCCAAACGACACTTACACTGTAGTCAGCACCTTGAGCGATTTTATTCAGTTGAGTGTGTAGGGGAGGAACCATCGGGAGGCAACGTGAGGTCCAACAGCGCACACGGACCAATAAACTGGCCCATGTAACACGAGAAACTACACACTGGCCGGTGTCACCACAGCCCACCCCCACCCCAACGCCCAAGATTCCCTCCTCTCCCCTCCATTTCCCCCCATTCCCCCTCCCCTACCCCCAGGTCGTTAAGCCCACAAATCCTCGTCCTCTCCAATGGGCGCATTTACTCTCTGCCGACCATAACTACCCCCCACCCTTTCCTCCCCTCCCCCCCCCACCATTCCGTCGTCTTTACATAAACCACGGTCACAGCCCTAACCGTCAAAACCACTAACCAACATCATCACACCGTGACGTAACATACGACCGTTGTGACGTTACCATAAACGTAGTTTACACTAATCCTTTCAACATCACCACTATCACCAGTCACCCTCACAATGTTCATCATCATCGTAATTACTACGTCACTTATCCTCTTCATAGAGCAATAGGTCTACAAAACCTTTGCCTTTCAGTTCACTCGTTCTCGATGTGGTATTTTCGGGTATTTTTTTTCCGCCTGAGGACAAACAATTAATTGTATTCTGTCACAGAGATACCAGTGATCCATTAGACGACAAAAACTAGCTTGATCTACCACAGTGTGTTCTCCTAAACGCTGACAGATGAATCTATCCAGCTGTGGAAGAACCAAGTATGTATCTACTATCCTTTCAAACATATCAGTCCGATTATTAGCCTAATACTACAACCAATGGTGGGTGACACGCATCATCGCATACCTGGTAGGTTCGGTGATAATGATCAGCCTCGTGCTTTGCAGCTCGAAGCAAAACAGCCCCATCATTCATAAACAAAGAATGAGTGTTCTAGACAATCGTTCGACGATCATCGTTGAGCGATAATCGCACCGGGCAAAACGTACCTTTACCATTTTCACGATCTTCGAAGCGATTCTCTCCCCAAGGTTAGAAGCGCTGGTTACAGTCACGACCAACGAGCAATGTAAAAGTCACCAACAATATTTTAGGTCGTGTCCACACATATGTCACCTACATGTTACAGCCACAGACATGTCGCCGACGTATGTCTAGACATTTCGCACAAACCTCGCCGACATGTCGCGTCCACACACACACACACACGTCGTCGACAAGTCGCGTGCACACGACATGTCGCCGACACGGGCCCAAAGACAGTTGTGTCTGCACATATGTCGTCGACATGTAACAAATTTGGACGACACGATGGACTGGGTGTCTTCACAATTACCACATTACTGCATCTGAGGGTGTCCTATCACCGAGGAAAATCTTATTACCATTGTCCCTATCTGTCTGTGTGTGTGTGTGTGTGTGTGTGTGTGTGTGTGTGTGTGTGTGTGTGTGACCCCCTTCGCTAGAGAAGGGGGCAACACGAAGATGAATAAAATAACCAGGCGCCAGACGGAGTAGAAGGAAAGGGGTTTATGGTCACAGGCTAAACCCCCTGACTATCGAGTAGGGAAGTCCCACAAGGATCACTGAAAGAGCCTCGCAGGGGTTCGAATACAAAGAAAGGTGCCACACCAAAGGTGCCGGGTAGGGCTCGGCACTGGGGGCGGGGAGGGGTGGGGATTGGGGAGGGGAGGGGGTTCCCACCACGCCGCAATGCCGCCCAGTTCCAACTTAGCATTCGCGCCAACTTTCCCATCAGACCCATTTCGAACTAATGAAGCTCAGTCAACTTCCAAAGACTTCCAGCTTTGCACGGAAGCAATTAGGGCAAGGGAGGAGAACGGCGCCACCCCCCCCCCTCCCGCCACCACTTCCGGCGCCACGGGCACCCCTCTCCGCCGCCTCCCACCGGACTCTCGGACTGCAACAATCACACTTGCAAATTTGCAAGACAACGACATAATCACTGTCGCATGAGAAGTTATGTGTGTGTGTGCGCGTGTGTGTGTTCCTTTGGAAGCGTGTGTGTGTGTGTGTGTCTTCGGGAGTGTGTGTGTGTGTGTGTGTGTGTGTGTGTGTGTGTGTGTGTGTGTGTGTGTGTGTGTGTGTGTGTGTGTGTGTGTGTGTGTGTGTGTGTGTGTGTGTGTGTGTATGTGTGTGTGTGTGGTGTGTATGTGTGTGGTGTGTATGTGTGTGGTGTGTATGTGTGTGGTGTGTATGGTGTGTATGTGGTGTGTATGTGTGTGGTGTGTATGTGTGTGGTGTGTATGTGTGTGGTGTGTATGTGTGTGGTGTGTATGTGTGTGGTGTGTATGTGTGTGGTGTGTATGTGTGTGGTGTGTATGTGTGTGGTGTGTATGTGTGTGGTGTGTATGTGTGTGGTGTGTATGTGTGCTTTTGGGTGTGCGTGTCTTTGGGAGTGTTTGCGCGCGCGCGTCTTTGTGTGTATGTGTGTGTGTGTGTGTGTGTGTGTGTGTGTGTGTGTGTGCGCGCGCGCGTGTTTTCTAACTGGGACGGGGGAATGTCTGACATGCAATTACATATATATTTCTTTTCAACATTTTTCTCGGTTGGAAGGGTACGGGGAGGGGGAGGGGGAGGGGGCAGGGAGAGTGGCGAGAGTTGAGGGATGGAACGAGTGGAGGAGGGGTAGGAGGAAACGGAAAGGAAACAAGGAAAGGGAAGAAGGTAAGGAAAGGAGAAGGAAGAGTGGAAAAGAGAAAGGGAGAACATGAAGGGCAGGGGGGAATGGGAACATGGAAGGGGAGGGAAGGGAAGGGGAGGGAAGGGAAAGGAAGGGGAGGGAGAGGGAAGGGGGGACGGCAAGTGGAACAATAAGGGGACCAGTAAGGGAAGGGAATGCAGAGTGAAGAGGTAAGGGGGAAGGGAGAAAGGGAATGGGGAAGGAAGGAATGGCAGGGGGAGAGAGAGGAAAGGAAGGGGGAAGGGAAGGGAAGAAAGGGAAGAGGAAAAGGATGAAGAGAAGGGGGAAGGGGAGGGGGAAGGGAAGGCGGAAGGGAAGTGGGGAAGGGAAGTGGGGAAGGGAAGGTGAAAGGGAAGTGGGGAAGGGAAGGTGAAAGGGAAGTGGGGAAGGGAAGGTGGAAGAGAAGTGAGGAAGGGAAGGTGGAAGGGAAGGTGGAAAGGAAGTGGGGAAGGGAAGAAGAAGAAGAAGAAAAAAAGTGGAGAATGGAGGAAAGGAAAGGGGCGGGGCAGGGCAGTTCAGCGCCATCTAGGAGTGAATCGATGAAGCCGTCCCCTCCCCTCCCCCTCCCCCCTTCAGCAGCACCAGGCAGCAGCAGCAGCAGCAAAACTTTGACATTTGCAATGTCGCCGCCTGAGGTGGCTTTCGCTACAGCTGCCTCGTTACAAGCAACGCAGCTGAAACAGAGGTCGAGTCGATCCTCTGAAAGGGGTACAGAGACTTAGCCTGAATAAAATCACCTGGCGACAGCCTGAATATATATATATTTATAAAACGGCGCCATCACAGTCCATTACTACTATTTCACTTTCACTCCAATCAATGATATTTGTTCTGGCTGTCGCCATACGATTTTATTCGTAAAAAAAAAACTTCATCTCTACATTCATTAGGAAGAGAGAACACCGTGGAAGCGCATAGCCGCACCCACCCTTCTCCTTAGAACCATCCCCGGCAAGCTCTCAGGCAGACTACCCACCCATCATTGTTGTTAGGCGGTTTCTTCAGTCGAAATGCCACAGAAGGGCAGTGACGTACATGGCACCACTTGGTCGATCTGAGGCGATCCTCGCCTCGCAACAACAGAAAAAAAATACCCAATATTGATTCAAACTTGTGCCAATGCACGGGTGCAAGCACTCCTTATCACCCCAACTTCTCCCCCCCCCTCCTTTACCCCCTACTCCCCCACGCCCCTTCCTCTTTAAATGCGAATTTTGTCTAACATGCAGGAGGGGAACCGTACTCTATTCCCCTTTCATAACCGGCCCGAACAGACGGCTAGACACGCGATTGCAAATATACATACAAACTCACGAATACACACACGGACACGTACACGTACACACACACACACGCGCACATACACACTAAAGGGCCGTCGTGACAAAGCTCTCGTGTTCGTCCTGCGATTGATTCAAAGCCACAAAACCAAAACATCAATGAATGGAAGAGAAGCGGAGAGAACCGCATCAATCAAGATGGACCGGGAACTCCTTCAATACTGATGGGGTTCCATGGAGACTATGAGCATAGTCTGGTGGTTTGCAATGGAGGAAAGGATTGCTACAACTGAAATGAAAACGAGCAAAAAGAAAAGAAAAAAGGAGGAAAAAAAAAAAAAAAAGTAATGCCACTAGAAAACGTGCACAATGGACACACAAAGGTCTTCTTCAGAGTGCCCGCTTGCAGTAAACAAGAGTGCTAGATCCATTATCGCCATGTTTCACACAAGGCAGAGTCTCAACCAAGCAAAAAATAAAAAACAAATAAATAAAGAATAAATTAATAAAATAAACAAAATAAAAGATAAAAAACAAATGAATAAAAAATAAAACAATAAATGTACAAAAATAAGAATAAATAAACACCAAAACAAACGAAAGAAACAAACAAATAAAACAAACAAAAATAAAAAACAAGGTACAATGTAAATATAGCTTTGCACGAGCCCAACGCACGACAAGACGTTCACCTCCTCAGGTTCTCCACGTCATTTTCAAGCGAGACCCTAAACTAACTATATCACTGAACAACCCGCATTGTACAATAGTACTGACAGTGCAAGGTTAGTACATACGAAGCAATGTTTGTGAAAACAATAGTACCGAGTCAGTATATATATATATATATATATATATATATATATATATATATATATATATATATATATATATATATATACACACGCACACACACATATGATGCGCGTGTCGCAATCCACAAAGTGATACATAACTGTCATGCGGTGTCGCTCTAGTGCGAGTTCTCATATGTATCGCTCAATTTAGGAAACGGGTCCACTGCCATAACGGAGGTCATCGATCAAGTTCCATTTCCATTCGTCCGAAGTTTCATAAAGTTTGGTACGAACTTTGAGCGACAGTTTTCGTTAAAGAATATATACATATATATATATATATATATATATATATATATATATATATATATATATACAGTATATATACACACACAGATATATATGGAGCTCACCTTGAGCCCACATGAAACAACGAATCCAATACAAAATTATCAAGAAACAAGATAACACAGGAATAATAATATCTCTGTAATTGACATGAAGAAAATTTAACTTTGCCACATAACCAAACGTTGACGTCACTTGTGCAATTTAAGTGACGTCACATCACTTAATGACGTCACTGGCAATGACATTATAAACGGTAACATGACTGTGGCGGTGCCATCAATATCAAACAGACCAGTCAATAAAACAAAAAGACAATAATCACTCCACGAAACGAAATGGACAATGTCATTTCCAGGACTCGCTGAATTAATTATACTCAAATCGACAATCGATACCCGAGCCAACACTCTTCCCTCAAACACAAGCCAATTCGTTCCCCGGACTCGTGTACCGTCACTGACATCAAGAACATAAGAATGAAGGAGACTGCAAGAGACCATAAGGCCTACACTAGGCAGTTCCATGTCTACTACCACCCGCCATCCCCATCCATAAAGTTGTCTAACCGTTTCTTACAACAAACGATAGCGTCAGCGCTCACAGCATAGTTACTATGGCTATTCCATTCGTTGACCACCCTCCCCTCACCCCCCACCCACGGTGACCTCGTCCAGCGACCTCTTGGCACTGCCGAGCGCCCAGGCGCTCTGTGCGTGGGGGCCCGCGTCCAACACGTTGGCACCCTTCCAAAAGGATTTAACTAACCACGGAGGTAAACCAGGACACATAACTACAAATATCCGTTCTGGTGAAAGGAAGTTAAACAGATGTTCTTTACATAAAAACCTTTATGGCCGAAGAATACCCCCCCCCAAAAAAAAAAAAAAAAAAAAAAAAAAAAAAACAGAAGTTTGCCGTTTTCTTTGCTGCCAGCCATCACAAGAAAGAGCCAAGAAACTTATTTCGCCTTATCGTCCACAAACAGGTGGCCACAATACAAAACCTGACAAACAACCAAGAAAGCCATTCCTAACCACAAAGTTTCAACGAAAGTGAGAGAATGAGAACGAGAGAGGGAGAGAGAGAGAGAGAGAAAGAGAGATGAGAGGAGATAAAGAGAGAAGACCTACACCCACTGAACTTTTTTAGTCTCAAAAACTCGCCGTAAAGTTGTTAAAACTATATTTTCTTCTTACTTTCTTTTCCGTAACTCAATACTACAGCTGTCACAGACTCCAGACCGACTCCCATGACTGGCCACACACTTGGATATTATTTTGGGAGTACAATTATATGTTAGTATGACAGTCGTGATTAATTTTTTTTTTTTTAACGAAATTCGAAAATTGGGATTCCGCTACTTTACAAAATATATAAAAAAATCGTGGGCCGGATTTTTTTTTTTTTTTTTTTTTTTAATAACTTGTCCCTTTTCCTTCAGTTTCTCTTCAGTACAAGGTGCATCGTTCCCTCAAGGGGTACGCCGGTGATCCTGCAGTGGATCCGAAAGGTATAACAAACAAACAAACAAACACACACACACACACAGCTCAGTTGTACCGTTCGCAACCGCTAATCCAGCGGTACGAGTTCTATTCCCGCCCAGGGTTGAAAAAATTCAGCGCTGCTGTACTGTGAGCCGGCATTCCAACTCCGGCGGGCAAGGAGTTGTGTGTGTGTGTGTGTGTGTGTGTGTGTGTGTGTGTGTGTGTGTGTGTGTGTGTGTATGCGCGCGCGCGCTCAAAGTCACAGCATTACCCATAGATCGGGCATATACGAGATCAGAGTTCTCATTCGGGAAGGTAATAGCTGTCGATCACAAATCTAACATGTGATCCAAGACCATGGTGAATCACACACACACACACACACACACACATAAACGCAAAGTAAATCTGTAGTCAGCGATATTTACAACTCGCCACCAAATTTCTTGTCAGGACACTCCACAAGCCACTTCTCCCATGCCAATAAATTTGTACTCTTCGCTGAAGCACTTCGGTGCTGAAGGGAATTTTGAAAAGAGGAACAGATGTAGCACAGCCATGCGCTGCAAGGAATCAGCTGGCACAGTGTGACAAAAGAAGATTAAATAAGAAAGACAAAGATGAAAAAGGAGTAGAAACAATAAGACGGGAAAGAATGACGAAGAAAAAAAGAGGAAAGGAAGAAGAAACGAGAAAAGGAAAAATAATACGTGTAGAATCGACCAAAGAAATGAAAAAAAGGAGACGAAGAAATGAAGACAATACAATGATCGAAAAAGAGCCGTTACATCACAAAGCTCGACCATCAAGGGAAGGAAAAAGCCAAAACGGGAGGACAATTAACCTACTGTCAAAAGGGAGGACAATTAGCCCACTGACATATGGGAGGACAGTTAGCCTACAGACACATGAGAGCGCAATTAGTCTACTGACACATGAGAGGGGAATTAGACCACTGGTATATGGGAACACAATTAGCCCAATGAAACATGGGAGGACAATTAGCCCAGACACAAGGGAGGACAGTTAGCTCACCAACACATGGGAAGATATAATCAGCCCACTGACATGACAGGACAATATACCCATTGGCTCATGGGAGGACAATTTACCCTTTGGCACATGGAAGACCAATTTACCCATTGGCCCAAGGGAGGACAATTTACCCAATGGCAAAAGGGAAGACAATTTACCCATTGGCACAAGTGAGGCCAATTTACACACTGGCACCACCGAGGCCAATTTACACATTGGCACAAGTGTGGACAATTTACACATTGCCACGAGGGAGGACACTTAACCCCTTCTTTAAACCATTCCTGGTGACCTTTCATCCATGGCATCAGGTCCTCCCATCAGCCAAGCTGACGACGCGGTGCCAGCAGTTCTCCTGACGAACAAGAAAGAGGAGGTGTGCCCCGGATGCCAAAAATCCTGAACATAATTATAACCAGTCACACAGCTACTTGCCAAAATATTGTTATCAACGAACGTTCACGCACGTACACACACACACACACACTGTCACTTCTTCCTTCCGTGGGTCCCTTCAAGTTCGCATCCAATCTCGTACTGAAGCGATCCTTGCCCTTCAAAAGCCTTCTTCGCCCTGAGGCATTGCGCCGTCCCTTCACGTTCGGGCGGAGGCTAATGTCAAGGGTCCCTTGCCCAGCTACTCGTCAAAAGGAGTCATCCTCGGTACTGCGAGTGTTAAGAGTGCCACAACTAACCCTATCCCCGACACCCAATTGTGCGTTTGTTCTGGCTGACGTCAGGCGATTTTATTCAATTAAGCAAAGGATCTCCCCCACCAGACTACGTAATTCTGATACTTATCCCCTCGCCGTTTCCACTCTCCTCCTCCCACCTCCCCTTCTTCTCCTCCTCCTCCTTCCCCTCAGAGTCCACAAGCGTCGACCCGCTACGATTATGAAAACGTCAGGAATAAATCAGCGAGACTTTCTCATGAGAAAAGAAAACTTAACCCGGAGGCCAAAGGTGGGGGGCAACTGTGTCAAGTTAACCATGTGGGATCAAGAACCTCCTTAGGGAGTGGGCGGTCATAGGGAGAAGGAGGGGGAAGAGGAGGGGAAGAAGAAGAAGAGGAGGAGGAGGAGGAGGAGGAGGAGGAGGAAAATGAGGAGTATGTGGAAGAGGAGGGAGCAAGTGGGCATGGGAGTAGACGCTTGCAAAGCAGCTCTGCTGACCTGGCTGGGAGCATCGTCGCCATCAAAATTCCCTTGGGATTACGGCTGGGTTTTACATGCGCAAGTGAAGCTCCAAACCCCTTTCATGTGGAAATGAGAATTGTGAGGATTACCTTGGATTTATAGTGTTGCTATTTACTTGACCTCTTAGGTGGCAAGTGGCACTTGTCCCTCCATTCGAACTGGTGCCAAGATAGTCAAGGCCAGGGGTGGTCAACTCTTGGCACGCGTGCCGATATTGGCACAATAACGACATTTTTTCCTGCACGTGGAACCCTGAGCTCACCTTAAAACAAACAACTAATAAATCTCAAACTTCTTTTGTATGATCACTGGTAACCACATGCTGTGCTGGGAGGCGGATTGGGGCCCTAAGAAGTCAAGGGAGGGGACCCATACTCTTAGGAAGGCCTATAAGTTTACTCAGCAAGCGGAAATATTTTGTATCAAAGATGTGGCCGATTTTGGCACCCACTCTTCAAAAGGTTGCCCAACCCGGGTCTAGGCGCATACTCGTGAACCCTTGTTAGGTTGTAAATGGATCAATAGTACACATTGTTTTCGTAGATATACATTCAAAACTGAGTTCATTATGTACCAATTCTCAATATACATGTTTACGTACATTGATGTACATTGGAAACGGAGTCTCAATCTTCCTTGTACATTATTAACGTACAGTGATGTACGTTCGAAACAGACTACATTATGTATAAATCCTTGTACGTAATTGCTTATATATATACACTCGAAACTGAATACTTAATCCAATCCACCTTGTACATATTTTACGTATATTATTACTCTAAAAATTCCATTTATTAACCGTCCTCGAACAGCTTCCTGTGGCTGCAAAAGCTTTATGCTAACAATACATTAGGGGGGGAGGAAACTTTTCTGACGCCCCTACGGACCAGAGCCACTTATTCTCTTATGACTGAAGCCTAGTCTCCACACAAGGACAAGATGAATAACCTGTGTGTGAAGTTACCACAAATGGATTAACAAGTTCCGCCACTAGGACTCGAACCCTTGGATGTGCGATTGCTTACCACAACGGAAACATTTTCGCTTTGTGGTAAGTAGTCGTCCAAGGGTTCGAGTCCCAGTAAGGGAGTTTGTTAATCCAAGGATAACCTAATTCTAATCCTTCTTTCTGCTATTTATATACCAAGAGCTTTTTCCCTCTTATTTGAGAGGTAGCCAAGTTAAAATGCACGTACCTACACCCATTGCACTCCAATCCACCCCACCCCAATCTTAGCTCCTCATGGATGACGGGTCATCCCTGTATCCCGCCCACTGCCCTGGGTCACAAGCAATGTAGCTAACCCCATTAAATCCCCATATTTTCGAATGCGGCATCATCCCTACGGATATAAACCCTGGTTACAGTCTGAATGTTTATACAAATTCCACACTAACCTTCGCATAAATCACTTAATGGAGTGCACAAAATATACAAACAAATGGTTAGACAAATTAACGATAAACATTACTTACTTTAACCTCTCAGGTGTTATCAATTATTCACTTGCATTCGACTGCCGTAAGACGATTTTATTCATCCCTGTACCAGCACACTTCCATCTCCTACTCTTTGTTCAAAAAGGACTCGCAAGGTCGTAGAAGGTCTCCAGATGGTCTCCTATACACTCTTACACTGACATCCTCAATCTCTGCCCCATTCTTCTGAGTAGATTGCTTCAGAAGCCTCGGCTCCTGACCTTTCTGATTGAAGGCAGAAGACACCAAACGTCGCCTTTCATCGTCACAGACACTATCTCTTCACGTCTTCACTCTTAACCTTCTAGTGCACCATCCCCTCATCTTCGACCAAATTCAACTTTTTCCATTCACACGCTAAACATTCTAGATCTATCTTTATAAGTAGAATTAACTGTAGTATCCGTACCCTAACTATCGTTACAACATATTTAATTAGTTAATTAGTGTTCTACAGCGCCTTCAAAATTCCCTAATTCCAACTCAAATGACGACCCTATACAGGAGACTTGCATGGATTAAGGTTCTCGTTTGTGGGTCGACTCGCCTCAGCGCTCTTGAGCAAGATAGACCAAAGCATAACATTTTATTCACAAATCTTTTCTCATTGAAGAACCTCTCTCTTTCAGATGAAATACTCCATCACTCTCCCTCTCTCTGTAACGTCTCGCCACTTTTCTATGCATTTGCCTTTTGCAAAACTCAGCCCGTGCGCTCTCTCTCGTCTCTCTTTCCACTGGATGGTTCTGGAAGTCTTCCTCTCCACACACTTTCCCATGTTTCTTCGACCTTAAAATATGTTGATAAAAAAAGGTGTGAATCTAAATCACGTCGTATGAAAAAATTGTATATAATGATAATATTAATGAAAATAAAACAATAACTTAACGCATACGAGACCTCTCGTAAAGTGAAAAGGCGGACCCAAGAATGTAGAAGGTCCCAAGGGTAACAGTAACGTTCTGTTATTTAGTCTTGGCGGAAGTTTTTCTTTCAGTCAACACGTTCTCCCCTTTCACAGCGTTCTACGTCTATATTGTTTATTCTGACTAACACAAAAATTTTTATTCAACTGAGGGACCTCACTCTCCTCCGGCAACGACTATCGATCATTTCACAGATTTAAGAGTTGTCTCTCGTCAGAAGATTTCATTCGGACGGAGGAAAGCCTTCTGTAGCGAAATGGAAAGACAGTCTTAAATATATGTTACACGCATATATATATATATATATATATATATATATATATGTATATATGTATATATATATATATATATATATATGAATATATATATATATATATATATATATATATATATGTATATATGTATATATATATATATATATATATAAACACACACACATATATATGACAAAGGGAGAGGAGACAGAAAGGGAGTGGGAAAGAGAGAGAGAAAGAGAGAGAGAGAGAGAGAGAGAGCGCACTTCGATGGACCCAGAGCGTTGTGCACAAAGGTAAAACCATGCGAAGGTGAGGCTGGGGGAAGTGGGGGATGAAGGTGAGGAGAGAACGTGGGGGATGCTGCATCCTCCATGCAAGAAGAAAAATGCTGGCCGCTCAAGCACAGCTGCGCGCGTCTGCAAAAGCACACACGCGCTGACGCGGAAGTGGCCAGGCGTCCGGTCGGCCGAGCGGCCGGGCGGGCGGCGGGGCGGCCAGACACGCCGGCGGGAGTACCGAAAGGGCACTGAAGATCGTGACATTCAAGTCTGCCAGAGTGCTGTTGCATCTCTCCGGCCTGTCCGGGACCGGGACAGGCATCTCCATCCGAGATATTCTATTCTATTCTATTCTATTACACACACACACACACACACACACACACATATATATATATATATATATATATATATATATATATATATATATATATATATATATATGGGTAACCACCAGGAAAAATAAACTAAGGAAGCAGAGCGCTTTCGTATAATTACATCTTCAGTGCTAATACAAAGGAATTATAAAAGGAAAAAACAAGGTACAGAATATATGGCTGAGTGAGACATGGCGTGTGTGTATATGTATATATACATATATATATATATACGTGTGTATACAGTATATATAGATATATACATGTGAATAGAATCGCCACTGACGGCGTATGTCAATCAAATAATTCCGACAGTCGCCCCGGGATTCGAACCGGGACCTTGGGTGACGCTAGGCCAAAGCTCTAGCGACTAAGCTAAAGGAGCTCTAAAAGTGTCCAGCTTGGAAGTTGATCCAACTCCCGAAGAACTAATTCGACTGCTAACTGCCGTCATAACTTAATTTTACGGAGGATTAAGCCCAACTCATAGCTAGTGGTGAAGCTGGTACGAATCCTCGATGGACTTTCGTTGTTGTAATACCCGAATAGAATCGCCATTGACGGCGTATGTCAATCAAATAATGCCGACATATATTACACACACACGCGCGCACACACACACATATATATATATATATTATATATATATATAACACGAGTATATAAAGAGACTAGTGTAATGGAAAGAAAATATGTTTTTGTTTTGTTATCATTTGTCTGATTTTCATTTATTATTAGTTATATGTCAATTTATTATTATTTACTATTTACCTGTTTGTTTATTATTTAACTATACCTATACATTTATTTGTGTATTTTATTTGTTATTTACATTATCATAGTTTTTATTTATTATTTTATTATTAATATGATTTTTTTTTCGCATCCGACCTAGATATGGATCAAAAGGTCTCCTGTCGGTATGCTCCGCCTTTGTAATCCTTTGTAAAAAGACAATGCGATGAGAGAATGAAAGGACACGAGCAGCAGAATGCGAAGGAAGTGAAATAAAGAATAAAAAAGTATCTCTGTGGAATAACAGAAAGGTAAAGGGGAACTGTGAAACCTGACGGGGAGGGGGGGGGGCGAGAGAGAGAGAGAGAGAGAGAGAGAGAGAGAGAGAGAGAGAGAGAGAGAGAGAGAGAGAGAGAGAGAGAGAGAGGAGAGAGAGGGGGCTTCGAAAAGAATGTACGTAAAAAAAAGGAAGACGAATGTACCAAACGATTGACTAAAAGGAACGTTCAATTAACGCCTCGAATAGTTTCACCCTAATTTCAACCCTCTATTGACTGACAGGTCGCCATGCGATTTTAATCACCCAAGAGGAAAAAAACAACAACTTCGAGGTTTAAACTTAACCTGGAAATAAACCCAATCCAAAGAACCAACCCAACGCTATTCACGATTTATACTCGGTTCTGGATGCCGCCAGGCGATTTTATTCAGCCAAGAAATCAACCCTCGACCCCAGCCTCCGGAGCGGTCGGGTCAACGGGAACCGGTTTTGCTCCAACACCAACCATTACCGTGCCAGAGATCCAAGCACCAGAGGCGTGACGTCATGTTTCTCTTCTCTCTCTCTCTCACCCCGCAAGACAGCGGCGCGACTGTCCACGAGGATGGAAGCGCTGGTGAAGCCACACACACACACACACACACACACACACACACATTATATGTACGAGTGTATTCATATATATAACACACACTGAATGGTCCATGGTACATAGATTTTCATCTTATCAACCACATTAACTTTTCCCATTTGAATTCCTTGCAAACACGATCGAGACTAGCAAGGAGCTCGATGGAAGGATATTCAGAAACTGATACGATGTCGGGCTGAGGATTCTGCCCAACAGCGTTTCAGTTTCCGACTATGCTTCCATCGAGTTTCTGTTAGTCTCGATCGTGTTTGGAAGGAATTCAAATGGAAAAAGTTAATGTGGTTAAGATGAAAAAATAAACAAATAAATTCATACACTGTATGTATAAACATTATATATATATATATATATATATTATATATATATATATATATATATATATATATATACACACACACACACACCTGAACAGAGCCTGGAGAATAAACGTGTTGAGAAGATTGCAATGGAAGATGCTATGAAAAAGTCACAGAGGGAAGGAAGACTCCCAAGATTCCGATAATGGTGGAAAACGAGAGGGGGACGAAGAGCGGAAGAATAGGAGGAGGAGGACAGGGATAAGGAGGAGGAGGAGGAGGAGGACGGGGGAGGAGGACGGGGAAGGGAGGAGGAGGGGGAGGAGCAGAGCAGGGCGAGGAGGAGAGGGACAATCAGAAGCGGGAGGAATGGTAGGTAAAGGAGGAAAGGGCGTGGGGCAGGTCGAGAGGGTCCTATTGGAGTTCGCGAACATGTCAAAGGGGGAAACCCACTTAGAACAAAGAAGGGTCATTACTCTCTCTCTCTCTCTCTCCCTGCGACGGGATGACGGTATGGAAGAACGAGGGGAGGGCTTGGGAGGAGGGCTAGGGTTCAATCATGAGAAGCAGAGGATATGGGGGGTTAGGGGGCAAGATCGCTGGGGGGGGAAGGAGGGCGATTGGGAATAATGGGGCGATAAAATGAGAAAGTAGGGTGGGATGAATGGGGATGGGGTGCTGGGGGACATTGCGGGCGAGGTTGGAAGAATCCATGGGAGGAAGTGGATAGGGAGGGGGAGGAGGAGAATGAGGCGAGGGAGGAGGAGGGGGAGAGGGGGGGGAGAATGAGGCGGGAAGGATGGTGTTAGGGAGGAGGAGGGGAGAGGAGAGGGAAGGGAATGGGGTGGTGTTGCAAGAGGTGCCATGGATTTATAAAGGGAGAAGAAGATTAAATAGGAAGGGAGGAGGTTGATATGAAAAAATGAAGGAAAAGAGGAAGAAAGTACACGAATAAAGGAGAGAGAGGAAGGAGAGAAGAAAAAACACATGCATACATGTATGTATGCATGCATGCATGTACGTATGTATCCATATATGTATGTATGTGGAGAAAGAACAATGTGGGTTTGAGGAACCTTCATTGTGGAAAACGTCGAATGATGCTAACCATCCAGAGGAAGAACGAATCAGAGACGAAGGAAAGAGAAAGAAAGCGAAGAAAGGATGGCGAAAGAAAGACGGCGAAGAAAGGAAGCCGAAGTAAGGCGATTGAAAGGGAAGGTAGGAAGGAGAACAAAGGAAGGCGAAGAAAGATGAAGCCAACACGATGGACATCGAGAATCCAACTGGAAGGAAGGAAGGAAGGAAGGAAGGAAGGAAGGAGACGCCCCCCCGCCCTCCGAGTCAGATGACCTTGCCGAAGTGTTGGAGGAAGGTGGCGGTGGTGGCGATGGAGAATGGAGAGGGAGAAGGTGGGGTGTGGGGGTGTGTGAGCAGGTGCAGGAAGAGCGTCAGCTTCCGTCTTACTGCGATGGCAGTGCCACAATCGATCCTGTGAAGGGTGCCAGTCTCCCTCTGTGTGTCTGTGTGTGTGTGTGTGTGTGTGTGTGTGTGTTTGTGTGTGTGTGTGCGTGATCACTTCCACCTCAATAAAGGTTAGGCGCTCACGCCATGAGGCACCCAGCTGTGACCCAGAACGACACCTCTACGCGATGTTATGTAATTGTTGGATTCGAATACGGAACAGTATTGCAGAGCGAGAGAGAAACCAACCCGCCACTATGTGAATCCGAGGGTGGGAGGGGAGGGATGGAGGGGATGTGTGGAGGGGAAGTCGCCCCGAGAAGATGATGTGGAGGGAGTGCCGATAGAAATGTGGAGGAGGTGGAAGAAGGAATCCGGGTGTGGAGTCACGGAGAACGTAGTGGAAGCGTCAGGAGGGACGTGGGCGTGGAGGAGTCACGAAAATGTGGAGGGAGTACGAGGAGGAACATGGAGTCGAATGGAGGAGGGCGTTGAAGAGTTTGTGGGCGCAATGCGAGGAATGTGGAGGCGGTGTTGGAGGGAATTCAGAAAAGGTGCGACGGGGAATGTGTTGTAGGGAGGTAGGCGGATGGAAGAGTTAAGTGGAGGCTGCAGAGCGAATGGAGTGTAGTGGAGTGCCAAAAGTTGGAGGTAGCCGATGTGTGTGTGTGTGTGTGTGTGTGTGTGTGTGTGTGTGTGTGTGTGTGTGCGCGTGTGTGTGTGTGTGCGTGTGTGTGTGAAAAGAGGGGACGAGAGAGCGAGAGAGTGGGGGAGCGAGGGGAATGTGGTGAACAAGGACGATGCGGTAAGCATGGCGCAGCATAGATGGAGGGAGCGGACGTAGGGCATCGATGGGAGGAAGATGACTTTCATGGGGAACCTCTTCCGTTCCCAAGGGAGTGCCAGAGCCAGAGATGAATAAAATCACCAACCGACCTGAGAAAACAAAATAAACAGTACCACCCGGTAGGGAAGGGTGTTCCTCAAGTCTTCACTACCGTGGGTGGCGCCAAAAGATACGAATAAAATAGCCTGGCGCCAACCAGAATAAAAGGAAAAGCACCACCTGGTAGGGCAGGGGGAATCGAGATGAGCCAAGATTTCGTCTCCCCCTTCCCCTAGCTCGGGGGAGGGGGGGAGGGGGAGGGAATGGGGGAGGGGGGGTTGCTGCCACAGAGGCGAGAAAGACTGGCTGGCCCGACGAAGCTTCACCCCGTTCGCCCCAGTGAAGTAAACTTTAGTGGTTCTTGCTCCGGCGCCAGGCGATTTTATTCAGAGCAAATGGACGGGGCTAAACTTGGGAGGGCATTATGGGTAAGACTATGGAGTTGGAGGAAGAGGAGGAGGAAGAGGAGGAAGGAGGAGGAAGAGGAAGTATGGGGAGGATGGGAAGATGGAGGGGGAAGTACGAAGAAAGAAAGGATGTAATGGGAAGGGGGCCCAAGCGGGACTTAAAGTATGGGGGGGGGGGATGAGACAAAATATGGGGAGATGGGGACAGGTGGTATGCAGGGATGTGGGGGTGCCACAAACGTGTGAATATGGGGGGCAGTAATGGGTGGGGGGGCTATGTATGGAGCCCTTTTCACTGTTAATGTCATTTATTTCATTCTTGTAGTCGTCTGGCGATTTTATTTCTTTGGCAACATATGGCGTCAAAGCGGATACCACAGCTGGGCTGGGCGAATGTGGCGACGGAATGTGGACCCGTGGAGGGATGAAATGTGGAGTGAGAACGTGTGGAGTGGATAGATTGCTGGCGAGGGGAAGTGTGGAGGTTGGGGGAGGAAGTATGGAGGCGTGGGGAGGAAGTGTGTTGGTAATATGGAGGTATGGTGGTGGTATGGGGTTGGTATGGAGGTAGTAATGTAAGGGGGAAATGTGTGGAGGTATGGTGAACTTGTGTGGAGGTATGGAGGGAGACAGGCGAGGAGATTTACAAGTAGGCGGGGGCAAATGTGGAGGTATGAAGAGAAGTGTGGATCCCAAGCGGCGGCGGCGGCAATTGTGGAGGTATGCGCGGGAGGAGGGAGGTGGAGATAGATAGATAGACAGAGAGAGAGAGGGAGGGAGGGAGGGAGAGGAAAGGGAGAGGAAGAGAGAGAGAGAGAGAGAGAGAGAGAGAGAGAGAGAGAGAGAGAGAGAGAGAGAGAGAGAGAGAGAGAGAGAGAATGAGATTGTAAATGGAATAGTGAGGGTGGAACAGGGGGAGTGGTGGTGTTGGCAGTGGTGAAACCGGGAAGTGGTGGAATAGGGGTAAGTGAAATAAGGAAAGGTGGAACAGTGGGAACAGAGGTAGAACAGTAGAAAAGAGGTGGAGTAAGAGTGGTTGTAGTAACTGAACAAGTGGAAGCGGAGGGAAAAACAAGGGAGATGAAGTGTGGAAACAGAGGTGGAACTGGGGGAATGTAAGTGGAATAGGACTGTGCACGTAAGAGGTGTGGGGGGAGGGGGGCTTAAATAGTACCGGGGTGAGTACCGTGGGGAGGGGAGAGGAAGGGGAGGAAGATGAGACGGACGGAAAAGTAAAGGTGGAAATGGTGTAAGTCGAGGAAGAGGAAGAGAGAGAGAGAGAGAGAGAGAGAGAGAGAGAGAGAGAGAGAGAGAGAGAGAGAGAGAGAGAGAGAGAGAGAGAGAGAGAGAGAAGTGAGG
Organism: Oratosquilla oratoria; assembly: GCF_046742065.1. Lineage (NCBI taxonomy): Eukaryota > Metazoa > Arthropoda > Malacostraca > Stomatopoda > Squillidae > Oratosquilla > Oratosquilla oratoria. The sequence goes on along the minus strand of NC_134803.1, from coordinate 47,286,461 downwards.
GGAGAGCGGAGACGGAAGACGAAGGGGGGGAGAAGAGGGGGGAATGGGGGGAAAGGTGGGCCAGACGGCTGTCGGGGGCTTATAAATAGCCACGATACTGGTGTCTGTGGCTCCTGCCGCCACCGCCGCCGCAGCCCCCCGGCCGCCCTCTGACAGCCAGCCAGCCAGCCATTCCCCGCCACTTGGGGGAAGAGACGAGAATGGAGGAATGGAGGAAAGAGGGGAAGAGGGAGGATGGAGGGGGGGAGGAAAGGGGTAGAGGGAGAAGGAAGGAAGATGTGCGGTACAACATAGTGACAATGAAAACTGGAATGCAGGGACCTCAGTTGGGGGGAGAGGGAGAGAGGGGGAGAGGGAGAGAGGGGGGAGAGGGAGAGAGGGGGGAGAGGGAGAGAGGAAGAGGGAGGGTGAGAGAGGAAAAGAAAAGAAAAGAGAGAGGGTGAGAGAGGGAGGGAGGGAGAGAGAGAGGGGGGGTTAGTGATAAAGAGAAAAGAGAAAAATCAGGAGAGAAGAGGGGAAAGATGAAAACCAAGGAGATAAAAAGAGAAGAGGGGGATATGAACAACAAGGGACAGTAAGCGAGAAAACGAGGAGAACAAGGAGAAGCAGTGGAAGGATAACGAGAGGGATTAGTAGGAGGAGGAGGAAGAGAATGAGGAGGAGGAAGAGAACAAGAAAGAGAAAGGGGAGGAGGAAGAGAACAAGAAAGAGAAAGAGGAGGAGGACGAGAATGAAGATGAGGTGAAGGGGGAGGACGAGGAGGAGAAGAAGGACGACGACGAGAAGAACGAAGCGAACGAGGACGACCTACAAGACAACCCCCCTTCCTCCACCCTTGACATCACACCAGATCTTCCATCCTCCTCCTCCTCCTCCGTGAATGGACGGACCCGACGGAGACTCCTCCGTCCTCCAGACCTCTCCACCCGGATGAATGCGCCCTCGAGACTCCTTCCAATTGTACACGAAGAAGGCGCCTTTCATCCACCCCCCTGGGGGTACAAGTAGTCGAGTTTCTAAACCACGGTGCCACATCAAGGACCACCTCGAGCAGCCCTCCTACAAGGAGGACAGGAACCCCGGGAGGTCGACTGAGGCTCCAGAAGGGACACACTGTCCGCTAATTTGTTAATGACTGTCGTCAGGTGATTTTATTCAGCCACGTGGGGGTGGGGGAGGGGGGAATCCTCTAAGAAGTGAAGGGGGCTATTTCTCTCAATTATCGTAATTTCTCATATATATATATATATATATATATATATATATATATATATATATATATATATATATATAAAATTTCCAAAAGAGACCTCTGACTTGACTGTTGTTCCTCGGGGAGCACCTCAAAGGACGTCCTCAATGAAGCTCCTAGTTCGCTTTCAACCCTCCTCCAGTAGTCACGTTCTGTCAGTTCTGTTCATACACGTAATGTCAGCCCTGCCGAACACACACACTGGTATGCAGAACACAATCTCGCATGAAGACAGGACAAAGGATTCAATATACAGGATCATCTAGAATACTATTCCCTGGTCATTCTAGAACACCATTGTTCCTAACAACGAAAGTTAACCTAGAAGGGTTAACACCTTGAATAATCCTTCAACAAAAGATAAGACACTGACCACAAACCTACAGATATTTTCAATGACAAGATCTCTCCCTATTGGTTGAAATCGTCGTCTCAGTCGACATGACGTCATATCGCCCTCTGAAGATCCATACACAGCGACATGACGTCATAAAAACCCGAATTCTTCGATGTGGGTAGTACAAGAGAAACTAACTACATCCTCTAGGATTTCTTCCTAACTTGACCCCCCGCCCTCCTCATCCTCCTCTCCTCCCTCCACGACCTGGTTCCCATAGGAGGCCCAATGACGTCACCAGCAGGGCAGCCTCCATGTGTGGAGGTGGCCCTTGACGATACAAAATGTAATTCCAAAATTAATTTTCAAATCCTATTCACTGATCCTCTTCTTTTTCCTTTTATCTTCGATCAGTGTCTTCTAGAATTTAATTGTGATTTTAATGCATAACTTCATTTCTAATTTTCTTCTGACTGTTCAAGATTTGAAGAACGAAATTATATATCACGATGCATGAACGCAGGTATATAATTGTTTAATATCACGAGTTTTATCTCCACTCGCCCATAGAAGAGGAATGTCAGAACTATTTCCCTGGCCATATTGGTGGTCTGAACGTTTGCCATACGGTGAGTATGGTGTGAAAAGGATTCTCACAATTCACAACTGATCACCAACCTTTCGTGAAACATCATACTTTTGCACCATATCAACACAGGTCGATCAAGCTACATATTGCCTAGGCATCTAAGTACATGAATAAACATGTTCAAATAAACAGAGATAAATTAATAAATAAAAATGGAGAAATGAAACGAAGCCACTACCTACGCTCCTAATAACTCAAATTAAAACATTTAACATCAAAGCTATCTTCCTCTTATAATTACATTCACTGATCGACCTACAGTATCAAGCCCCACTCTCCCCCTTCCTCTCTCCCTATTCCCCCTCCACGCTCCTCCCTACTCCACCTCCACGCTCTTCGCTACTCCCCCTCCACGCTCTTCCTTACTCCCCCTCCACGCTCTTCCTTACTCCCCCTCCACGCTCTTCCTTACTCCCCCTCCACGCTCTTCGCTACTCCCCCTCCACGCTCTTCCTTACTCCCCCTCCACGCTCTTCGCTACTCCCCCTCCACGCTCTTCCTTACTCCACCTCCACGCTCTTCCCTACTCCCCTTCCACGCTCCTCCCTACTCCACCTCCACGCTCTTCCTTACTCCCCCTCCACGCTCTTCCTTACTCCCCCTCCACGCTCTTCGCTACTCCCCCTCCACGCTCTTCGCTACTCCCCCTCCACGCTCTTCCTTACTCCCCCTCCACGCTCTTCGCTACTCCCCCTCCACGCTCTTCCTTACTCCACCTCCACGCTCTTCCCTACTCCCCTTCCACACTCCTCCCAACTTCCTTTCCTCGACCACTCCATATTCTCACTTACATCACTATCTTTATCTGTTTAGCAAGTGTTTAAACTCTGTACCTCTTCCTTACTCATCACCTTCCTCTCCAAACATTCCTCTGCCACTTAACAGTTAGCTTCGTCGCCTTACTTTCTTCAATGTTTAAATAAACGGCTTTAATGTTCTTACTACTTACGTCTTCACTCTTTCCCCCCTTACCACCCCAGCATAATCCTGTCACTCTCGTACAGAATGGCTCGTTAAATTGTACCTATATTTAACCACGTTTCTCGTTCTTATTCAGCTTAGGGGGACCTTTGTCAGTCAGTCGACGGACACGAGAGGAGGGCGAGAGGATGTGAGGGGAGAGAGAGAGAGGATGCGAGAGGAAGGGATGTCGAGGGGACCCTCCTTGTCCCATTGGCACATCAAAGGACCTAAACCTTTCCCCTCATGGATTCAACTTATGTAATGCTGTTTAGCACCAGTCCTGGAGATCACTTCAACACTGAATAAAATCGTCTGTTACTCACTAGTCATCATGACTGGGTTTCGGTCTAGGATCTCTCCCCTATCTAGTAAACTTAAGCAAGTTTCTATTACACACACACACACACACACACCTGGGGGATTCACTGACAGACACTATCACCCCCTCCCCACTTGCCCCCTAAACTGTGCCCTAATTTCTGGTTTTATCCTTCCCTCCTTCCTCTTCCTCCTCCTCTATCTTCCCCTCGCCTCTCCACCTCACACTTCCGAATTCTTCTCTCTCCACTTCCGAATTCGACGAAGAACAAACATGACCTGAGGCCCGCTTTGACCTTCCGAGAGTACTCGCATCATCTCACCCAGTTAGACACCCGAGAGAGGAAATACTAGCTCACTTCCTTTTAGTCTACACGACACCCATGGGGCGAGCGCACGAGCGCTAAATTAAGAGTAAAAGGGTGGACCCTACGAGCATTGCTCCTTTCCTGTATACATTTAAACACAAATAATTAAAGGTCAGAAGTAACAGATGGGAACTAATCGACGGGTACCTTCGAGCATAGCTCTTATACAGCATGCAACAAAACACACACTCAGCGCGCACACGACTCCATTTCACAGGCCCAACATCAGCTTCCCGGGTGCCATCGGTGACGTCATGGCCGAGAGCTGCCGAATACGAGACAGTACCGTCCGTCCGTCCGCCCGTCCAGGCATAGCCCACCAAACCACCACCACCACCGGCTTGACTTCCGCGTCGCTACGGTGGAGCACTCCCCCACCGTCTTCCCATTTTCTGTTCCCCGCCGGACCATAGAAAACGTGGAGCAACGCCCTCGCACATCTTTCGTTCGCATGAAGCGTGTTCTTCGTTTTTGTTGTTACTTGTTATTGTTGTTTCGAGAGACAAGAACTCCCCAACTCATCCTAGAAAACATAAACACTCCTTCCCACAACTACCCACAAAAAACAACAACACCGAACTCTCAAAGCAGTATTTCAATGTTTTGTTTTCAGTGTTCACTAAACCATAACTAAACAAAACTCCCCATACCAAAGCTGTCTACATATAGGGGAGGGAGATACCCCACCACAACTTAAGTTAATAAAATAATATATCCAATAGAAGTACCAACCACTGGCTGGCTGACGAATTGACTCTGACCGGCTGGCTAGCCCGTTTTAATAATACAATCAATCAATCCACGTCAACTCCGCCGCGGCTAAACGCTCATATCCGGAGCAGATCAATCGCAACCAGACCAAGCGTCAACTTCATCATCTTCCGGACTGAAGAGAAGGTCCAGCACACGGAACCGGATTCCGGCAAAAGAATGAAATATTAAAGGCTGCAGTAATGCATTCCAATGATATTGCGACATACACACACACAGTTGGAACTATGCACAAATGGTTAGGTATGATTATTGGGAATAAAGACAGGACTCCACGAGCACAGTAAGGAATGGGTTAACGAGAGCGTATAACTAATCCTATTTGTTCTTTGGGGTTAACCTCTGGTCGAATCAAATAGTCTGGCGTCATCCAACATCATCAATACAAGGGCGGAGACAAGATAATACATAAACACACACACACACACACACACACGAGCTCTCGTCCGGAAGGGTAATATCTGTTGATCACAAGTCCACTATGTGATCCAAGGCTATGGCAAACATCTTACACACACTCGAACTCTCATCCGAAAGGGTCAAAGATGTCGATCACGTATCCAGCAGATGATCCAAGGCCATGGCACATATGACGCGCAGGCACACACCGAAGCTCGCTCTTGGCACACAGGAGCCGCCGCCGCCAAGTTCGCGGACTTAAATTAACCAAAAACTTTAATCGTTCGCGATGCGTCAGCGAGTGGACCGCACTTCCTCCTCCTCCTCGAAGCCTCAACTCTTCACTCGAAGTATGAGCCTGACGTCAAGGACCAAGACCTTCTGCCAGGAAGTCTTTGTGATTCACGAACTCTCTTGTTGCTTCTTCAGGGTCTTTGTTCTTCAGAGTTCTTCACTCTGTTCCTCGAGTTCATTTACTCGCTTCTTCTTGTTCTTTTCCCACGCAAATTTACGAGATTCCCAGAGAATCCACCAGAGCGCAGCACTTGATGGCGTCGTCTCCGTGGTCGCCAGTCACACTTCCTCCAGCTGCCGCCAGGCGATTTTATTCATCTGATAGAACCCCCCCCCCAACCGCGTTCGCAGCGAAAAGATCATTCACTGATTTCAGGCCTTTCTTCTCCCCCAGAGCAGAGACCCCCAACCGTGCACTTGATATACAACGATCGCGACCCCCGTGGTCTTCTTCACTCAGGTGGGCATTGAAATGAAAATGGCGTTTACGATAGCATATTTCGTAGTTTCCCTTCACTTAATCGTACTAAGATAGTGCCCGACAACCAAATAATTATAAAAATAGTGATAATAATAATAATAACAATAATCAAACAAATAAATTAAGTACACAAATTACGAGCGCATATAATGTACATAAATACTGCAATACAGTATTACCATTTTAATCCTCTAGAAATTCATCTAGCCCCCCCTCTATATTCCCCTACAAAATGGTGCCCCCCCCCCATCCCACAGAAAGGGACATTGGGACCCAGTGTTCTTATCCCCAAACGAAAAGTTCCCTTCAGGTCACCGACCCCGTCCTCCTCCTCCTCCTCCCCGCGTTCCCTGGCAGGCAGGCAGGCAACCCCTGGCCAGGGAACGCGTGGGTGGACCGACTCGCATATTCAGTTTCACCTTTCGCCACACGATTCTATTCAAATAGTAGTTTCTATTTAATATCTAGAGTGATTTCATGTGTGGACTAAGGCCAAAAGAAAACAAATAAATGAATAATAATAATAATAAAAATAGGTAAAATCTGACTGAAGGCAAATTAAGCTTAGGGATACGTGATTTTTAATATATATATATGTGTGTGTGTGTGTGCAGTGACGAAACGATATGAAATGGAAAATCTCACTTCTCCATTCACCATAGAGCTAACTGGTTTAATTCATCCGACAGGTTAACCCTTGGATAATGGGGAAGGTTTACCTGGAACAACCCGTTTAACCCCTGATTTAATTTGGCCGAGCGGGACTCCACGAGTACAAGGTTTTGTGTAATGTCATTCTCGTTACTGTCAGCTTATTGGACAGAAGACGCATCTTTCTCAAGGGATTAGGTAGGATTGGTTACGTTGGATTAATTTGGTTAGGGTCATGTTTAGTGGATTAGGTTAGGATTGGTTAGATGTGATCAGGCCTTTTTAAATGGATGTTAAAATGGGTTACATTGGAATGGGTTGATTATGCTGGGAAGAGCTGATTAGGTTAGGTTAGACTGAATTAGCATATTGGGGTAAAATTACACTTAACATAAAAGACCACTACCAAGACGAGTTCCTTGTCTCAGTTTTGACCAGAAAAACAACAGCATCGTTAAACCGCAAATCCATCTCAAGTCACACATCAACCAACTTTGTGAGAATAGAAATAGAGAGAGAGAGAGAGAGAGATTCTACATAACGTCACCTGGCCTTCACACGATCTGCGATTTCGGACATGGACGGGGTGACGTGACGTCACACTCAAAAGACACGCCCCCCTCCTCCCCCATGTGGGCAGACTTGTATACTTAGACTGTGGCATTTGTCAGTGAAGGAGACATTACGTAATTTCTCGCGCACACAATACGCTCGACAGTCAAGCGGATACGAGATAGAGATACAGGGAGGCAGAGATATAGTGAGAGCTAAAGATATATAGAGATAGGGGGGATAGGGAGTGAGGGAGAGAGAAAGAGAGAGGGGGAGAGGGAGAGAGAAAGAGAATGGGAGAGAGAAAGAGAGAGGGGGAGAGGGAGAGAGAGTAGGGGGAGATGTCCATGCGGTTTCCCAATTTGTCGCACAAAGCACATGTGGTACCTCAACATAGAAATGTTTACACAAACCCACATTCTGTGTGCGCGCGCGCGTGTACGTGGAGGACGACACCCACACACACACACACACAGAGAGAGAGAGAGAGAGAGAGAGAGAGAGAGAGAGAGAGAGAGAGAGAGAGAGAGAGAGAGAGGGGGGGGGGGTGCCAGGAACACTAAACCTCGCCCAAGAACCTTATTAATTCACCAGTCTTCACAAACTATACATTTTACACTATTGTGATGGCCAGCGTAATCACTACGTTTTGGATACCTTCGTCTTTAATTTTTCTTCGTAAGTTAGCGATTACGACGAACTCGAACAAAATAAAAACCTGGCCCTCGGACTCCGTCCGGATGAGGCAACGACGACAGTCGACCGAACGGAAGGCCTTCCGGTACATGTGTACAGTACTGTACAGGCAGCCGGTATATTCAAGGCATGTATGGAACTGTCGCGGACATAGAAACTTGATACACTAAGGTCCTGTTCACACTTGCGGTTTCAACCGCCGCGATTCAATTACAATGTAAATCAATGGAGGTGTTCACACACAAGAGCGCATTTTCCCGTGACTATGAGAAGCCGCCGCGGTTCAAATCGCTAGTGTTAACATGGCCTCAAGCGTGTTGTGCTGTGTTATCCTATATTTTCTTGTACTAGCGTTCTTCTTTTGTGTTACTTTAAAGTAAACGTTCGGTTATCAAGAGTGCGTCTTTAATCCTTCATCAAATGCCCCACCTGTCGCCAGGCGATTTTATTCAGCCAGATATTGTCTTCACGGTGAATGGCTTAGTTCGTTAAACTTATTACACCAGTTGATACTGGTGTATAAGAAAATACAATTTCATGACTCAAACATTAACAATTTAAATATTGAAACTATCTTAATATTAATTTTTTACAATATTTATAAGTAAAAACTAGTTTTGATAAGTTTTTGCGGCACACAAACGATGTGGGGAACTTAGGAAAACAATCAATTCATTGATAAGAAGAAAAAATTATCTGGAGCAATTACAGAACACACATTTTTTCGTACCTTTGAATTCTTACAAATAATGCTATGGTAGCATATGCCACTTTTTTTTTTGTCATAATTTTCATAGTACTGGTTGTTTTAAAAGAAACTTTTTAGAAGAAAATTTACGGATGGGGATGAAAGGTGGTAATAGAAACTGAACTGCTTAGTGTAGGCCTTATGGTCTCTTGCAGTCCCCTTCGTTGTTACGTTCTAACAATCTTACAAAATGCATGTGTTTTTCGGTCAATAACTCACCACCGCTTCTATCCCTATGGACGACATTCGAGAACTTTCGAGTTCACGACGTCGGGTGAAAGGTTCGGTCTGGGTTGGGTAGAGCTCTCCTGCGGGTAGACCGACATGCGGGTATCTCATGTCACTTACTGTAGCCTGTTACGTCAGTGGGCGTGCATGACGTGCCCATAGTTTACCAACTGCATGGCCTTTGGTTCAATGACCCTGTGTGCAGCATAGTGCGCAGGTCAATAATCAATCCATGCAATCAGCAGGTTATGGCACGCGCTGGGTCACCAAAAACAATCAAAATCAATAAATACATTCAGAAACAAAGATATTTAAATTTGTACCTTTCACGGCATATGCCGGTTTCATTATGTTTATATTTTGTTCTTGTCAACGCCAAACTATTCTATTCAGTCTGAAGGTACATCTAGACTGCAGATGGCAGTCTACTCCAAACACAGCCAAACGTACAAACTCACGCACGGAAGAGACTATGCATAACGGTCACCCATCGCTGTTGCCACATGGCGAGCCAATGATTAAGACCCCCACAAGACCTCTAAGTACTACAGCAGGTGTTCCTGACGTAGCCACGACCAACAGACACGCTCCACCACTTCCTAAAATACCTCTGGTTACAGTGACACGTTGTGGTCACTCCTTCATAACGAACTGGAAATTCAAAACTCGCCGTGCACTTCTTCAGCAGACAACATGCAACTCCTCTGTCCCAGCCACCCAGCATGAAATTTAATGATGTTCATATCTACCGGGGGTTGGGGGGGGGGGGCTTCAGTGACATCCTTTTGGACCAGTCACGCAATAGCTTCTACTGTACTATCCCCCCTCCCCTTTCTCCTAACCAGTTCTTTAACACAGCTGGGCTCTAATTTTCCAGTGCCATACTGTCCCACTGGATAACAGAACTTCTTGTTATCGATGAAATATCAATAGTCTTTGCCATTCTGCACAGATCACCTCTTTCTTATCGCTATCTTTCAACAACGACGCCTTAATTCTCTTACAAGTACGAGGAAGGAGCCTCCAACAACAAGGCCCCCTCAGACTCCAACAAGAAGCGTCTTACATGCACGACTCTACCCCTCCTCCCCCTGGGGCAAAGTTTAATGAAAGTGCATCTGCAAGATTAAATGTACTCATTATGAGATAATCAAGATGTATGTACAGTACGTTACTCATCTACCTGATCATTCGTTCAGGAGAGGGTGAGGGAGAGAGGAAGAGAGCAAGGGAAGATCCGGAAAAAAAAAAAAAAAAAAAAAAAATCATGAGAAAACCTGATTAAAATCCAATCATTGGTGATTGCACTCATCACTGATTTCCCTACAAACTACTCTTATGCCCCCCTCATCCACTTAAGAGCGCAACCCACAGATTTAAGCTACCTCGAGGTATACAGAAAAACAGGACTAGGAAAATGTGCATGCACGGCTGCACACCCACTTTCATGAGTCCTATCTGTCCTCCTGCCTCAACTATGCAAATGCAGCCTCTGATGCCATACACGAGTTCTCAGTCAGTTAAAGTTTTCATAAATGAAACTGGATCAGAGAATCAACAATGAGGTTATATTTATGTAGTCACATCTTCTGTAATGGATGGCACTTTTCCTTTCACCTTGACTAATACCAGGTTATTTCATTCATCCTCATGACATTCCATCAAAAGCTAGAGGAGTTGCAAGACTTTTGGAAGCACGTGTACAACCAATTTCTGGCGCACATACTGTATACCTGTATAATTACATGATAGAAACAACAGGCTACACTAACATGTTTGCATACAATATCAAGATCATGTGAAGAAAAAGAGACGAGAAAGACTGCGAGGAGGTACAAAAAATATCAATACTATTCATGCCTCGAGCCAAGTGTGGAAAATGAACTTCAGAGCCAAAAAATGTGTATGCGAGTCATAAACTATTTCTCAGCAGATGAACATATCAGTATGATTATGGGCAAGACGTACAGTGTTGATAAACAGAAATGTGGCTTTTCAATACAAATATCATGATGATTGAAAAATAAACATTCAATTGAATGACTGATCTACCCTAAAACAGAGTATGCAGAAGTGGTATGGTCTTTGCAAAAAAAAAAAGATATAAACAAGATTGAGAGAATACACAAAGAAGCAACCTCAGTATTCAGGTATTTACAGGGAACAGATAATTCCAACAAACAATCTCCTGGTTTGGGATGTAAAGGCGTCACAAGGTTAAGGGAACAAACTGAAAAACCACAGGTCTGTGGGATATCTAGGTTTTCCATACTCGTACATATGCATGATGTCCTGGAATAGTTTAGAATATTTTAAAGATACGAGACCAAAGCTAAAACCACATACAGAGAGCCCATGGGAAGCAGTGGATAACATTCTTGCCTAAAACATGAGATGCCTATGCCTGTGTTTGATCCCCAGAGTGCTAGACAACTGTTACTACTTCAATAGTTACAACCAACGCTACTTAACTCTTCACAAACAGTTTCCCGTTATGAGATCCAGAACTTCATAACAATGCACTCATCTACGCAATTATAACCCATCATGGAATATACAAAATAGCAAATACAAACACCCAAGACTACTTAGGCAAGCTAAAACAATGGCTCAGAAATAGCAGAATGGAAGCTTCATCCAGAAATCACCAGTAAGTTTGTTCATTTCAGACAAAAAAAAAACACCCAAAAGTGAAATTACATGGCCAAATACTTCCATCGGAAACCAATGCTAAAATTCTGGGCCTCACTTTTGATACCCCTACAAACTTAGCCAAAATGTCAAAGATCTGGCAGTGAAAATAAAAGAGAAAATAAACCTACAAAAACCAATCACAAACATGGGCTTTGGACAATAGAAGGAAACTAATCACTGTCTATGCACAATTCATAAAAATTACACACAACTATTTCTTACAACATGGTCCCCAACAACCAGCAAAACATACACTTTAAAAAATAAATCATTGTGGAGAGGTACACAGTTCTATACTAGAACATTCAACTCCAATCACTCATTATATCACACAAGCTGAATATTATTAAAAATAGATAAACAAATTGAATATTATAAAAAATAAATGAACAAAATAAAATAAAATTAGAAAATTAATCAAAATAAAACACCTTAATACTCCAAGACCTACACAACCTACCACACAACAACACCCACACAAAAACACATTCACACCCAGAATACTATATAAGCTCTACAAGACAGAACACCAAACTTGATACTTCAACAAAACCCCACAAAAAAAAAAAAAAAAAAAAAAAAAAAAATCGATTGATTCAGTTTAATGTCGCGAAATTCCTCTATCAGAAGGCTAGGAAAGTGCTCCTTACAGAGGACTTAATAGCATGGAATTTAACAACTCATGCTCTTGTTCCAACTCGTTGGCAGATGGGTCGAACTGCCATCACTTCAAGCTCCATTGCAAGTTACCAATTCTCCGTCTAGGCAAATGGGTCACCTCTGTTGAATTATGAGTCTGGTATTGACAAGAATACACAGCTGTTGTAATAAAATGATTCACCATGGTCTTGAATAATATGATCCAAGACTGTGGTGAATAATAAGGCACCAGATATTTGTTTCTACTTTTCTTTTTCTGCATGAGGGGACAGGGGGGATTGCTGATTAAATGAAGCAGCCTTGCTGTGGATGTGCTGTGTCTTGCTGCATTGGTTCTGACCCAAGGCAGTGGATGAGATACAGGGATGGCCAGTCATCCAGTAGGAGCCAAGAAAAGAGGGAGGGAGGGATGGTGAATGGGAGTGGAATATGTGGGGATGAAATGGATGGGAGTGGATTTATGCCTTTGACTTTGGCTACCTCCCTTGTATGGGGAGAAAAGGCCTTGGCATATATATATATATATATGTACTTCTCAATCATCAGTACCAAGAAACGGACATAACAGAACATACTGGCTGATGGAAAGAACTGGATACATACAAAAAGCTTATATGAAATATGAAAAAAATGCATATTAATTTTGTTAAATCAAAATAATAAATGTTGCCTCGAGTTTGGCTGGAAATGTACAGCTTCACAGCAGCTAGCATGAATCCTTGCACACACTCCTCTATCTGGGATGAAATGGACTGTTGTCCATGTTGTATTAAAGTGGGACATTCTATGTCACCAACTTAAAGTAGTAGGAGGGGAACAGTGGCTGACAGGTCTCCTCTCCTTGTATGAGGTAGAGGAAGTACAGTCAAAACTGATAAGAGAATTTGGGCCTGATCTAGAGACAAGTTTGCACCTCTAGATGGATGTGACGGGACTAACAGGATTTGAAGATGTGAAGAAGTAGATTATTTCCTAACATTGATCCAAAGGGACCACCACTTGCAAGGACCTGTCATTGATGGATCAAACTAAAATCTAAAGGAATTCCAGTTGAAAAAAATAATGAAAACCAACATATGAACTTAAAAAGGTAAGAAATCTTTGAAAACTATGGTAACAAAATTCAATCATGAAGGATACCAGATACAATCATGAGTCAAAGAAGCACCATGTCATTCCCTGAGTGGCAAAACCTTTCTATTTATACACCACGGGTTTCCCCTCCCCCCTTGTATGGGAGGTAGTCAAGTCAAAAGGCATGCAACCACTCCTATCCACCACCTATCCCTCCCTCTCATCTTAGTTCCTTGTGGATGACAGTCCATCCCTGTATCCTGCCCACTGCCCTAGGTCAGAAGCAATGCAACAAGACACAGTACATCCACGGCAAGACCACTTCACTTAATTGGCAACCCCCCTCTCCATCCTCTTGTGCAAAAAATATAAATCCAGCCATACTGAGCCTTACATCTGATATGCACACAACCTTCATTCACACACGACACCTCATAAGGAAAACAAACTGATTGCTCAAATACATGTGGACCTATCCTATGCACATACTTTAAAAGAATAGAAAGAAAAATTCATCAAAATACAAAAATCTGATAAGAACTATACTAAATCCATGGCTTGGTGACCTATATAGAAAAACTGATAGATAACTTACTGACAGTACAAAACAAAGTGGATCAATTACAGACACTCCCCCTCCCCACACACACAAATTGACAAAGGTCCAAAACACTGCCATGTCTCCGCACTGTCACTCACGTCATGGTAAAATTTTTCTATTAGTCAATTTATGATTTAGCAGCCTTAATGGTTAGGTTAGGTAATAATAAAAAAGATACAATGACATCAGTGATGGCATGTGCCTGAGTGATGGCACAGAGTGACAGCGGAACACTCCGGACCTCCACCGATCAGCACACATACGTAAGGGGGGCTCTACAATTGATCCGACAAAATCTTAAAAAATCATATTACACCAATACTCCATGATGCCTCCTACACTCAGTAACAAAATTCTCCCCAAAGAACATCATATGAAAATGACTGGCACACTGTTGTACAGAACCCTCAACCCTACACACCTATCACACTACGGCAAATGTGACTAAGAATATTCCCTCAAATAGATATGAATGAAAAACAGAATCACACCTTTTGACATTAGTTCTCCTGCTGCCAAATAAAATTACCTGATAGCCATCAAAGTGAATCACAAAAGTGGCTTTCGCAGAGAGAGGGTTATCTTCTTAACACAAAAGCATTCATGAATTCATACAAATCAAGAGAATCAGAAATTCCAGGAACCAACAACAAGTACAAGTAAATGGTGGTCATGCATAATATAAATCTTCAAAATCCATTGACATCCACACTTCTATTTAGCAATGCAGCTATGGGGGGACTGTCTAGATTAAGCCCATATCTAATTCCGATTGTGCTTCCCCCAACCTCTCCAGAGCTGGCAAATGACAACTTCTCTCCTACTACTTTCAGTCAATGACATAGAAAGTCCCACACAAATACGACAGTTTAAGTTTACTTCTAGAGAGATCTATGGGAGGGTCTAGGACCATCTTCAGCCACTGAGGGGCTGTAGGTTTCCAGCCAGTAAAACCCAAGGATTAGGTTGATAAGCTAGGTTTACCTGTAGCTGAGGCACAGAAGTGAATCCAGGTTAGGTTGTGTTAAGTTGGCAAATGTTTAAATTGCATGATGAGGTAAAGTGGAAGGAGGAGGACTTGTTGGCAAAGCCACACTCACCCAACCAGGAAAGGTCAAGTTACATCTGGTTTGGTTTGTTGAAGTTAGGGCAAATATCAGATTTTTATTCCTCTCTTTGGTACCCACTCTGTACTGGAGGAATTACATAATATTTCCAGTAGATCCTACATCAAATGGTACTCTTACTTTTCTACCCGCACTTCCCAGGCTATTCATCTCTGTGATATATTTTGGTAGCAAAGGGAACATGTACTTACTTTCCTAACCCCATGGGCATCCATCCTGAGAATGGGCTACAATCTCCAAAACTGATATCAAATCAATCATCCCCCACCAAACTGCTGATTATAGTTGCTGGAATTACGGTCATACAATGCCAAGTGAAACCAGTCTTACAAGGATAATTTACACCAACAAAAATACCTCTTTCATAGTGTTACTTTTCCTTACATTCTGGCAGCTATCTGGATTTAAGTCTGCAACACCCCTTCCCTTCATAGTAAAGGGGATTTTGGGATAAAACAAAATGATTTGCCATCTCTACCCCAATGTAAATCATATTCCCACAATAAAAATACCCAATACTGCCAGAGCCTAAAACTGTACAAGCCTTCCCAGCCCACGAGATTAACCACTTCAGTACGAGTCAAGTTCTCGTACACGGCATCAGCTGCCATATGTACAATTCATCACACTATACGCATCATAAAATATAAAGTTACTGCCGTACTACTTGTCCCCTTTTACTCCAAGTAATAACAAACAGAAAATGTGATCATACCAGTTCACAAAATCCGGGGGTAACTCGTGTACAACTACAAGAAAAATATATAATCAAATCACCGACAATGGCATCCTTGTGTACCCACTCACATCTCATGATACCTACATAGGTGTCATCGTACCAAAGTGGTTAAATCATAGCATAAGATGGTATTAATATGCAGAGTATCATATAAAAAAATGTCAGTGCTCATTTAAAATCTTCAACATAGTCACATTTTTATATTTCATTTCAGCTCATGTCAAACAATTTTATTTAGCTTATCAAATTGAGACAAATATGAAAGTTTCAATTCAAACCAGCTCAAATGAAGTTTCTATTTTCCGCTAAATAAGTGTCTGACATAATTCGGTACATAATCTATGTGTCACAATCAATACTGTCTGTTGATCAGTGCTTTATATTCTTCCCAGAATTATGTATATAATTATAGAGTTCAGGTGTACAAATGTATCACTGTTCAGATAAGGTACACACATACATCAATGTAATGACATATCCGGGGATTCAATTTTACAGAATTATCCGATTTCAGTGCCATCTTATGGGGTCAAGTTACAAGACAAGTTACGAGTAAAATTTTACATTCCCACATGCAAATAACATGGCTATACAACAGCCAATCAAGGATGCCATGTGTTCTTAACACTATATTCTTAGCAAGCTCTTCCTGATGTTCAAAGTAGCATGATTTTCTTGCTCTGCACTGTGGCATTGGTCATTCAACTGCTTTTTATATCAATGTAAATATCAGGAATTATAGAATTTGTGGCAATTTTTTATCAAAGTTAATTTCAATTGATGTTAGATATCTTAAGAACAAAAAGGAAAAATAAATTCAAATTTTTTGTACGTGGAAAAGTAAAACATTACCAAAGCATATTATCATGTATCCACACAGGGGCATTGTCATATGTAACACCTGGATACAACAATAATAATCATCCTAAGCTACTCAGGTTACAGAAACCATCAACTCTTCAAGACATTCTGCTGATCTTGTTCCCTGCAGTTTTACTTAGGGGAGTGTATCACTGTATGTTCATGACTGACAAATCTTTGGTTCTTGTTAGGAGAACCTGTTGTTTTTCATCTAAATAGAGCAATTATTGAATGAATTGTTTGATGTATGGTTACAATCATACAGGGAGAATAATATTCATGTGGCAACAGTATTCCCTGGTAACTATTTTCAAGGGGAACAGCTGAACCAGGTAGCGCTAGGGCATGAACGCCAGTCTATTATTAGTACATACAATAACCCTGCCAGATTTTCTGTATCTAACCGTCTTAATGCAACCTCCACCCTAATGATCTTTGAATTTAAGGGAATTGCCACTAATGTATCAGTTCATTCCCTTATATGGGGCGATAAGGCAACATAAGGTAGAGAATGACTCAAGCTTCCTAATCTGTCAGCAACATCACTCGCCTTACATCACTGCCCAGCCCCCTACACACCCACCTCGTCATCTTACATGCAAATGAGGATTTTACTTTGGAATACTCGTTATTTCGGCATGTCACGGTCTTGATTCGAACTTGGAATTTCAACTTACCTTAACGAAGCTCGGGACAAGGAGGTACTACGAGTTATAACCTGTGAATTTCACGACCCCTGAGAGCTTTGTTTACCCACCAGGGATCTATCGCCGGCGGAGTGCTGTCATACGAAAAACTATAATTTACATTGGTTTAGTACGAAAATAAATACTACAATCTTAGTTAATTGTAAAATATAGATCATGTATATTATTGGAGTTTTAGTAAATATATACATATAACCTTTTTTATTTCAAGAGCATTCTTGAATGACCGCGAATTTTGAATGTCAGGTTCTATTGAACTTATGAAGCTTCACAGATCTTTGAGTACCTTATAGACGATTATACTAAAACATACTTGTTTACAAAAACAAAAAAACATTTTTACAGCAGAAGAACAAATGTTTTCGAATCTGATTTGACAGTAACATGATAGGTAAAATATTGAAATTCCATCAGCTCTCAAGTATATGCTATTCAGTGTACACAACTAATATTATTACAAGCTAGCAATAATGATCCGTGGTTCATACAAATAATTGTAGACACTGTTTCTTTACCCTTTTCAAACAAGTGTTTAACAGGTCTTTTGTCTGGACAGAACCTATGTCCTTCCCGTATGATTAAATGTAAAATTGATAATATATAGCGAGTAGAATTTAATCATTCTAACGTATATTTGTATCGACCGCCAACAATAAACAAAACAAATCACTACTGTGGACAACACCGGATGAATCTCAGATAACATGACAGATGTCACGAACTCACCAAATTAAGCTCTTCCGTAAGATTTTATTTTGATTCACATTACTTTATTACATGAATTAATGAACCCTACCTGAATTGCACATCTGAAAAGCAATGCATAAAACAGCATCCAGGTATAAAACAGCACATTTCATTATATAAAAACAGAAACTAATTTTAATTTCTGGAGGTTATCCAATTACTGTAAACCGAACATAAGATGTATTATAACAAAACTGTACTTCAAGAACGTATCTTCTAATCATACTAAAGAGTCACATTATGTCTTATGATAAAATAATATTTATTCGAACTATAAACAAAATCGATCATGGAAATGACAGAAAACTGTGCATTCACAGAGAACTTACAAATTTAGGGGAGACTTTGATATTTAGTTCCACCTCACTGTGAAATATATTCTTTTTCTTTAACTTTTTTCATTTAGAGGAGTATAAATTTTTGCTACAATCAGTACATGTTTGTGAACCAATTAGCCGTTATACTCATACATTAGAATACAATTGCTTGTGTAATAAACTATCTGTTTCAAGGCATCGTGCATGGAAAATCGATTACATTACCAATTGGTTGTGTACACCTAAAATATATATTCTGACTAATACAACACGGTTTTATTTGTCTCAGCAGTACCCACGGGGAAATATGAGTTTACAATAAGAATTGTATATATTCAAATGCTAGATGCACGCCAGGGTAGAAAAAATTGTCTCAAAATGTTAGGGCGTAGTCATCATAGTGTGAGAGGAAGAAGTATTGTCTTTAAGAACTTCCACCTCTTAATGTTACGTATTTCATGAGATATAAACAAATAATTTCGTTACCCCTGCATTCAACCACTAATACATTCCAATAAATACTTACACGCATGTGAAGAATAAGAATCTGAAACTGTGAAACTAACGCAAGTAATATTTCGTTATTGATAGCCAAAGCTGCCTCTGGGACAGCATCTATCTAAAATGGAGTCATAGAGGTGGATATATATATATATATATATATATATATATATATATATATATATATATATATATATATATAAGGAAGGCAGCTAGACGGAGGGACAAAATAAGTTAAAATAAATAGTAAGCACTTTTTTGAAGCGGAGATCCATTCCTTCACTCACTTTTGAAAAAAAAATCACAAAAAAATAAATGGAAATAATCATAACGTGAAACTTGATACGATCGCCTTGCCATACTGGAAATTGAAGCGCTACACTCATCATGTAGTATTTTAGGCATCTCGAAGTTGTCATATGTTAATACGAAAATAATACTAAAATCAGTAATGGACAACGAAACAATACTGCCCAGTCCCCCATCTCCACCCAACTCCTCTACGAGTGTAATTTGTTATTATCTCCTTTAATACCCAAGAGTACTTGTCTATTAATGTATTGTTATTTATCTATATTTCATCATTATCATTCTTTTACAATCATTATCATTATTTTATATATCTATACGTGTATATACATACATACACACACACACACATATATATATATATATATAATATATATATATATACACACATATACATATATATATATATATATATATATATATATATATAGCCTAGTTGGTAAGTCACTGCCGCACTTGTTATGAGGATGCCGGGTTCGAGTCCTGGGCAGTACTACATTTCAATTTCTGCATGCTGGCCTTTGATGGCTTAGAATTAAAGAGCATTGTGGTTGTTAGAATATATATATAAATATATATATATATATATATATATATATATATACATACATATACCAAGGCTTTTTCCCCCCTTCCAAGGGAGGTAGCCACAAAGGGAAAGGCATAAAAACACTCCCACCCATTTCATCCCTAAATACACTCCACACCCCTCCCACCCTTCCTCTCATCTGAGCACCTCCTGGATGACGGGTCATCCCTGAACCCTGCCCACCGCCCTGGGTCAGAAGCAGTGTCGCAAGACACAGTACATCCACAGCAAGGCCGCTTCATTTAATCGGCGACCCCCCCTCTCCGTCCCCCTTTGCATATAAGGAGAGGACGGAGAGAAATCCCTTCGGGCTGCGTCAAAATTTACTCACACATACTACCCCACCCCCACCCCCCCGCCCATTCCTCCTCATGCAGTCACAACATCATCCATATACAACCATTCTCCACTCACCTCTGTCTTCCGTCCTCTCCCTTCCTTCCTCAACAGACATTCCCCTCTTCCCCAAAGCCCCCTTCACCCCATCCATCCACCTCATCCTAGGACGTCCCCTCATGTTCACTCCCTCCACATCTGCCTTCCATACCTCCTTTACTAGTCTTTCTTCACTCATTCTTTCCATGTGTCCAAACCATCCTAATATTCTTTCATCAACCCTCTCTCCCAAATCCTTTTTCACCCCTGTTTTCCTCCTCACCTCCTCATTTCTCACTCTATCTAGCCTAGTAACCCCCACCATACTTCTCAGACACCTCATCTCAAACACATTCAAACTCCTTCTCTCTTCTTCTCTTATGTTCCACGTTTCTGCCCCATACAGTGCTGTTGGCACAATCACTCCTTCATACAGTCTCCTCTTCGCATCCATTCCCAAATGTCTATTTCTCATTACACTCTTTAAACCACCAAGGCATTTACTCGCTTCTCTCAATCTACATTCTACCTCCACCTTCACTCCACCTTTTCCTGCTACACTTGCACCCAAGTATCTAAAACTATCCACTTCCTCCAGTCGCTCTCCCTTAATGTTCACTTCCAGTCTACTGCCACTTTCACCCCTTGTACATCTCATCACCTTACTTTTACCCACATTTATCTTTAGCTTTCTTCTATCACATACTCTCCCAAACTCTGCCACCAGCTTCCTCAATCCCTCCTCTGACCCTGCCACAAGCGCAGTGTCGTCCGCAAACAACAGCTGGCTCACCTCCCACTTTTCTCCATTTTCTTTAACCATCTCCAATCCCTGACTCACTACCCTAGCATTCACCTCTCGCACCACCCCATCCATGTATAAGTTGAACAGCCAGGGCGACATAACGCATCCTTGACGAAGTCCCACCTTTACTTCAAACCACTCACTCTCTCCATTTCCAATCCTAACACATGCTCTACTACTCACATAAAAACTCTTGACAGCTCCCAAAAGCTTTCCTCCTATCCCATAAATCTGCATAACCTCCCACAGTGCCTTTCTGTCTACCCTATCATAAGCCTTTTCCAGATCCATAAAAGCCCAAAAAACATCCTTCCCCTTTCCTATAGCTTTCTCACATATCTGTCTTACCACAAAGATCTGATCTACACAACCTCTACCCGTCCTAAATCCACACTGTTCCTCACCAATTACTCCTTCTGTTCCTCTCCTAATCCTCTCAATTAAGATTCTCCCATAAGCCTTCCCTACTACACTCAACAGGCTAATCCCTCTGAAATTACTACATTCACACTTGTCCCCTTTTCCCTTGTAAAGAGGAACTATACAGGCACTACTCCAGTCCTCCGGTACTCTACCCTCTCTCCAGCAAACATTAAATAATCTCACCAACCAGTCCACCATCACTGAACCTCCCTTTTTCAGACATTCTGCATGACATCCATCCAGACCAGGTGCCTTACCTGCTTTCATCATCTTTACAACTGCCTTCACCTCATCCTTCCTTATTTCTCCTCCATTCTCCTCACTCATCACTCTCATTTTCTTCGTATTTCCCACTGCAGCTATCTTTCCTTCCCTATCCTCCTTCACATTCAGCAACTCCCTAAAATATTCTGCCCATCTTCCCCTCACTGCCATCTCTTCCATTATCAACTCTCCATCTGTACCTTTTACCTTTTCTTCCCTACTTGATTCGCCTCCTCTTCCTCTCTTAATTTCTTTCCAAAACATCTTTTTATTACTTTCAAAATTTTCTGTCATACTCCTACCCCATTTCACATCTGCTCTCCTCTTTGCCTCCTTTACCTTTTGCTTTACTTCTTTTTTCTTTTCATTTCGCCAGGCTATTCCAACTTCTGCGGCCCCCCTTCCTGATGGGTGGGGTCACTATGTGGGAGAGTGCCAAGAGCTCTGTGGAGCGGGAGTGTCAAAGGGTGTCTGAGCGGTAAGTACCATGTGGAGCTTGCAAGCTGCACAGCTAAATTTGTGCTTAAAGGCTTTTGTCCCAAGAACTACATTTTTTCTTTTGTGCGAACACCCCCACACTGGCAAGTTGCCCAATGCATGCTCAGGGTGTTGGTGAAATCGTTTTGTGGAGACAGGAGGATCGTTTACGTTTTGGACACATCTACGAACACAAACAAAAACATTAAGACAGGTGTGTATATGTGACGTTACAGTATCAGATGAACACAGTCAAACCATTTAATATTATTATTACCAATAATGGCTATTTCCCCCTTTTAAGGGGGGAATAGTCATTGGTATATGTATGTATATATGATTATTATTATTATCATTGTTACTATAGTCAAAGTGACCTAACTTGAGTTCTTAGGCATGGCCTGAGGAAACGCCTCCAACGTTTACACATCTAGCGATGACCTGTGTATGGCGATCTGTCTCATTATTAGTCTGGAAGTCATCTATTTATGGAATGAATATATATATCACTTAAACAAAATGTAGTAGCACATTTGTAAAAAAAATCACGAAGAACCCACAGTCGGAATAAAAGGAAACTTAGAAGAAAGTATAACTTCTATATTTCGGCTAATAGCTATAGTCCTCTTCAGGGAGGTACGTACTTTCCTGAAGAGGACTATAGCTATTAGCCGAAATATAGAAGTTATACTTTCTTCTAAGTTTCCTTTTCTTCTGACTGTGGGTTCTTCGTGATTACATACATACATACATACACACACACACACACACACACACACACATATATATATATATATATATATATATATATATATATATATTCATAATACGACTTCATGATGTTATGAGTGGCTTAGAATTTGAAGGAAAGACATACTGTAAACTTTCCATTTCACTTGATGCGACGGTGGCGCTCGGGAGTGGTTGACCACAGGTGTCCTCGACACAAGCGGCATGTCGTTGTCTTCCCTCAGATCCGAAGCCATGTATTTATTACATAAAAAGATTAAATAGATAAAGTGCAGCCTAATAGTGAGGCAGGGCGCCATGCGCAGGTAATCGCAAGAGGTTATACAGTATATTACGTTCATCAAGAAAAGGCAAATAGAGGAACTTTACTGCCCCCATACACACACACACACACACATACACACACACACACACACACACACACATATATATATATATATATATATATATATATATATATATATGTGTGTGTGTGTGTGTGTGTGTGTGTGTGTGTATGTGTGTATGTGTGTGTGTGTGTGTGTGTGTGTGTATGTGTGTGTGGAGAGATAGAGAAAGAGAGAATTCTGGGGGTTCAATTGGACGATCCCAAAGGCTCAAGTTAAAACACCTTCGCTATATAACTATTATCATCATTATCATGCGAGTGGTATTGGTGGACAGGGGGCGGTGCAGTCTGATGGACTGGCCGAGGTCAGGAACCAGAAATACCGCTAACAGTTTTATGTTTATTGCACATTTGTATAGTCATAAAACTAACTTGTACTTGTTCTCAGGAAATGTGCCACTACTGTATATCTTCTTTGCAATATATATATATATATATATATATATATATATATATATATGTGTGTGTGTGTGTGTGTGTGTGTGTGTGTGTGTGTGTGTGTGTGTGTATTTGTACAACACTGAATGGGTCCCAGTGATTAGAGATACATTTTAACAACCCCAATGCACTTTAATTCTAAGCCATCAACATCGGGAGACCCAATGGAAGCCACAACCAGAAATAGAAATGTGGTACTGCCCAGGACTCGAACTCAGCTATCACATGACAAATGCGCATTCTAAAACTGACCACGGCTCAATCTGTCTTCTCCCTCTGCATCTCCTGATTTGATTGTCTTTTCTTTCTCATAATAAAGTAAGGATAAATCATGCCGTTCTATGAACGTCAACTTGTTACATTCTGGTCTATCGTTTAAAAAATCAAAGGATTACAAAGGATTGAAAATGCGGAGCATACCGACAGGAGACCTTTTTGTCCATGACTAGGTCGGATGCAAAAAAAAAAAAAAAAAAAAAAAAAAAAAAAAAATATATATATATATATATATATATATATATATATATATATATATATATATATATATATAATAATGATACATGAAAATAAATAACTAATTTTTTTTTTAGAATAATATAAATAATAATAAATAAAATAAATGCATAGGTATAGTTTGATAATAAACAATCAGGTAAATAGTAAATAATAATAAATTGAGATAAATAATAATAAATTAAAACCGAGCAAAAAGCGAAGAAAAGTTATTGCATCATTATGTCAAAATACAAGAACACTTTAATAACACACCAAGAATGTAGTTGCGATAAACTGGAATTAGCCTCTTTCCCTGATCTTATAAAAAATCTTTCTACGGTGGTCTTCCCCGTGTGTTTGTATCCTAAAGTGGACTTCCGCGCGAGACAATGCGTCACGAACTACATCTTCCCACATAACTGCAAACTTGATCCGTACCAAGAGAATCTACTTCGCCTTATAACTGTAACCCACAAGCCTCATTTACCTGTATTTGGAGAACCTTTATTGTGAAATATTACGCGGGAGAAAATCCCTTTTATTAACCTGAACATAAGATAGACAGGTGACGCTGTGTGCATGGCGAATCAATCGTGCAATACATACATACATACATATACCAAGGCTTTTTCCCCCTTACAAGGGGGGTAGCCAAAAAGAAAAAGGCAATACACATGCTTTATTTCCACGTATTGTGTAGTGAGAGGTGCTCGTTGTTAGTGTCCCGTGCGCAGTACAACATATGACGCACTGTCCTCACTATTACTTTGGAACTTTCTTTTTAATTCCATCTAAAGACTTTTTCGTCCTTCATTTTTTTTCTAGGCTTAGTCTCTTCTTGAAAACTAGCTCATTTTTTCAGATCTGGAACTGAATTTATTTGTATAATCAGGTATTATATTACCATCACGTATATTTACCTTATACCCTTTAACCAATATTAGGATTATCTACTAATATTTTTTCCATTAGGATTTCTCCAAGTCCATTTACGACCTACGTGTTTTGGAAAATTGTAATCACAATTTTATTTTCTGAATTCATTTGTTTAAGTATTCTATTATTATGAATTACATTTACCTTATTTAGCCCTTTAAACAATATTGCCATCATCTAACAATAAGAAATATTTTTCATTCTTTGTTGTTCCATTAGGATTTCGTCAAGACCATTTATAACCTACTTATTTTGGAAGATTGTAATACTAATTTTTATTTTAGCGAAATTACACGCGTTTCTTATTTGTCCCAAACTTCCTCAACGCACGAATCACCCCTTTTGTTTCCCCCTACTTTGGCAATGAAATCTAAAAGCCCTACCATATAAACACATGCGACCACACACACACACACACACACACATATGTATGTGTGCAAAGAAATCATAAAACACACGTGATGAACTATTTTTGCAGAAACCACCGGGAAATTGAAAAAAAAAACATACCTGTTTTTTCACTTTCCCGGTGGTTTCTGCAAAAATGTGTGTGTGTGTGTGTGTTTTATCAATCAATCAATCAGCCATCCTAAATCCACTGTTGAACAAAGGCCTCTTTCCTAGCATTCCATGACTAACATGACTACGCCAACCAGAGTGCCACGTCTCTATTTCGTCTCTCCACCTGGTCTTCCTCTTGCATGCTTCCGATCTCGCGGCGACCACACAGTAACACACTTGTTCCATCGCTGATCATCCGTTCGCGCCAGCTTACCTGCCCAATCCACTTCCTCTTTTACCGCCTCCACAATATCTTTCACTTTAGTCTGTTCTCTCACCCAACTTGCTCTCTTTCGGTTTCTCAGCGTTATTTCCATCACTGATTTCGTTATTCTACTCTGAGCATCTCTTAGCTTTGTCTCTATTGCCTTCGTCACTAAGTTTTACGTCCGTAGATTATTACTGGCAGTATACAATGATTGTAAACTTTGCGTTTTCCTCTCGCTCTCAGCAAAATTATACAGTATCTGATGGAATCATCTCGAAACCACGGTGGCAGATCCTCAGGCGCATTCTTGGACATTCACCAGTTTCAGGTGGAATTGTGCTTGTGTGTGTGTGTGTCTCAATTTTTTCATTAATCTATTCGTTTATATATGTATATATATATATATATATATATATATATATATATATATATATATATATATATATATATATATATTTATATATATACGCGAGATTAGTTTCTTAACATGTCCGGTAATATGCAAAATCAATTTATGTAGAAAGAGATGGCATGTAAACGATCTTCTGCGAACTGGTGTACCAATAGAGTGGCTAACGAATGGAATATATTTAGTAACAATATAGTGAGTGCTGAAAATATTGGTTGTTTAAGAGAAGGTTAGATATTTTAATGGATGGGGATGGAAGGTGCCAATGGACATGGAACTGCCTTGTGTAGGCCTTATGGTCTCTTCCATTCTCTTTTATTCTTATGTACTTTGTGCAATGGAACTTGTGTTCATATGAAATATGTTCGGACATTATAGGTGGAGTTGGGATAAAGTGATTTTTTTTTGTGAAGTGTTCCCCTTCTAGTGTAGCCACAGATAGAAGCAGGAAGTTTGTTCAAGCCCTGAGCGCAATATCAAAATCATCAACCCAGAATTTCCCAAAATAGATGATCAACTCCGCAAACAATTCATAGTACGACTCCTGGAGTGATTTAGCATAAGTGTATGCAATTGGCAGTCGCCTACAAGTCTAAGATATATAATGTGAAGAAGATCCTTTATAAATACGATGTTTCGCTTGTTTCAGCCCTTTTTTTTTCGTGCCACGTTCTGCGGGGTACCTAGAAATAGAATCAGTCACAGGCAGGAAATGTGTTACTAAATATATCTCCCCGTCCAGTTGCATCCCTTTTTCTTAAATCAAGTATATCACTTCCAAACCAAAGTTCTTGTTTCTATAAGAAGATGACCAGCTACACATATATAACATTAGATCATCATTACAACGATGGAAAGTAATTTCAGGGGGGTAGTATGATATTTGGCAAGGATCCAAACTGCATTTCTTGTATCAGAAAGAATGTGTTAATATATCGTACTAAGGGGTGACTTGAGAATAGTAATATTAAAGAGTATGAAACGGTATTCGAGCAAGAGTAAATAAAGTTATGGATTGAGATACCTCCGATCGGTATTCATGTTCCACCCCAATGCACATAATTGTAAAGTCATAGGACAGTGATCCACTTCATAGGCAGTCCTATGGAGGATTCCCGTAATGATGATACAAAGGAAAGGACTCCCATCCTACCCTCGGGCGCAGTCCCAAAAATAGAAACACCCAAACCCAAGCTCCTACCGAGGGAATCAGTTCGTAAACCAAAACTAACATGTGTGAGTGAATGTGTTAGTCAATGTGGTCAATATTATGTTTCAGTCTACTTCATCATCAATCTAAGGTCTAGTTAGCTATGTACAATGTTTTCTAAGAATGTGATCTGGAGATCATTCGTTGCTGCGCTGTTGTTCGTGAGTTGTTTGAAAGTTAGTGACGTGTTCAGCGGTAGATACAGTGAACAGGTGATCTCCACACAACTGCTAAGAAATGACAAGACTCGTAGGGATAATACCAACTCGACTGCGGGCGAGTTGGTTCTTTTCACGATCATGTGCAAGGCAGTAGCGTCGCCCGAGGAACAGGGAATGAAGAGGAACAACTTCGGAAGGCAGCTTGAGCACATGGACACAATGCTCAGGTCTGCCGTCTTCTTCTCTCGACATACCCTCAAGGTCGTCCTGGCCACTGACACTCAGTACACTTTTGACCAGGTCGAGTCCAAGCTTAGTACCTGGCCCTCGCACTACCGACGCCGACTCCATTTGCAGCGGCGACAGGTCCTCTTTCACGAGAACCATCCCGAACTCCGAGACACTTGGCGCCCCTGCGTCTGGTCCAAGGTCCTCCTGCATCGCATCTTCGGAGACTTCGACGTCGGCGTCTTCGTGGACACAGATATCGTCTTCCTTGGACCTCCGCAAGACCTGTGGCAGGTCTTCCGTGAGATGAGCCCCGAGAGCGTGATGGCCCTCGGACCAGAGTTCTACTACCGCAGAGACCGGAAGGCTTTCGGAGGCAAGTTCCCCTTCGCGGGCAAGTTCGGCGTCAGCACCGGCGTGATGTTCCTCAACATCACACGGATCAAGGCTCTACCGGACGAGTTCGGAGAGACATGCCTGGAGTACAATTCCAAGTACAAGCTGTGGCATGATCAGGACGCCATCAACCTGTACTTCCACGATCGTCCTCACCTACTTCACGAAGTCTCTGCCCGCTGGAACTTCCATGTTACAGTGTGTGAGTCTGGCTTTATCCGGTGCGGGGACTGTTTCACGGACGGCGTGGCCATCGTCCACGGAACCACGAGTGCCTTCCTTCAGGGTAGACAAGTCACATTCCAGGTGAGGAAGGGGTGACTCTGTGGGCATTGGGGCGATTAGGGCCGGTTTGAAGCCTATTTGACCAATATGATTATACTGGGCTCCGCGCGGCAGTGTTTCATCCCAGGCTTTAACTTGTATAAAAAAAAAAATAATAATAATAAATAAATAAATAAATGAATAAATAAACAACATAAAAAACAATAATAATAATAAATCATATTGTCCTTCAGTATTTAGTATACAAGCATTTAATGTTTTTTGGGTAAGACTGGCATACTATACAACAATAACAAAATATAAAATTTGAACTTTTGTTAAGTAGCAGCCCTGCTATCCATTTTCTAATAGGGACAGACAATTCCTATCACTGGCCCTGGGGATGAAATCAATAATTTCAACTATCAAAGGAATTTGCTTCGTTGTCTTTATCACCTGAAGTTTTTCGTTTCACCATTTTCTCGATTTTCTTTTTCTTTAAGTTAACATGTGGATTTCGCTATGTCCTCGAATACACTGCCCTCATTTTAGAATACACTAGCTAAAGCTGACAAAACTTTTATCGTACAAATACAGTCATGTTTCCATCAGCACACTGTCTAACCAGGTATAGAATTTTCGTTTCGGAAATCTATTGTAATTCTACTGTTGTTGATACGGGTTCCTGGTATAGTGGTTAGCGTCACGTGCTCCTCATGCTGATGTACCGAGTTCATCCTTCATCTAATATTGTAAATCGTTACTGTTCTCCTTGAGTACAAGGATAGAAGTATGGTGTGTGTAAGGTCTCAGCATTATCTATATGAGTTCCCATCCGATCTGGTAAAAGCTGTCAACCACCAGTCCAGCACGTGATCCAGGGTCATGATTTTTCACAACAGAGGTATTTTTCTCCCTTTAGGAAGTGAAGGCCCCTTTAGATGAATAAAGTCCCGTGGCGTTGAAAGACCAACTTGAAGAAGAAGAGATCGACTAACCACTTGTTCTTCGTCTCCCTGCAGGCTGTGTACCAGAGCTTCCGTCGTGTCCTCGACTTCCAAGACCCTGGCGTGTTCGTGACCTTCTTTGAGGAGAAGCTGAAGGTCAGTGACTCGATCCCTTCGTTCTCCTACTGCCGAAAGGCCGTCGGCCTCCACAACGTACTCCTGAAGGGGGTTCGAAGGTGGAGCGCGAAGATCGGGCAAGAAGAGCACCTACGAAATACTTCTGCAGGTGGGTCCTCTGGTGGTCTCAGGAGGCGCTACAATAGAGGACTTCAAATTTGGTTCGTCCTCAGAGTTGGTTCTACAAAACCTTACAATTGCTTTATGATACAATATCCCCGTCCTTGTAAGAACTGTTCTCCCGTTTTTTGTCGTATTCCGTGACTGTTGTCCCGTATTCTGTCGTATTCCGTAACTGTTGTCCCGTATTCTGTCTTATTCTGTAAATGTTGTCCCGTATTCTGTCGTATTCCGTGATTGGTGTCCCGTATTCTGTCGTATTCTATAAATGTTGTCCCGTATTCTGTCGGATTCCGTAAATATTGCCCCGTATTCTGTCTTATTCCGTAAATGTTGTCCCGTATTCTATCGGATTCCGTAAATGTTGTCCCGTAGTCTGTCAGATTCCGTAACTGTTGTCCCGTATTCTGTCTTATTCCGTAACTTTTTACCTTTATTCTATCTTATTCTGTAACTGTTGTCCTGTAATCTGTCGCATTCCGTTACTCCCTCAAGCACTTCGCTTCCATCTTCTTCCCATACATGAACCTTTTCTCTCCTTCATTCTTCACCCAGGCTTCCCTTCCATACACAACACTCAACATAACAACTGTTTTATCCACTCCTTGCATTATGTCCACTGCCATTCTTTTCTCTGATTTATTTATCTATTTTTTTATTCATCTTATTTTTTTACCTATATTTACTCATATATTTTATCTTATTGATTAATTGATTAATCAGTCAATTCATTCATTCATTGATCTGTTTATTCATTTATTTGTCCATCTAGCTACAGGGGGTCCTCCTATCTCCCCCTCACCAGTTCCATACTCAGTATTTACTCTTTCCCTTCGTTGTTCCGCTCGTGTATATATGTTACAAATATTTAACGAATAATCATATACATTAAAAAGTTAATGTATCATGTTAATTACAGTTCCTCAAAGTGAAGCTGGTGGTGCACAGATATGATCAACCCCTCAAAGAAGAAGAAGAAGAAGAAGAAGAAGAAGAAGAAGAAGAAGAAGAAGAAGAAGAAGAAGAAGAAGAAGAGGAAGAAGAAGAAGAAGAAGGAAAAGAAGGAGAAGAAGGAGGAGAGGAAGAAGAAGAAGAAGAAGAAAGAAAAAGAGAAAAAAAAAGACTTCGAGCGTCCGGGTCTCTTCCGGAAAAAAGACTTCGGGAGACTTCGTGGTTCCAGAGTCCTCATCGGCAGCCCCGGCGCAGCAGAAGGATGTCGACGGCACCCCCACACCGTCCCCGGTCCCGTCGTGATCGTGAGAACCGTCGCGTTGGTTGTGTCGTGTGTCGACCTTGAGGGGGCGAATCGACCCACCTGGAACCGTTGTCATAGCTGTTGCAGAGAGGAGGGGAGGGGAGGAGAGAAGGGGGTAGGGGAGAGGGATAGGGGAAAGGGGGAGGGGTAGGAGAGGAGCGAGAGGAGCAAGAGGGGAGTGAAAGGGAGGGGAGGAAGAGGAGGAAGAAGAGGGGAAGGGAAAGGAGAGGAACAGGAGGAGGAAGAGGGGGAGTGGAAAGGGAGGGGGCAAGGCAGAAGAGGGGGAGGAAGAGAGGGAGGAGACAGGAGGGGAAAGGGAAAGGGAGGAGCAAAAGGAGGGGAAAGGGAAGGAGAGGAAGGGGGAGGAGGAAGAAGGGGAGGGAAAGGGGGGAGCGATAGGAAGAGGAAGGCAGGGGTAGGAGCGATAGGAGGAG
>NC_134803.1:47245107-47252607 GCF_046742065.1 Oratosquilla oratoria | reverse complement strand
TTCCTTTGAAAATGTTTTAAATAGACGAAAACGTTCGGTCACCCTTCATTTTATTTTCCAAATGGTTTTATTACACATGTATATATACGAGTATATGCATATATATATATATATATATATATATATATGTATATGTATATATATAATATATATATGTATATATGTATATAATATATATATATATATGTATATATATATATATATATATATATGTGTGTGTGTGTGTGTGTGTGTGTGTGTGTGTGCGCGCGTTAGTGTATGTGTACACATACATGTATATATATATATATATATATGTATATGTGTGTGTGTGATTCACTATGGTCTTGGATCACGTGTTGGACTCGTGATGGACAGTTATTAACGTCCCGGATGTGAGCTCAGAGCTCGTATGACCGATCTATGGGTAATACTGTGACCTTACGCGCACACACACACACCCAACTCTCTTTAGAATTCGCATCCATATAGGCAGTGTCAAATTTCATAGGAATCACAAAATATTCCTTAGACGAAGGGGTGGGGGTGGAGGTGTCTCCTGTTCACAAGGAAGTGGATCCCATGCCAGGAAAATGACAGACCTGGGATCGGGAGACATCAATGTCGTTCTACGCCATCCTCTTCTTTGTATTCCTTCTCCCAGGTTGGTTTAGAATAGACAATCGGGTTCCGTTCAAAGGGGATTCGGTTCTGAAATTGTGCATCAAAAAAGGTAATTCTCTTCCTGGAAGATGCTTCTTCCGGGGTCTGGAGCCGGATTTTGCGAAGTTTCCGGGGCAAGGATGGGCTCTTACTGAACAAGGGAGTGTCTGGATTTGCGTGTACTGTTGCAAGCTTACTTGCATCAGTGGGTTTGGCTCCACCACCACGCCGTGGTGCCAAAGGCAATATGAAAGATAAGAAGTTCGCTGATAAGCCTTCTGACACTGGGAAAGATACGCAGTTCTGTCCCAGACTCTTCCGTGAAGCCACCGCACAGCGCTGAGACTTTTCAAAACCACAGCTGTCAACCCGTAGGTCCACCTGTTCCCGTTTTCTATTTTTTCTTGTGGGTGTGTATGGGTGTGACCTGTTCTTGCAGACGATAGTCCAATCGTTGACCTGTTACGTGTGTTTACTTCTTAAGTATAACAGGATCTGCGACCAAGTTTGACACTGGTATCCGTATGCACCGTCGGAAATTCTTTGCCGTTATCTATTCATTTATTTATCTTTGTTACTAGAACACCGAGCTTGTCTCGTCACACCATTTCAAGAATCCTTAACTCAATGATCAATCTTTGAAAGAAACGATTAGTGTGCACGTAAGATACCTTTTCACCAATCTTTCACTGTAACAAGACTTTTCATAACTGATCGTTTGCGGCCAAGAGAGATGTTTCGAAAATCATGGGGTTGAATCACAACCATACTTTAGTAAGATTGAAAAAAAAAAGATCCTCTCTTTCTCTCTTCATGGATGAGAGGAAGCCAATGGCGGAGAGGGGTGCATGTCCTCCTCGTCCTCGAGGCACAAATGTAGAGTGTTTTCGAGCAGGTTTTGCTGATGTGCAAATGGTGTCATCAAGCTCCAACTCGAGTATGATGACGCGATCAAACCAATTCAAATCTCCATTCGGCCTCAAAACGTATGTGTAGTCTTGAGAATTTCTCGTAGGATAAAACCACTGTCGTATCTATAATGCATAATGTAAAAACATATTCTAGAAGCGACGACCAGTGCTATTTCTGATAAAGCAGTGAACTAGAGGAATTTATGTTCTAGAGAGCCTCAGATACACTACACCCCTGGTATTAAAAAAAAAAAAAAAAAAAAAAAAAAAAAAAAAAAAAATAATAATAATAATAATAATAATAATAACAATAATTATAATAATAATGATAATAATAATAATGTTGTAAAGATCTGAAATCAGAGTACCTGACGGTTGTTTAACTTTACAAACTAATATTTGGGGTTTTACCTGACTTTCACAAGCTCATTCTAAGGATGTTAGGTTACGTTAGGTTAGCTATATTTACAACCTCATTTCTGCGGTTACCAATCTTTACAAGCTAATTTGTGGAGTTGTAGCTAATCTTCATATGGGCACCCTGGGGTTACTAATCTTTACAACGTCCGAATAAATAGATAAATAAATGAATAAATAAATAGGCCTACGGAGTCTTCTATGTGTTCAAGGACTGCACTTGTACATTCAAGTGTCGTAGAAGAGGTTTGTCACGGATATACAACAAATATTTCAGTTTCTTGATTTAATGATTATATTGATAGACTGATAATAGGAGGTCCAGCATTGATCTAGAGTAAGTATTGCAGTTCTTTAATTTATCGGAATAAACACTACGTGAGAACGGAGCCTTTATTAGCTTTTTCAAGTACATAGTCGTAACACATATGACTGAGAATGGATAAGAGGGACGGGGGAAGGGGGGAAGGGAGGGGAGAGAAGTAGGGAAGGTGGGGAGGATGGAGGAAGGGAGGCAAGGAGGGGGTCACTGAATACTAGGGAAGGTTAAGAAGGTGGATCAAATGTCAGGGAACAGAAAGGTTAAGGATGAGATGGAGCAATTGTGTGGGGGAAGGACATAAGCCCACATGATTATACTGATATAGTCTGAATATCAGTGTCTTCATGAAAAGGAAAGAAAGTAATCGTTTCAGATCATGTAGAGCCTATCTAGTTTCAGTTAGGGATGGAAGATACAGTAATTTCTAATCCTACTAATTTCTAATACCGGACAAACTTCGGGATATTTCGGATCTGTCCGGTATTTCCATCGGATATAACGGATCTTCGGATATAACGACAGACCCCTGTCCCCATATCGTCCGTTATATGGAGGGTTTACTGTACTGTTCTACGCTGGAAAATATTTACAATTCTTTAATACGATGTCCATGGGACTACAAAGGAACACAGCACCATATCGGTGCCTGTATTGAATGTGTCCTACGTCAGGAAATTTTTGAAACAAGGTTAGGTTAGGTTAGGTTAGGTTAGATTTGGTTAGGTACCTAACCTAACTTAACCTATCCTAACCTAACTTTAAGCTAACCAAACCTAACTGGAAAGGTAGGCCACATACTATACCGGCACCACCAAATCTTCTACGTTAAAGATAATAATAATGATAATAATAATAATAATAATAGTAATTATAAATGATAATAATAACAATAATAACAATTATAACAGCAATAGCAATAATAATAATAATAAAGTAATAAACATAATTATAATAATAATAATTATGATATTAATCTGTCGTGTCTTTCTAAGAGTTTGTATAGTTTATATCCACAAACTATCGAGTTCATGGCACACTTGGGTGGGTGGGTGGGGGGGGGGCTTCTCGTAATCAGAGCTGGGCGCGTTACCGGCGGACAGGTAGTGCGTTACCGAATATATATATATATATATATATATATATATATATATATATATATATATATATATATATATATGTGTGTGTGTGTGTGTGTGTGTGTATAATCCGTGTATATATATATATATATATATATAATATATGTGTGTGTGTGTGTGTATAATCCGTATATATATATATATTTCTGTGACGCATTACCTGTCCGGTGGTAACGCGCCCAGCTCTGCTCGTGCCTCATAACAATCTCGATCAGTCGGAGCGTCAAGGTCAACCTCCAGTTCGGGTGATCGGCAAGGGAAGAAACGGCACGGCGTCGCGTGACGCTGAAAATGTGACCAAATGTGACGTCGTCTGTGACGTGCCAAGTGTGTTTCGCAATTGGTGTCACCCGAACTGTAGTTACAGTCAAAAAGGTGATGTCAACTCACGGCCAAGGTCATCATAATGAGACAGGCAAGGCCATCATATTGAGACAGGCAAGGTCATCATATTCAGACAGGAAATGTCATCATATTGAGACGGGGAAGGTCATCATATTGAGACAGAGAAGTTAATATTAATAAAGGCAAGGTCATCATATTGAGAGGCAAGGTCATCTTATTGATATAGGCAAGGTCATCATATTGAGACAGGCAAGGTCATCATATTGAGACAGGCAAGGTCATCATATTCAGGCAGGCAAGGTCATTACAAGAGAACTGAGCAGGACTCGCAGTAATGGATTGATATTGGGCAAGTTTAGGTTAAAGAAGGAAATAGGTAAAAAATGGTAACAACAGAGTGTTTAACGAATGGTATAATTTTACTAATCATGTAGTGAGATCTGAAACAATTGGTTGTTTGCAGAAATGAAGTAACTTTATGGACAGGGACGGAAGGTGGTAAGGGACATGGAACTGCCTAGTGTAAGGTTGATGGTCTCTTAGAGTCTCTTCCATATTTATGTTCTTCTTATGTTGTGCATTAATTGTAGAGGATTATTGTATGATGTGAAAGGTTTCTTGGATCCGTAGGCTGAGAGCTAGTCGATGACAGAATTAGCAATGCTTGTTCCTTAAAGTAAAATCTTCCGAAACAAGACTTATGCTGTTTGTTTGTTTTTCATTTATTTATTTCATTTATTCATTGGTGAATACGTGCCTGTCAGTGACAAGGGAGTCTTCATAAAAAAAAAAAAAGAGAGAGAGAGAGAGAGAAAAAATAAAAGGCGGACTGGTGGAGAACCCTTCTGGGGGGGGGGGAGGTGTCCGTGCTCGTTCTTCGGGGATGGTCCTCCTGCACACCAGAATATCGCACACAAACACCGCGCGGTGCACAACCGAAGCACTGCACTCGCTCCGAACCGGTAATAGAAAGCTGGTTTCCATATCATTTAATGCGGGCATGTGATAAGATAAAGATCCGTTACGTGTATGGACTACTCAGTTGTTTGTTATCATTATCATTACTATTATTAGTACAGTTATTATCATTATTATTATGATTATAGCTATTATCATTGTTATCATTATTACTAATATTATTATTATTATTATTGTTATTATCATTACTATTATCATTCAGCCCCAGGATGGGTTACTCTAGTTTCAAGACTTACGTTACGATACAATTTAGGTACACTTAAACTCCACCTAATGACAGATTAGTAAACAAGTGCATATAAAGAGAAGTGCTTTGGCACGGGAAGTGCCGCGGTTAGAAAGCGGGTGCCAAGCTCGCGGCGGCGGCGGTGGCGTTGACCTGTTCTGCCCTGGCACAGCCCTCCTCTCTCTTTCGTGCCAAAGCCTCCTTTCACCTTCACAGCCGCCTCGACTTTCTCCAACTCAGATTATCTCAAGACAGCCCCCACACCCAAATCGTGCGCTTTCTTTTCGTACGACCTGTTGTTCTATTGTGTTGCTTTAAGTTGGATTTTCGGATTAAAGTTGGTTTGTGGGGTGTCCATCTTTCGCCTTCTTGCGAGAAAAGCTTATAATCCCGATGGGATCAGGGGCAAAGAGGCGATTCTTTGCCATCTGATTAAAAAAAAAAAAAAAAAAAAAAAAAAAGTATTGAGTGTTTCCTTCCTCAAAACGGGGCATCCCCCTAAGAGAATTCCCTTCTGTACCTGATGAAATTAATTATAATAATAATTATTTCAATAATAATAATAGTAAAAATAATAATAATAATGATAATAATAATAATAACAACAATAATAATAATAATGATAACAATTACAATAATGATAACAAATTAGCACGGACAGGAAAAAAATAGAAATTAAGTTTTCATTAACCCTTTCCATACCTGATGACACTTGTAACCAATGTTTCCTCCAATATCTGCTGTGAGTGTGGGCAGAAATTTGCTTGCGAGTCATCATCTGATCATTTAAGCAAACACACACAATTTGTAAGTTTGTATTACATATTACCTCCACCAAAGCAATTATTGGTTTGACGGTTGGCAAGTTACCATATTTTTAGAGAATTTATGAGTTGATGTTTGGGTGTAACTTCTTTACTGAATGGATTTTCATATAATTTGAAAACCTTGAGTGCTCACATTTTTTCTTTATGTGCGCTAGTCGTAAAACATGTGCGCGCGCACATTCGCACAGCTTAGAGGGAACGTTGCTTGTACATGTAATTTCTAATCCTACTAATTTCTAATACCGGACAAACTTCGGGATATAACGGATCTGTCCGGTATTTCCATCGGATATAACGGATCCTCGGTTATAACGGATCTTCGGATATAACGACAGACCCATGTCCCCCATATCGTCCGTTATATCGAGGGGTTTTCTGTAACTTCATCCTGACTGGCGCTTGGCTATTCTATTCTGCCTCCGTGCCACCATCCCTCCAGGTAGCAAAGGAGATGTAATCATTTGACAGCACCGATCTCAGCAATAAATCTTTCTCCTCCTCCTTCTTCTTCTTCTGCTTCTTCTTATTCTTCTCCTTATTATCTTCCTCCTCATTCTTCTTCTTCTTCTTTCCTTTTCTCTTTTTCCTTCTTCTTTTTCTCATTATTTTTCTTCTTATTCTTCTTCTGCTTCTTATTCTTCTCCTTATCTTCCTTCTCATTCTTCTTGTCCATTACTTTTTTTTTTTCTTATTTTTCTCATCATTCTTCCTCTTCTTCCTCCTGATTGGCAGTTGTTTGAGCTGATAAGGTCACGTGATCTTGCCCCGTCACCAACGTCGTCTAGTTCCCGTTTTCGTCGAGACATGACGTGCAAGTCAGGGCGATGGCGCCGCGCACTGCTAAGGAACGTAAACAGACGATGACTATTCACCTCACGTTGCATATTCTCTCCTTCACCTTGACCCGTGGTGCTGGATGTAACAACGCTTTTCGGATGACTGGGTTCTTTAAGACCTTGAGTGGCTCTTAAACTCTTTATTCTGCCTCGTGGTAGGCGATCCTATTCAGCACTTTCCATTAAGGCTTGAAGACTTTGTGGCATCATTGATGACTTCGTTCTGGTTATCGTCAGGCGATTTTATTCAGATTAAGGGCGGTCTTTGGACCCTTGAGGGCTGAGCCTGACCAGCTGAATGCCCCGACGTCCAACCAGCTGGATTTGGGAGGCCCGAGAACCAGCAGCTGGTGTCATGTAATCCTTCATTCACGTGGCTCAGATAACCCTCGTAATCTCGTCACGTGACCAGTTTATTAGTGTGAGGGTAGTTGCAGCGGAGTATTAGCTGGGTTGTAAATCATCATATCTTGTCGCACCAGAACCGTGTCCATATAAGGGCAGTTTCATTTGCTTCCCTAAGGTCTTGGTCGGAGCAATGGGGACTCAATGGACATTCCCGGAGGACGTGGACCATCGTCTGTACTTCGCCACAGGGACATTGAGGGCTATTGGTGTATCCCCACTTGTGTTTGTTTTCTTTCGTTTTGCCCACCTTGGCTCTTCCTCTGTTTAAGGTAACCCAGTCCTTCCTGGTTAGGTTTGCTCCTGGGGGCAAGGTCTCGTTTGGGCATGGTATGGCCTCGTTATGGCCCAGATTGTCATATTCCTGCCAACATTTTAGTCTATGGGCCACAGCTTGGGTTGGATCCAGTCCCTCCACCGTCATGAAGCTTTGGCGAGACTTCAGTCTCTGTCCA
>NC_134803.1:47230107-47240107 GCF_046742065.1 Oratosquilla oratoria | reverse complement strand
CAAACACACACACACACACACAACTGAAGCACAAATTAAAAGACAGAAACGAAATCGAAAGAATACGAAGAACAGCAACCAAAATTATTCCAAAATGAAGTCGGAGGAGAAACGAGAAGTGTTGAATCTGTCATCGCTCAAGAATCGACGAGAAAAAGGGAACTTAATTACAGTGTTTGGATAAATTGTAGAATCACCCCCCCCCCCCCCGCAACGCGCTTGGTGTGGAGATTGTACAATTGAGTGTTGCTGAGGTGGACATTCTATAGATGATTATGGCTCGTGATGCATAACCTAACCTGACCTAACAACCTTCAGTTGATTATGGCTTGTGATACATAACCTAACTTAACCTGACCTAACATTCTACAGTTGGTTATGGCTCGTAATACATAACCTAACCTGACCTAACGTAACATTCTACATTTGACTATGGCTCGTAATACATAACTTAATCTAACCTGACCTAACCTAGCCTATGTCAGTTTGGTTGGAGAGTCTACAGCTGATCACTATGGGGTGGTGAAATATTACAATAGACCCCAGTGTTCAAATCACTGAAGGGAGTGGACAATACTGACAGAATATTTTTTATCTTATGTTATCAATCAATTCAATCAATTAATCTATTTATTAATTATTTGGGGGTGTAGGAGGGCAACACAAGGTTATGAAAAAAAATAGTAGGTGTGCGTGCGCGCGAAAGCACACCCAGTATGGGATGGGCGAATTACATGTCTGTGGCAAAGGAATGCAGCCATACCTTGAAATGATTTCCTAGTTACAAGGGGTACACCTGTATACCATTCAGTGTGTGTGTGTGTGTGTGTGTGTGTGTGTGTGTGTGTGTGCGTGTGGTGTGTGTGTGTGTGTGTGTGGTGTGTGTGTGTGCGTGTGTGGTGTGTATGTGTGTGCCCCCGAATATATATATGGACTAAGTATATCATAACTTGAAGATGTACTGACTAAACATATTTTCTATGAGTTTGTCCTATGCCAGCCTTGTAGCAGGACATTTCCTAGCTTCGTGTTGGTAAAATGATGGTAAATGCGCTGGTAAATAATGCATTGGCATCATAACCTGTATACTACTTTATCATAGTTTATGTGGATACTTACTAGTTTAATGTTACCGAAACCTGGGGTATCATTTATCCACAACTCCGTCCCATCTCGATTAAACTTTTAGCTACGTTTTACTTTAGTGTTTATTCTGGCTGCCGCCAGATGATTTTATTCAGCTGAAAAGGAAGCCCCTCCATCTTCATAGAGTAAGAGGTATTGATAAAAGTGTAGCTTCACATTTGATACTCAAAGATCCAACACTGCTGACATTTATATGACAATATTTGGAACACCAGGCGCGACAGTGGCGCGAGATTGGCTACATTGATAGATGCGCTGGTAAACTACTACGGTCCAAAAGAGCAACACTGGCTTGATGTTCCGTCACAGTGATTTACCTCAAATCAATTTTAGTTTACCTTGTATCGTGCTGTTCGCAAATTGTAACCTCTCGTTCGGATGGACGCCTCTGGCAGCTCACAAATCGTCTTATATTCAGCAGATGCTGCTTAGCCCCCCATCCCCCTCACCCCCACCACCCACCCCTCTCAAGGCAAACGTACTGCTCCCACTGCTGTCAGGGCTTGGGCAGTGTTTCTGTCTTTTGTTCAGACTTTTTTTTTCCTGAACTGTATATATTTTATTTCAGTATCAGCTAACTAGATACAAATGTTTGGGTGAATACACGGTACACTTTCTCTTTATCTTCCAGTGTTGTAGAAATCGTATGTTATTATATTTGTTTTTAATCTTTCCAGGAGGTGCCAAGATGAGAGGGAGGGAGGAAGGTGGAGGGGAGTGGAATATATAGGGAATGGAATGGGTGGGAGTGGTTTCTATGTCTTTTTCTTTTTGGCTACCCCCCGTGTAAGGATGGAAAAGCCTTTGGTATGTGTATGTATGTACCTTTCGATTGTGTTGTTACAACTTTCTTTGTACGTTACTACAGCTTAAAGCGATATGTATCAATTTCATTCAGTGTTATAATATTTTTTTTCGGTAAATGGTAACTGGTAATTTGTCAGCGCTTACAAAAAACCAAGATAGCATTGCATATATATTTCATTGTTCCAGTAAGACATAAATAATATCAGTACACTGATCTTATAGTTACACGCGTCACATTTATGTTGATTTCAGTGCAACAGTTTTATAAACTACCACATGCCTCGTGAAATGTGATATGAAAAAAAAAAAAAAAACGAACAAGAACAGGTCGGTTCATTTTAGAGAAAAAAACTAACAACATGACGTCATGAGAAGGCACGACAATCGACTGACGTGACTTATGTACCCTGGCAAATTGCGCGCCTCCTCATTACATACATCGTTGCTTTTCTTCCTCAGGCGAACTGACCTATTCATGTCTTGACCTTGGCGACCTTATTTGGCCGTGTGTGAACCCGCTCACGAATTAATGAATTCGCGAGAAACTCGAGTAAGTACTTGTGCTCACGCTAAATTTGAGAAAACATTCCGGAATTTAAACTTCAGGCAAAAAGCTGCCGGATTTAAATATATATATATATATATATATATATATATATATATATATATATATATATATATATATATAGATAGTGTTCT
This sequence comes from Oratosquilla oratoria, assembly GCF_046742065.1. Taxonomy (NCBI): domain Eukaryota; kingdom Metazoa; phylum Arthropoda; class Malacostraca; order Stomatopoda; family Squillidae; genus Oratosquilla; species Oratosquilla oratoria. The sequence goes on along the minus strand of NC_134803.1, from coordinate 47,237,455 downwards.
TGACCCAACCTGTGGTTTCCTACCATCTCTTCCACTCAACTGTCTCAACTTTAAACATATAAACACATGTTCAGGATATTTACAAATACAAAAAATAAGGAATTCCCTCACTATGTATACTTGGTATGAATTTTGGCCACTTTCTTCAAGAAAATATTATGACAGTACACTCTGTAAGACTTTACAAGCTTTGGTAATAAAACTTTTGTAAACATTGTATGAGTTTTGGCGATTTTTGGAATTGTAAAAATTTAAGATTTAAAAAATTTATGACCTCTTATGACCTCTATTTTTATAAATTTGACCCTAAAGGAACGCATAAATAAACGAAACACCTCAAGGTGAATTCCAAACTGAAACCTGTGAAAAGTCTAGGGTAAACTTACTCACTACGGTAAATATAACAAAAGAAAAAATTAAAAGGTGTATAGACAAACTCAAAGCTAATAAAACACCAGGGCCTGACGGTTGGCATCCAAGAATCTTAAAGGAAATGAAAAATGAGATTGTTGTTCCATTAGAAATTATTTTCAAGAAATCCATCATATCCGGAGATGTCCCAAGAGAATGGAAGCTAGCTAACGTTACTCCCATATTCAAAAAAGGTGACAAAAAGAAACCAAATAACTATAGGCCTATAAGTTTGACTTCAATCGTAGGAAAAATAATGGAAACTATCATCAGAGATGCTATCGAACATCATTTAGAAAGTAACCGTTTGATAAATGATAGTCAGCATGGTTTCAGACGGAAACGTTCTTGCGTGACTAACTTACTCGAATTCTACAACACAGTTATCTCGAATTATGACAAAAGAAACAATATAGATTTAGTATATCTAGACTTTGCAAAAGATTTTGATACCGTCTCACACGAAAGACTACTTACTAAATAAGCTTTGCATGGAATAAGTGGTAGCCTATTAGGTTGGACTAGTAATTGGTTGAATGGTCGAAAACAGAGAGTTGTTTTAAATGGAAAAACTTCTGGATGGAAAAGTGTTGCAAGTGGAGTTCCTCAGGGTTCCGTTCTTGGGCCACTTCTATTCATAGTATATATAACTGATATAGACCATGGACTAAAATCTACTGTTTCCAAATTTGCTGATGATACAAAACTGTGCGGAGTGGCAAATGATCACTCAAACCAATTAGATATTCAAGAAGATTTAGATAAATTACAGCAATGGTCTGAAAAGTGGCTAATGAAATTTAACACAAGTAAATGCAAGGTAATGCACATAGGTAAAAATAACAGTAAGTATGATTACAAGTTATTTGGAAATTCGTTAACAAAAGTGGATAGTGAAAAAGATCTCGGCGTAATTATCAGTAACGACCTCAAATCATCCAAGCAGTGTATTTCAGCCTCTGAGAAAGCAAATAAGATTCTAGGACTGATTGCGCGATCTTTTGATTTCAAAAGTCCATCACTCATTAACAAGCTATATAAATCGTTAGTTCGTCCACATTTGGAATATGCTGTTTCCGTATGGTCACCGAATCTCATTAAAGACATTGACAGACTGGAAAAAGTACAACGGCGAGCCACAAAACTGATTCCAAATATCAAAAATAAATCATACGAAAATCGAGTAAAACATATGAATCTGTTTTCCCTAAAAAAGCGTAGACTCAGAGGTGACTTGATACAGGTCTTTAAAATTCTAAAGGGAATTGACAACATCAAAAGTGACAAAATTTTTACATTGAATGAGAATCAGACAAGAAACAATGGTCTCAAACTGTCCGGAAATTGATTCAATTTGGAAGTAGGTAGAAACAACTTTGCCAACCGTGTAGTTAATGAATGAAATAAACTTCCTGCACAGGTAGTGCAATGTAGTTCAGTTCGAAGCTTTAAGAATCATTTAGATAAATACCTAAGTAAGATGCTGTAATGATTATAATTCATCTTATATTATTTGTTTTTGTTTTGTTATCATTTGTCTGTCTGATTTTCATTTATTATTAGTTATATGTCAATTTATTATTATTTACTATTTACCTGTTTGTTTATTATTTAACTATACCTATGCATTTATTTATGTATTTTATTTGTTATTTACATTATCATAGTTTTTATTTATTATTTTATTATTAATATGATTTTTTTTTCGCATCCGACCTAGATATGGATCAAAAGGTCTCCTGTCGGCATGCTCCGCCTTTGTAATCCTTTGACTGGAGAATGAAGAGTTGATTAGAGGTCATCTAGTCATATACTTGTCATAATCTTACGAACAATGACAAGCCAAATTCACCCACAATTTTGTGACCCAGTCATACATTCTACGACTTTTTATTCCTCTTAAAATCGTAAGAAAAATGATTTTTTATTCATCATGTTTCTTTGACTTTGGGGATACCATAGTGTAGTTAGAATAGCTAATCACTGATAGGATTTTCAGCCCCTAAACTAAATTAAGGTCGGGATTAGGAGTGGAGAGTTAACCACCTTCTTTGTCTGTCATTAACAAATTAATTAACAACAAAAGCTAACTTAATCAAGAACTATGGAAAACTTAACCCCTTCCATATCCAGTGGCACTTTTTCTGGACGTCGTAAAGATCAGCAACCCAAGAGTTGCTAATCTTAAAAAGCTTGACCTAACCTAACCCCTAGTTGTCACTGTTGGGGTGATTTATATTTAGCTCATTTCTGGGGTTGCTACTCTTCATGACCTAATATATGGGCTAGCTTCTCTTTACATGGGCACCCTGGGGTTGCTGATTTTTACAACTTCTCTCTTTTCCTTTTATTCTAACTGTCGCCAGGCGATTTTATTCATATTTGTGGCAACCCTACCAACTCGGCAGCGAACGGGCCAACACCTCAGGCGTCCTTGGGATCGGCAGTACTGGCAAGGTCGCCACTGTCATTGATGCCACAGGTATCGTTCCTTCTATAACTATCACGGACGTTGTAGAGACCACCAACCCCAGGGTATCTATGTAAAGATAAGCTACCCCACATTTTAGGTTGTGAAGAGTAGCAACCCCAGAAATGAGCGTGTACATGTAAATAGCCACAACAGTGACGATTGTTTAATTAAGGTTAGGTTAGCTCAGGAAAAAAAACTTGTCAAGATCGGCCACCTCAAATGTTAGTTTGTAAATATAAACAACTCTCAAGTACCCTGGGGGTTGTGGATCTGTACAACGTCTACTACAACTACTGTCACTGCCAGTAGATCTACAACCTACACTACAACTACTCCCAACGTCAGTAACAACAGCGGTGGCTTTCGTACAAACAACTACAACTACAACCACATAAACACGAATGTCCTGTTTATATTGATGCATTTGAAGGGACTAATTTTGTTTAATATATATATATATATATATATATATATATATATATATATATATATATATATATATCGGGTTCGAGTCCTGGGTAGTACCACATTTCAATTTCAGCATGCTGGCCTTTGATGGCTTGGAATTAAAGTGCATTGTGGTTGTTAAAATGTATCTCTAATCACTGGGACTCATTCAGTGTTGTACATATATATATATATATATATATATATATATATATATATATATATATATATATATATACACATATATATGTATATATAGTTATGTATATATATATTTATTGTAAAAGAACTTTTTTGCTTAAGCATTTTGTTTTTAAGTCATAGAAATGTGTGAATGAACAAAGTGGGCCTTTTTATGTTGTTTCTTGTCCTTCCATTACGTGTTTATGTATTCACATGAACTACATGTGACAGTTTATGACTTGTTTCTTGTAAACAAAAATACACATACACAAGCACGCATATGCACAAGTTGTAAATCATGCTGGAACATCACACAAAGGATTACAAAAGATTACAAAGGCGGAGCACGCCGACAGGAGACCTCTTGGTCCATATCTAGGTCGGATGCGAAAAAATCATAATAATGATAAATAAATTAATGAATAAATAAAACTATAATAATGTAAATAATAAATAAAATACATAAATAAATGCATAGGTATAATTAGATAATCAACAAACAGGTAAATAGTAGATAATAATGAATTGACATTCAACTAATAATAAATGAGAATCAAGCAAATAATAATAAATAAACGGACAAATGATAACAAAACAAATAAACAAATAAAATAAAATAAATTATGGTCATTAGAGCATCTTGCTTAGGTGTTTATCTGAATGATTCATAATACTGTACACACACACAAACATGTGATATATATATATATATATATATATATATATATATATATATGTGTGTATATATATATATATGTATATATATATATATGTATATATATATATATATATACACATATACATACACACACACCATTATACAATCGTCATCTGGTCAGCTACTCAAAGAATTCAGTAGCTCCTTTTACTGTATAAATTTGTTCTGGCTGCCGCCAGGCGATTTCATTCACCCTAGAAAGTCATCTCTAAGCAATGAAAGCGTTGAGCGAGTTTAGAGATACGAGTTTATGTTTGTTAGCTAATCTAGTATCTAAACCTGCTTGGCAACAATCAACACACAAGGGTTTAAATCCTGTAGAGGGGGAAGGGGGCTTCATACGGATGAATAAAATCGCCTGGCGACAGCTATCATAAACTACTAAACTCGCAAGACTCAACGAAATGATCAAGATAATCTCATTCTTAATCCCTTCCGTACATTTCCTTTGTTGATCTTAACCTACGTTTGTCGCCAGACTATTCTATTCACATGGCACCCACCCCCACGGTCGGTGATATACCTTATGGTCTTTATTCTGGCTAAAGAGAAACGATTCTATTCGTCTGAGAAGCGTACCACTAACAAAATGTGATCTTAAATCAATCGAGATTACATTGTGGTCTAAAACTGGTACCTCAGCTGAAACGAACAGCCTGGCATTAACGTAGGACCTACATAACCTTATCTGGATAAAGGGGTCAGACACTATCCCTTACATAATTTTGCTTTGGCCGTTACCAAATAATTCTATTCATCTTACAAGAGCCCCTTACTTCCTAATGGGACAACACAGTATTGAAGGATCTGCGAAAATCCGCGAGGAAATTGACTAACTGGCAACCCTCGTCTGGCGGGACAAGGTGTGCAGTAAGCACCCACAACATCAGTGTCCGTTGTGACGGTGAGCGGGACGCTGTGGAGCACTTGACTACGGCCTCCAGCATGCGTTCTAACCTGTGCCTCTGATACTCTTTGTTTGGATCCTACATACTCGGTACCAAGACGTGGGAAGTGTGCGTCTCCATAGCTGCCAAAATTTGGACCTGTATCTTCAATGGATTGGTGGGGGGATGCGCGGTAAGATCACTATTCCACTCACTGATAACTTCTCCCTTCAGTACAAAATCCTATCGCTGCTTGCGTGTGTGTGTGCGTGCGTGCGTAGCTTATCGTGGCTCTGAACTGGTGGCTTTGTGTGTGTTCTTGTGTGTGTTATGTTCTTGGTAAGGTTTTAGATTTAAGATTTGTTCATAAGTATTCGTGTGTCGGAATCTACTTGCCAAGCCTTTTAGCATACCTGTGTCAATATATATATATATATATATATATATATATATATATATATATTATATAATATATATATATATATATGTATATATATTATGTATATATATATATATATATATATATATATATATATATATATATATATGAACTCAACTCTGCACCCACCCAAATACACCCCCTCACTCCCCCACACCCACAACCCCTAACCAATCACACACCCACATACTTGTGTATATGTAAATCAACTAGTGAATAAGAAACTACGAAAAGAAACTAAACAATGCAGTGTCATCATTGTCGTTTAATTTTGTTTACAAGAAAATATTCTTCCTGGTTATGTGTGTGTGAGCGCGCGTGTGTGTGCGTGTGTGTACGTGTGTGTATGTGTGTGTGTGTGCGTGTGTGTGCGTTGACATGGGCACATTTTCCTACTAAAGGGGAATCCCGACCTATTTCCTTGGAGCGAGGAAGGAGTGGTTGACTACTCACCATCCTCTGAAGAAGACGGAGAACTAGGCTGCTTTCCAATTCCTCGGCTGGGTTTTATCCACAGAAATCCTTAAGAAAACGAAAGAAACGAATTACGAATGTTCTACGAAGACGATGAACCAAGAAAAATCAAATGAAATAATGGATGATGCTCGAATACTGTCAACGTGCACGTGTGTATGATTGTATATTTGCAATTGTTATGTATGTGTATTTACCTAGTTGTATCTTAAGGGAAGGGGGCTATGCTCGTGGAGTCCTGTCTCTGTATCTCGCAGTAACTAAATAGTTCTTAAATTTGGGTATGGTTTTTGCACACACTATTGTTTCGTCTAGTTTGTTCCATACGTCCACCAATCTATGGGGAAAGCTGTTTTTCAGGTCTTCTATAACTGTCCTTTTTTAGTTTCTTTCCATGTCCTCTTGTATTTCTCGTGTGTGTGTGTGTGTGTGTGTTTTTGTGTATTCCAGAGAGACTTCAACGCAATGAAGTAGTTATCATAAGCTTGGGTCCCGCCCCCTTCTGCTGCTGCCTTGGATCAGTTCCCTAACCCCCCACCCCCCCTCCAGCCTCCGAGGGTAGAAACGGGGACCCAGAGATGTATAAAATAGCACAACGACATCCAGGATTAAAGGAACAGTACCACTCGGCATGGAAGGGGTTAACTGGGCTTTGCTTGTGAATATTACGATATTTTTTTTATTTTCGCTTCAATCCGTTTGCGTTACAGTGTTGTCAGTCAATAGTAACAAGTTGGTAAACAATAGAAAGTTAATAAATAATGCATTTTGGTAAAATGATCAATGTCTACTGTAGTTTTATATTCGAAAGCATCTCATCATTAGGACACTTCTCTTTTGTGTAAAACTAAGGGCGACAAAAGGCTTTTAATCTAAATAAATAAATAATAGATCAAAATAAATGAATAGATCAAGAAACAAATCGATACATAAAAGTAATAAATATAAAAAATAACGATACATACCTTCATTCTGGATGTCGCCCTGCGATTTCTTTCAAACGAGCGTTTACCAGCGCTTCTATGCATGTGGACCATCTCATAATTTTGTCTTTCGTTCAAATTTAAGTTTCAGAAGGGAATAGGCAAGAACTGTATATACACATACACACACATATATACATATATATATATATACATACACACACACATGTATATATATATGTATACTGTATATACACATACACACACACACACACACATATATATACATACATATACATATATATGTCTAAGGAATCTATATGTGTTTAGCTAGCTGGCCTCTGATTGGTGGAAACTCGCCCCCGTCATGTTCTTTTGTGCATGTGGACCACC
>NC_134803.1:47217607-47225107 GCF_046742065.1 Oratosquilla oratoria | reverse complement strand
AATTCGAGCGAAGGAAGGGAGGGAGGAGGAGGAAGATGTGTATGTGTGGGTAGGGGGGGGAGGGTTAAGACCAATTCCGGGGCGATGGAAGAGGGGGGGCTAATGGGGGTGAAGGGGGGGGTCAACGAGAAACCACCGGCGAGGGAGGGAATGCACGGGGGGTACACGACATCATGGAACTAGTGTCTACAGGGTGACTAACTTAGTCTGACTATTCTAGGTTAAGATTAAGTCAGATTATGTTCTGTTATTTTAGTTCCTATCTATTTATTTTTCAATTTTGGTTTGGGAAGGTTTGTCTGAATGCTTTGGCTATGTTTGGTCGTTGGATATTCAAAATACAGTAACTGTATGAAAATACTATCAATATCATGTTCCTTTTATTCCATTTTTGAATAACGTTATCAAAGTAAAATCTTAAATACACACAGACACACACACACACACGCACACACACACACACACACACACATATATATATATATATATATATATATATACATACACACACACACACACACACACACACACACACACACACATATATATATATATATATATATATATATATATATGTGTGTGTGTGTGTGTGTGTGTGTGTGTGTGTGTGTGTGTGTCTAAGGAATCTATATGTGGTTAGCTAGCTGGCCTCTGATTGGTGGAAACTCGCCCCCGTCATGTTCTTTTGTGTGTTTCTGTTTTCCGCCGCCAGCGGGCACCCGCTGCAACCGCAGGAGGGGCGCCTTCCCGGGAGCGAGTGACGTCATCTCCAGAAAGAGAAGCAGAAGGCATTCGGGTACGAGGAAGACCGACCGACAGACCGACACGATGACCGTTGAGATTAACCGTCCAAGCGAGAAGACGACCGTTGGGATCAACCAATAGACAGACAAAGTAACTGTTAAGATTAACCGTCCAAGCGAGATGACGACCTTTGAGATCAACTGACTGACCGACACAAAGACTGTTTGGATTAACCGTTCAAGCGAGACGATGACCGTTGAGATTAACCGACCGAGTGAGACGATGACAGTTGAGATTATCCGACCGCGTAAAACGTCGACCGTTGAGATTAACCGACTGAACGAACCGACGACCGTGCGACTCCCCGAACATTCGCTGACGACGGTTAAATGTGTTAAGAGGATTCCTCGGTGGTGATGACTGCATGGATACAATGGAGCGTGGGAGGGGAGGGGGAACGGGAGGGGAAGGGTTGGGGAGCGGAGAGGGAAGGGGAGAAAGAGGAGGAAGGGGAAGGAGAGGGAAAGGAGGAACAGGAGGAAGGGGAGCGGAGTGAGCAGGGGAAGAGCAGGGTAGGGGAGCGGAGAGGGAAGGGGAGGAAGAGGAGGAAGGGTGCAGGGAAAGAGAAGGGGTAGGGGGAGGGGAGGGGAAGGAGAGGGAAGGGGAAAGGAAGGGAAGGGGAAGGGAAGAGGGAAAGGGAGAGGGAGAAGGAGAAAGGGAGAACGGGCTGTGGAGGTTGAAGGTAAGGGGAGGAGGAAGGGTAGAGGAGAGGAAGGTGAATGGGAAGGGGAACGGAAGGGGGAGATAGAGAGGAAGGGGAAGGAAAGGGGGAGGGGGAGAGGAAGGGGGGAAGAGGGGGAAGGGAAGGAGAACGATGTGGGGGAAGAGGGAAGGGAGAGAAGGAAAGGTAGGGAGAGAGGGAAAGGTTGGGAGAGAACAGAGGGGAGGAAGAGAAGGAAGGGAAGAGAGGGAGGGAAGGGGAGGGAGGAACTGAGAGTTCAAAAACGTGAGTGGGAGATTAAGAGGGGCAGGAGGGGTAAACGGACAGAAAAACAAACAAACAAATGTGAGGTGTACGGAAGCGAAACTTCAAAAGAACAAAGCTCTGTAGGCACAGTGTATAAATACATTTATCCATACATGGTAAACACACTCACACACACAAATAGGTAAACACAAAAAGGTAAATATTCGTGTGTTTATTCGTGTTCATTTTGAGAGAGAGAGAGAGAGAGAGAGAAGAGAGAGAGAAGTAAACAGTCATGGTGAGGAGACTGGAATGCTAAGGAGGAGGAGGAGGAGCGGGAGGAGGAGGAGCAGGAGGTGCGGGCGGAGAAGGAGGAGATGGAGGGGACAGGAGGAGGAGGAGGGGAGGAGGAGGAAGAGAAGGAAGAGAGAGAAGGAGGAGGAGATGGAGGGAATAGATGGAGGAGGAGGGGATAGGAGGAGGAAGAGGAGGGGAGGGGATAGAAGAAGGAGGAGGAAGAGGAAGAAGAGGTGGAGGAGGAGGGGAAGGGAGGAGGAAGGGAAGGGAGGAGGAGGGGAAGGGAGGAGGAAGATGAAGAGTCTGACGTGAGCGGCCTGAAGGAGATTCCAAAGAAAAAAACCTTAATCCCTTCCGTCCCGTGTGTCACTTTTCCTTCCGCTCCGCCTGCGCCGCCAGGCGATTTTTATTCATCTCCGTGGCGCCCATCCTACCATCACTAGATTTATGCATTCATTCTGGCTGCCGTCAGGCGATTTTATTCATCCACGGGGGGGGGGGGAGCCAAGACGTCGTTTGAATCTTATGGACCACCAGTCTATGGGTGAGGGTAAGTGGAGGGGGGGGGGGGGGTGGAAATGGATTAAAAGAGTAGAAAATGAACTAAAATTGATCAATTCTTTTATACACCTGGAGTTTTTTATTGTACAAAATTTTAAATTGTCTTATATTTATTTTCTATTAAATATCTATATATATATATATATATATATATATATATTCTAATCTGTAAAATAAATAGTACATAGTAAAATATATCACGTGCTCGACAAAATAATCATATTGACGTCAGAACTGCAACGTGGGTCAAAACTTTTCCTCACGACTGTATGTCTGTTCGACAATTTTTGGTAACCAATATTTTTTTTTCTTGAAGTGACAAGGTCATTTTTAAGTAGACGTTTCTTTGGTTAACGTAAAAAAATATATTAAATCCCGCCATCATAAATCCCGACTTCAATCTAAAAGAAGTTTATGCAACGGAAAAAACGGTTATAAAGACTTTAATATTCGAACTTTGAACGACGTAGTCTCGAGCTTGCTTGGTAAATAACTGCCCTGCAACAATCTCATGAGAGTCTCCAAGCATAAAAACAAAAATATAACGAGGATAAGATGATTAAGAAAGGAAATAAGAATAAGCAGTAAAATAATAATAATAATAAGAAGAAAACATATATGTATACATATATATTATCACAAAACCAAAAAAACTACACTTATGCAACTTGTCAAGCGTTCACGCGATGACGTCATCTCCCCCCCCCATTGTTATGATACATTATCTCCTTTTTGCTTCATCTTCAACCCTGCGTCCTCTATTTGTCCTTCCTTCCAGCAGCACACGGACTGCCACCTAGCGCTGTTGTCAAGAACCTTAATACAGACAGGTAAACGAAGAAGGGGGGAAGGAAACACGGGACAATGGAAAGCCATTTACCCATAGAATAACACACCATTTCGACCGTCCAGGTTTAGAACGTGTACTAGGGACAGAAGCGCTGGTAAACTACATCGCATGGCAACAACTAACAGGTTCTGATTCAAGTCTCGGCTGGAATCAATTCAGGAGTCAAAACCGGTTGATTGGTTTGTCTGTTATTCGTATCCAACTTGTAGTATCTCTTTCATAGTCCCGAGTTCCATTCCCCCTCGTCTCTCCAATGGTACAGTTGGCTCCACTTCGACGTACTACAGTGGCTGACGCCTCTTTAAGGTATTCTTAGTAATCGTGCCGGTTTACGTGTACATCGTATGTTTACGATCAGACTAACTGATACATAGTAACATTTACGAGACTAATACGCTTCCTAGGCCAAACTAGAATACATCATTCGTTGCAGTTCTTTCTAGTGAATATTCTTATTCTTGCACTAGAAAGTACAAGTGTTCAAGTCTTTTAACCCCTTCCGTGCCGGGTAGCACTTTTCTTTTCGTTTTCGTCTGCCGCCAGGTGATTTTATTGGGACTTCTCTATTATTTGTATTTTCATTGTGGTTGTCGACTGGCTAATTTATTCGTCTGCAGGGCGGTCTGCTGCTGGCATTTAATTTTAATTTTGCTTTTATCATTATCATTATTTCTATTTGCTTATTTATATATATATATATATATATATATATATATATATATATATATATATATTAGAGAGTGTGAACTCTTGGTCTTCCCTCGAAAGGGAAACCTCTCTCACTCCCTTTATTATTCCAACCATATCTGGCCTAGCCATGATTCTTCCCGAATATAGTCATAGGTTCAGCAGGGGGGCCCCGTGTTCACGCCTAGTTCCTACCACACGACATCTGTGATTACAAACAAGATTGTGTGTGTGTGTGTGTGTGTGTGTGTGTGTGTGTGTGTGTGTGTGTGCGTGTGTGTGTGCGTGTGTGTGGTTATACGCCCTTTGAAATCCAGTGATCACTGTCGCCAAACGATTTTATTCAGCTTAAAAAAGATATATGGTGTCTGACTTTCCAAGGTCGGCATAAGATCAGGGCAGTTCACATCAGAGAGAAAATTAAATGAGTGACGTCATGAGGAGTTGAGTCAATTTACTTGAGGTAGCCTATTCTTATTTTGACTAAAGCTTTAGTATGCACAATCCGTTAACTTCTGTTTCAAACGTCGTCCGAGTCGACATGACGTCATGTAACCAAGTGACGTCATTCATAGGCTCCGCCAACCCCCCCCCTCTCCTACCCCGCGCGAGGGTAGTCACAGTCCTGGGCATCATTATTGGTATAGTGAGTCACTATGCAGATAGTACTATCGGTGACAGGAATTGTGATAATCTTAACAATGGGGAGAATGGCGATTACATACGCTAACGAGGCCTTAGAGTCTTTGATCTACTTTGGTGCAATAAATCAGAGCTGGGCGCGTTCCTCGGTGCGTTCCTAGGTATCCTGACTAACACATAGTCAGGACACCTGGGAACGCACAGAGGGACGCGCCCAGCTCTGCAATAAATGCCTTCAAAGGTTTTATTCTGGCTGGCAACAGATGATTTTATTCAATGAGGGCAGGGACATGTGCTGGAAAGAGTAAAACTTAACTATGTCAATAGGAGAACTAATACAATACGATAAAACAAGATCAAATAGAATAAAATATAAGTATGAAAAGTAAAATGATATCCTACGCCCTCTCTTCCATCATCTCTCTCCCCCTCCCCTTCTCCTCCTTCTTCTGTTCATCAACATCACGATCCATCATATGCATCACAACATATTCATTACCTCTTGACAAATCACAGAGCACGTACAATATATATGCATACAGCGTGCATCACGCACACAGACACACATACACACACACACACACACACACACACACACGCACACATACACTGTCAGACATTCCTCGAGGTTGAGTCTATTGTTGAGCCAATGTTCCACATAAATATACGAGATCATTCTCTTCGGGTGCCCACGAAGGATTGGTCGGCCGCGATCACGGGTGGTGGCAGAGGGTAGGAGGTGACACTATCTTCCGTTATATCAATAAACCGCAACAGTGATGAATGCGGCTAATAGTGTGTTATTTGTTTGTGTGTGTGTGTGTGTGTGTATGTGTGCGCGCGCAAGTGTGTATATGTATGTACAGTCACGAGCAAAAGCTTCGACCCACCCAGAGGTTTTCATGACACAAAATTCAAAATCTAACAAACTTCTAGCAATTCAAGAAAATTACCTAACTGTATGGGTTGAAACAGGGTGTTGCCCTGGAGATGGGCGTAACCCGCAGAAGATAACCTATGGATGAGTTGTGGCTTGTGGTGCCCATCCCCCACAAGCTACCAAAAGAGAGGGGGGCGCCACAGAGATGAATAAAATCGCCTGGCGGCAACCAGAAGAACACGAACAGAGCCACAGGGTGTGGTTATCAAGACTTGCACTTTCCCCTTTTACTACCTTTGCCGTCAGGCGATTTTATTAATCTCTGTGAAAAAAACGATGATGGGGTACGTGTAGCCTATGTCCTTATATAGTGTGATGTAAAGTGGATGGCAGTTCTCCGCGGAGCTGTGATTCAACGAGACGTGTGCTGCAGCGGTTTTGTGGTCAGTTTAGAGTCACGTGACTACAGTCCATTCAATTTCCTCCTTTTGTTTATTTTTGTGTTTGTGTATCTATTTTTGCATTTTATTTGATCTTATTTCTATTCTATTGTATTTCTGCGGTGAAACTCGTTATTCATTAGTATGTTTTGCAATTGTAATACATCATATACAAAAATACATTATCCACTTAGGGTGAAATATACTTAAAACGTGAAAAAAGTAAATTATGAAAAGCGAGAACTTGGACGAAATTCAAAATACTACTTACCAACTTACGAGAAATAATAACAATAATAATACTAGCAATATTGATAATAATAACAATGACAATAATAATGTTAATAACAAGAATAAAACAAGAATAACCATGCCAATAATAATAATAATAATATTAGTATTAATAATAATAATGACAACAACGATAATAACAATCATAATAATAATCATGATAATAACGATGATAATAATACTACTTCTACTTATACTGCTAATAATAACAACAACTACGAAAAAATAATAATGCATACATACATACGTACAGCCCCTTATATGGAACAAAACAAAATCCGCAAAGTTGAAATAAACGCAAAATCACGAAAAATGACATTGCACACTTGCGATCAGCCACCATCATGCCGTTGCATAATATGATGATGATGATCCTACGAACGGCGTCACGGTGCACATACAAGCAGCGTCACATGGCACGTGATGCTGCATGACAGCTGCCGCTAAACCCTAGTAACAATGGCGCTATAAGGAAGTTTCATTTTCATGTGTGTGCCCGTGTGTGTGTGTGTGTGTGTGTGTGTGTGTGTCCGTGTATGTAAGTATGTGTGTCCGTGTGTGTGTATGTGTCCGTGTTTCTGTGTGTGTGTGTGTGTATGTCCGTCGTGTGTGTGTGTCCGTGTATGTGTGTATGTCCGTGTATGTGTGTGTGTCCGTGTAAGTGTGTGTGTGTATATATGTGTGTGTGTGTGTTTGTGTGTGTGTGTGCGTCTGTGCGTGCGCGCGCGTGTATATATTACAAATATCAATAGAGTACAAATACAAAATTTAAGTCCCTGTCTGTTTTCACTGTAAACTTTTTACTCTTTTTTCAATTTTGTGTTAATAAATTATGCAATAATCAATCATATTCACTTATATTCTTTTTTATTCTACGTAAATCTGAGAAATTATTTGTAGAAACATTGTATCATAATTGGGGTACAAATACATCCATTATGTATTTCAATGGATAGTTACTTAACCTCTTTTCTATAAAGAAAAAAGTTTCTATGGCTCATTAAAAAAAGTTGATCTATATACATGTACATTGTGGGGTAACAAAAATTTTCGCGACCTTTTCTCGAGAAATAAACCAAATTTGAACACTGAAACTTCTTATTCTGGCGAACCATTCGATTTTTATTTTGTCAGGCTTTAT
>NC_134803.1:47182607-47212607 GCF_046742065.1 Oratosquilla oratoria | reverse complement strand
CTCCAAGTCCATGAACAAAGGTGGAGGACGGTGACGTCTTCCAGGAAGCTGAGGCGGCGAGAAGGAGAAGGAAGACCCCCTGGCCTCGGCCTTAGTAAGAGCTACTAAGGCCAACCTGTTCTGCTCCGCGAACCCCCAGTTCTGTACCTCAAGCCACGACCGTGACCCCAGAAGTCCCCTTTTTCCGCAAAATGAGAGGACGGTGAGGAGCCTACGTCAGTAGGTGCTGAGTAACTGCGGCCGAAGCCGTCACCTTTGCCCTATTATGTGTTATAGGGACTCTTGGGGTAGCTAACAAACAGCCACTGCTAGGGATCGGAGAGAATTGCGGGATTCGAACTAAGCGAATGCGAGACCAGCACGCCTCCATAGGTTTACCTAGCCATACCTGTAAAAACGTGAGATGAAAGGCAAACATGGAATAGGAACCAAAGGATGAGAGTTGCGCTTCTACAGTAAAAAGTATTCCTCTTTACATACGTTGATACCCTGGCAAAAAAAAAAAAAAAAAAAAAAAAAAAAAAATCACAAGGTTGAGACGTTCAGACATGATTTCCGAACATGAATAAAAATTTCAAGATTATACATCGGTATATGCATGCGAATATAATCATGCCCACGCATTCCCACATTTACACATGCAAACATAAATTGGAATACAGAATACGCACACACACAAACATTTACGTGTATATATACATGTCTATACAGTATTCATGTATATATACATATATGTTTATAAATCAAACACACACGTGTGTGTGCGTGTGTATGCGCGTGGGCGTAAACGTACGCATGCACAGCGCATATGTATATTCATGTAAACATAATACTATGTATTTGTAACCTTAAACCCTAATTTTTCATCAATGATGATGAAACACACCATGAACACTCTGGCAGCACTTTAAAACATTCAGAATCTTTATCCTGAAAACACACTGTGTGGGATCTTACGTCACTTGAAGGAAATGCTTCAATGTTATGTTGAGCTTCTTATATGGTTCCGTAGGGCGTCGCGCTACATGAAGAGAACCACGGCACTATGTGCTTATTAGTATGCGCGTGGGTTTACGTTTTAGCAGAATCATATGCCCACGCTCTCTCTCTCTCTCTCTCTCTCTTTCTCTCTAGCCTTCTCGAATGTACCAAGTCCTTGGGTTGGTTATGCTACACTAAGACAAGAACATGGAAGACCAAGAGATTTGCTAGACATAGCTACTCTATAATATTGGTGGGGGACTTAAATTGTGGGAAGGTGAATTGGGAGGCGTGGGAAACAAGCAGAGGTGAAGAGTCATGGATTAATACATTGTTACATGTAAAAATGAGCTTATGAGCGTTCACAAATATAAACAAAGGCAAATATAAATATAGACACAAATATATGTATACGCAGATACTCAATGCACAGCCATGCATGAAGATGTATAAAAGCGAAACTTATATATACCCACTATAAACAGACACACAGGGTCACTTTTGAATAATACAATACAGATAAGTATATATGTGCACGTGCTTATGCACACCCAGATTGGCAGTGATCCATCTAAAATGAATATAATATAAATATGATAATAATGTTTATACAAATCAGTTCTTAAGAAAGTTACACTTTTATTTATTCATTTTATTTTTTATTATTTTATTTATATTATTATATTTTTGTCCAGCAGTTCGAATCACATCGTAGTACAGTAAAATTACTTTTACACGATGAAACGTGAACCTTAATCCAAGTAACCGGTTGACCTATAGGGGCCCCCCTGCTACCATGACCTCAATCTCACGACTTCATCTTTTTTCCTGTATAAGTTTACAACCTGTTAAGAAATCTTTTTTTTTTTGTCTAAGATGAGAAACAATTATCTGTCACTGTATCTTTTCCTCATTTCCCTAACCTGTACTTAACAGTTCATCATAATGATTCATCTCCTGGTGTGAGACGCACGTTTAAGACGATTATTTTTTTCCTGTCAGAATTATTTTGCAAGAACTCAAGTCGATAGAGATGCCTGTCGTGAACAAGAACATATCTTAGAATGTGAGTGAATTATTCTTTCACACATGATGAACACCTAATGAAGCTTCAAACTCTGAACATGTACACACACACAAGGATACTGAGACATTAAGCTCTTTCGTGCAGTACAAAGGAATTTTTCTTTTCTCCTGTGGGAATTAAAAAAAAAAATCAAGGTGATGTGAAAGTCTTGTAGTGCACGCGTGAAAACACACACACACACATGTATCTTCATATACAGTATACATACTTTCATACATACATACATATACCAAGGCTTTTTCCCCCTTCCAAGGGAGGTAGCCAAAAAGGGAAAGGCATAAAAACACTCCCACCCATTTCATCCCTAAATACACTCCACACCCCTCCCACCCTTCCTCTCATCTGAGCACCTCCTGGATGACGGGTCATCCCTGCACCCTGCCCACCGCCCTGGGTCAGAAGCAGTGTCGCAAGACACAGTACATCCACAGCAAGGCCGCTTCATTTAATCGGCGACCCCCCCTTTCCGTCCCCCTTTGCATATAAGGCGAGGACGGGGAGAAATCCCTTCGGGCTGCGTCAAAATTTACTCACACATACTACCCCCCCCACCCCCCCCCCGCCCATTCCTCCTCATGCAGTCACAACATCATCCATATACAACCATTCTCCACTCACCTCTGTCTTCCGTCCTCTCCCTTCCTTCCTCAACAGACATTCCCCTCTTCCCCAAAGCCCCCGTCCCCCATCCTTCATACTATGAATATATGTAAGTATATACATGTAAATACATGTAAGTATATAAGTATATTTAAAATCTCCAAAAATAGCCTACCTCATACACACATTCCCATGTTTGAAGCCATGTGCATAAGAATGGAGGATACTGCAAGAGACCATAAGGCCTAAACTAGGCAGTTCCGTGTCCCTTACCACCATCCCTATCCATAAAGTTATCTAATCATCTCTTAAAATAACCAATTGTTTCAGCGCTCATCACTCTGTTGGTAAACCAGTTCTTGCCTATTTCCTTCTTAAACCTACATAAAAGAGACAATTCTTTTGTGGTAGCCCAAAAAGCCCACCCTTGCAGGACAGCAGTGTTTTATATCATGTGTGCGCTACTCAGTTTCAGAAACTTCCTGGACTATCTGTTCTTCTTTGATGCGCTTGTGGTCAGACGATGCCATCTATTATCTTGATTTATGACATTATTCTTCTAAAACAAACTTGCTAAGAAAATGTGCACATCAACTTCCGTGTGTATATGCATACGCACATATATCACATGTAAGTATATAAGTATATTGTCGGCACAAATATGCATGTGAAAACATACATAAACACACAAACACAAACACACAGGAAAAAGAAAACTTTGAGATGTATTACCGTGTCGATTATGTCGGGTCGCGTCCTCACTTGTCGCAAACATGTTACCAACGCGACGGAAGGAGTCCCCGGGAGCGTCCACACCGGGCCGATGTTTTCTTCAAGCTAGTCACATGCTAGAGGCATGTGCAGAACGCGACCTTGACTCTTTACGGCATCCAATGTCGATTAAGCAGATGTAACGATTTCGTCACAGCTAACGCGAAACGAATTTAGTCAGATAAGAGGAACGACTCGACTCTTGCTACTGAAGACTGAGCATTCCTTACTCAAACAACCCATAACAAACCGTCTATGTCTTATAGCGATATCTAGACTTACTTCAGGACTTTATCCTGGTTACCGCCAAGCGATTTTATTTATTTTAAAAAGACCTTCCCTCCGTTATGAAAACTGACCGTAGCCCCCCCCCCCCCACGGTAAACCTTTGTAAGCTTTATGATTCACAAAGGTTCCGGCGGCCCGAAACACCTCGACTCGCCCATTGTTTCCCTCGGCGCCGGCGCCAGAGTCGAGGCGGAGGTCGAAGCTGAAAGACCAATTTATCAGCGCCGCAGCCAAGACAAATCATGATTCCAGCGACACAGAATAGGCCGTATTAACCTTCCCCCGAGATTCTGGAAGTGTTTCTCGCCCCTTCCCTTCCCCCCCCCCCAACTCCCCCCTCACCACTGTGGCCTAAATTGTCGATTCTTATTTGGGAAGGAGGGTTCCCAAATAAAAAATAGTGATAATGAGTGGATTCTTAACGATTCTATTCAGTACTGAGGTGACTTCAACGGGGCTAATGAAAAGCACTACATAGATATGGGTACTACGATGAAACGGCCTGATATTGCCTCTGCCCCTTATCCTCGGGGCTCGTCTTCCCCTTCACCCTAATGAAATTATCTGTCGATAGAGATCAGGACTCACATCGCCATTAGGATACAATGATCACTGCGCCATGCCCCCTCGCCAAAGTGACCACCCACGGCCGATGCTATGTAAACATGGATGACCTTGAAGGCCTCTTGTGTGCATGCGGGCACGCACGCGCGCGCACACACACACAGTTCGAGTCCGCCCAGGGTTGAATATTTTAGGATCACTACAGTGCGAGCCGACACTCTAAAACTCTTGAGAGCAAGTTGTATCTATGTGTAAGGTCATAGCATTACCCATACATCGGTCCATATATGAGCTCTGAGTCGTCTTCCGGGAGGGTAGTAGTTGTCGATCACGAGTCCAACACGTGATGAGTCACACACACAATACTGTACACGCGCACATACACAAACACAAAGACAATCATAAATCTAAAAGTTCATTTATTCTTTTCCATTCACTGATTCCGAATCATCTAGAGTGTCTTGGCTCTGTGTCACATATCCGCATTCCATGATCTCGTGTTACATCGATTTTGACTTCAGGCAAGTAACCCAACATCGGTCTACTCTTATCGCTTCTCCCTGGTTCCCACGCATTGCATAACGATACAGAACACAACACCTATGAGGTTCTGTCTTCCCCATACGTGACACAGACAACTCCTGGTTCATTTAAACGAGTTCCCTTACGAGTTGACATTGAGAGGTGTATCGTATCTCGTCGCAGCGTCGTGACATTCGGAGTGGGTACAGTTGGCAAAACTTCTACCTGGTCCACTTCAGCGTGGTCCACCGGACTGTGGTCCGTGTCTCGTCGGGGCGTCGTGACGTCATTCGGAGTGGGTACAGTTGCCAAAACTTCTGCCTAGTCCACTAAAGCGTGGTCCACCTGACTGTGATCCACCTATGCATGTAATATTGCTAATGTGTCAACAACGCCTATCTACCACATAAACACCTCATCAATGGGTGGACCATATGCAAATCTTGCCAACTGTACATACCAACATTCCCATATTTCCATTTCTTTTATCGGTACCACGGAGGAACCAAGGTCTCATTCCATACCGACACCAGGCGATTCTATTAATTTTTGATAGCGCACGGGTTAACCTGGAGTACAGTAACCATCCCATTAACCTCAAGAGGTCAGAGATCCAATTAACTAAATCTAATTTCATGGCAACAAGAAAACAAGAAAGTGTCATGGGCATGCCCGCAATCAACGAGCCGTTTGTGAGAAACGGAACCTATTGTATCAAGAAATATTATTTCTCCCATTCAAGCCACACTATCAATTAGAAACAATACGAAATAGAGAGAGAGAGAGAAAGAGAGAGAGAGAGAGAGAGAGAGAGAGAGACAGAGAGAGAGAAAGGCAGTTACCTTGCGTAACCCCACCCCACCCCCCATCCCTTTCCGGTATAGCCGGCCACGCCAAAATCTATACATATAGGGTGTCCCATAAAATGGTACTCACGCTTTGAAATGTTTCGTAAGGTTGCCAAATCCTTTGGTTAGCGTTATCAGTTGTGTCCGAAAAATGGTAGTCATCAATTTAAAACAATTATAAAGATTAGTCTCCCCCCCAACCTAGTCTAGCCTAGTCACTCCTGCGTGTTTGCAAATGTTAGAACCGATGACCAAAGTTTTCCAGATACAACTGATAACATCGACCAATAGATTTCACAACGCTGCGATATGTTTCAGAGAGTGAGTATATTTTTGGACACCCTGTATTCATACCACATACATGGGAAGCGGGGCATGCGAATGACGTTATATCCCCTTTCCACTGAATAAAATCACCTGCCGATGGGCATAACATAGTCTTCTTGGCTTCCTTCCGACATTTCTGTCAGTAACTGACAATTTCATACCAGAGGTGAAGGGGGATGAGGGGGGAAAGGGGGGGTAGTTGAGGGTGACATCTGATCCTATACCAATGAAGAAACGTCAACTTTCTCCAAGGACAACAAGCAGGCTTTGTATGTTAAACACTCACCCAACCTACTCCCTTCCCCCCCCCCCGCCCAAGGCCACGCGGGCGTAGTATGGGTGGGAACGATACGCCCGTACAGGTGATCCAATGTTACATTCGTAATTTGTCACAGAAAATCACATTACCATTCCTAACCCAATACACACACACTATATACATATATAATATATACATATACATACACACACACACACACACACACACACATATATATATATATATATATATGTATATATATATATAAACATATATATATTTATAAACATATATATATACATATATATATAAACATACATATATATGTATAAACATATATATATATACATATTTACATATATATATATATATATATATATACACACAATGTCGTTAATTAAATCACTAGGAAATGCGTTCTTTATGGAACTTTTTTCTTTCTTTTTCAATGACACGCTTCGTTACATTTCATAGTCAGAAGACATGTTGCTCAAAATATGAGGTACAAAAGTGCAGTCTCACTTGTACTCACACAAAAAGCTATCAAATTACTTTGCATCTGGACGTGACAGAATGGTGATGCAGTGACACCGTGATTTTCCTTCTATAACGTCTGACAACGTTGTAAATGACACAGGAACGAGGAGATGAGTGAGCGTACGTGTGCACATAAATTTACACACCAGGGTTCCATCAATTCACCAATGGGGGCCAGCATCATGACAAGAGAAACCAGAGGTCACATTCCTTCCACAGCATAGTAGGTCACCCCCAACGACACACTAAAACCACCCAGGCAGACTCCAGACCTATCTCCACCGTTTCTGGGTAGATGGTATTTATTTGAGGCAATCACGATTTTTATGAGGTATTTGGGAGATATGGGTGTAAAAGAGTTCGCGTGGGTGAGGTTCGAACGTTGCGAAATGTCGCCCCGTGGAGCGACACAGGGGGGGCAGAGACAGTTGGCGTTGGGGCGCCATAGTGATTGGACGTTGCCACTGGTGACATGGTGTCACGTATCGCGTTACTGAAATTCACCTAAACATAACATTCATAATAATCTAAACCCATTGATAATTTCACGTGACATTACGGTGTTTGGATAAAAAAGAAAACGTGTTTCGTGAATATCGATAAAGCCATTTTGTGTGCGGTTTGATGTTACGGAGAACAACGAGGCAGACCCGAGCTCGAATACTGCGACTTCAATTTACCCAGGTAGTCCCAGCACAGAGGGCATAGGTTGTCTTACTCGACCTGCGGAGTGAAGGAATTGACTCACAGGAGTACAAATAAGCAAACAAAACCGCCCAGGAAGTGAAAGTTTCAGATAAAAGATTTGACTTATCAAATCAAATGTTTGCGGAAGATAAAGGGACAAGATATAAGGTGACCACCGTCAATGAGCCGGCCATTTCATTGTATAAGTTCGCTGACTGAAGCCGCATTTCTATAGTTCCCCGAATTCTACAGTTTTAGGATACTATAGGATCATTCGCCGATCTCCATAAGGTAAACTAGTTATTCAAAACAGTACTCAGTTAGATCTAAGCACTGTTTTCTTAGACAAATGTTAGTTTTTCAGTGCTGTACCACACTCCGTGTTATTCAATAGTGTAAGAGTTTCTTCACAAATGTTGAACAGTTTAATCAGTAATCTACATACATACATACAGATACATACATACATACATATATATATATATATATATATATATATATATATATATATATATATTGGTGTAGCCAGGTAGAATATCTTCTTTTAGGCAAACGAGGTTGAAAGATATTGAAGATTCATTTTTGATTTGATAAGTTTCTTCCGTATATTCTCTTTACGACGCACAGTTGACTTATCTTGTTCAACAAGTTTGTCCAGTAATTCTCTAATTGTGTCCGACGTTTCGGAACTGTCTTGTTCCGAAACGTCGGCCACAATTAGAGAATTACTGGACAAACTTACTGAACAAGATAAGTCAACTGTACGTCGTATAGAGAATATACGAAAGAAACTTATTAATATATATATATATATATATATATATATATATATATATATATATATATATATATATATATATATCTTTTTTCAACCACAGAGAGATCTTGATAGCGCATAGGTTTAAGTCACTGTAACTTTGTTACGGGTTAGCTGGGTTCGAATCCTCGGCTCGTCTACGTTTCAATTTCCAACCGATGTCTTCATCGAGCGATTCTTCAGTCTCGACTGCGATGACATGGAATTAAAAGTGATTTGTGGTTGAAAAAAGATATTAATTGATCACTGGGAACCATTCAGTGTACATACTGTATGTGTATATATATATATATATATATATATATATATATATATATATATATATATATATCACAACTAACACCACAGTCGGCAATCGAAATATATAGTTTCGCTTACTCAACTCTTTCTT
The DNA here is from genome assembly GCF_046742065.1 of Oratosquilla oratoria. NCBI lineage: Eukaryota > Metazoa > Arthropoda > Malacostraca > Stomatopoda > Squillidae > Oratosquilla > Oratosquilla oratoria. The sequence continues at coordinate 47,203,928 of NC_134803.1, read as the reverse complement.
TCGTCCGACTGTGGTGTTAGTTGTGATTTACAAATGTGTTACTACATTTCTCACCAGGGATATATATATATATATATATATATATATATATATATACATACATATATATATATACCCACGCATACCACATTCACACATCTATAAAGTACTAATATATACATGTATTCATATATACATATACTTGTGTATTTTTTCACAAAATTTTTGTTTTTGTGACGTCTGACGGAATAAGAAAGACAGGATTCACGCTACGGTACGGCAACGTCACTCCCATGCATGTCTCCGCGTGACATGCAATTTTATAGAGACACATACGGCACACAGGCAATGTGCATGAACAAGAATGTACAATCACATACGTAAAAACACATACACGCGCTCGCACACGCACACACACGCGCGCGCGACTCTGGAACAAAGGAAAGAAAGAGGTGACTTGTTGACCATTTACAGAATCATGAGTGGTATGGAAGTCCTTGATAGAGAAGACTTACTAAATTAGGATAAAAGAAATACAAGGGGACATGGTAGGAAGATAAAGAAGGACAGCTATAGAAGAGACCTGAAAAAGAACATCTTTTCCCACAGAATGGAGAATGTATGGAACAAATTAGACGAAACAAGAGTGTGTGCAAAAAATAATACACGAATTTAAGATCAAATTAGACATGGCGAGATACATAGACGGGACACCACGAGCGTAGCTCCCCTTCCCGTAAGATACAACTAGGTAAATACACACTCTTCTTTTCCTCTCGGTCACAATAAACACATCGTCATCCTGTTGACTTAGAAACATAGGACCCCTGAGTACATTTATCAGTCAAATTAAACCAGTCCTCAAATTAGCACAAATTGAGTATTGTCAGTGCATTTCTGTATCACTGTTAACTCAAGAAACCTATTATTATCATCATTATCATTACACACACACACATGAAAGCATACATACGCACGCACACTCTATGGAATTTCAGGTCACTATTTCTTGTTTGTGCCCAAATGTACATAACATATGCACATATACGGGCTTGAGCCACGGGAAGGAAAGAAGGAAGGTAGGTTAGGAGGATGGTAGGTGGGTGACTAAGCGGAGTAAGCCTGGAGACAGGGTTATGTACACAACCTTTTATATATATGGTCATGCGGACATTGATACTGGGCGGGTAAGTTGGTGTAGGTAGATGCGTAGCAGGGACAGTAGACAGATATGTAAGTAGGTAGGTAGGTAGATAATTTAGGTGCCCCTGTGGCCTTTCATATATGAATATGAGAAGCGTTTATGTATATTTTCGATTATATGTGTATTTACATGGACAAATATGTGTTCATTCATATATGAAGTGTTCTACATATGAAGTATATATGAAGTATTCTATAGCGATTCTATCAGAATTGTCCGAGTTTCATTTGGGGAACCGACCATCAATTCAGGAGCTCCCTGCCGAAGGGCCGGAGTGAGATTGTGCACAAAGATAACAGCATCAGTAAACCACAGACTGTAACAATAACAGCAGCAACAACAACAACCACCTGGCGAGGGTAGGTAAGCGACGCTCAAAAGAAAATAAGAAAACGACCATTGACGTTCAGTGGTCAATGTTGCCGCTGCTGCTGCGCTGTTTTTTGCGCCAGCAAGACTTGCTCCCGCAGCGGATAGTGAGAGAGACAGTAATACTGTCACTGGATTTGACTCACCAATCACAACCATTTTATTTCCGAAAAAGTATATATATATATATATATATATATATATATATATATATATATATATATATATATATATATGTGTGTGTGTATATATGTGTGTGTGTGTGTGTGTGTGTGTGTGTGTGTGTGTGTGTTTGTGTATATATATATAGTTTTAGAAGAACGCATATTGCATTTTATTTATCTATTTATTTTACTCTTCTTCTTTTTCGTATTTATTTTGTTTGTTTATTTTAAGAAAGGATCTTATAGCCTCCGCCTCACCCTATTACTATTTTGATCTCACACTTTGACAAAGAGCGTCCGAAGAGTTGGGCGACGCGAGGCTATATACAAAAGCGTACTCTTCGCAATGCTTCGTAAAGTGGTCGAATCTCTTGGTCTGCATTACCAGCTACATCTTGAAAATGGTCATCAGTTCTAACATTTGCGAACACGCAAAGGGGACAAGACTTGGGGGAACAGACTTCTTTTTTCCCCAAATTGATGACCACCATTTTCTAGACACCGTTGGTACAGCTGACCAATGGGTTCAGCAACGTTAAGAAACATTTCAATGTGTTAGGACCTTTTTTTTTTGGACACCCTGTACGGTTCTAAAATTTCGTGAGCTCACGCACCCGATAACCCCAAAAGTTCAGAAGTCGTTCCTCAATTGAACAGATTATGTCGCCATGGTTTAACTGTTCAATTGAAGCTGTTGCCTCAAGCTACACTGATCGGACACCCGCGGCCCCACAGCGGTCGGCAATGGTCCTCAGGTCCTCCTAAAGATCTCTCCATGAAGAAAGTCACTTTTGTTTGTGAACGTATTGCTGTTTGTGATGGATAAGCGTGGGACTGTTTCTATGTGCCAGGCACAGACTCATTCATCGACTTGGCTGTTCCTCCACCACCCACCCCCACTACCCCTCCACCTCTCATCCCACAATGCTCCCGTAACCCCAGAGAGCGACAGTTGCCCTAAAGGGCGCTGGTCGCCCCTCGCCGCGCCCGAGGCCGCCCGACGTCGCCGCGGGACGCAGAGCGTGACGTCATGTTCACGCGTCTAAGCGCGGAGTCCCTCAGGGATCTCGAGTAGATCCAAGGATGTTTTCGATTTCTCGTCGTGCAAACGTGACGCGGTTGTTGTTGTTGTTCATGATATTGTTGCTGTTGTTGCCCTTGTTGTTGTTGTTCTTTTGTCATGAGAGGAGAAGGCACTGTGGTGACACCCCTTTCCAATATTTTTCTTTCTTTTTCAACCAAAGGAATAGTGAAGAAAGAAAACAAAAACCTTACTTCGCTGTTTTAATCGCCTATTGTACAAAGTTAAAGGACACTCCAAGACGAAGAAGCAAGGACCATTACAACACAAAGTTTAAAAGATGTGGCATTTCGAAAAGTTGGGAGCCAAAGTCCTGAGGCAAAGCTCTTAGAAAGTCATTCTGAAAAAAATCACACTCACACGCAGTGGGAAGTGAGAAACCCCAAATAGAGCAAGGCCAAATATGAAATAAATGAATAAACAAATAAAATAAATCATATAAAATAAATATATAAGAAATATGGAAAAAAACAGCAGTGTAACCTAACAGAAGAAGAGCTTCAAGATTTTTTCAACAACGCCACTACATCCCACTTCACTCCCAAACAACAAGGCACACACAAACATACAGTAAACAAAAATCTATCAATCTATCTATACTCATATACAAAAAATCTTCTTCCTCCTTTAAAAGGAGGTAGCCAGCCAAGGGACGCAGCCACTTACAAACCATCCCAACCCTTTCGTCTTAGCTCCCTGTGAATGAAGAATCATCACTGTCCCCCGCCCTCAGCCTGGGTATATAAAGACATATTCATTGGAATTAAAACATGTTGAAATGTAACAATCTCCTCCCTAACCATCTGACCACACACACACTCACACACACACAGACACATATATATTCATATACACATTCGTGTATGTGCGCGCGCGGTTTTGAGTGTGAATAAGTGTCTCAATGGAAGCATGTCTGACTATGAATAAATATATATCAGGCCAGCACACTTCCGCTGAATGCGCACTGATTTTTTTTTTTTTTTTTTTTTTTTTTTGGCCACATCCTTAGCAGACAATGCTCGCAGCGTCCGGTGGTGTGCCAAGGTGAGGTTTTGGAAGGATGTGGGAGGAGGCATCCTGTCATCAGAATGGACAGTGACGTATGGACGTGCACGCTCGACGTCTCCCCCTCCCCCCTTAAAAAAAAAAAAAAAAGCTCTCCAGCTATCTTCAGTCTTCAGAGGAATAACAACCAAACACAGGTTCCGGCATCTGCCTCTCTGCAGCCTACTTTACCTCCTCCTCCACCTCTTCCTCCTCCTCTACATCCAACTACAGCTTCACAAAAGTGACCTTGCCCCCCCCCCCCCACTCCCGGGACCTGCATCCCTGTATTCTCATCAAACCCGTTCTCTGAGAGAGAGAGAGAGAGAGAGAGAGAGAGAGAGAGAGAGCGAGAGAGAGAGAAGAACTTTACATCATAGGTCGGACTTCCTTTTAGGTGTGTTGGATATACTATATATGGTCAGCCTAGTTTTGGTAACCGCATCCCATACATTTTAATTTCAAGTTCTTCCAAGAACCTAGACGATGACCCCGACAGTTCAGAGACTGAACTAGCTCTCTCTCTCTCTCTCTCTCTTCCTCTCCCTTTCTCCCTTTATCTCCCTCTCCTTCTATCACAGTCTCCCCCACTGACTTCGGGGGTAGCCAGGTGATAGAGATAATTTTCTTTGTTCATGTTTTTAATTTTACTGACAAAAGCACACATACACACACACACGCACACGCACGCACGCACACACACTCACTCGTACACGCACGCACGCACACATACACACATACTCGTACACGCACACACACACACACACACACACACACACGAATTGACATATTTCACCCCGGCCTTCACTCAGGAACAAATGAGGAGGGAGACGCTTTGACCAAGTCTCAAACACAAATCTGTCTTCATTATATCACAAAACAGCATAATGCAAGGTGTTCCAGGTATTCATTCATTGAAAGGGAAAGAGTTAGAGAGAAAGAGAGAGAGAGAGAGAGAGAGAGAGAGAGAGAGAGAGAGAGAGAGAGATTCCTTCATTACATTTACCTGAATAAAATCGTCTAACTTTAGCCTGGGTAAAGACAGTAGAGGGCACCAATGTTACTTTAATTTCGTCTGTGTGTGTGTGTGTGTTTTATGTATGTGTGTGTGTGTGTGTGTGTGTGTGTGTGTGTGTGTGTGTGTGTGTCTGTTTCCGCACATGCACAGTTTTGTCATGTTTGTTAATGTACGCGTGAAGAGGTACTGAGCATAAACTTTTCCTTTTGCAACGTCCATCCTTGACTTTCACTTCCAACTGTGATGCAACAAGAACTCTGGGCACGAAAATTATCACTTTATCATAAATATATATGTGTGCGTTTGTGTGTGTGTGTGTGTGTGTGGTGTGTGTGTGTGTGGTGTGTGTGTGTGTGTGCGCGTATATCTATCTATCTATCTATCTATCTATATATATATATATATATACACATACATATACATGTAAACTTTCCATTAACTATTCTGTTTTGTACTACCAAACCACATGCACTCATAAACACATACATTAAATGTACAGAACGTTTTTATCAACATACAGAAATATACACGCACTCAAACACACACACGCACACACACACACACACACACACATATGTATATATATATATATATATATATATATATATATGTATATACATATACATGTAAACTTTCCATTAATTATTTTGTTTTGTACTACCAAAACCACATGTACTCATACACGCATACATTAAATGTATAAAACGTTTTTATTAACACACAGAAATATATACGCACTCAAACACACACACACACACACACACACACACACACACACATATATATATATATATATATCTATATATATACATACATATTCATTTTAATACAAGTACACATGTATAATTAAATACGTCAGCATTCTGAAATTTATATTTATTTTCTTCGTATATTCCAGCTTTCACACCATAATTCTTACATCTGGGGAATGCAAAGGTGGAAAAATTACTGTTACAAAAATTGAAAACACGAAAAAAGAAAATAATGAACTGTCATAAAGCTGTCGTATGTCATTCTATCTATACATATTTTTTACGTACATAAGCACACAAAAATGCATACACACATACGCACACACACAAACACGTCATGGGTGTAGCACCAATCTTATAGGAGGTTTTGTCAAAAGCCTGCCATCCTTAGTATGTTTCTATCTATATACAAAGGGATTTTTCCCCCCTTAAAAGAGAGGCAGCCAAATCAAAATATACGTACCCACTCCCACCCATTCCACTCCCCTCCACCACCCTTTCCTTCCTCTCATCATATTTCTATATACAAAAAAAAAAAAAAAAAAAAAAAAAAAAAAAACAATAATAATAATAAGATAAGTAAAAATCGTATAAGATGAATAAGTAATTTAGTTATAAAGTATCGTAAGCATTTTGGGCCACCACCCATTTGCAGACGGGCCGGGGAGGGATTCCGTCGAGATCTGCAGAAATGCATCCGTGCACATTTACAATTAATCACACGCACCAGCTACGTTACCGTAAAAAATCGCCGAAGTCGGAAAATGCGCGGTTCTTCCCCTTAGTGACGTCACTCAGTTCCTGGTGTCGGCTCTGGGAATCCAGGACTCATGTTAAAGTTGCGGACAAAAACAAACTTGCCCCATGGCATTCCGAAGCTAAACAAATATCATCTTTCGTTGTTGTGTATTTATACACAGTCGTTCCTTTCTTTACAATCGGAGTGATTTGCTGCAAATGAAATTGTACAGGATGAACTTAAACGTAGTCACGAAGGTACTCGCAAATGTACTTAGAATACAGAAGATAAATCATTTCACATAAATCTACCTTCACTGACCTCCCTGACCGCCATCGACCTCAGTCGAATAAATAACCTGTTATAAAAAAAAAAAAAAAAAAAAAAAAAAAAAACCCGAAGGCCGTCATCGACAGGCTTTTCTTTTATATTTAATTAATCGAGATAAGCATACCCCCGATGTGTATAAGATACCCTGCTGGCAGGAATTTTAAAAGGAAAATGATCATCTGGATGGAAAGGAGGTAAGGGATGCTGCAGAGCCTTTATTAACCCCTCCGACACGGTCACGTATTCCAGCTGAATAAAAGTGACTCCTTAGAGAGTGAGAGAGAGAGAAATGATATATATATATATATATATATATATATATATATATATATATATATATATATATATATATATATATATATAAGGTTTTTGCTAAGGGCAGGCACTTTTATTATGTATAGAACGTTGGCCTGAAAAAATATATTAAAATTTATTTTATATATTTTGTGTCACTTTTTGGAAGAAATCTCGAGGAGTGCAAGGGCTGAACTCAAGACTACGCTCACGTCACAGAATCACCTGCATCTAAAAGTCTTCCCCCCTATATATATACATATATATATATATATATATATATATATATATATATATATATATATATATATATATATAATAGTGATAATAAAAATAATAAAGATTTAATAAAACAAGTAATGTACGGGATAAGCTACTATCGGACAAAATTTATTTATTAATTTATCTTTATTTAATTTTATTTTTTACATAACCATAAAACCAAAAAATATCGTCGTTGAATTTCTCAAGTGAAAGGAAACATACATTTCGAAAATTAAAAAAAAAAAAAAAAAAATCCACCCAATGAATAAGTTTACCCCACCTTTCTGAAAAATTCCAAAATACAAAACTACTCAAGTGAATCTTGAAAATGTCATAAAATGTACACAGACATGCGGGGGTAAGAACAAAAAAAATATGGCGGCGCTTTCAGATCCCAGAATTTCTCGGTTCCGGGAAAAAGTCACTAGTCATCACTTTCAAATGTTGTTAGGTTTGTGAAGAAGAGCTATCGTTACCATCATCATCATCGTCGTCATCATTATCATCGTCATCGTCACCATTATCATCATGGTCACCATTATCATCATGATCACCATTATCATTATCACCATCATCGCCATTCTCATCATCATCGCCACCATCTTTATCTTCATCATCATCGTCATCATCGTTGTCATCATGATCATTATCACCAATAAAATAAATGAATATATAATAACAATCATAATAACATTAATAATAATTCACCAATAACGAATAAGTAAAATGAATCAATAAACAAAGCTACTGAAACATAATCAATATAAATAAATAAATGGAATAAAATGATAAAATGAACAAATAAATTAACAATTGAAAATAAAAAACGATGACAAACGGAAGCGAGCTTTCACTTGAACTTCTAAGATTTATTTTTCGTTTTCCTTCGATTAATTTAATTTCCATCTCGCTTATTTTTTTCTTTATTTTTCTTTGATTTTTCCCATTATTTCTCATTTCACGAGACTAAATTTTAGACAAAAGCTACGTGCGGGAGTGAAGCGCCTCGCGGTGTGGTCATCAAATATGAACTATTCCCCCTTCCGGTCTCATTATCGGCAATAACTATGCATCTGGCAGCAGTAACGACTCAATTGTGGTTAGTAAAATCAATTTAGTGCAAACTGGCTCAATGGTGCTGGCAGAAACCCATCTGGTGTTGTTAACGACTCGGCTGTAACTGATGCAGTCAAATTGGTCATGTGACGTGACGAGTGACCGTAACAATCAGGAGACATATGCATACATATATACATACATACATACACACAGACACACACACACACACACACATATATATATATATATATATATATATATATATGTATATATATAAAGTAAAATTGCTGATAGGTAAAACAAGACAAAAATCTAGTTAAATTTAAGATAAAACTAAACTTATCAGGAATTATATTGGACCGCTTACAGTATATCATCGTGAGCAGTCCACTTAAACATTCAAATAAAGTTACGTGTAATATCTTAAACAATTATTTCAGTCATGTGTTACGCTGAACGGAATTGATTTCCTCATTAATGTAAATACGACCGATGATAACATTAGAAGATGCAAAAATTAATAAATAAGCAAATAAATAAATAAATAAATCTATAAATAAAATCAATAAATATAACACCAGGGCCCGAGGTCCGGGATTTAGGATTTTTGAGGAAAATAAAAAATTAAATTATTATCCCAATAGATGTACTTAGAAAATGATAATTAACGAACAAAATCATATATTAAAACAAAAGTGAAAAGCGGAAACCACAGAGCTGCAGGCCAACAAGCCTGACCTCGATAGAGACAGAGAGAGAGAGAGAGAGAGAGAGAGAGAGAGAGAGAGAGAGAGAGGGACAGAGAGAAATGAAATATAGATTACTTACTAGAATGTTACAATATTTTCTATGATGTTACAATAGACTCACCTCAAACTACGACAAATGATAGCGTAGACTAATTTTCGAAATCCAGACACTTTTCACCAACATCAGACCTCGTTATGGGCCCGAAAGTTCTCATGTCGGCCCAGTGCTTTATCACTGCAAATCACTGTAATTCATCACTGTAACTCAACTGTAATTACTTGCGTCAACCTCTTTCCTACTAATGAGTGGGTAACAACCTCTTCCATCCGAAACATAAGAGATCAAACAAACACCGGAACATAGATACGACACTATGTGAGAGAGAGAGAGAGAGAGAGAGAGAGAGAGAGAGAGAGAGAGAGGGGGGGGAGTAAGGGGGAGAGAAAGGGATGACAGAAACGTTCCTCATTAATTAGCACTCGCTTGTATTCGTCTCAAGTGACAATGGCGGCCAGCTGGTCGAGGTTGCCTCTTCATTATCTGCATCGACGGGTTTCGTAAGCTGGCGCCCACGTTCGACGCCAGTGACGTCAGAGGCCCTTCGCCCTCCGGGGGCGTCTCGTCTTGTCGAGACCAAGGCGTCCTTCGTGACCTACTGCAGCGTCTCCGCCAGGAAGGTTGTGACGAGGTCACGAGTTGTCGGAAGGGGGGGGGGGGGCTTTGGGCCCGGATTCGGAAACTCTTTTTTTTTCTTATTAAGACATTGCCATAGAATACTGGAACTCCATTTTTTTTTCTATTTATTATTATTTCTTTTAATTAAGTCAGTACTGTAGCAACCATACTAACAGTATACAACTAGACTAAAAAAGTGGCAAATAATTCGTAAACTTAAATCGTTAAATCTTAGCAGAGTACTGAGGCGATTGCAAATAAGTGGACGCATTTAAGAACTTTATTCTAGCTTACGTAAAACGCTTTTAATTAAGCCCAGATTGGGCTTAGTGTCCAAACCCTCCGGTCTGCCAATACTCGGAGTCCTCCTACTCAAGGTTGATGAGCACCGGACAATATCAGTGGATACCGTGTCGAACTGACGATCGGGTAGTCGTGAGTTCGAATACTGGGGCCCGCTGCGAGCTATGCTGTAGTAGTTCCCGATAGCCCTGCCTAGGCGAAGAGGCAACCCAGCATCACAAAAAAAAAAAAAAAGAGAGAGAGAGAGAGAGAGAGAGAGAGAGAGAGAGAGAGAGATACCAAGTTCCCGGTAGTCATCGTCGTCGTCGTTTTCAGTCTGGACACCAGCAGAAACTCTAGAGACTTCCGAGCCGACACCTCCCGAACGTCGTGATCGCAATCACCGCTTCTATCCATGCGGGACAATCTCGGTGACCGGTGTCGTGTGATCACCGTCATTATGATGCCGCATTTGTAGACCGAAAGCCACGTGGTTACGGCGATGGAGTTTCCAGTACTCCGATACATACTCGTATATAAGACGCTCAGAGCATTTAGTGGTTTTTGCATCTGAATGTGCGAACACACCGAAAGTGGCACCCCCTGAAAACGGCGCTACGGTTGGACTAAAAATATGACCGTTACCTCTATCCGACGACCGCCTGGTTCCTTTGTCGGTAATCGTGCGGTTTTTGTTCAAGAGTGGGAGACGGTCGAGTGGGGAGGGAGTTGGGGGGGAGGGAGGAGGAGGGACATATGGGAGGGAGGGGAGAGGGGTAAAGAAGGAAGAAGTGGGAGGGAGGAGGATAGAGGGATGGAGGAGGAAAAGGAGTTGAGATGGAGGAATGGGGAGGAAGGAGAACGGGAGGAAGGAGGTGGGAGAGAGGTTAAGGAGGGGAGGGAGTAGAAGGAGGATGGGAAGAAGGAGGGAAATGAGTTGAGGAGGAGGAAGTGGGGCGGGATAGGGAAAGGGGGAGGGAAGGAAAAGGAAAGCTAGGAAAAGAGAGGAAGAAAGGGAGAGCAGGGAGGGGAAATGGGCAGTAAGAGGGAGAGGAAGGAAAGGGAAGGAAGAGGGGGAGGGAGGGAGGAAGGTCGAGGGAGGAAGGAGGAGGGGGTATTGTCCACTGATCACCTGCATGATACGTCACACTGTGATGCAAATGAACGAACTACAACAATAGATCTTTGAGCCAAATCTGCCTCATCACACTTTATTCATAATTAAGTTGTCATTAAGTTATTGTCTAGTTATGGACCAAAAGGTCTCCTGTCGGTATGCTCTTTCTTTGTAAAGTTATTAGTTATCAGCAGGATGGAAATGGACTTTTTATATTTTATTCTGTCTGTCGCAAGGCGATTTTATTCATCTGTATGGCAACACCCCAGCAGCGAGGCAATCTGATTTGATTTTTCAATCCATTTTTCTCAGGGATGTCTAAATAAACAAATAAATAAATGAATAAATAAATCGTTTCCTGAGGTTTCGAGTATGACGTAACATAATACCGCTGAAATATAATTAAACCTCATCACTATCATGTGACATTTTCTGAGTTATAGACACATTACAGAGACGATATCAAATCACTAAATTTGTGACGACTTTGTAAAGTGCCAAACACTTGTGCTCATGTACAAATATTAACACGAAAACAGGTAATTAATGTACGTGCGTGGCGCGCGCACACATACACACACATTCGATGGCGCAATGGTACAGTTCCCGGCCGCCACCACGGTGGTCCGGGTTCGAATCCCGCCCAGGGCTTAAATAATTTCAGTATTGTTGCGCTGCGAGTCGTTACTCCAACTCTCGTGGGCGGGGAGTTGAGTGTGTGTGTGTGTAAGGTAACAGCATTACCCATAGATCGGTCATACATGAGATCTCTTCCGGGAGGGAAATAGCTGTCGATCACGAGTCCAACACGTGACCCAAGACCATGGTGAATCACAAACACACACATAAACACAGACACAGACACAGACACACACGAGCACACATAAGCCTACACACATACATAGATACACACACACATACAGATGAATGTAAATTGTTTTTGCAACCTTGAAACACTGTAAACTTTGCAAAAATTGCACAACTGTCTCTTGTGTGCACCCAGCCCGCCGTCCGTCGCCCGGTAGGCAACAAACAAAGTTTCGATTAACATTCTACACAGCCGCAGGGAGCAGCTCTGTGTGTCCTTCCCAGCCACCGCCCTGGCTACTTTGGGCTTCGCTATGCCAAACTTGAATGGCTACAATTTATCTCCATTATTTTCTTCCCGTTTATGATTTCAATTAATTTTTTCCATACATGCCCTACACACACACACACACACACACACACACGCAATTATTAAAGTGGGACACAAGAAAAACAAGGGGACATGAAAAGAAACTAAAAAAGGATAGTTATAGAAGAGATCTGAAAGAAAAAAAAAAATCCACACAGAGTGGTGGATGACTGGAACAAATTGGACGAAACAATAGTGTGTGCAATCACCATACAAGATTTCAAGAACAAACTAGATGTTGTAATACAACTATATAAATACACATACACACACTTACACACATATACTGTATGTTTAATCCTTCTGGAGTGAGCTGGTGGCGTAATCGGGAGTGTCCTGATCTTGCATACGCTTAGTCGTGGGTTCGAATCCCGCACTCCTCTCCGGTTCCCAGAAGTGACTATTATCTGTCCCAACAATCCAAGAAGCTCATAGTAGGGCAAAGGTGACGGCTTCGGCCGCAGCTACTCAGCGCCTCCTGGCGTAGTCTCCTCACCTTCTTCTTAATCTCTTTGATACCAGAACTCACACATAACCGAATAAAATCACCTGCCGGCAGCTGACATAAAAGGAATCCTGACGCCTATCATAATAATAATAATAATAATAATAATAATAATAATAATAATGATAATAATAATAATAATGATATTATCAAATGTTAATTTCCTATTGCTTTGTAGTCTTGTTGCTCTACAAAAACAGTTCTCCGGACGATCGCGACTGCATAGAAATGTGTACGTATACGTGAGATGTACATACATACGCACACACGCGTGCGTGCGCGCGCTCGCGCGTTCCAAGGACAGTTCTCTTACAATCCTGCTTCGTTGTGGTTGCTCGCTCAGTAACATCTACATTTATATCTATTTTTTATCTACAGACATTTACACAATCTACTTATTTTTGTCCCTTATTTTATTTTTATTTTTTCTTATCGCGTCACTGCTATCTTGGTTTCATTTTCTATTTCTTGCATTATTTCTTTGGAATTACGCCGATGCTCCTGTCGAACAATCCCTCCCCCCTCTCCCTCTCTCCCACCCACTCCCGGGCACTGACAAAATAGCAACCCGTAATATTCGTACCCCCCTTCTATTAAGTACCGTGATGATTCTACCTCCGTTATATATGGAGGTTAAAGGGTTAAAGTAATCGTAGTTAACGTGTTGATGTCCGTTACGTCCGTTACGACCGTTACGTTTATTCTGGCCGCAGCCAGATAATTTCTTCAAGACATTATACGCTTTGTTCTGGGTAATTCCAAGCGATTTGATTCAGCTGAGGGAGCTGACATAGGCCACCGGAGGCCTCAGAAAATTTCAGGAGACCAAGACAACCTGAAGTCCGAAATCGTCCACCCCTCAGCTTCAGACACTGTGTTGCTGTTCTTTGGCTTCGTGGAGAGGACCATTTCAACGCTAAATAAAATCGCTAAACATTCGCTAATTCCCACTAGTTTTCGGTACGTGGTCCCCTCTGTGAAACTATGCAGGGTCCACAGAGGGATCCAGACCCCAAATTCAGAACCACAGCCTTGGTGGATTAAATAAAATGACATTGAATTTGACAAAAATCCATGAAGAATGACGACCATGGCGTGACGTTTTATCCCCCAGTCTGGGTGAGACAGAAAGAATTCCCGAGGGGTCCCGAAGCTGCTGCAGTTCTTGCAGCTCTAGCTCCTGCAGCTGCTACGGGTTCAGCCTCGTCCTAGTTCCTCCCAAAGCGCCTGACGAGGGCCTATCCGCCAATTGTAAGCATTTCGGCCTCATTCGTATTCTTGCATCCATTGTATCAGGGATTTATGCAGACGCACAAGCCAATCTTAGTATGCTTTCCTCCTCACTCTTGAGGCGGCTCTTACCCACCTCCCTCCTCATCAACCACCTCAGAAACACCAGCCTTGCCTCAGGACCAGGCGGAGTTCGAGAGTGAGAGTTCGGCAAAGGCCTCTGGGGCCTTTGGGCCTTTGTCGAACTCGAAGTCTCCATATGTCCTTGGTACAATCACGTTTTGGGGGTTCGTCACTCGTATCCACTCCCAGTCACACGTGCATGTCTAAGTCACTGAAGACAGATACATATGCATGTGCACGCTGTAGGACCAACAGTGGGTGAATAAACGTGCAAATTTTCCGTGTCTTTCTGAAAACAAACACACACACACACACACACACACACACACACACGCCCACATATACACACAAACACACACACAGACGCATACACATTGTTATTTTGACTGCAAATATTTCTGAGTGGGCACCAACACGAACGGACACAAAGTTACACGGAAGAACTTTTGCATAAATCCATATGTGCACCTCGAGTCATCCGGGCCAAGAAAAACACCTATGTATACACAAACACAAACATACACACATACAGGTATACATACATGCATGCATACGTGTGTGTGTATGTATGTATGTATGCGTGTGTGTGCGTGTATGTGTCTGTGTGTATGTATGTGCGCGCGCATGTGTAAATAAATCGGTAACTCTACACAGGTGTGTGTGTGTGTGTGTGTGTGTGTGTGTGTGTGTGTAAATAAATCCGTGACTATACACATATTCAAATATTTCCTTATTTTCTGTTAAGTACAAAAATAGCCACAACCACATACATATACCATGAGCCGCTTTTTCCCCTTAAAAGGGGGGGTGGCTAATCACGAGAACCCTTCATTATATTTAATAACCGTCCCGTTTTTGGAAAGCCATGATGCAGCCCAGGCGACAGAAGACTTTTCCTTGATAAGGACGAACCTGTTTTAATCCTCTCTTCGGAGGCGCGGGTGGTCACTCTTGTGGTTTTGACTTCCTTGAAGTTCTTGTCGAAATCGACGATTAAAAGAGCTTCAAGGGAATGCGAGAGTGATTCCATGAAGGAACTCCTGTATGCACATGACATACAGAGGAGGAAATACGCTTTTTCGACATTTCCTGTTGTGGTTTTGATATCGACAAGGATGACGAAAATTGTTGTGTTCGACGCGAATGCTTTTAGTTTACTTCTCTTGTTCATAGAGAAGTTTTTTATTTCCTTTTTATTTAATGGAGATTAAAACTGCCCTTTTATTATTCGATATATGCTGGTTTAGGTTTGAGGAACTTGTGTCCCCAACTGTGCATTGAATAAAACCGTCTGACTCAATCAAGGTTTTAATCCACGTCTTGGCCCCGCCCTTCCTCGTGTTTTTCTTTCGATTTTTTTCCGCATTTTTTATTTCATCTTTTTATATATATTTTTTTCATTCTTCGCTTTGTCACACAAACCCGTTACCTGACCACCAGGAAACGTATGTTTTGAGTAAATTTATCAAGATCATAAACATGACTTCCACGTTGAATGATGACTCCATGAGAAAATACAACGTACAGTTGCCTCCACTAATAAACATTACGGTGGCTTGTTCTTTAAAGGTGAGACAGTTGAATGGAAAAGGCGGAAAGGAAACTCAGGTTGAATCAAGAACACTAAAGTAACCTGACGTTTCTATTACACGTTTCCCTTAAGAGCAATTATGTTGGTTTGTATGTGTCTGTTACTCTGAAGAAGAAGAAGAAGACATGTAATACAAACGTCAGATCCTATTTGTGTTCCTGATTTAACCTGAGTTTCCTAACCACCTTTTCCACTACAGTGGCTGTCGAAATCGTACATTAGACCGTAAAGGGCCATTTACACGGTCAAACAGTTTGACAAACCCGGTTTGTCAGACAAGTGTTTGAAGTGATGTTTGACCATGTGAATGGGGTATTTGGTCGTCAAACACGTTTGTCGAACGTGTTTGACAACCAAATACCCTAATCACACGGTCAAACATCACTTCAAACACTTGTTTGACAAACCGGGTTTGTATAACCGTTTGACCGTCTAAATGCCCGTTAACTTTATAATATCAAGAGGCCTGACATCGTAAATATACGATATAAAGGCACTTGGTACAGCTTCGCTAAAGAATCCAGCCACTGTGGCACCCAGAAGTGGAGGAGATTGTAAATAGTTATTTGTGTAACGCCTTCCGTACTGTGTGATACTTTTTCTTTGAATCTGGCTGTCGCTGGGCTATTTTATTCCAACGACAAGGCACACTCGATAATAAACAAGTTCAATTGAACAATTTTATCTGTTAGCCTTTGAACAAACGAACAGTTATAGAAAAAAATAGATAAACACATGCCTTGTTTTAAGAAACGATTAGATAACTTTATGGATGGGTATGACAGGTGGTGATGGATACGGAGCTGCCTAGTATAGACCTTATGGTCTCTTGCAGTCTCCTTCATTCTTATGTTATGTAAAAAAAAAAAAATATATATATATATATATATATATATATATTATAAACAAATAATACATAATCAAAAAGTACATAATACATAATCAAATAATAATACATAATCATACATACATAATACATACATAATAATACATAATCAAATAATACAATAAAAAAGTAATGTTATGTAAATATATATATATATATATATATATATATATTATAAACAAATAATACATAATAAAAAAGTAACTCCCAACAGGCAAAAAGGATAAGATAAAAAGAAGACTAAAAAATAATAATAAATAAGTAAATGGATAAAAATAAATACGTAGATGAACGCACAGGCTACGCAATGCAAACCTGCCTTTCTTTCACCTTGGGGTCCTCAGTTCCTCACGTTTCTTGAAAGGTATATACGGATGTGGGCGTAGGTGCGTCTGTATGTTTGGACATAAAAGTCATTCATTCATATAATTAAAATATGTATTTAATCTTATTCACATGCATGTTAGAAGGTACAGGCGCGCGCGCACACACACACAATATCAATTAACAAAAGGAACAAAAAAGAATGACTGAATGTAATATTAGCAATTCCTGAGACATAATCAAATGCTTGTGTGTGTGTGTGTGTGTGTGTGTGTGTGTTTGTGTGTACATGTGTGATTCGCCACGGTCTTGGATCACGTGTTGGACTCATGATCAACAGCTATTTCCCTCACAGAGGAGAGCTCACAGCTCGTACATCGACCGATCTATGGGTAATGCTGTGGCCACACACCCATCTCCTTGCTCATGGGGGACAGCAACGCCGTGCGATATTGCATTAATTTTCCATACCTTGAACTTGGCTCGATCTCGGGTCGGTTAAGTTGGCAGGTTGGGACGCTATCCACTGAACGGGGACACATCATCAATAGGCGACACTGAATATGGTTACTTTGCTTACATTTGCGATACGTGATAGCTCGCGAATAATAAATACATAAATACAAACATTATATGATCATTTTATAAGAATTATGTAAAATATGTGTTTTTTTTTTATAAAAATCATTACGAATGAAAAATAATAAATGACAAGGCAACCTTGTGAAAGAAACTTTCTAAAAATGTCTGCGGTCAGGAGTGACCACGTCAATCTCTCATCATCAACATCAAGTCTTATGTATATTTCCACTTCAATTTCCGTTCTCAACTTCTATTCCCTTCATTTGTTTGTTTGCCTGTTTACTTAGTTATGTTCCAGAAATATCAGTTATATTTGGGAAAAAAATATTTATCACTTTCACTGATTTTCGTGATTTGTACAAATCCCTCTGCCTGACGCCATGCAATTATATCAAACGGGGAACATCCTCACCAGTGGAGTAAAAGAGTGAATAATTATTTATGTCGAAGTGAAGGTAATTCTTAATCCGTATTTGTATAATAACCTATCTATATACCAAAAGGTGTCCTTCTCCTTATATGGAAGGTAGCCAGCCAGGCTATGCACCCACCTCCCATCCATCCATCCATCCATCCATCCCACATCGGCACATGCATCCCTCTCCCCGTCCCCTTGTCCAGTGCCTGGGTCAGAAATTATTACTATTAATGATGATGATGATGATGATGTTGATGATGATGATAATGATAAGGATGATGATGATGATGGTGGTGATGATGGTGGTGATGATGATGATGGTGGTGGTGGTTGTGAAGATGATGATCAGGATGATGATGATGGTGGTGGTGATGATGAAGATGATGATGATGGTGGTTGTGAAGATGATGAATATGATGATAATGATGATAATAATGACCCATAATCTCCTCCGTTTCTCTTGACCCTTACACTCGTAGAGCCACTGCCGTAAAGCTATTCTATCCAGCTGCGTAGAACGCCCCCCCCCTCCCCCCCTCATCACCCTCAGAAGCGGCGACACAGCATGTGAGGGTGACTGCAAACATCAACATCATATTCATTCTAAAAGAATTAACACGATTTTCCTTGTAGGATCATAAGAACAACCACTCCCCCTCCCCACCACCTCCTACCCCTAAAAGGTGGGTAGTCTACGCCAGGAGTCGCTTTGCTGCGATTGAAGTCAGTTCTATAAAGTACAATACAAAAAAAATATATTAAATTTGCGAGGATAAGAAATATAATGACAGAAAATTGGATATAATGAAACTGAAAACGCACTCAACTGACCATTACACATACACACACACACACACACATATATATATATATATATATATATATATATATATATATATTATATTCATGAGGTACAGCTGCAGACAAATGAACCTGATACAGCAACATTAGTCTTACTGGCTGTATGTGGCAACTTCATCCTTCACGTGATTGTTCTTACCATTACTGCAAAGTAAGTGCACAGGTCGCCTGACTGTGGATCTCGATTTGCTGACAGAATTACTGATGTGTTTGTTCTCCACGCAGACCTCTATCAGGAACGCCTGGCTTCACTTATAAGTACCACAGAAGCTCGTATCCCCTTGCACAGCCGTATTAAGTTTATTTGTTTATGTTGTATGTTTACGATCTCCGTAAGTTTACGAGGTCGTAAGAAACGCGTTAATGTCTTAACTTTACGATCTATAGACACGAGCACGTCATAACTACCCAGAAGCAGCCACGGGGCACTGTAGTACCTAGAAGTGGAGGCAACTGTACACATCTTTGCCTCGGTACGTTTATTTTTCTATCTTAAACTGACGCTCACTCAATCGGCCGCCAGGTGATTTTATTCAGCTGAGAGAGACCTAAGTTCAAGTAAAAGGGGTCGATTCTTTCGACATGTGAACATCATTAACACACTTGTGTCCCGAACCAGACAATTTCATTCAGTTGACAAGGGCTCTCACAGGAAGGGCTAAAAGCACAGAAGCCATGACACTCTTTATACGTTTTATTTTAGCTAAGTTTTATTTTAGCTGTGGATGTGCTGTGTCTTGCGACACTGCTTCTGACCCAGGGCAGTGGACAAGGTGCAGGGATGACCCGTCATCCAGGAGGTGCTAAGATAAGAGGGAGGGTGGAGGGGAGTGGAGTGTATTCAGGGATGGAATGGGTGGGAATGATTTTATGCCTTTTTCTTTTTGGCTACCTCCCTTGTAAGGGGGGAAAAGCCTTGGTATATGTATGTATTTTAGCTAACACCAGAAGGGCTTATCGAGAGATTTTAGCCCCTTCCTTAAATTCACTTTTATTCAGGCTGTCGCCAGGTAATTTTATTAATATTCGGAAGCAGAGGGTTCGACTGTGACGAACATGTCACACTTAAAACACTTTATTCTGTTTTAATGCCAGACGATTTTATTAATCTCAGATACAGCCCATCATCGTTACAAGGTTAACATCTAAACTCTAAACTCTGCCACACTTGAGAAATATTACTCTGTCTAACGCTGTTACGAAAGACATGCAGGGTACCTACTGTCAACTCCCACGACACGGGTAGAAGTCCTCCACTGTCCACGGTGCCTGTGTGCACCTGTTCCTGCGTGTGTACGTATGTGCGTGTGTACGTTTTTTTTGCTTGGTACCGGTTTGCCTGTCGAATTTCAAGTGTGTGCGTGTCTTGCATTTGCGTGTGAATTTGATCTTTTCGCGTACGACAAAGAAAAAACAACAGTGGAAGTAATAACAGTAATAATAATAATAATAATAATAATAATAATAATAAATACAATAATAAAGATGAAGATAACTTGTAATACTATTGCTATAATAAAATAATAATAATAATAATAATAATAATAATAATATA
Source organism: Oratosquilla oratoria (assembly GCF_046742065.1). Taxonomy (NCBI): domain Eukaryota; kingdom Metazoa; phylum Arthropoda; class Malacostraca; order Stomatopoda; family Squillidae; genus Oratosquilla; species Oratosquilla oratoria. The sequence goes on along the minus strand of NC_134803.1, from coordinate 47,183,555 downwards.
ACAATAATGAAAACTACTACTATAGCTACTAGTACTGATAATAATAAAAGTAATAATAATAATAACAATGATAATAATATCATAGTAATAAGTAATGACAATGATGATGATGATAGTAATATTAATGATAAAATAATATAAACAATTATGAGAATAATAATGATAATATCAACAGGAATAATAATAGTAATAATAGCAACAATATCAATAATAATAACAATGATAACCAACAACAAACACGACAATAATAACAATAGTAACAAAATCAATAACGCTAACTTTAGTCACAATAGCGAAAATCCCGACTACATTGTACGCTGGCACCGGCGACCTTCGCCGGGGCTCAAAGTTGAAGGTTCGTCATCCCCAAGGAGCCAAAGAACTTAAAGAGTAAAAAGGACAAAGACGCAAAAGGCTAAGGGCGAGAGCCAATGCGACGCTGGACTTGGTCACCAAGACTGGAGAAAGGTTATTTAATTACATACATCATTATACGGTCATCTCCCAAGCAATGAAGAGTAATTGCAAGAGACAAGAGCTGAGGAACGGAAGAAAAGGAGGAGGAGGAGGAGGAGGAGGAGGAGTAGTGGGAGGGAGTTGGAGAACGAAGGGAGCAATGAGGAGGGCAAGTAGCTTGTACTATTCGAAATGGGAGGAGGAGCGGTTGGAGGCCAAGGAAGAGGACAAGAAAGGAGAAGAAGAGGAAGAGGCGAAGGAAGAAGAGGCGGAGGAGTAGGCAGAGAAGTAGAAGGAAGACTGAGGAGGTGGAGAAGGAAGAAGCGGTGAAGGAGGAGGAGGAGTAGGTGAAGAGGGAAGAGGCACTGGAGGAGGAGGAGAAGGAGGCAGCGGAGTAGGAGGAGGCGCTGGAGGAGGAGGCAGCGGAGTAGGAGGAGGAGTAGGCGGAGAAGGAAGAGGCGCTGGAGGAGGAGGAGGAGGAGGAGGAGGAGG
>NC_134803.1:47162607-47175107 GCF_046742065.1 Oratosquilla oratoria | reverse complement strand
TTATGTCACAAATACACACACACACACACGTACACACACACACACACCAACACATGCATACACATACAAGCATACACATGCACACATATGGGCACACACACATACACATATATGGGCACACACACATGGATGCACACGCACACATGGACGGACACACACACACACACACATACCTGAAAGGTTCAACGCTCTTATTCCTCCACAAATGGGTTTTTGCCGAGGCCTCCGACCTGCCCTCCCCTTCCCTTGCCCTCCACACAAACTCAACCTCCTTTCTCCCTCCAACCCTCCCATCCCACCCAATATCACCAAGAGGCGCTTAGCTAAGGTCGTCACTTTTACCCTAAGTGTTTGGATTTCCAGTTTCTAAGATATCCGTAGTTCATTACAGACGCATAGGACTTTGTAGCCTTGAAACATTCTTAATTATCCGAATTAAAACAAAAAAAATTGTCCACAGGAGTTTTTTTTTTTGTTTACTTTTATGTATGTATACATGTTCAACGTAAATATAATGGAAATTTTACACACACGTCCGCTTAGAAAAAACACGGTAAGATCTTTCGGAGGCAACATTTTTCGACGAACAGTACCTAAAAGCAGAAGTAGGATATTAGTAACGTTTCATTGCTAATTCTGTCCTTAATCTATTACACTTAAAATGTCCAAAGATTATGTTTCTATTGTTCACGAAATACCAGTTATCAAGCATGATTCCGTTACTTTTCTTTCAAAGAAATCTTTGAATTTTACATAAGAACATAAGAATGAAGGAGACTACGAAAGACCATAGGGCGTACACTAGACAATGTGATGAATTACCAACAGAATTAGTCAAGAGACATTTCACTCCATCCCTTGGAGGAGGTCAACAGACATTTCCCTCGGGTCATGACCTAGCACCACGCCACATTTCCAGATTGAGAGTGTGCATACAAAGTTGTCCTATTTCTATATATTATTCGTCTGAAACTGTAATGTACGATATATATTATCATCTACACTTTACTTTTCTCCAATGTTCATATTATATATATATATACACAATACATTCACACACACACACACACACACACACACACACACACATATACACCTATGAAGTCTCTTAATCCAACACTCGCTAACCGCCACTTGTGCGGACGCTTGGGCCTAAGACATAAACCCACTTCGCGAATTGATGTTTTATGTCCTGGGCCAATTCCAAAAGTGGATTTATGTCCTGGGCCCAAACGTCCGCACAAGTGGCGGTTGGCGAGTGTTGGAATAAGAGACGTAGATGTGTGTGTATATATATATATATATATATATACACGTGTGTATGTGCATGTGTGTGTGTGTGTGTGTGTATGTATGTGTGTGTGTGTGTGTGTGTGCATGTGCGTGTGGAGAGATCGAGATCCCGACCGTGATCCCGTTCAGGTCACGGTCCACCCCTGAGTTTAATAAAATCGCCTAACGCATGCTACACCGGGAGCCAAACAGTGAGCCACAGTTGCGGAGGAAAAACATGACGGACAAAATCGTCAAGGAAAGTCGAAAAGAATTTTGAGAATACGATAATAAATTTACTATTTACAAATATCATAAATCACTCTTATGCATAAAAATATTAAAAAGGCGTAATTATCCAACAAATGTCACAAGAATTTTTTTAAGAATTCTTCAAATTCCTCTGGGTTATTGCACACCTCGAAACCAACATACGTACACACGTACACGCACATACGAACACATACACACACACACACACACGTGAAAACACACATACCAGCAATCATACACATACAGTATACCCACACACACACGTTTATGTACACAAACTCAAACACAAATGTATACACCCCCCCACACACACATACGCTTATGTATACAAACCCAGGCCCAAACGTACACACTCACCCATACACATAAACACGCGCACACGGACACACACACACACACACACCCGTGTAGGTTAAATGTGACACTGTTACGTCTGTTCAAGGTGACCCAGACCGGGTGGGAGAGAGAGAGAGAGAGAGAGAGAGAGAGAGAGAGAGAGAGAGAGAGAGAGAAAGAGAGAGAGAGAGAGAGACCCGCTCGACATGTGACACTCAGCCAAGACACGAAATGCCAAACCAGTTCCAGCCCCCTTCCCCTGGCTATATTTCTTGATACATTTCGTATTTATGAGAATGTAAATCACTGAACTAAATACAGAGTACCTTTAATGTAGTTTCTGCTCCTTACCTACCGGGTGGCACTGTCCCCCTTACTCTGCTTGACGCCAGATGATTCTATTCATCATGATGACACTGAAAAGAGGTTATCTTGATTGATCCCTTCCGTACCAGGTGATCCTTTTAATTTCATTCTGGACGCCGTCAGGCTATTTCATTCATGTCCCGGGCACCCCATTCCAGAAAAAATAATCACTTTTGACTTCTATTCTCTCCAATTCCTTCTTCCCCCCTCAAGACTCTCTCTTTTACAACCTCTCCGATGTCCCCAAGGCCAAAGGCGCTGGTTGTAGTAAAGAAATCCTCCTCCTCATCTCATCTGACGCTGATCTCTCTCTGGCAGGTGAGGATGCCTAGTGAGGACGGCGTACGTCGACCCAGGCGCCGTACTCTCCGCCGAGCCCTCTCCTCCGCCGCCAGCTCCTCCAAACGCTCCACCTCGTCCTCCAGAGAGACCCCCACCGAAGTCAATGTCGTAGCCACCGGATACCTGCGCGTCAACAGCGACCTGCCTCCCTTGTCGCCGACCACCGACGCCCACGCCATGGGGAACTCGCCCTCCAAGGGGGACGGCGCCGACGCCGCCGGCGCCAGATCGGCCATCTCGACCCTTGGGCGCAAGATCGAGAAGCAAAGACAAGCGCCGACTCCTGTCGCCAACGGACCCTCTCGGAACCCTTCCACCTCGACGTCGTCTTACATGATGTCCTCGGACTCGTCAGCCTCGTCCTCATCTTCCCTCCTCTCACCCTCCACCAACGGCATCAACCGGTCCTCCTCGTCGGCCTCCTCCGGGTTCTCCTCGTCCCCTGGGTCCTCGAGGAAAACCACCCCGAACTCCTCGTTCCTCTTCAGCGACTCCGGCCCAAGCGCTTCCTTCAAGGTACCCTCGAACCGTCGTCAGAGGTCGTCCTCGGCCTCCTCGTCACCTACGACTGAAGTTCGAGATCGGAAAACGGAAGAGGTCAACCTGGAGGAGTACCTGGAAGAAGAACTGACCTGTGCGATATGTCTGGAACGTCTACACCGACCTAAACTGCTCCCGTGCAAACACACGTTCTGTCTGCTTTGCCTCCAGAATTACGTCAACACGTGTAGGTGAGTTCAACCCCCGGTGGCGTCATTTGATCTTGTTTGATCTTAATTAGTTTAATTTTATTTTTACTTTTGAGACATGGATGTGTGTGTTTTTTCATTCTTCATTTTCATAAACTGTTATATGCAATACACTACTCTGTCTCTGAGGGTCTGAGAAAGGCTAGACTACTTTTATGGCAACACCTCCGGCCAAACAGGTGTTGACAGACAGTCAGTCTACATTTTCAGAGACCAGCTGAAACAAGAGTAAGTACCCCCTCCTCCTACCCTAAGTAGAACCGTATCCTTCCTCTCTTCCCCAGGACGTCTTTCACATGTCCTTCGTGCCGCGGGGCCGTCCAGCTGCCCGCCGAAGGAGTCCTGGGTCTCCCGACGGACATGTCCGTCCTCTCACAGCTGAGAACCCTCCGAGGGATCACGGGAGAATCGACCTCTCACGTCAGCCGACAGTGTCACGGCTGCGGGAGGGGGCCAAGCGTGGGCGTGAGTCCCTGTGAGCACTGTGGGCGTAGCTGGTGCAACGCCTGCGCCCCCGCCCACGTCAGCACCGTGGCTGAGGAGCTTCCGAAGATGAAGGAGCTCCTGGCGGCGGCAACAGACACCTTGTCCTTCCATCTCGAGGAGGCTGAGGTAAGAGGGGGACATGGAAACTGTCCCGCAACAAGACACACACTGGAGTCCAACGTTTCTTCCTGGAAAGATTCAGGACCGTCACCTTTGCCCTTAATGCTTAAAAAGGACGAATTTAGGAATTTTATTCTGGCTACCGCCAAGCGATTTCATTAATTTTAAAGCACCCCCTGGGCAATACAAGGTTACTCCTTTATTTCTTTAACATATTAAAGAGTCACCTTTAAGGGATTTATTCTGGTTAACGCCAGACGGCTTTATTCACTTTATTTTTTTTAATCTAGATCAAGTATAACAGGCTTGAGAAGAATTTTCCTTAAGCTCGAAAAACTGAGGATTTTATCTATTCATATATTCAATTATTTATTTATCTATTTTTGTATTCTAGACCAAGTACAACAAGCTCGAGGAGAACATCAAGATCGTCATCGACGAGAAGGTCAACGACATCCAGGAGAAGGGCCTCGAACTCAACACCCAAGTCCAGGCCATGAGGTCCCGCGACAAGCAGAAGACCAACCAGATCAAGGAGGACATCGAGAAGGTCCTGTCGAGGCTGAGCTCGCTGCCTTCGTCAGGTGACGGGACTACGGAGGACAACCTCGAGAAGATCGGCCATTGCCACCGGCAGATCTCTCGACTTCTGAAGTCGGCGCAGAACAACAAACGACCTCGTGTGACCTTGGACCAGACCTCGCTCGCCCTCAGCTGCGCGGGGTCACCCGTCTGCCCGGCCTCGAGCGGGAGCGGGGATGAAGTGGGACTCGAACACAAGGAGGACGAGGAGGATCGACCAGAGACCCCCGAGGACCACAGTGTCATCTACAGGTACTTAGCAGTGTCTCGTCTTCCTGCCGCCAGGCGATTTTAATCATCTCAAGGTTAACATTTTTCTCGAACCTAACTTTCCAGCTCTACTTTAAGGATTTAATATTTATTTTGTTTGCCATCAGGAGATTAAGTTAAAGTTAACCCTCTTTGTGGGAAGAGGGTTAACTTCCTCTATGACTCTTACGACATACTCATTCTAAATGCCGCCATGTGATTTCATTCAGTGAATTCTGTATATAAAATCATTAACTAGTCCCTAGACCATCTTATAATTTTCCTGTCACAACTTTGGACTTAAATCTAAAAACGATATAATTGACTAAAATGGGTTTTCATATACAACATTTTATTATAAACAATTCACATGGAACAAAGTAATGCCACTCTATAATTTAAAAAATAATAACAAATGACAATAACGTAAATAAACACCATTTGAGGACGAAAATTTTATTTGTACGACGTGTTGTTTGGTTGAGCCCTAACAAGTAAATGACAGACCTGTCGGCAACTGCCAACCACATATAGTATTCATTACCTCCTGCAATATATATGTAAATAGCTTTCTGATATCTGTGTAAAGTCTGTCGAAAACAATGGCTCAATTAGCAAGAAGGTCGTATTTTTCTTTAATTCTACACTTCCTTCTTTTCTGAAGTTATATTTAAACAACCGAAGAATTACAAACACCTTCTCGTGTGTGTGTGTGTGTGTGTGTGTGTGTGTGTGTGTGTGTGTGCGTGCGTACATGTACGCACATCACCCTTTGGATCCACGCCTGCATAGGCACTGACTCAGAACTACCTCTGACGTTAGTGATCAATTAAACAAACGAAGGCCGACTACCTTCACCTCCTCTTCCCTCCTCCCACTACTCCACAACTAATACTCCTCCTCCTTCTCTTCCTCCTCCTCCTCCTCGTGCGCAGGAACAAGAGCTCGCAATCGCGCCTGCGCTTGGGCCAGCAGCTCGGGGAGCGCCTAGCGGGTTTGGCCGTGTCTCCTCACACCAACGAGATCTACGTCACAGGAAGCGACTCGTGCAAGTAAGGACAAGTTAATCATCCTTGTTAGATGCCCGTAGCAATATACATACATATATACATATGCAAGTACATTATGCACATACATGTAACAAAGAGAAGACTTAAGTCGTGAATGAAAATATAGAGACATTTCTTTAAAGTTTGAAGCCAAGACTGCTTTCGCTCTTCGAAAAAAAAAAAAAAAAATCATCTAACTATTGATACATGTATGTCGTGTCAAACCCCAAGTACACACACACACACACACATATATATATATATATATATATATATGTGTGTGTGTGTGTGTGTGTGTGTGTGTGTATGTGTGTGTGAGCGGTAGCGCGCGTGTGTAAAACCGGGGAAATAATTCATTCGTCAATGTTCATGTGTATAATGTTCCAATGAGTTTTAAAGTATAAATTATTCGAAAAGCACAAAGAGTAGTGCTGGCTTCAAATATGAAGAAATACTTTTCATATTTTCATTCTCCAACTAAGTCTGTGGTTTTACTTATTGCCAGATATTATTCGTGTAAAATTGATAACCTTGAGAAGTTGTTTTCCTAGCAGTGTGCGTGTGTGTGTATATACACATGTGCACATACACACACACATGATCCATGCATGTATAAATTTCTCTTTGTATGCACTAGGTATATAAATCCACAGACTTGTATGATTTAAATCTAGATTTAAATCTAGGAAACAATCTCCTTCGTCAGCAACATTGTACGAAACCTGAAAAAAAAAAATACAACAAACGAAAGATCTCATTCTTTTAATTTTTACTAATTGCTACAGTTTCTCTATTTATCTATTTGTTTGTCCATTTAGTGATTCAGTTTATCTTAGTGATTAATTTAACATGAAGCGACGAGGTCCTCACGTTATCTTTGGATGAAATATTTGTTGTTGCAAGTGCCATTCATATTAATACGAATACAAAGACTTACGAATTTATATATAAACACAATACAATAAAGACTTAATTAGGAATAAGAAAAGAACGTTATACTGTGTTTAATCACCCTCGCTGCCTTAAAAAAAGAAAAAAAAGAAAAAAAAAAGAGGGTATTTGGAACTGAACTACGGCACTCACTAAAGTTCTCGTCTGTCCTTCCTCCTCATCTAGGGTCTTCATCTTCGACCAGAGTGGTCGACAGGTGGGCAGCTTCGGCTCCCGAGGTCATGGCGACGGCCAGTTCCTGTGCCCCATCGGGATCGCCTTCAGCCTCGTCTCGAGGGAGATCTTCGTCACAGGTGGGTCTCCTCTTTGCTCCTGGACCATTCCCACGTCCCTTTCCATCCCGGATGAAAATAAAAATTCTCCTTTTATTCTTTCTTCCTGCAGCCAGGCGATTTTATTTGTATTCTTAATTCACTAGCTAGATTGTGTTGTCTATCCTATCCTACCCCCAGGTGAATGAAGTTCTTCTACCCAACGAAATGCAAGTTCACCTGCATTCTAAATGTTGCTAACCTTCTCCGACCCTAGCACCCTTGTGGTCAATTCTAGGGGGTCTAGCACCCCGTAACTCTGGTTAACAGCTGATTACTAGAAGGATAAAGGAAACCGAAGCACTTCCCAGCAGCCCCTAAAATATATTTCAGCACCCCCTAAAATCTTCCTGCACCCCTTAAATATATTTCTGCACCCCCTAAAATTAATTCCAGCACTCCAGGTTAAGAAGCGCTGAACTAGATTGTGTTATCAATCCTATCCTTAATCCAAGCGATTTTACTTGTACCCTCCGTGACACTAACTAAACATTACTTTCAAACTGATCCTGCCGCAATGTGATTTTATTCATATTCCCAACGACACGGACTACATTATAATATCGATCTCATTCTTGCGTTCTCTCCTCTTGGAGACGCATGTGGGCTTCTGTTGACCTCGTCCTGAGTTCTCTCTTCTTTCAGACAAATGGAAGCACTGCATCAACGTCTTCGACACTGAGGGACACTTCGTGAGGCAGCTCGGCCGCAAAGGCAAGGGCTTCGGGCATTTCGCCGCTCCGGAGGGCATCGCCACAGACCGAAATGGCAGGATCTATGTGGCTGACACGTGCAATGACCGGGTGCAGGTACGACCCCCACCCCTACCCATGACTTTGTTTAACATTTGTGAAGTTTTGTTAAGAGTATTTCTATGTTAAATATTATCATAGCTATTGACTATAATGACCCCACCTCCCCTTATGATTTTGTTAATATGTTAAACTTTTATTTATTTATTTAATCATTCAATGTTAAATCTTATCACAGCTATTGACTATAGTGACTCCACTTTCCCCTATGATTCTGTTAATATTTGTTAAACTTTTGTTTATATTTAATTTTTTTTAATGTTATATCTTATCATAGCTATTGACTATTGTGAGATGGTCTAGGTACGATCTCCCTACCCTTATGATTTTGTTAACACACGTTAAACTTTTGTTTGTATTTAATTTTTTCAATGTTAACTGTTATCACGTCCAGGTATGACCCTCCCATGTTTTTATTAAACTATTGTTAAATTTTAGAAAGGGAAACTCCACTCCCCATGATTTCGTTAACACTTGTTAAACATTTGTTAAGATTTGTTAGCATTTTTAAGGTTAACCCTAGTCACAGCTATTGACTATGAGTAAGTACATTTGCTCTAGTTGCCGCCATGTGATTTTATTACGTCAGTATGAGTCTCGATTGATTGAGAGGTCCTTCAGGCCGGGGGTCGTCACCTCAGCTAGTGAGTTTCTCGTGAGTCTTTCTTCAAGAGTATAGGGACACAGGTTCGGTCAATGTATCCGAACATATGGAGGGAAAGTTAGTAGCTTCAGCTGACGTTCAGTGCCTCCTGGTGTTAGCCCTCCACCTACTACTTGACCTCACATGTAAAGTTACTGTAATCAATTGCTGTAATTAAATATTATAATTAGCAACTTCACTAGTCACAACTTATGATGGATCTTAGGGTTCTGGTATCCAAAGAAAAGGTCTCGGGTTAATCCTTAAATTTCCTAATCGGCTTAAATATTTCATCATGGTTGACGCTAAATGGAAACTTCCTTTACACAAAAACTTTATGAGCTCTTCCGACCTCTACTGACCTGTTCTGACTTCGTTCTAGACGCCTTCTATAACCTTTTGACCTGTTCTGACCTCATTCTAGACCCCTAATAGAACCTTCTGACCTCGTTCCGTAGATCCTGGACAACGACGGCGTCTTCCTGAAGGAGATGGGGATCATCAACTCGGAGACCCTTCGTGATGGTCACCGCTACACGAAAAGCGAGTTCACGGAGCCCACGGGCGTGGCCGCGAGCCTCGACGGGTCCAAGATCTACATCGCTGACGCCGGAAACCATCGCGTCAAGGTAAGCCATCGTCGTCATCGTCGTCTTCGGAGCCACCGAAATGACGTCATTCTTTAGCTCCGCCCCTCTCCTGCGCGCGTGTGGATAGATTTTCTGTACTTCTGAGTTGCATTTCTATGATAGTAGCAAGACCGGGTATGTCAGTCCATTAGCCATTTGGAGTCCACTGCTAGACAAAAGACTTCCCCAATATCTGCCACATCAATTGCTATACAATGGCCTCTTTTTTGCCACAGGTGTTCACGGAGGAAGGGACCCGGGTGCTGATGTTCGGTTCCCGGGGCCAGCACAAGGGCCAGTTCGACAGCCCAGAGTGTATCGCCGTGGACCAGGATGGCTTCATCCTGGTGGGGGATTCGGGCAATGGGCGGGTCCAGGTCTTCCGCCCTAACGGCAACTTCGTCAGGTAAGCTGCAGGGGTGGGTGATGTCTCCAACTGATATGTCATGATTATATATATATATATATATATATATATATATATATATATAATATATATATAGATATATAATATATATATATATATATATATATATATATATATATATGCATATCATTCAGCCCAAGGAAACCCCTGGAGGCGTTAGGTGCCACCTAGCGTAGCTCCAGAATTTAAATGAATTGATTTGATGTATTTAATTTTCCTCTATCTTGTTTTATACTATTTCTATTTCATTTAATTTTTCAGGACAAGGAGCAGTTAGGCGCCTCTTGGCGTAGCTCCTGAATCTAATTCTATTTTGATTTAATGTACTTAATTTTATTTTGCTCTATCTTATCTCATTTTTATTTTACTTTATTTTTCAGGTACTTCGGGACGAAAAGCAACAAGAAGGGCGAGTTCGGTTGGGTCTCTGGCATCGCCATTTCCCGAACTCTGGACGTCGTCGTGTCTGACTTCAAGAAGAGCAGAGTCTCTGTGTTCTAACCACTTCCCCAACAAAGTGACAGACCTTATCAACTTCATTCTGGCTAAGGACAGACGATATCATGCAGTTTAATGGACGGATTCTGGTTTTCAAGGGTCTCGATCGATTGGGGGCCACGTTCAACCAAGTGTCCGGCCCCTCGGCTGCAGGGAATCGTCTGTCTTCAGCCTTAAGGCAAAGTTTGTCACTGTGTTGGTTCAAAGGAGACTAAAAACTTCTTTTTTTTGTGAATGAAACTATAGTGACCGTAGAAGCAATTTTTCGGGACGAATTTTGAAGATACATTTAATACAATGTGTACAAATTAATCTTGTAGGGTGATGAAAATTCCGTGTGGGTGAGAACCCATAGACTCAAAAATCTGCATGAAGATAGATAAGTTTCATTAGAGAATATATAAGGAAATGATCGAAACAGTATATTCTCCTTATTGAGAAACAGAAAAAAAAACGACGAAATTAGGTGAAAAGAGAAGACTAATAATTACCGTAGTATAGAACGACGTTAGAAATGTCTTAATTTTCTATATATAATCCTCAACTAATGTATACCAAACCGGAAGAGTTGCCTTCATTCATTACGCAAAAGAGCAAATCAAGAGAGATGTACCAAATAGTTTTACTTTAACAAAACAAAAATATAACAACGTCGGAAAATAACAGGCATGATGATAAGATGAACTAAGTTTGATACTGTTTCTGTAATAGTGATTTTTTTTTTTTTTTTTTTTTAAGCCAACTAAAATCCCATCCGCGCGCGGGGTGCCCCAGGGGTCAGTCTTGGCGTCCTTACTTGTGACGTCACGGCAACTCTTCTCCATTCCAACCTGTGATATCCATTCCGGCGGGCCTTAGAAGTGAAGGAGCAGTACCACCATTGCCACCACCATCATCACAGTTACTTCCACTGTTGCCAGTTACCACATTCATTACCAACAACACCACAACTGCTACCATAACTGGCATGGTCACACACAAAAACATGCGCTTATCTTAACACTGCAGGGAGATCCCATCTCGCCAGCCACGTAGTTAATGTATAGAATAAACTTCCTATAAATGTGATGGAACATGGTACAGCTCCTGTACGATTCAGTGACATAATCACCTAAACAAAATGCTTTAATATATGCAACATGTTTCTTGTTTACCTGTCTGTTTGTGTTCAGTTATTCCTCAATGTTTTCCTGCATCCGACTTCGTTATGGACCGAAAGGTCTATTGCCAGCCTCGTGCTTTGCCATTGCAACATATTGCAATTATAAGAAAACACACAAACCTAAAGAAACAAAACAAGGTAACGTCTGCTCCTTCACATCTGCGCCCTGCTCTTGTTATTAATTCTCTGGCTTGTGTGTGTGTGTGTGTGTGTGTGTGTGTGTGTGTGTGTGTGTGTGTGTGTGTGTGTGTGTGTGTGTGTGTGTGTGTGTGTTGATCATAGTGTTAGCGACTAGAAATAAACTGTTGCGTAGTGTAGGCCCCGTTTTAGTGTGAAAAAAAGTTGCCAGTAAATGGCGATATATGAAGACGGTGAAGCTTGATATTGTCCATACATTTCTTTACAAAATAATAATAATAATAACTTGCCGTCTTTCAATACGTAAATTCCTCCTTTAATGACGAAAAGTTGTATATAATGTTTTAACAGAGGGAAACTAAATTTACTCTTCCAACATGGTGACTAACGAATATATTTTCTTTTGGTTAATAACAGACGATTTTATCAGCACTTAAGGACCAAATGGTCTCTCTACAAACAAATCCTATTCCGTCCCGTATCTTTCTTTCGTTGAATAAAATCATCTGGCCCAACCAGAACAAAATATATGAGTCTCGTCACTGGATTAGATCGATTTTGAGTTTCAACAACCCAAAAATGGTGAAAAGATTCCACATTAGCCTCCAAAATGTTTCCCAACAATTTGTTCCAATATAATCAGTATATATAACCGTGAGACAGATTTATATTTAACACGAATTTCCTAAACCAGTTTGCGCAAGATACCATAGACACAACACTGATGTTATGTGGCTCAACCCGTTAGCCAGAGTTCGTCTTGGCTAATGCTAAATGGTCAGGTTTCTACTTTGTCACACGCCTGCCCTCTTCTTCACAACCCTCGACTGAACAAAATCACCTGAAGCTAACCAGAACAACATCAGTTAGGAACGTCTCCACCCCATTCTTGAACGAAATTTTGGGGTCCAAACAACTCTGAACCCTATTTCCTCCGATCCTAAGTCTGATACTATATACTCAACCACTTTAGGCTCTGGAAATTCGTTTAAGAATATGAATATAAGAATTGCTGTGGTGTAAAGTACACAACGCTACTGAGGCAATGTAGGGATTGTGTAACTCAGACAGCACTGCTTGTTGCAAGCTGATTGTGTGCAACATA
>NC_134803.1:47145107-47160107 GCF_046742065.1 Oratosquilla oratoria | reverse complement strand
TTTTTTTTTTTTCCTATTGTAAGTTACAATGACGAGGCAAGCCGACAGGAGACCTTTCGCTCCATAATGAGGACGCATGCAGAAAAATATGAATAAGCAAATAAATACAAAATTAAATAATTTGATATATATACACAAATTAAAAATAAACAAATAAATCAAACCAAATAATAATATACAATTAAAATAATAGAAACAATAAAGAGGAAAGAAAGAGGATTACAACATTTTGCTTACTACCGGACGGTTTTTGTCCGTGGATTCTTAATCTTTTTCAGTGCCTGTGCCTCTTGATATCTCAGACAATTTTGTCGTACCCTCATCCAATAAAGATACAATGCAAACATATAAAAGCTATTAGTGATACAAACGTGTAAAAAAAAAATTGTTAAGCACTGACTTTAAAAAAAGTAACCGAGACGATTATAGTAAGAGAACAATTAGGAAAATATATGTTTTGCTTTCTCATGGTAAATATACCGTACCATTGCACTGGCTATCATGTCTCGTACCCCCAGGTTAAGAACCATGGCAGTAGAAAGAATCCCCTAACTCCTCTCCCTCCCTACCGTCCTCTCCTGAAATGATAAAAATAATGACTGATATATAATGCGAGTGTGTGCGCGTGCGCGTGCGCGCGTCTTCGGCCCGGACGAAGCAACATCTTAACCATAACAACCTCTAAACTATGAAAAAGCTAATTAACATTGTTAATTGTAAAGCGATGCCACAGTCATCCGATCTTGTTAATCAGAGTCAAATTTCCATTTCACGGCTTTGGTGAAAATGCAGCTCCCTTTTCGCCGGCTGGTGTCAAACACAGATGCTCCATCCAGTGTTCACCATGGCGAAAAGTGTTGATTAATACAGTAGTTCTGGTTTTGGAACGCTACTCATTTTTCACCGAATATGTTTCTATTGTTGCGTTTTTCTTTTCCTTTTTTTTTTTTTTTTTTTTTTTTTTTTAATGGGTCCACAACATACATGCAGATGTATCGGTCACACTGGCATTTCATAACTAAGATTGGGTTGTAGAATTGCATTGTTTTTTTTTTCAATAATTCGGTACATCACGATAAAAAGAACCCAGACGTAATCCTGGGCACATTTCGAAAAGACCAACTTGCTGGGCTTTGATTGGACGTAAGATCAAGGCCAAGACGGAGAGAGCGTGACAAAGACCTATCGTACATTGTAACGAACATTTATCTATTTTCTATTTAAGTTATTTGTTCATTTATTTAAGAAAACTCACCATCCCACTATCACGAAGTGAGAAATCCACTGGTAGGGCAAGCCCTGTCAGTTATGGCAAACCGCTGGATTTTTTAGGCCGATGTTTGGGTCGCCTCCCCGCCCGTTCACTTATCAATTCTATTTATTTGTTTATTCAATCTACTTACTTTCATTTAAGTATTATCATTATTATCAGCAGAAGCAAAAGTAGTAGTATCATTATTACTATTATCATTGTTATTATTATTATTACTTACAATTTCCTAATCATACCCCCAGATGAATTCGGCACTCCCCCTCCACCTCCCACTTGAAAGTCGGCCTCCGAGTGAATGACGTGGAGGATCAGGTAATCGAGGGGAAGACTGTGAGAGGAGAGACAACCCTTTAGCTACATTATACGATATTAGTATTTATTTAGGTTGCCGCCAGGCGATATTATTCAGCTGAGGGATGACCCCTTGGCAGAGAAGGTTAATGTGGATAACGTGGTTACAGTGTCTGGTGGATGTGGAAAAGTAAGAAATTAAAAGCAAACAAATATAGTAACTAAATAAATAAAGATAAATAAATTAATTGATAATGATAAAATAGAAATATACAAATAAATAAATAATGATACACTTGAAATAGATAAATATTTTAGATAAGAAGATAAAGAATAAATAAATAAGCGGATAATGTAGAATAAATCTAAGACGACGGGGGTTACATGAAAATGGATAAGCTAAACGGGAAGGGAAGAAAATAAGTAAAACTGAAATTGTCAAACAAGATTGTATAAGGATTGTAGAAAGAGATAAAAAGAAAATAGATAAGAGAGAGAGAGAGAGAGAGAGAGAGAGATACATAGAGAGATATATAGAAAGGGATAGATAAATAGAGATATTGAGAGGAAAGAGAGAGAGAGAGAGAGAGAGAGAGAGAGAGAGAGAGAGAGAGAGAGAGAGAGAGAGAGAGAGAGGTTTAAGAAAAAGACTCGTCACCTCTACACAAGGTTACTGGCATTGTAAAAAGAAGGCTCAGGTGCAAAAATACACAAAAAGACGCGAGGCGAGGACACGGGAATAGATCTGATCAGGAGGCAAACATATTACGGCAAACCTTTGTGGAGACACATGTAAACACACATCCACACCTACACATATACATTCTCTTTCCTCTCTCTTCATTCTCTTTCTTTTTCTCTCGTCTGACAACATCTCCATTCTGACATGAAAGCGGAGGGAAGAAGAGACGGCGAAAGTAATATATAGAAAATGAAAGAAAAAGATGGAGTACAAGAAGGTGCAGAAAGACAAATGTAAGAGGAGAGACGAAGATAATGGGAGAGTTAGTGAGAGAGAGGGAGAATGAGAGAGAGACAAGAGGAAGAGATAGAAGGTGGAGAGAGAGATGGGGAGGGGGTGATATGACATATATATTTATATATATATATATATATATCTATATATATATATATATATATATATATATACACACAGAAAGAGAGAGAGAGTTGGGGGAAGAGATAGAATGGGAAGTGAAAGAAGGGGAGAGAAATAATAAGGGGGTGATATAATATGAGAGAGTGAGTGAGTGAGTGAGAGAGAGAGACAGAGAAAGATTGGGGAGAGGAGGAGGGAGAAGAAAAGGAGGAGGAGGAGGAGGAGGAGGAGGAGGAGGAGGAGGAGGAGGAGGGTGATACAATGGGAGAGAGTCTGCACTGGTGGGAAGATTAGGGATGAGCTGAAAGGGGATGTGCCCTGTGAGAGAGAGAGAAGTCGAAGGAAGGATGGGAGCGGGACGGAAGGACAGGAAACTTGGGATGAAAGGGATTCGGAAAGGAGGTGGGAAGAAGGGGATGGGAGGAAGAGGAGGAGAGGAAGGAAGAGGAGAAGAAGGAGAAAGAGGAGGAGCAAAAGGAGGAGGAAGGACTGGGGGTATAGGGGGCTGGAAGATGAAGAAGAAGAAAATAAAGAGAAGGATAAGGAGTAGGAGGAGGAGGAAGACGAGGAAGATAAATAAGAGGCTGAGGATGAAATAAAAGAAAATAAGAAGAGAGAGAAGGAGATGGAAAAGGAAGAAGGAGGAGGAAGATGTGGAGGTGGAGGGGAAAGAGGAGGAAGAGGTGGAGAAAAGAATAATAGATGAAGGGGAAGATAGAGACAGATAGCGAGAAAGAGAGAGACAGACAGAAAGGAAGAGGTGAAGGAAAGAAGAGGAGGAGGAAGAAGAGGAGGAAGAGGAGGTCGAGGGCGCGTGTCGAACCCATCGGCCATGGACTCATCTCTCCATTGAGGTCGACTACCCCCCTTTCCCCCCCTCATCCCCCCTATTGGCGGTTGATGTGACCGCAGTCGGACGGCCCCCGTAGCGTTCACACGGTCCGCGAACATGAATGCAAACAAACAGAAGCATGTGTAATTGCCCTAGTGAGAGGGTCGTTTAAGCAAAAGGACGTGTAGGCTTAACAGGAAGTTACAGGATAACGGAGAACGCCAACGTATGCGGGAATATAATATGTGGAAAAATCGGTAAACGTATATTCCATGCACATGTGAATAAAAATATGAGTATAATTCTTTATCTCTATGTTCCATCCATGTATTGTCCTGTGCACGTACACATACAAATAACCACCCCACACACATAAAGATATACATAAACGCACATACACATACACACACTGACACACACACACATGTACACATATGAACACACACACATAAGATATATATAAATGCACATACACATACACACAGACACACACACATGCACACACATGAACACACACACACACACATGCAAACACATACACATGAACGCAAATACACATACACACAGACACACACACACACACATGCACACACATGAATGAATACACACACACATACACATGCACACACACACACAAAATATACACACACATATAAACATACACACTCACATGCACATACACTCATACACATGAACACACACACACACGACAATCCTGACAGCATTACTGTTTCTGTCCTCAATGTACCGTTTGACCACTTCCCAGATTTCTTCGTTCATCATCAGATTCCCACAATGGACGGTATCACTAGACATCGTTCTCGTGCGCGGGGGTCACGTTGTGGCAAGGTGTCCAGCAATAACTATTTGTCCCCATTTCTTATTTATTCATTTGTCATTATCATTATCTTTCTATAGTTTATAAGCACTCTCACAGCAGCTAAAGACAATTTATGCCTTTATTCTAGCTGCCGCCAGACGATTTTTTCAGGCAAGTTAAACACCATTGTTGGGCAAATGACTAAAATGATTTTTCTTCCAATTGTAATCTATAATATTATCATGGCCGCCACCAGGCGATTTCATTCAGATAAAAGAATCCCCACACCTGTGTAGTGAAGGTGTTAGGCCCTGTTCACACTAGCGGTTTGAACCGCGCGGAAACCGTGGCGGTACCGCAGAGTCAAGGACAAACTGCTTGGGTGTGTGTAAACGCCTCAACTGACTTACATTGTAATTGAACCACCGTGTTCAAACCGCGGCGGTTCACACCGTGTGAACAGGGCCTTAAACATTGTTTTCTGTGTCGTCTGGTGATTCTATTACACTGAGGGGTCTGTCACCACTTGAAATAATTTCTATTTCGTCCACTATTTCGTAACTGTGACATGATAACCTTGTAAGCACGATGAATTTGTGATCTTTAATGAGGACCAGTGCCAAGGTACCACCTCTTCCGCTCACCCCCTCTTGTACTCATCAATACTCCCTCTCTTCTCTTACTTACTCTCCTCCATTCATATTATACTCCCTCCTCACTCCCCCCAACCACTCCAGCTATACTTCGCTTACCTAAACGGATTTGAAGGTTATCATTAATTCTGGTTTGCATTTCTCAGATTTTACTGAATCATTGTGTTTTATCATTAACTGTTTTAAGTGAAAAAGTGTGAATAATGTCTCAAACTTACAAACCAGAACATAACTTAAACACACACACACACACACACACACACACACACACACACACATATATATATATATATATACATATATATATACATATATATATACATATATATACATTTATATATATATATATATACATATATCTATATATACCTATATATATATATATATATATATACATATATATATATGTATATATATACATATATATATAATATATATATATACATACATATACATATATGTATATATATATATATATATATATATATATATATATATATATTTCAATTTTTGGATTTTTGGATAACGTGATTGTGCGTTTAAGTTTCATTTTCGGTTTCCGTCTCTTTCCTTTCTCCTCATGAGTGATAGTGATGTCAATGGCATCACTGAGTGCCACTGTGCGAACACGAGCACGCACGGGTACGATCACGCACACACATATATGTACACACACAAACACGCGCACACACATACACACAAACACACGTACATGCACACTCGGTTTGCTGGTGCGGTAGTACCGCACTCGACAGCTAGTTCTGCGATCCGAGTTCGAGTCCAGCCTAGGGCTGAGTGTGTATGTGCGTGTGTATATATATGTGTGTGTGTGTGTGTGTGTGTGTGTGTGTGTGTGTGTGTGTGCGTACGTGTGTATATTTGCATGTGTGCGCGCGTAAGGTTACCCATATAAGCTCAAAACTCTCATCCGGGAGGTTAACAGCTGTCGATCACGAATCTAACACGCGATCCAAGACCGTGGTGAACCACACACACACTTTTTAAGGCCCAATTCCAACCTCTACCATCACCCAATCCATAGTTCTGATCTCTCATCCAGAATGGTAATAGCTGTCGATCACGAGTCCAACATGTGATCCAAGGCTATGGTGAATCGCAAGACCCTCTCAGCAACCAACCCCCTGGTCACGTGATCGAGGCCGCCCACCTGGACACCAGGCAACCCCAAGGACGTTTTCTTTTTCATCCCTCGCTCTCTAGCTGCGCTTAGATGTTTCCACCGTTCCACACCGAGTGACATTTCTCGTTTTATTCTGGCTGACGTCAGGTGATTTTATTCGTCTCTGTGAGACCCTTCTCTTCCCTTCGGTAGTTTAGTCAGTGACGCAGTTTTGAGTTATGAGATAAATAGATAGGTAAATAAATAAGTGAATAGTTAAACATATAAATAGATAAATAAATAAATAAATGTACAAATGAACAAGTAGATAAAAGTAAATAAACAAACAAGTGAATAAATAAATTAATAAATAGTTGACTGAAAATCTAATTCTTTGTTTTTGGTCTTTCTTTCAACACAAACTATGTAGAGCGTTATCATATTGAGAAACCATATTACCCTATTAGTTGAGCACCACGCAGATTCAGCTATATATTTATTCATTTAATTTTCATTTATTTATTCATTTATTCAGCCTCTGTTGGGACCAAAAGCAGAATGCCTACTAGTGGTGATCTTGCGAGACGGACGTCAGAGAGAATCATCTCCCTTGCCACTTGTCTCTAAACCCCATCATCATTCTCACCTCCAGCACTCGGTCTTCGGTGAGGGCTTCGGCCGCAGCAATGCTCCTACCGGCGTAACCTTCTCACTGCAACAATTCTCACGTTATTTTTCCCCTCTCCCCCCTTTTTACCAAATCGTTCCCTTCCCCTCTCATCTCAGGTCCTTCACCTTTCATTCATGCTTTATTCCTCCCCCTTCCCCTCCTTTCCCCTCCCCCTTCCCCCCTTTCCCCTCCTTTCCCCCCTCCCTCGTACCTTCATCCTCCATGGCCCCCCCACCCTCATCCTCTGTTTGCGGAGGGTTTTAAACGTTCCTAAACCCTCAAATCCATTGAGGCAAGTTGCCCTGTTTGCTCTCGACCTCAACTTTCCCGTGTCCACACAAATACACAAAACTATTCTCTAACAGGGGAGAGACCCCGCGAGTGAATAAAATCGCCTGACGGCAACCAGAGGGTTTACCGGGATAGGCTTCACAATTCCACATTGCAAGGCTCAATAGAATTGTCTGACGGTACCCGCAAAGAATATATGAATCATACATAGCAATGGAAAGAATGCATGTATGTATGTATAAGGTTATGTGCATATATATATCTACATATATCTACATATACATATATATATATATATATATATATATATATATATATATATATATATGTATATATATATATATATATATATATATATATATACATGTATGTGCGTGTATATATATATACATACACACACACACACGCTCATATTTATATACAGTACACACACACACACACACACACATACATACATATACACACATTGTATATATATATATATATATATAAATATATATATATATATATATATATATATATATATATATGCATGTATGTGTGAAAGTGCTTTTACGAAGAAATGCCTTTCTATTGGGTTACAACACTTATCAAAATATGTGCGTTAACTCTTTTCCACCTCTTCTCTTACCTCTCTTCCTCTTACTAACGACACTCCCTCCCCTTTCCTCCCCTCACCTCTCCAATGCGTGCACATATCGTATTTTTTTCCGGCTAATGTCGGACTTTACTCAGCCGAAAGAGGAATTTCAGCTCCTAACTTTGGCCGAAACCACCACCTTTGCCCTATACAATCGGGCAGTTAGGACAACTGTAGGTCAAAAGGCGATTATATATAAACACACACACACACACACACACACACATATATATACATCTACACTGAATGGTTCCCAGCGATCAATTGATATTATTCAACCACAAACAACATTTAATTCCATGCCATCGCAATCGAGACTGAAGAATCGCTCGATGGAGACATTTTGTTGGAAATTGAAACGTGGACGAGCCGAGGATTCGAACCCAGCTAACCCGTAACAAAGTTACAGTGACTTAAACCAATGCGCTATCAAGAGAGATATAAGTTGAGTACGATTTTCTTATATTTGTATGCTCGAATTACATACATCTACACGAAATATCGCGTTCAACCCACCTCCGCTATGATATTGCATTTAGCTAGTATGTGCACGTGGGATAGATTATACATCTACACTGAATGGTTCCCAGCGATCAATTGATATTATTCAACCACAAACAACATTTAATTCCATGCCATCGCAATCGAGACTGAAGAATCGCTCGATGGAGACATTTTGTTGGAAATTGAAACGTGGACGAGCCGAGGATTCGAACCCAGCTAACCCGTAACAAAGTTACAGTGACTTAAACCAATGCGCTATCAAGAGAGATATAAGTTGAGTACGATTTTCTTATATTTGTATGCTCGAATTACATACATCTACACGAAATATCGCGTTCAACCCACCTCCGCTATGATATTGCATTTAGCTAGTATGTGCACGTGGAATAGATTATACATCTACACTGAATGGTTCCCAGCGATCAATTGATATTATTCAACCACAAACAACATTTAATTCCATGCCATCGCAATCGAGACTGAAGAATCGCTCGATGGAGACATTTTGTTGGAAATTGAAACGTGGACGAGCCGAGGATTCGAACCCCGCTAACCCGTAACAAAGTTACAGTGACTTAAACCAATGCGCTATCAAGAGAGATATAAGTTGAGTACGATTTTCTTATATTTGTATGCTCGAATTACATACATCTACACGAAATATCGCGTTCAACCCACCTCCGCTATGATATTGCATTTAGCTAGTATCCCACGTCCCACGTCCACGTGCACTTCCTACACTCCTCCACTTTCTGCCCTTCCACCTCCCCTTACCTCCCTCTCCTCCCCTCCTTTTTCTCCTCTCACCTCTCCTCATCCTCCCTCTTACCTCCTCCTCCCCTCTCCCCTTTCAAACTACCCTCTCATTGAAACCGACCAGTCATAATGAGTCCTTATCAAGACCTGAAATCTGATTGGTCAAAAAGATACCGCCATTACGTCAACAGAGCCCCTCATCGAACCATTGTCGTTACCGTTTACCACAACGATAGCGACGACTTAATCGCTTCCACGGTCGGAGTGATGGAGGAGGTGATAATGGAGGTGGGAGGGGGAGGGGGGAGCGGGGGGAAGTGGGGGAGAAGTTGGTGGAGAGAGAGGAAAAAGTGACGTCTGGCGGGGGTGAGTATAAAGATGGAGAGATAAGACGATTGTGGTGGAGACATTGACTTGTTGGTGGGAGAAGACCGTGGGAGAAAAGAAAATATGAGAAAATCAAAACAGACGCCGAAACGGGAAACAAAGACGACTGGGATAATGATAATAATAACAGCAATAATAATGATAACGATAAAAATAATAACGATATCAGTAACGAAACAATATAATGAAGTAATGCAGTAATAGCAACAAATAGATTGATTATAATAATAATAATGATAATAATGTTGATAACAATAATAATAACAATAATTATAATGATAACGAAATAATAATAATTAAGATAAAGCAATGCAATAATAGTAATATATTATAAATATAATCAATTATAATGATGATATTGAAACAATGTAATAATTATAATAATAATAAAATAAATATAATAATAATAATAACTAATAGCAACAACAACAATAATAATGATCATAATAGTCCTACCTGTAACGAAACAATATAATGAAATAATGCAATAATAGCAACAAGTAAATGATTCAGAAAAATCACAGCACAATGTAATGGGAAACCCCTTCTGTACCGTGTGGCACTTTCATTTTTATCCTGACTGCCGTCAGGCGAATTAATTCATGTCCGTGGCAAAACACACACACACACATATATATATATGTATATACATATATATATATATATATATATTCGTGAAGTAAGGAAGCAGGTTTTATTTGATGCATGTAGAATTAAATACGACAGCATTCTGACAATTATTCAACCTGAGACATCGCTACATTGAGGTCCCCTCTCCCCCTCCCCTCCCACCCCCCACTCCCCCACCACTCAGACGATCAGCCAGACTCCGTAATGGGAACTCGGATAGCAGTTTATGTATTTAAACCTTTCTCTCTCTCTATCATTTGTACTATCCTTGTAGACGTAAGTAATAACTCTCGTTATATATCTTTTGTTCTACCTGTATATTTGTATTTGTATTTTTGTAATTGATTTTGTAACTTATATGTACCAACATTTGTATTCATTATTGCAGAAATTTTGTCAATCCTGATGATGTCTCTTTGAAGACGAAAGCTCGAGAATATTAAATGGAGAACTATGGAGAACTTGTATCAGCTCACCCTACAACTGGAAAAAAGTTGATAAGACAAATAGAAAACATTAAGAAAAAGTTGAATAATTGTCAGAATGCTGTCGTATTTAATTCTACATGCATATATGTATATATATATATATACATATATATATATATATATATATATGTATATATATATATATATATATATATATATATATATATATATATTTGATCCGTGACAATTTTATACAGCCAAAGAAGTGAAGCAAATCTGGTCATGTGATTGGGGAGCGTGCCGCTGGTCCACAGGGGTGTCACGAAAAGTGAAGTTAGACCCTTTTCTTATGGTTATCGCAAGAACGATTTCAATCAGGTTGTGGTCACACACACACACAATCCAATTAACTTCTGGAATAACTGGGTAGTTTTGTAACATTTCTACGGACCAGTCACGCAGTACTCATTCATGAATGAAGACTGGCCTCCACTAGCTTGTCACTTTAAATCGTTATCATCCCGCCTCTGTTCTATTCTCCTTACATTTCTGCTTGATCTCCTATGATCCCACCTCATTATGTGTTGTCCCTTAACTTTTTTTTTTTTAACCGCTGTGGGAGACCCCACAGGCTCTTTCGACAACCGTTAAACCGCTCAAGTCGACACACACATTTCTTCTACCTGCCGCCAGGCGATTTTATTCAACCGAAGGAAACAGGTGCGACAGCCTAGTTCCTCTCCACTTTCCCATCGATCTCCCAATGTTCCTGCGGAGACATAACCTTTCCTCACACGGGGCATGGGCGAAGCCTGGGTATCCAACCCAGGCACAGGACCCAGGGTTTTCCTATCCCAATCCCCTCCCGCTCTCTCTCTCGAGCGCCCAATCCACCCCACGATCAGCTAAATCTGTCCGCAAGTACCCGCAAAATCCCATTGATATTCATGACATATTGCTCCGCTCTCGAGGACTTGCCCGCCCTTGGCTGTCTTCGTCGTCTTCTAGAAAGGAAGAACTCTGGATGTTGTTTTATATAGCTCTGCCTCCCACCCAAGTGGACTACAAACTTGATCAGCAAGAGTAATTACACGGGAGGATCTGTTGGTGATAACTGTCGTGGACATCGCTATAACGGGGTCGGTCACACGTGCGGTTGACAAGCGATTTCACGCAAAGTTGAATGGAGCGGACTGTTAGTGTTTTGTCCGTGGGAGGCGGTCGGCGGCCGGAACACCAAGCGGACACACGAGCCCCTTCCTTCCTTCCTTCCTTCCTTCCCGCCCAAACTCCCCTAAGCTTCCCCAAACCAAATCTGAAAGCCTCAGACCATTGATGCACTTTATGGGACACTAAGACTTTTCGCAAATCGAGAATGTAAACTACTAATTCCCTCTAAACCTGTCGTGGTCACAATGGAATCTTATTTGTCTGTGATGGGCGAGGCAGAAGCTTTTGTTGGCTCCTTGTCGTCGCTTCGGAAGATTCGTCGGCTCCCAATGCGCGCGCACACGACCGCAAACTATTTCTTTCTTTCAGTTGTTTTGAAGATCATTCATATTACAAAGAAATTTATATTCAGAATAATTACCAATATCAGATTAAAAATTGCATTTTGATGATGATAAACGAAACCAAGAAACGAAATGATATCTCAAATTATATATATATATATTATATATATATATATATATATATGCTTTCTATTAGTCTGAAGATGTAATATACGAAAGTACTTACTGTCTACAAATTTTCATTATTCTGTGGTTATTTTGCACATTATATATATATATATATATATATATATATATATATATTATATATATATATATATATATATTCTTTATATTAGTCTGAAGATTTTATATAAGAAATTACTTTCTGTCTACAAATTTTCCTTCTTCTGTGGTTATTTTGCATATATATATATATATATATATATATATATATATATATATATATATACACATATGCTAATCAGAACATGGGTACGTGTGTTCACTTATGGAAAGTAGACCACTTGGAATAAAGAAATAACGAAGCAGAGCGCTTTCGTATATTACATCTTCAGTGCAAAAAGATGTAATATACGAAAGCGCTCTGCTTCGTTAGTTTCTTTTTCCAAGTGGTGTACTTTGCATATATATATATATATATATATATATATATATACATATATATATATATATATACACACACACACATATATATATATCACACACACACACACACATATATATATATATATATATATATATATATATATATATATATATATGCACACACACATGGAACTATACACAAAGGTAATATAATCACCCATTTTTCTGTGACTTAAGATTGCTAGACACTTGAACATGGAAATGACAATGGAAGGTCGCAAGGCACAAGCTACAGTAATTCAGTTATACTCTGAGTACCATTTGGTACATCGTAATTTTTCTTTCAATTGATTACTTGTTATTTTATTCATCTAAAGAACGTTCATACTTTGGTACTTTTTTTAAGATTGTGCATATCAGTATGCTTTCAACATACAGTTCATAGTTATATTAATAGTATTCCTGTGATTCTTCCTCCTATCAGTTTCGTCATATGTCCTTTATTATCTATCATTACTTCCACCGATCTTCCTTTC
Organism: Oratosquilla oratoria; assembly: GCF_046742065.1. Lineage (NCBI taxonomy): Eukaryota > Metazoa > Arthropoda > Malacostraca > Stomatopoda > Squillidae > Oratosquilla > Oratosquilla oratoria. Next base: position 47,147,075 of record NC_134803.1, on the reverse strand, counting down.
ATATTTTCCCTGCAATTTTTTTTTCGTATGCTGTACATTCCAGTAATCAGTTTTAGGTTTCTTACGTTCTCTTCTGTGTCAACCATAATATAAGCCCGATTTCTTTGGTTTTATCTCAGCTTTGATCGACAAAATATTATCCTATTTGTGCATTATCAGTATATCTTGGTCATTTCTGCACATTTCTGAGCCATATTTTATGTTAACATCTATTTCTTCAGGTACCGTTTATGTATTTCTACAACCTTGAATAACGTATATATATTTTCTTCTTTCAATTCCTCTGCTATTTAATTATTTTTTGCTTCGTCCAATCTTATTCTGAGCAATATCTTATCTCTATCAAATTAATGTGTATATATATGCATACATATGTACATATATATACATATATATATATATATATATATATATAATATATATATATATATATATATATATATACATACACGTGCATATACATGTGCGTATTTTGTGTATGTGTGTGTTCACGTGCACGCGCGCGCACACTGGAGTGTGTTTGACAACATCCCATACAGCGAGAGACGCACATTTCCATACGGCGCTGTATATGCGAGCCTACATTTCCATAGGGGGCCATTCAGACAAGAGAAGATCCTTGACACGTGGAACCGAATCTGTCTGTAAATTGAACCAACACGAGGAGAATGGTGCCAACATGATCAAGTTGCGTGCCCCTATGGTTGTCAGGTGTGCCAACATGGCCCTCAAGTCCACAATTTGACACCACTTGCCCTCCACTTTTTCCTCCACCCTTCGTTTTGTCCACTTAACATATGTTTTATGTAATTCAGATGTACTCGTGGTCGCTTGGAGTTGATTATGATTGAGGTTTTTTCTTTATAGATGAAATGATCTTTCCATATGAAATAAATTTATTATTTTTTCATATTAATTCCTTTCGTGCCTGGTAGCACTTTCCCTTTTCATATAACTGTCGCCAGCATATTCTATTCGTTTCTGTAGCGAACCATTCCCTTGTGGGTGACATTTTTTTATTCTGGCTACCGCCAGGTTATTTTATTCGTCTGAGAATGCAGGGGGATCCGGCTTCCTCTTTCAATTAACTCCTTCTTTACCGGATGGTACTTTTCATCTTGCTCTGGCTGCCGCCCGGTGATTTAATTATTTTCTGTGGCGTCCCTTCGGTAGCAAAGAGCTTAATGAATCCCTTGAATGCTAACGTTTTGAATTATTTTCAAACACATTTTTGAACCTCAATTCGAATTTCTTAAAAGATATAATAATGACAATGACAATCATAATAATAATAATAAATAAATGAATAAAGAAAAAAAAATCTGAAGAGCTGGAAGGGTTTAGGATCTACCAACTCTAAACTAGTAATCAAACTATGTTTATTCAGTTGAGGGGGTTAAAGCTTCCCTAAATAACATCTTCGGTATCGTGGCACACCTTACAGGATTTGTTCTGGCTAACGGCAAATTATGTGCTGAGTCAAGAACCTCGCGCTGAGGGTCAGACTAAGAGTCCGCCTCAGTCTTAGTAATCTTCTCCTCTAACACGATTAGGTTAGGTTGGGTTAGGTCAAGTTAGGTTAGTCCATTACAATTGTTCCGTTGTCGGAGAGGAAACCCGTTCGGAAAGAATTGTATATGTAATGTGTTCCGACTTGTAATATATGTAACGTATTCCGACTTGTAATATATGTAATGTGTAATATATGTAATATGTAATGTAATATATGTAATGTGCAATGACTTGTAATATATGTAATGTGTATATGTAATGTGTTCCGACTTGGGGGTAGACAAAGGAGACCCGTTAAGAAAGAACTGTATTTGTGGTCCGATTTGAGGTAGACAACTGGTCTTCGCTGCTTCTTCGGTCGTCCTCGCGAATGCTATTGGATGTCCTCCTCTCCAGTGCAGATGGCTTCCGTAGTGCCGCTGCCATTGTTTACAAGAAGAAGTAGAAGAAGTGGAT
>NC_134803.1:47135107-47140107 GCF_046742065.1 Oratosquilla oratoria | reverse complement strand
CACCTTTTTTGAATATGGGAGTAACGTTAGCTAGCTTCCATTCTCTTGGGACATCTCCGGATATGATGGATTTCTTGAAAATAATTTCTAATGGAACAACAATCTCAGGTTTTATTTCCTTTACGATTCTTGGATATATACATACATATATATACACATATATATACATACATATACACGTATATATACACACACATATCACAACTAATACTACAGTCGAAGCAGAAGAAAAAAATGGTAACGGGGAGTCTATACATTTTGACTGCTAACTGCAGTCCTCTTCAGTAGTGCAGAGAAGGAGGGTAATATATATATATATATATATATATAAATTTATATATATATACATATATACACATACACACACACACACATATACATATATACATACACACACACATATCACAACTAATACCACAGTCGGAGCAGAAGAAAAAATTGGAAACTGGGAGTCTATACATTTCGAATGCTAACTGCAGTCCTCTTCAGTAGTGCAGAGTAAGAAGAGGGTACTACCTTTAAATGACACCACACTCTTACAAAAAGAGGAACCGAGGGAACATTGACAACTACCCTTACTCACTAGTGACCTGGTAATTATGTGGTGTGAGGTCAGGGGGAAAATGCCTCGACGATGTTTATGATAACGGGTCCGGATAATTATGATATCCGGAGACCACTGCCCCTTCGGTCTCCGGATATCATATTCAAACTTATGATCATATGCCTACACCAGGAAGTGCGTAGTTGCGGTCGAAGCCGTCACCTTGGGCCTATCGTGCGCATTGGTCTGTTTGAGTAACAGTCACTGCTGGGAATCGGAGAGGGATGCGGAATTCAAACCCACAAGCACGCTTCCAATTTCACCACCAGAGCGAGCACGCACGCACGCACACACACACACACACACATATATATATATATATATACCGAAAAACCAGGAAAATAACAGAAATGAGACCGAGCGCTTTCGTCTATTCGAGAGAGAGAGAGAGAGAGAGAGAGTATAGAAAGGAATCCAAATTTCCCTAAATCACAACGGTGATCTCAGCGGGGGGATTTGAGCCTTGAACTTCATTGGACCAAACACAAAACGTATTGACATCATCGATATGGATATACTCAAAGTATATACATTTCTGAAGAAAATTATGTTTAATTGCATTCTTATATACATGAGCATTTTTTGCGGCGCGCGTGTGTGCGTGCGCATATAGTATTTGTGTGTGTGTGTGTGTGTGTGAGCGCGCGTATACTGTAGTATGTGTGTGTATGCGTGATTGTGTGTGTACGTGTGCGCGCGCGCATGTGTGTATGTGCGTGTCCTCGCGCGCATGTGTATGTGTGCGTGCGCGCGTGTGTATGTGTGTGTGTGTGTGTGTGTGTGTGTGTGTGTGTGTGTGTGTGCGGTCATTACAAGTTTCAGTTCAAATCACCATTACAGTTAGAAAATACAAAATATTGCATTTATACTGTATCCCACTATTCATGGTAATAACCTAAATATTTATCAGTTTACCACAACATCGAACATCATTAAACGATCCAAATCGCGCCCAATGTTTAAACACTCCATTTAAAGACTTGAACAACCCCTTTAACACTGTACTTAGTCCCCATCCACAACATCTCCCATCTGCGCGAAACTGTCTACAAGGACAGAAGCGCTGGTAAACTACACTTCATAACAACAACAGCAACAACAGCCCATCTTCGTCTTTCTCTTGTTTACCCCCCAAACGCTTCCTCTCAGAGTCCGAGATCGCATCCTGTCCACACCGTGTCCACAGAACAAACCGCTGGTGTAGATTCACACGGCCCAACAATGGCGTAAAGTACCACAGATTAGCACGCACAACCGAACCTGTGACGAATTCATTTATCCGAAATGATGGCATTCGATTTTTGCTCTTATTCGCTTGGACGATATGTGCGGGTATTGAGTGGTGATTGGTACCACTGACAGGGTGGGAATATGGGTTTTCAGCTCCACCGAAACATGTGTCAAAATGTTTTATTTGATGTTGAAAAAACAGGTTTCTGTACTACATAAAAATACATAACAACCACACTGGATGAAAAATATACAAATACTCTATAATGAACAGAAATAATATTTTTTTCTTTAACGTGAAAGATCCTATAACGATCCAAAATCCTCCAGAACTTGAGCGAATCATTCTGAAGTGAACGAAGCTTTTCGGATCGGTCGAGGCGACGCCCGAGGGTGGACCCGGAGCGGGGTCAAGGGGATAACTGTCGTATAAATATTTACACTTGAAATTAAATCCTCCTAGCGGGGCAAGATCCCATTGGGACAGGGAATATCCCTCTGGGGCTATTAGCTTATGCTTCATCGTGTCCCAATACACACACACACACACAAGCCATTTTTTTTCCTACTCTCGCAGATTTGGTTTAATAGGATAATTCATTCATTGCTGAATATTCAACCCGAAGTGTGGGATAGAACTATATATCGAAAAGTATTGATTAACCCTTATCCGGCGGTGGGAGTTTTCCGTCAGCTGAATAAAATCGTCTGGCGACAGCCATAGATTCCATGTTAATTAAACCGTTTCTGAGTGGTAATGTCGCTACTAGAGCTTATTCAGCTGAGTAAAATGTCATTACTCACAATAAGAGTCATTTTACTTACTACCTACAGCCATGCAATTCTATTCAAAGGATGGGAATTATATATAAATCTGATATACACGTACTCTGCGAACCTCAATATACAAATAAGTATATATATATATATATATATATATATATATATACATATATACATATATATACACATATATACATATATATATACATATATATATACATATATATATACATATATATATACATATATATATATATATATATGTGTGTGTGTGTGTGTGTGTGTGTGTATAAATATGTATGTATATGTACAAATCCATTCATCACAAAACATATTTACAAACTAGTGTCAGCGCGACATCAACACACGCGCAACCCCTCCGCTAGAGCATCTCGCGCTTCCTGTGGGAATCCCGGCCAGTGACACAATACAATTATTTTCCGGTTAATAGGGCACGCGTTCCTCGACGGGCGCCCGGGAGCGGGCCGCCCGACAAGGGATTGGCCGTGATTAGGGTCATGCTGGCTGGATGATTGGTCGCGATTAGGCTCGTGCTAATTGGGTTGTTGACTTCGGTCTTGGGGTCCACTCGCATCAAGGTCGGGTTTCTGTGTCTACATGTGTCTAAACTCTTATGTATTTCTGTTGATATTAATGAACGTGTATATACAGGATCGCCTCTATAAGTATATGTGTATGCGTGTGTGCTCGTCTTCGTACACACACAAACACACACACATTATATCATATATATTCCTCATTCCTCTGAAGAGCTCTAAGCGAAGCCGGTCATGAATAAACTCGGTCCTAGACCCGTGTCTTCTTCTTCCACCTTCCTCAAACCTATCATATATATATATGTATATATACATATATGTATATATATATATATATATGTACACATATATATATATACATACATATATACACATACACATGCGCGCGCGCGCACACACATACACACACGCACACACACACACACACACATATATATATATATATATATATATATATGTGTGTGTGTGTGTGTGTTTACATATACATTATTCTGGGCGACGCTAGGCGATTTTTATCCATTCCAAAATAACCCTTGGGCCCAAGTGAAATATGCATTACAAAAGGATTACAAAAGAGGAGCATGCCGACAGACCTTTTGGTCCATATCTAGGTCGGATACGAAAAAAAATCAGTAATAATAAATGAATAAATAAAAACTATAATAATATAAGTAACAAATATGATATATAAATAAATGCATATGGATAGTTAAATAATAAACAAAGGTAAATAGAAAATAATAATAATTTGACATAGCTAATAATGAGAATCAAACAGATTTAATGATAAGACAAACAATATAAAATAAATGATAATCATTACAGCATCTTTCTTAGGTGTTTATCTAATTGATTCTTAAAGCTTCGAACTGAACTACATTATGTGTGTGTGTGCATGTATGTGTGCATGTGTGTGTATATGCATGTGTGATACACTTCTCGCGCCTGATTTGTGGCTGAAGCTGGAGGTCTGACAAGTGCTACACAGCCTCTAAGAGCCCCGGCGAGAGCCGACAATATCTTGAAATAAAGAAGTGGTAAGGTAACTCTCATTACAGACGATATTAATTGTTCTTTTAATGTGGCAAGAAACACAAGGTAATTGCTCACTAGGAACGTGACCCTCGAAGAAAAACATCGAATTGTTCTCGTGTACGAAGACGAAACATGATTTTTTTTCTTTTTACAAATTTTCACAAATTTCCACCTACAATTTATACTGTATTTCTCAGTACAATAACATCATACTCAGCACTACAGACACGAAATAGGTTCATATCTAACATCATTCTGACAGTCACCTGTTTTTTCAGAAAAACAATAAAGCAATTCTTATATTTTCCCTTCCTGCTTCCCTTAATCTATCAACTTTCCTTCCATTCCCATTCACTCTTCCACTTCCAACCACTCTACATCATCTTTACTTCTATTCCCAGTCGGTAACTCTGGCTCTTCCGCGTTTAATGCCATCCTCTCCTTTCCTTCATTTTAGGTCTTCCTCCGCTCTTCTTTTCTACTGAAAACAGAGCGAAAGACGTGAAAGTCCTATTATTAAAATGAATTCAAACAATGGGTGTCTTTCCTTTCAAAATTCTATTCTTTTCACATGTCCAGACAATTTCAGTTATACTCTGTTTATCATCTTACCCACTATTAACTCCTTTTTATGTTTTCGAATATGTCTTTATCTGGTATCTTATCTACTCTTCTCAACACACACACACACACGGACACATACATACACACATCTTTACTTTATTTCGATTAACACCTTTCGTTCCTGGTGGTATTTTTCTTCTTATTATGATTATCGCCTATTTATTCTA
>NC_134803.1:47120107-47130107 GCF_046742065.1 Oratosquilla oratoria | reverse complement strand
ACCCTTCCCCACCTATCACTCTCTCATATATATATATATATATATATATATATATATATAAAGATATATATATATATATATATATATATATAAGCACAGAAGACCAAGGACAACTGCATAAACAGCATTGACTTGATATTGGGTTAACGATACCAAGTATTTTGCATTTATATTTTTTCAACAATGTGATATATGTGTATATTTTTCTTACCCCCATTCTATTTTTCTATTTTATGATGTCTTTTTCTTTTCCGTTCACTTTCTCCTCTTTTTCGAGTAGGTTCTTAATGCGTTTCGAGTCCTTCTCTCAGAGATCATTTCGCTTATTCATTTCAACACTGACATAACTCAAAAAATGCTACTTTTCAGGAGAAGCAAAATAAACTTTTAATTATGTAATACAGTCTCCCATGGAACTTTTAAACGAGGTATTTAGCAATGAATTTTTATTTCATGATTAAATGTAGTACATGACATCTCATATTAAAAAATACATTTATTATAAACATGCTTTGTGCCTATTTGAAAAATAAATTTGGAATTATGACGTTATTGCCTTGAGCGACATCTAGCGGCCAGTTTTGCTACTAGAGTTATGGCGATCTTACCACAAATAAATATAGAAAATGGCAAATTCAGTGGTATAAATAACTCAAAATCTTAAATTTTTGAGTTATGTCATTGTTGAAATGAATGAGCGATTTGGTTCCCACTCTTCCAGTTCTCCACCAGACACTAACCACGTTTCCAGTTCATGAATCCTTTTCATCTTTACTTAAGTTTTATTTCATCAATGTGTTTTATTTCATTTTATTCCGTTTTGCCTAAGCCCCATACCGCCCTTCACGCTCTACCCCTTCTCCTATTACTCTTGCTGTTGCCAGGTGATTTTATTCACCTTAGCACCCATTCAATAGCGATCACGCCTACCTCTCCTAACCCCTTATGTGCCGGGTGGCACTTTCACTTTGATATTTGTCTGCCGCTAGGCGATTTTATTAATCTCCGAAGCAGTCCTTTGCCAACAACGAATTGAATCCCTTGGGCTCGGGTGATCGACTCGTAATTTTATTCTGGTTATCGTGAGATGATTTCATTCATCTGAAAGGATTAATCATGCCCCATGGGGATTAACTAGATAAAGCCCGAATAGATAAACGATGGTATTCTAAAAAAAAAAAAAAAAAAAAAAAAAAAAATCCTTGGCAGGGAAAGATTTATATAAGGAAATATATTTTTTAAGAATACCTCCGTAAGATTCTTACGGTGTTATTCTTAAGAAAATTCTTTCCTTATATAAATATTTCTCTTCAAAGGATTTATATAAGATTAATATAAGGAATTTTTTTAAGAATACCACCGTAATATTCATACGGTGTTATTCTTAAAAATAAAAATCTTTCCTTATATAAATCTTTCTCTTCCAAGAATTTATATAAGACTTACCGGTATATAAGGATTTTTTTTAAGCATACCATCGTAAACCTTTCCATTGCACGGGGTACCTAAGGTTAGGTTAAACAAGAAGGAAAGAACCGTAGAATGACTGTTAGACACGATATAAACGAGGAGCTTACGTTAGGAGGCGCGTAGCTGTAGCCATAACCGTCACCTTTGCCCTCTGGACTTGAACTACTGAGATAACAAACAGTCACTGTTGGGAATCGGAGAGCAGTGCGGGATTCGAACTCACAACTAAGCGAACGAGAAACCGCCATGATTCCGATTGCGCCATCAGCACATGGTATTATGATAATAATTATATATCAAAACAATAATAACAATAATGATAATAATAGTAATAATAATAATAATATAATAACTGATAAAAAATACTATTGATAATAACAATAACAACGACAATAATAACAATAATAATTTTCATAATAATGATAATATGACAATAATAAAAATAACATTGATAATAATAATAATAATAATAATAATAATGATAATAATCATATTGATAATTAATAATAGAGGTGGAAGAAGAGAGGGAGAAGGACGAGGAACGCATACATACATACATATATATATATATATATATATATATATATATAAACACACACACACACACACACACACACACACACATATATATATATATATATTAACAACCACAATGCACTTTAATTCTAAGCCATCAACATCGGGAGACCAAATGGAGGCCACATGCAGAAATTGAAATGCGGTACTGACGAGAACTCGAACTCAGCGATCACATGAAAAGTGCCGTAGTATCTCTCTTGATAGCGTAGTTGTTATGTTACTGCGGCACTTGTCATGTGATTGCTGAGTTGTTAAAATGTATCTCTAATCACTGGGACCCATTCAGTGTTGTATATACATACATACATACACACACACACACACACACACATATATATATACATATATATATATATATATATATATATATATATAAAAGGTCATCCAAAGGAACTTTCGTAAATAAACTAACAATATCATGACTTACCATATATATATATATGAATATAATCATCTTTTCTTTAATTGCAAAGTTCCGTTTTCAGGTATGTTACATTTAGAATGTAGTCGAGTTATAGTATCGTGCTTAACCCCTCCCGTGCCTGGTGATGCTCTTCTTTTTATTCGTCTCCGTGGCTCACCTTTCGTAGTCGGGGATTAAATCTATATCGATTAACTTCTTTTCCTTGTGCCATTTTTGTTTCTTATTCTGGCTGCCCGCCAGGAGATTTTATTCACAAAGCGTTATTTCTTTGGTAGCGAAGAGAACTTGTTGTAAAAGTTGAGTTTAGCGCGGAAAAATGATGCGTCATTGACTTTCGGGAAGGAGCCATCAAACTTTGAGCAGGAAAAAAACTCAAAATTTCTTGAAGATTTCTTTTTTCTTCTTCTTCTTCTAGAGGAGCCATTTGGACGCCGAAGAACTTCAGCCAATTCGGTGCAATTTCGAAGCGTTTCTGAAAGGATTTCTGGCCATAATTCTCATTCATGGCCTTCCCAAATTTGCACGTAACAATTGTCAAAATTTTCATCTTCCTTTCGATTCTCGATGTTCCGAAATATAGATTTCCAAATTGCAAACCGGAAATCTTGGCCCCATCTCAAAATCAGAGCACTTCTTGGAACTCCACAACGGCGATTGGTCGCCGGCGTATCGACCGGCCGACCGCGGACCAATCAGAGCGCAAGGAATTTCCACGGGGGCGGGGCTTCCTGAGGATCCCTTTCTGAATTATTCCAAGACCCGCGAGCATTGTCACCGTTTTGACCCGATACCCTCAACCAACCAAAACCCAGCTCAGGTTCATCCACGCATTGTGATTGGCCTGCAGGTCTGACGTCCGAGTCCAGAGGGTGACGCTCTGGACGGGGCGCCCCTGGACAGTCGGGGTGGTGAGATAAACCATGTGGGGTTGTCAGTAGGCGGGTGCGTAAGTGCCAGGGAGGGGGTCTGCTTCAATATGTCTGCTGTCATCCCCACTCGCTACTACAATCAGAGCTCGGTCTCTCATTGGTCCAGACTTGGCCCCTCCAGCCTGCCAAGTTGGAGCGGTAGCGGGGCGCGAAATAGATTCAGCTATATACATCAACTCCATTAGAGGCACTGTCAATCCCAGGTGCTCGGGGTCCTTTGGCAGACCCGGGAATTTCAATTTTTACCCCGTCATCGTCAGTCTTTGGTGACACGGGACAAAAAGGGGCCCCCGGCGCCAGCCATGGCAGAGGTCTTCATGGCCGCCCGTGCAGCCACCTCCACGGCCATCGCCAGCGCCGCCACCACCACCGCCTCCGCCGCCGCCCTCCTAGTTGATCGCCACGCCACGCACGGTCAGGTCACGGCTCAGCACGCCCTCGACAACAACACCACTTCCACCTCCTACTCGGAGTTTTTCACGGCGCTCCCCCCAGGACATCACCTCCACCACACCCAACAGCAACAGCAGCAGCAGCAGCATCAGAGCCAGCAGCAGGGTCACCCGACCTCTGGCAGTCCAGTACACATCCAGGCAGCAGTCGCCGCAGCAGCAGTCGCAGCAGGAGGAAGCAGCAGCGGCGGTCACGTCAGCCTCCAGAGCCACCCGGGACCTCCTCCTCAGGGCAACCCACAGTCTCTGCCCGGCCCGCCTTTGGGCCTTCAGGTGCACTCAACGTCCTCGGCCTCCACCACGTCCTCCTCGTCGTCCTCCTCCTCCTCTTCCTCTTCCTCCTCGACCTGCACGGGGTCCACCTCCACCTTTAACATTGCCCAAGTGCCATCTCCACCTTCCGCCTACGTGGATACGCCCTACACTCCATCAGGAGCCAACCTGCCGGCCTACCCCGCCCCGCTTCCTCTGGGACACACCACGGCCGCGCCCTACAACCTGCCCGCCGGGGTCAGCAGCACCTGCACCCCTCTGGCCGCCCTCAACTCCCAGGGCACTTTGACCTCGGTTCTCTGTAGCAGCACCTCCGCACCCAACACCACCACCACCTTGAACTCGTCCACGACCGCAAGCGCTTCCTCAAGCAGCAGCAGGGGCATGCAGCAGGCGCCCTACTGCGAGGAGGAGGACCTGCCCTCGTGTGCCTTCGCCCCACATCACCTCCACGGCTTGCCCTTCCTCGCCGTCCACGGTAAGTCCCAAAACGCCCTTCCTTGACCTCTCCAGACACCCCCTGAAGGGGACAACACCGGTGACAAGTTGTCTCCCCTCACATGTTCTTCGTTATGAGTCATAACCACGCCCCCTTATGAGTCACCATACCCATATCCCACAACGTGAGTACCTCTAACTCACACTATCTACCCGTAGCTATCTTTCCAAAATATGCCTGTCTGACACTATGCCTATCTTCCCTTGAACCACATCACCCTCCATCCTCCCTCACCCTTTTTCTTCTTCTACCCTCCTCGCGCACACTCCCTCCACCTGCACTCCATCACTTCCTCTACACTTAACAAACGTCCCTTCCAACTTCCCTTCATCCCTTCACGCTCCAACCCTCCCTTCTCACTAGGCATATTGACTTCCAAGCATAACATGAACTCTAACAGGGAAAAAAGTAAACAGAATCTTCCTTGCATCCGAAACCACAACCTTTGCCCTCACGACTAGGGCAGCCCCGGAAAGTGGTAGTCAAGAGTAGCCGTTAATCTTGTTTAAACCCAAATCACTTTATTGACTGACAAACAAAAACCACGAAGAAGGTGTGTTAGTGTTGGAAAATAAATTTTCGATATTGTGGCCTGCCATCGTCAGTCGAACTCAAAATTTCTTGAAGAGAGGTTCTATCGCGAGCGCCATCGTTCAGCCACGCCCATCAATCCCAAAAGTATTCATCATCGATTTACCATTTCTTAACATCGAAAATTACTTCTTTCAAATGCAGCACTTAACTGCGGTGCCGAAAAAAAATATAGTACTTTGTCGAAAATAACCAGCGCTTTTATCTAGAGACACAATATCGTACCGAAGAGATGTTATCAAAGAAGTGGTTAAGAAGAGATTTAAGAAGAGTAGCAGAACGGAGGCATAGTAGATTTTACAAGTAATTAGAATTAATTTCTGAAAAGATTAGACTCCAATCATAACAGCTCTGTGTCTTGGAATACAGGGCCATCACTAAAGCTCCTAAAATACCAACTGCATAAAAAGAGTCAATACCTCGTACATGATGTGGAAAATAATGTGTGTGTGTGTTTGTGTGTGCATTTATCTAGTTGTAGTATAAAGCAGTGGTCCCCAACCTGTAGCTCGCGGGCGCCATGGCGCCCTCGGGACCCTATTGTGGCGCCCGCAAGAGTCAACCAGAAAACTGTGAAACATCCTTCATTTTAACATTTCTATATAAGTATATATATATATATATATATATATATATATATATATATGTATGTATATATGTAAATATATACATACTTCTCTCTGGGGGAAGGCGCCCTCCGCTGTGTTTATAATGACAGATGTAGCCCTCAGCCTACGAAAGGTTGGGGACCAGTGGTAAAAGGGAAAGGAACAATACTCGTTGGCTTCCATCTTCCATCTCTCCGATTGAACATACCAGGCCTCTAATTCATGTACAGCCCTAATTTACTCCTTGATTCCAATTGTCATATTTCGACTTTAATTCATGTATTGTCCCAGCTTGGGCTATATCATCATCTTAGCTATTCCAAGTATTCATTGCATCTACATGGAAAAGATGCATAAATACTTGGAATGTGTGTATATGTGCAGGTGTGCGTGTGTGCATGCCTGTGTGAGTGTGTGTGCGCGCGCAGGTGTGTATGTATGTGTATGTGCATGTGTGTGTGTATGTGTGTGTGTGTGTGTGTGTGTGTGTGTGTGTGTGTGTGTGTGTGTGTGTACGTGTGTGTGCGTACTCGTGTGTATATAAGTATGACTCAATAAAAACCAGAACCAATTCAATATCGACTACCTTACCAGACATTTTCTCATTTCATCTTAAAGACCTTTTACAATCCGTGAGTACATAATTTTGCTGATGATATCGTATGTATCAACCGAAACCTTGTATCTTGTATAATTTTTGTCATCTCGAAAGTCTCGAGTTTAATCTACCTTCCGAGTACGAAAAGTCAAAAATCTGAGAAAATGACGAAGAAGATAGTCGATATTAGATTAATTCTGGTCTTTAATAACACATTATTCGCCCTTCCCGTACTCTGTTCGGGCGAACACCAGGCAATGTCATTCAGCTGACAGTAACCCCTGTAGGTTTCCAAGTGTCACCAGAAGAGAAAACATGTCCGTGGCACTTCATGTCTCCATAGAATTCTGTGCCGATGTCTCGTTCCCTCCACTCTGCGTCAAAAGTTAGCGCTCATCACCAAATTATCCACACCTACCGAATAAGTAATCACACCAGACAATGTGTCTATGTCTATTCAGATACATATGTACGACTGGGTATATATTAGTCTGCGTGTGTGTTAGGGTTTGTGTGTGTGCGTGTGTGCATGCGCATGTGTGTGTGTGTGCATACCTGTGTGCGTGAGTTCATGTGTGCGGGTTAGTGTGTTTGTATATATTTGTGTGCGTGCGTGTGTGTGTGCATGCGTGTGTGTGTGTGTATGCTTGTGTGCGTGAGTTCGTGTGTGCGTGTTAGTGTGTTTGTGTATATTTGTGTGAGTGCTGGTATGTGTCTTTGTGTACACTTGTGTATGTGTTTCTAAGTATTTGTAATGTGTTTGTGTATGTATTTGTTTGTGATTATGCATATTTGTACATTTTGTTATTATTGGTGTTTGTATGGACATGTTAATGTATGTCTGTATTTACTTGTGTTTTTGTTTACACTCGAGTTTATGTGTTTGTGTATGGACGCGCTTGTACGTCTGTGTGTGTGTGTGTGTGTGTGTGTGTGTGTGTGTGTGTGTGTGTGTGTGTGCATCGATGACTCACAGGTAGAAGGGGGAGGGTAAGCTCGCGTTAAACAAAATGTACCTACCTGAAGATTGTTAAGATGGATCAGATGTCTTCCTGGGAGATTGTCAGGCAAGACTGACAGAATAAGGATCAAGTGTTGTCCTAGCATTTGCCTTCAAGTTGTTGTTAAATTACGTTATTTGTGTAATTTTAATTCCACGTATACATAATTAATTCTATTTAGCAAATTCTATCTAGGGTCGCGTCATCCCATACATACCATGTGACACTTTTCCTTCTCTTGTAGTTAGTTGTCGACAGGAGTATATATACATGGTACACATACACACGCACACGCACACACATGAATACACACACACACACACACACACACACACACACACACACACACACACACACACACACACACACACGCATATTATATATATATATATATATATATATATATATATATATATATATATATATATATATATATATATGTTTCATTAAAAGTGATGGCTAGTTGTGCATTAATAATTTTCTTAATGGTATTTTCCATATACCTTATTAAGGATTTGTTTTCCTTAGGAAGGAAATTTATGACTTGGCTGTATGTAGTCATATTAGCTAATATGACTACCTACAGCCAAGTCATAAATTTCCTTCCTAAGGAAAACAAATCCTTAATAAGGTATATGGAAAATACCATTAAGAAAACTATTAATGCACAACTAGCCATCACTTTTAATGAAACATGCATTAGAGAAAAACTCCTGCCCAAATACACTGACAATATATATATATATATATACATATACATGCACATGAATATCTATCTATATATATATATAATATAATATATATATATATTATATACATATATGTGTATATATGTATATATATATATACATACTATAATAAAGTAGTAGCCTCTGTCTGTCTGTTTGTTTGTTTGTTCACGAACTCCTAGGGTTTTGAAGATAGACCCCCATAACCATATATATTCTGATACCCTATCACTCCAGGTACTTGGATAACTATATTTCATTAAAAAAATTGGTTAGGGTTAAAGGTTAAAGTTAGGTGGTTATGGCGAGGGAACACGCCACTACTGTAGCGTTCCCATAAGTCGTGTATTATTTTTGTGACATTAGAATTAATATGATTAAACAAACCATTGTATGTGTCCATAAATATTATTTATATTTGTGAAATTACTGTTGCCACAAACCATGATAGCTTTTGTAAGAAGGCATGTAAATGTAAAATGATTGCATAATTTTACCAATTGTTGAAATATTGGTTATTTTCATTTAATTATAGTGCGGGCGGAAATTGGTTATTTACAAACTCCTCCTAGGTTTTTGCAAATAAACCCCTATAACCATATATATTGTGAAGATAAATAAACGAGATACATTTCTTCACCTCTTAACAGTAGACATTTATTGTCAATCCACACACACACACACGCACGCAAAAGAATGTGTACGCATGATATTTGTGTTTGTTTATGTATGTATTTTCAAACTAGGGTTTCCCAACCTTCGGGTCGCACATCTGGGAGGGTGAGTGTTTAAAGCTATATTTCATTAAAAATATATTTTTGTTAGGGTTAAGGGCTAAAGTTAGGTGGGGTACGGTTAGGTTTGGGATTATTCACGAACTCGCAGCAACGCGCGGGTAATTTGGCTAGTATATATATATATGTACATATATATATATATATATATATATATATATATATGTGTACATATATATAAATATATATACATATGTGTATATATATATATATATATATATGTATATATATATAAATATATATATATACATACATACATGTGTGTGTATGTATATCTATATATATATACACGCACACACACACATATATATACGTATATGCAAAACAAATCACTCAGCACACGTGACAACAATACTTGCAGAAACCACTCGGAAAATAAAAGAAATGAATACCGAACGTTTTCGTCTATTCAAGACATCATCCTTTGTACCCTGATGATGTCTTAAATAGACGAAAAGGTTCGGTATTCATTTCTTTTATTTTCCAAGTGGTTTCTGCACATACACACATATATACACATATATACACACATATACATATATATATATATATATATATATATATATATACATATATATATATATACACACATATATATATATGCGAACAAATCACAAAAACACGTGATTCACAAAATGTGTAATAAAACCACTTGGAAAATAAAATGATAGGTGATAGAAAGTTTTCGTCTATTTAAGACATTTTCAAACGTACATTTTATTTTCCAAGTGCTTTTATTACACATATATACATAAATACATATATAATACACATAAACACACACACACACACACACACACACACACACACACATATATATATATATATATATATATATATATATATAAACGTGTGTTTTTCTGTACATGCATATGAAATTACCGACACCATGTTTATATCGGCAAGCTAACTCAAAAAAAGTAATCACTTGTGCGTAGTGTGTTTGGACAGCCAGGGGAAGCTGTTTGTCCTTGTGCCTCCGCGGTTGTGAGGCGAGCGGGAATGCAACCGCGCCACGGCGGCGCGAGATCCGCCGACCAAGTCGGACGAGCTC
>NC_134803.1:47100107-47115107 GCF_046742065.1 Oratosquilla oratoria | reverse complement strand
AATAGGTAAATAAAAAATAAATAAATAAATAAATAAAATAATGAAATAATAATAATAAAGAAGTAGAATAAACAAAATAAATAAGATAAATAATAAAAAAAAAAAATGACGAATAAACGTACAAAAATGACAGAAACTGCTATATATATTGCTTGGCTATTCATCTAACCCAACATTAAAACTAAGAAGTGGACTAACGCCAGACAGTTATATTTAACTTAGAGAATATGTATTTCGCCCCCGGTAACCTGCGCTTCTATCCTTGGCGCCGAGGATGTGAAGTCAAAACGTTGGTGAAGCAGATATCTAAGAACGTTAGAAGTTAGGAGGTTAAGGAACGGAGTTAGTTAACACAAGTCAAAAGTAATAAAAATCCTTCTCTGAATCGAGAAGTCTCTCAAAGCATAAAAGTATACTGCGTGACTCTGGTCCATAGGGGGTGTCTCTGAAGTTCCTCAAGTACAGACAGCCACGGCAGTGATAAGGACCAAGACGGCAACCTTAAGGCTAATGGATCTAAGAGTCTTAGAAGGCCATAGAGATAAGCCTATGGAATAGAAACCTAAATTACCCGTTCTACTGTACATCGCTTGTGGCATAACAGGAAACGTTCTGATCTCGCATTCGCTTTGTTGTGGGTTCGAATCCCGCACTCCCCTCCGATTCCCTGCAGTGGGTGTTTGCTACCTGCTCCAACATTCCAAGCCCCATAATAGGGCAAAGGTGACGGCTTCGGTCGCAGTTACTCAGCGCCTCCTGGTGTAGGCTAGTAATTTCCTTAATTTACTAGAACAAGTTCCCAACAAAATATAAGATCATAAGAATAAAGGAGACTGCAAGAGACCATAAGGCCTACACTAGGCAGCTCCGTATCCATCACCACCTGTCATCCCCATCCACAAAGTTGTCTAATCGTTTTTTAAAACAACTGATAGTTTCAGCGCTTACTACATGGTTACTAAATTTATTACATTCATCGACCACCCTATTAGTAAACCAATTCTTGCCTATTTCCTTCTTAAATCTAAATTTGTCCAGTTTATACCCATTACTGCGAGTCCTGCCCTGTTGTTTTATTATGATGACCTTGTTTGCTTCACCCTTGTTATAGCCTTTGATCCACTTGAACACTTCTATTAGATCACCCCGCACTCTGCGTCTTTCCAGAGAGTGTAAGTTTAGGTGCCTAAGCCTCTCTTCATAAGGCAAATTTCCGAGTCCATGTATCATTTTAGTCATTCTTCTCTGTACTGATTCTAGTGAATTTATGTCCATTTTGTAGGACGGAGACCAAAACTGTACCGCATAGTCAAGAATGGGTCTAACTATCTGCACTTCTATTCGTTACCGTCCTAGCAATGAAGCCTAGTGCCCTGTTAGCTTTATTTCTGGCGCTAATGCACTGCTTCCTGGTTTTAAGGTCCGGCCTCACCAGAACTCCCAAGTCCCTCTCGCACTCAGATTTGTCTAAAAACGTGTTGTTTAAGTTGTATCTATTTTCAGGGTTGTATAGCTCTACGTTCATTTGCCATTTCACCGACCATATTAACAATTTATTAAGATCATCCTGCAGAATCTGGGCGTCGTCTCCTGACCTAATTAGGCGTCCTATTTTAGTGTCGTCCGCAAACTTACTAACATCATTATTTATCCCATCGTCTAAGTCGCTTAAGTCCATTATGAACAATAAGGGACCCAAAACCGAACCCTGGGGGACCCCGCTAGTAACATTGCCCCACCTAGATTTTATTCCATTTATGGTGACCCGCTGTTTTCTGTTACTAATCCAAGCTCTTATCCATTCTAACACTTTACCTCCTATGCCATGGGCTTTGATTTTATCAGGGAGAATCTTAATTAAATAATGAATGCATTGACTTTCAGCTGAATGAGATCATCTGGCGACAGTCGCCGACTCCAAGCAGATGAACCAGTTTAAGGCCAAGTGTTCAATTTAAAAGCTTGATTGACGCCAAAAGATTTTATTCGGTTTCTGGGGTAGCCCTTCGAATGGAAGACAGAAGACATTGTGTAAATAATAATAATAATAATGATAATGATAATAATAATAATAGTATTAATAACAGTAATAATAATAATATTCATAATATCAATAACAATGATATTAATAAAAGCCCTAATAATAATGATAATAATAATAGTAAAACAACAATAAAATAACAATAATAACAAAATGATAATAATAAAAGATAAAATAATAGATAAAAAAGGGAACTCAAGTACTTTAGTATGGGGTCCCGCCCGCCCTCAGCCAGGCGTCAGTCAAAAAAATAAATAAATATATATATATCTATCTATCTATCTATCTATCTATCTATCTATCTATCTATATATATATATATATTCTATTGACTGTCCCTGTAGTAAAAGACTTAACTGTAATAATCTTAATAATTTTCGTCATTGGGCCTGACCTTCATCTCGTCTGCATAAACAAGAGGTTAATCGGAACTGACTTAATCGAGATCAAGTTAACCAAGGCAATTTGAACCAAGTTAACCGAGGCAGGTTGAATCAACATTCTCGTGGTGGTAAGGGGTTCCTTCGAACTGAATGAAATCCTCTGTGGTAACCAGAATAAAAAGAACAAAGAGAGACAGGAAGAGTTCTGTCGGCTTTTGCTCTGCGCATGCGCGGCCCGGCCCGGCGTCGCCCCCTCGACCACCGAACCGCCATCTTGTATACACTATTGATTTATTGTCTCTTTTATATTTCATTTTTTTTTAAGGGGGGAGCATTACTGATGGTCTGGTATCATCTTGCCACACAATTCGAAGGCGTATGATTTCGTCATTACAATGGGTGATTAGTTCGTACCTGAGACATATCATTATCACTTTTGATCTTTATGTCAACAAATATGGCCCTAGCATTATAAGGCAGACAGAGTGAGAGAGAGAGAGAGAGAGAGAGAGAGAGAGAGAGAGAGAGAGAGAGAGAGAGAGAGAGCCTTTATTATATATATTGATATATATTTCCAGAGTCCGTGGTTAGGTATTACCACCTACTCTGTGTGATATCGCGTGAATACACATCATCTTACGAATATTTCAATAAATATCTCAACACAAGAAAGCGCCTACACACACACATACGCACACACACATACGCACACATGCACACACACACACACACACACACACACACACACGCAATTATTACATATACTCATACATAGGTTGCATTCATTTTGATCCAGCCTTTATTCTGTATGTAAACACAATATATATAAATATATATATATATAAATATACATATATATATATATATATATATATATATATATATAAAAGGACAGCTTATACAAATATCAAGGTAAAGACATCGAGTACCTGGGTAAATTTTTTATTTTTCGACATTTTTATCGCATATACCATCAGCACAGGCACCGTGATTAATCACTATTCCCTGAAAACAAAATACATTCCTTTCACAAAAAAAAAAATACAAAAAATAAAAAATAAAATAAAATAAATATATAAATAGATAAAAATAAATAATCCATTCATTTGTTCATTTATTTATCTGTGGAACATCCTCATTCCATAAAGAAAAATATTATCAAGAGAACCTAATAATACATAAGTTTATTTGAACTTGAATATTTTCACTAAAGGTAGAAAACAGTCAAATTGTAATTCTCCAATATCAATTTTTTTTCCCTTAACATTGACACTGTATTTTGCCAAAAATTTCATCCCACGACTAAATTTTCCTTCTCCAATAAATCTTTGCTAAGTTAGATTTAATGTGCAAAAACCTAATAAGACTTTTAGAGATTTATTCTGGCTAACCCCACAAGCCTTTGTGTGTGTGTGTGTGTGTGTGTGTGTGTGTGTGTGTGTGTGTGTGTGTGTGTGTGTGTGTGTGTGTGTCATTCACCATGGTCTTGGATCACGTGTTGGACTCGTGATCGACAGTTATTACCCTCCCGGCAAATAACTTAGATCTCATATATGACCCATCTATGGATAATGCTGTGACCCGCGCACGAGTTGGAGTAATGACTTGCAGCGCAATGATACTGTGTTTGTGTATGTGTATTTTCTCCAAGTGAGACTTGTGCTAATTGTCGGTCGCTGTTTGTCTTGGTAGGCGGCGACGAGGGCGAGGACGATTACTACCCGACGGGCTCGCCTTATCGAGTGCAACGCCACGCAGCCAACATTCGCGAGAGGAAGAGAATGCTCAGGTAGGTACTGCTCTAGAAATTAATCAATTATTCAATCAATTGATAATAGATAAGTAAATGAAAGAATAAGTAAACAGGTTAGTTTTCTAATAAAATAAAAATAGTATAAATATATTAATATTACGTGAAGCAAATACGTATACACATGCACGCATGTACACATACGTAAACACACACACACACACACACATGTGCAGATTTATGGAACAAATAAGATGAACCTATCATCCTTGCCAACAAAAGAAACGAATATAATATAAGGCAAAGTTTGATGAGTGGAGACAGAAACGGGACCCCATGAGCACAGTTCTAATCCCGTGAACTACAACTAAATAAACAAGCACACACACACATGCATACATATACATACACAATGTAAACACATACGCATACATGTGCACAAACACACATACATGCTGTTCGTTCTTTTGTTTCCAGAAGAGACTTTGGTGGTCTTTTTATTTTTTTTATACATGTATTAATCTATTTGTTTGTATATATATATATATATATATATATATATATATATATATATATATATATATATATATATATATGCGCACGTCACTACTACTAGTAATAATAATAATGATATGATGATGATAATGATGATGATGATGATGATGATAACAACAACAATAATAATGATAAGGATAGTGTAGGTACTGGATTAGTGGCTGAATTTTCCCGAACAGCTTAGAAAGTTTACGAATGAAGTATGACATTATTCCTGTACTGTCCCGTAGCTTCAATTCCTTGCCTTGTATACTGTCCTGTATTCACACATTTGTCTACGTCAGTCCCATTCGCCATACGATTTAACATTTCCTTACACAATGTCCTGAAGGCGACCATACCAACCATTCACCTTTATTGTGGATAGAAGCGCCGGTAAACTAGTCCATGGCATTAACAACACCAGCCTTCACTGTATTCCCAATTGGAAAATATATATGTAATGCATTAGGTATTCATGTGTAATTGTGTCTGAATATCTGTTCACCTAAGCTACACGTTGACCTCCTCTTCCACTCCACTCTCGGTCGTCCCTACCTTCTCCCTCCTTCCACCCTTGCCCCTTTCAATGTATATATAGTAAACTTGTTTCTCCCTATACCTCAGACAGCTCCCCCCATCTCTCTCCCCACAGCCTGAACAACAACTCACAAGTGTCCCCTAATCTCATCCACCACCACAGCATCAACTCGGCTTTCGACGAGTTACGGAATCACGTCCCCACCTTCCCCTACGAGAAGCGACTCAGCAAGATCGACACGCTGCGGCTGGCCATCGCCTACATCGCCCTTCTGCGGGAGCTGCTCGAGTCGGATCTGGACCCCGTCACGCACATCGAGAAGGGGCTCCGTGGGGAGCTGCCCTCGGACCAGTGCATCCTATGGAACACTAGTGGTGAGTTCAATGGCATGTCCATTGTTTATTCACTCATTTGTATCATATTTTATTCATCTACTTATTTATCTATTCATTCTAGTTGTATTCATCTTATCTTAATAATTTGTTCATTCTTAATAATTAATCTTTTTTTAATCACTTGTTCATTTTATTTCAATAATTGATTTATTCATTTATTTATACTTTTTTATTTATCTATTGGCACAGTTGAATTCAATGACCAGTACTGGTTGTCAACAATATTTCTATCATAATAATTTCAAAAATATATTTCTATTATCATTGTCATTACTACTGCCATTATTATCATTCATTATCCCTTATCAATAATTGACGAATGAGATTGCTGAAGGAATTTCATATCGAATTCTTGCCATCTATGTGTCTTGTATTATATTTTATGTGATATAAATGAATATTCTACTATTCATGTGATAACTCCGTTTTAGCTCCAATCTATTTCGCTCCGTTTACCAGTACACTTCCTTAATTTTCATATTTCTTCTTTTCCTTAGTATTTTCCTTATATTCCTCTCTACATATGCCTAAATGTTGCCCATTCACTTGTCTCATTCCGTATAATAAAAGTAAAATAATCATAACAATAATAATGATGATAATGACAATCAACAGAAAAAAGAGCAACTAGCTGTACTAGTTTTTCTTAAATTCTTGAAAGATTTAACATATACCTAAAACAAGTGACCCACCCCTACCCACCTTTCTCTCCCTCTCCCTCTTTCTCCCTCTCTCTGGGGATCCTCTGGGGCCCTCAACATCCCCAGGTTCAGGAACCACAGTTCCTCAAGAACCTCCCAAAATGACCCCTGTTCTCCCACATTCCCTCAAGACCCAACCACTGTTCCTTAGCTAATTACACCTGCTTCTTGTCCACCTCCTCCAGACCTAACAGCGCGGTTGTCCTGGATTAACTGGGAGAACCTCGGGGTGAACCCAAACAGGAGGTCGATCTTCTCCACCTTGTCCCTCTCCGCCGACCCACTCAACAACTAGCCGAAGAACCTAGAGGCCAGAAGACCCCGAAGAAGGAGCCGAGGAGCCATCGTCGCCTAGAGGCTCTTGGCAGCCGTGTCTGAGGATGTTGTCCATGAAGGAATGCACAGCTGGCTTCACTTATACGTACCACAATGGATGATATCTCACATCAGTGACTCATTTCGTCTAGGAAGATGTGTAAGGCGTAATTTTAAGTCGTAATCTTACGATGCGTCTTTTGCGATCTCGTACCTTTACGATGTGTCTTTTGCAAACTCATAATCTTGCGATGCGTCTTTTGTGATCTCGTAACTTTACGATGTGTCTTTTGCAACCTCGTAATCTTACGAAGTGTATTTTTGCGACCTCGTAATTATACGATGTGTCTTTTACGACCTCGTAATTTTACTATGTGTCTTTTCCGACCTCGTATCTTTACGACGGAAAATAATTCACTACAGCTTTACAGAAGACGACCGTCGCTGTGGTACTTCTTTGTGGAGCCAAATGCAAAAGGCAATTTGTACGATAAACTTATACAATTCTTGGAGCAAATCCAGCCAGAAATGGACAAATTGTCTGTCATCAATTTTGTATCATGTTTCAAAGACTGGGAACCCACAGCCCCACAGTAGCCAACAACGATCCTTCCGGCCCTCCTGTAGGACCGCCGAGGTGTTGTTCACGTTGTGTTCTTGTGGGTTTATATCTATGTCTTCTTCTAAGGAAAAAGAGGAGGAAGAGGGGGTGGAAAAGGGGGAGGAAGAGGGGTGGGAAGAGGTGGAAGGGGAAAATGTTAAGGAGGAGGAAGAGGAGGAGGAGGAAAAGGAGGAGGAAAAGGGGGAGGAAGAGCAGTCTTCGACTGTCACATTTTCTTATGCGAAAAACGTGGAGGGAATACATTCTAAGTTGGCAGAGATCTTTGGCCCGGTCCGGGGACCAAGTGCCAGCCCCTTGGGGTTGCACCTCGATAAGTTATACAACGGTGATTCCCGAAGTATCTAGTCACAGGAAACGCAATACTCATTTGCAATACTCGAGCTCATTACTGGTCTCTTTTACGTACAGTTAAAAATAATGGTCCCATCATTTGTTTCAAATTAAAACTTATATATATATATATATATATATATATATATATATATATATATATATATATATAGATGTATGTATATATACATATATATTTGTTATATATGTATATATATATATATATAAATATATATGTATGTATATTATATATAAATATACTGTATATGTATATATATATAAATATATATGTATATGTATATATATATATATATAATAACAATAAACTAATCATAACAATTTACTATAGAACACAACAGATAAAACTGCCATCAAAATACCTTTCAGTCCATTACACATTTGGTACAAAAATACAATAAAATAGATGCGCAAATAAAGATTAATATAATCATAAAGACACACCCAAAAATAAATGTAAATAAATCAATAATAAAATAAGTACCGGTAAACACAAATAATAAAGACGTAAACATTAAGTACACACAAACGAGTTAATTACAGGATAGACATTACAATATATTCCTTATGTGTTTATCCAGTTCAGTGACGACGTGATTCTTCTCGTGAAGAGAACATATATCAACTACACGGTTGGCGGAGTTGATTCTTTTTATACGAATTAAAATCAATCCAAATACAAAATCTACTTGACACATAATCATGTAGTCAGAAAACAACAACAATTACAGTTACACAAGTCCAAGAAAATCAACAGGGATTCTGTTTTTCAGTGAAAAATATTCCTGATCTGTTGGAACACATTTTTGTCTTCATAATGAGGTCCTCCCTTTAACTGAATAAAGTCTTCTGACAAGTGAAGAGGCAGTGACCCTTGACCTTACGAGGTCATGATCTTTGCTGAATGAAATCGTCTGGCGAAGGAAATCATGCAGATGTCATGCATGTACATATGTCATGTCATGCATGTGAATGATCGTTCATGGATACACAACGCCAAGAAATCTATCCATTGACCACAAACATAAATTTGTATCATGAAGCATGCCTCGCTTCAATGAATAATATGGACATCATAAAACATCAAAACCCACAATCAAACTCAATGTAAACACAACCACAACGTGGGAAGAAGATTATATCAATCACCGTGTAAAACTAAACTTGAATGAGTTATTCGCTTTTGACGAGAGATTGCCTACAAGGCCAGAAGCGCTGGTGAAATACATTCCATACTGACTGATACACTTAGCTGCCGCCAGGCGATTCTATTCAGCCAAAAGGCCGATTGTATTGATACAACATGTACTAAACCACGTTCCTACAACAATACAACACCCCTTATATATATATCTTACTGTATAATACAATACTTAAGTTATTTATTTAAGTTTAAGTAAGTTTTCTAGCTCCTGCGGCATATAACTTAAAAATGTACCTCACAACTAGATACAAATGGTTTCTATGTTATTACTAGGTGTACATATGTATTATTTGTTTAGTTGATATACACATGTCATATAGGAAAATCAAGTCAATTTGTATGGATTTATCTCGATTTGGAGATATGGTAAGATATTTCTCAAATATTTGATTGAGCTCTTTAAAGCTGTGGACATTCATTTTCATCTTCTCTTTCTTTCTCTCTCTTTTCACTGAGTTTATATACCATCTGCCATCCTTTCTTCCCCCTAAAAAACAAACCAACCCCCCAAAATATAAATAAATAAATAAATAAATAAATAATAATAATAGTCACTATCGAAAACAAAAGGCAAATATATGGACTATGTCTTACATAATACTCATACATTTTCCCCCGTGCCAGCAATATATGCTATGGTTTATATACAAAAATATATATAACCTGATGTATTCTACATTTGTAAATATATGTTGCTGTAATTTGTGAAAATAATTGTTACGAACTATGGCTATGAGTCGAACATTATGTTCCTAATAGCAGTGACCCCAAACTCATCTTTTTTAGATATATTTTTTTATCGCCTTATTTTTCCTGAAACCAAAGAATAGGTAAGGCTTTATACGTTCTGTGTGATATAATTATATGATTTTGTGACCAACATGATAAGTATTAAAGTTGTGGCCATTATATATTAGTTTTTGTCCACCTAAGTAATAATGATAATAGGAGAGAGAGAGAGAGAGAGAGAGAGAGAGAAAAGAAACTTTGTGGAGCCATCTCCCTGCTACTCATCAACCCTGATGGGCTGGCATTCGATCTCCATACTGGATCCAAGATATCTTTGGAAAATCTTCGACTATACCAACCCCCATAGCTTAAAAGAGAGGGAGAGAGAGAGAGAGAGAGAGAGAGAGAGAGAAAGAGAGAGAGAGAGAGAGTACCGACGACTGCTCCATTCTCATACAAGATCTCATATATGACCGATCTATGGGTAATGCTGTGACCTTACACGCACACACATACCCAACTCCCCGCCTACGAGAGTTGGAGTAACGATTGGCAGAGCAGCGATACTGAAAAATTTCAGCCCTGGGTGGGATTCGAACCCGGACCGCCGTAGTGGCAGCCGTGAACTCTACCACTGCGCCATCGTGTCGTGTGTGTGTGTGTGTGTGTGTGTGTGTGTATGTGTGTGTGTGCGAGAGAGCGCGCGCGCGTGCCACAATTCTAAACAGTTTTCTGTCAAAATTATGGCGTGGGGTGTCAACAGGAGCGAAGATAGACACCATGTTTTAGGGACTTTTTACCTTACTTCTAATGGTGCAAGAGTCACATCCAGTATCATTAGACATAAAGATTAAAATAGTCTTATATCCAATCAATCAAATCCGGCCAAAGGTGCCACGTAACTCCCTGTCTACGCGCTGAGCTTTTATTATATGAACGAAATTGAGTGATGCAGATGGAGAGATGTTGTCTGTGAGGCATTTGGGAATGTAGAGAGGCCCGACTGACAGAAAATTATATCGAACTAGGGACCAAATTTATAAGTAAGGAATGAAATGAAAAGGTTAAAGGTACCCTTTAATCAGTTTCTTTCGTAACCATTTTCTTCTTTGGTTTAGGAGGCACTACAGCATTGCTCCATAGTTATTTTTCTTCTATGAACAACTGATTGGACTTTTTGTAATTCATAGATGGTACAAGTATTTAGAAATATACATTATGCATACTGCTGAGAATGGCATGTACAAAGACATAAATGATAAAATAAAAACAAATATTATTATGGTACTTAATGTATACTGGGATAATATAATTTTTATCAATACATACATACATGCATACACATACACACACACACACACACACACATATATATATATATATATATATATATACACATATATATATATATATATATATCATGTGTGTGTGTGTGTGTGTGTGTGTGTGTGTGTGTGTGTGTGTGTGTGAGAGAGAGAGAGAGAGAGAGAGAATATAGAACTACAAAACGATGGACTGGTACCAATCTCATCGCCGCACTTTAAGTACTGACAGAACACAGAACGAAATTACTATTAGGTAGATTTAGGGACGAAGGCCTCAGTCGCCCGTTCACAGTTCGTGATGGAAATTGCTGATGATGGCCCCGAGTACACACACACATACACAATCACGAGTCCAACACGTGATCCAAAGACCATGGTGAACATAAACACACATTACACCCACCATCTATACACGAAGAGGTTTCTACCTCCTTTTAAAATAGGAAGCCTGTCATAGCAATGACCCATTTCCACCCATCCGCCATCCATTTGTTTCCCTTTTGTTTTAGATCCTTATAAATAAAGGGTCATCCCAGTTCCCCGCCCACTGGGGTAGAGGGACCACACACACACACACACACACACACACACACACCAAATATATATATAACATATAATTATATATGAGTGGTAGGGTGGTGAGATAAAACACAGAAAGATGTTGGAGTTTTATTCCTGACATTTCGTCCTCAACAGGACTTCTTCACGGTACATGGAGTACATGAAGTACTCGGAAAAAGTCCTGGTGAGGACGAAACGTCAGAAATACAACAACAATTCTTTGTGTTTACTCCGCCACCCTACCTCTCATCTGTTATGGATACATCAACAAATATATATATATATATATATATATATATATATATATATATATATATATATATATATATATATATACACACACATACTAAACAAACGCCAATAATTCACTTTATGCCCACATTTACGCCAAAATTTACCTTCTGGATCATCTTAGTTCTCGTGTCACAGATTCATTCCCGTACTGCATACGAGGAAATATTATGATTAACTACTTATGCAACAAACTTGTAAGTTAACAGTTACCTTGTTTTCCAACGGCGTCGTTCTTGTGATGTTGAGGCTTTGTACCGCTGGAAAATAATAACAGATAAACTAAACTACTAATAGTAATAGTGAACCTATTTTGTTGAAAGTGATGCTGTTTTCTGCATTAACTATTTTCTTGCAGATACTTTCTAAAGATCTCACTAATTGCCGTGTTGCAGGGTATAAACTCTGTAGACCTGCAACACGGTGATTAGTAAGATCTTTAGAAAGTATCTGCAAGAAAATTATTAATGCAGAAAACAGCATCACCTTCAACAAAATACGTTTATCAGAATACTGCCTGTCTATACTGTAAATAGTAATAATGATGATAATAACAATAATAATAATAATAATAATGACAATAAAATTATTTACAATAGTAATAATAATTATTATTTTCTGGATTTAGGTAGTGGTTTCACATCTACAAGTTAAATTAACGTCTGGAAAATGACAACAAATTAAAAATAAATAAATTTAATAGGGTTTTCCACATTCCCACCAGTCATTGATAATGATAATAATAATAATAAATAAACAATAAAAATAAAATAAAATAAAATAAATAATAATAATTATAATAATAATGCAACAACATTGTTACTCTACCAGCCATTGGAAATACTAATTCAATGAATCATTACTATAACGCAGTGAATAGGATTTTAGCTCGTTACGAATTCATTATTCCAACTAAATATATAATTTCTTACATCTTCCCATCTCTCCATTATAATTTGCACATTTCACCAAGACAGGTCACAGACTCGTTTACCTACTTCATCTACTACGAGTGACTACCACTTACCCTAGCTATCTGAACAGACTAAAGATGAAAATTAGTGTCATCTCTTCACCTATTACATGAAAGCTATGCAACGTTAATCTGAAAATAACTGTATAGTAGTTGCTACTACCTCTGTATACTACTGAATCACGAACAACACCGGTTGGCACCCCTGCTTACCTGTGTTAGTTTACAAATATATTCAGTTGGTATGCTTGAATCAGTTATTCACCTCCTATGAAGCTACGAGAGGCAAGAAACATTATTTCCTTTTCTTAACTCACAAGAATCATCGGTTGGCAAGCCTGCTTCACTTCCCCTAAATCACAAGCAAAAGGAATTGGTAGCCCTGTTTCCTCTCCCCCTGGATGCAACGATCGATAGCATGCTTATCTTATGGTGTGTCCGAATTCTGGCGGTGCCATATTTACTCCTTCTGGCACTGACAGACTGCCACAATAAATGGGAGAGAGTTGCCATTCCCCAGAAAGGACGTGGAATCCATTTTCTAAGACATGGTTACGTCATTCGCGACTCCAACGACCTCCTCCTCCTCCTTCTTCTTCCTCTTCTTCAGCCCCTCCTCCTCCTCCTCCTCCTCTTCTCTTCTTTCGTCCACCTGCCCCAACTTCTCACCTTTTTCCTCGGACGCCATCTTAATCCCGTCCACTGTCTTGCAGCAAATCATCGTCACGTCCTTCATGCGCTCCTGTCCCGTCTTGGGATTTTAAAGATCTCTGAAGACTCAAGGCAAAGTGGCTCAGGTAGTCTCCTGGCCTTGTCAAGACTTCTTTACCCCCCAGGGGCACTGTAGGTTACCCCCCGCACACACACACAAAACCCGATTTTTTTTTTTTTTTTTTTTTTTTTTTTTTTTTTTTTTTTTTTTTTTTTTTTTTTTTTTAAAGGTTGCAGGCCTGTCACCCACCTGGACCTCAACATTGTTTTCAACTTCCTTTAAACCCTTCAATACCAGGTACTGCTCACTTTACTTCACACTGGCGTCAGGCGATTTTTATCCAAACCCACGTGACACCACCTCACCTCCCCGTGCCGGATGGCACTTTTCTCTCTTTATTCTGGTTGCCGTCAGGTGATTTTATTCACACCCCGTGGCAGCTTCTTTCGGCAGCGAAAAGACGAGGAAGCACAAGTGAGTTCTCTCTGATCCATGAAATTTATACTCCACATATTAGTCATAAAAAATAAATAATAAATTTCTGGCGGCAGATATCAAAGACCCTAGAGCCTTCAGAGGACCTGAAAAGGTGTCGTAAGAGCTCTAAAGAGGAAATAGAAGAAATAGAGCAGAACGATTAATATATATATATATATATGTATGTATATATTTCTTTTATGAGAGGCAACAAATCCCTTATTTCAACAACAATGGAACAATGGTACGTGCCCCTGGGCCAAAGGGGTGCCCCGAGAACCCCTCATAACTGAAATTTGAATTTATGCAGTCAATACCCTCGAACGGGGTCATAAAAAAGATGAAACGCTTGAAGTAAACCTCTGACGTAAGAAGCCTGCCACGTGTAGCAGTGGGGATCCCACATGAAGTAATTTTTATTCTTTTAATAGTCTCGTAAATCTTACACACGTACACGCACATATACATACACACACACACACACACACATTTATACACGGCTCGACGGTACTGCGGTACCATTTTCGACTGCTAATTTATAGATCCAATTCACACTCCATCTCTGGTGGACAAGTTGTGTGTGTGTGTGTGTGTGTGTGTGTGTGTGTGTGTGTGTGTGTGTGTGTGTGTGTGCATTAGGTTACAGCATTACCCATAGATCGGACCCTATATGAGCTCTGAAATCTCGTCCGGAAAGGTGACAACTGTCGATCACTTGTCCAACACGTGGTTCAAGATGGATGCGATGAATGAATCACACACAGTTCA
Source organism: Oratosquilla oratoria (assembly GCF_046742065.1). Lineage (NCBI taxonomy): Eukaryota > Metazoa > Arthropoda > Malacostraca > Stomatopoda > Squillidae > Oratosquilla > Oratosquilla oratoria. The sequence continues at coordinate 47,100,437 of NC_134803.1, read as the reverse complement.
AACACATTTAAACCCAATTAATGCTTCTTTCATGTCAGTGTTATCAACTTCATCCTGCTCTTGAAAAGATAATTATACCTACATCTGACTTCATTCCAAAGAAAGAGGCCTCTCTTTGCTCTTTATCATCACATAACCTATTTATTATTATCATTATTTTCCAGGAGCCAGGAGCCACGAAAAGAGGGAGGGGTAGTAAATGGGAGTGGAGTATGTGGGGATGAAATGGGTGGGAGTGGATTTATGCCTTTGACTTTGGCTACCTTACTTGTAAAGGGAATAACCGTTGGTATACGTATATGATATGTAGGCCTATGTATTTTTTTCTAT
>NC_134803.1:47085107-47092607 GCF_046742065.1 Oratosquilla oratoria | reverse complement strand
TTCCTTAAATCTAAATTTCCCCAATTTAAATCCATTACTACGAGTCCTGCCCTGCAGTCTTTATATGATGACCTTGTCTGTTTTAATTTCACGATAAAGATTCTTCCAGACCTCGAATGGTGTGTTACCTTCATAAATCTCTTCAAGGTTCCGGTGTTTCACAACTGCAGTTTTCCCAAATAACAGCATTTCATCTTTTCTGTAAGAAAGTACTAACTCAATGTGGATTTTCTTTTCTTTTATGGTGTTTTATGATACTTAGCCACTGGTGTATACGTCTGCATTAAGTAGGCACTTGCTATATATATATATATATATATATATATATATATATATATATATATATATATATATATATATATATAGTAACAGCGACATCAATCCGATCATTTTTATGACAGTCGCATGCAGGGTGGCCGAAAGCAGTGGGTTCGAATCCTGCATGCGACTGTCATAACAATTATCGGATATAATATATATATATATATATATATATATATATATATATATATATATATATATATATAACTATTCACTATAAAGGCCTGAACACTGTACGTGCATAGTACACATGGTAAAAGCGAGCACAGTATATATGTACACAATGACGTCATAATGAACAGAAGGCGCGGGATGGTCACTTCTGTCAGTTGGTCAGTGATAGACATTTTTGTGAAACAATATGGACGAAGGAATGGTCCATTCGAAAAACGGATACGACTTCAATCAATTTTGACCAATGAATGCATAGCTCTTATCCTGCTTATTACATTTAGGTAGAATAAATCAAGTAATTTCTCTCTCTCTCTCTCTCTCTCTCTCTCTCACACACACACGCACGCACACCACACAACCATAATGTGTTTACGTTTGTTTACAAATACGAGATAAAACTATGTCAATCCAACTGGGAACTCGTCTATCGTATGTTACGTCCACATATCATGTTTGGTGATACATATGAACTCTTTACCGACACACACACACGCGCGCGCGCGCGCGTGACCTCTTCGGTATCGAGAATAATTAAATCCCCTTCTATAAGCCTTTTCTAATATAAATTATATATATGTATACATACATACATACATACATATATACATATATATATATTCATATAGATACACAAAAAATAATCAACATTCAAATGTGAAAAATATAATAACAACAAATAATATGAATAAAGTTGAACACATCTCAGAAATTAAGTTGAAACTGGTTCCAGCTGTGATTTTGGGGCCTAAGCCAGCTGTGGGATGCCTACTGAGTACAGCTGCGATCACAGCTGGACCACAGCTTCCTGCTGCAACCAGCACCACCTGTTTACGCAGTCGATTTTATCTACTTATATACCTTTATTATTCTTATATATATATATATATATATATATATATATATATATATATATATATAAACTGTACATATATACACAAAAACACACATTTTATATGTGTGTATGTATATATATATATACACATATATACCAAAGGCTCTTTCCCCTTTACAATGGAGGTAGCCAAAAAACAAAGGCATAAAAGCCACTCGCACCCTTTTCATCCCCAACATACTCCAATCCCCTCTACCCTCCCACTTTTCTTGGCACCTTCTGGATGAGGGGTCATCCCTGCATCTTGCCCACTGCCCTGGGTCAGAAGGAGTATCGTAAGGCACAGCACATCCACAGCAAGGCCGCTTCATTAAATCGGCGACCTCCCCTCTCCGTCCCCTCATGCAGAAGAGAAGACGGGGAGAAATCCCTTCGGGCTGCGTCAATTTATTTCTCATATTCTCTCACCCCCCATCTTCCACCCACTCCCCCTCATGCATCACAGCATCATCCATACACAACCCTTCATACACCCCTATCTTCTGTCCTCTCCCGTCCTACCACAACAGACATCCCCCCCTTTCCCAATGCCCATTTTACCCCATCCAGCCCTCTCATCCTAGGTCACCCCCTCATGTTCACTCCTTCCACACCTCTTTTACTAGTCTTGCTTCACTCATTCTTTCCATGTGTCCAAACCATCCCAATACTCTTTCATCAACCCTTTCTCCTAACTCCCTTTCCATCCCCGTTCTCCTCCTAACCTCCATATATCTCACTCTAACCAGCCTAGTAACCCCTATCATACTTCTCAGGCACCTCATCTCAAACACATTCAAACTTCTCTCTTCTTCTCTTATGCTCCATGTTTCTGCCCTATACAGTGCTGTCGGCACAATCACCCCTTAATACAATCTCCTCTTAGCATCCATTCCCAAATGGATATTTCTCATTACACTTTTTAATCCCACAAGACGTTTACTTGCTTCTCTCAATCTACATTCTACCTCCACCTCCACTCCTCCCTTTCCCGCCATATTTGCACCCAAGTATCTAAAGCTATCCACTTCCTCAAGTCTCTCTCCCTTAATACTCACTTCCAGTCTGCTGCCACCTTCTCCCCTTGTACATCTCATCACCTTTTACCCACTTCTTTCTTTCGCACACCTTCCCAAACTCTGTCACTAACTTCCTCAATCCCTCCTCTTATCCTTCTACAAGCGCAGTGTCATCAGCAAACAACAACTGACTTATCTCCCACTTTTCTTCATTTTCTTTAACCATCTCCAATCCCCAACCCACTACCCTTGCATTTACCTCTCGCACCACTCCATCTATGTATAAATTGAACAGCCAGGGCGACATAACACATACTTGACGAGGTCCCACCTTTACCTCAAACCACTCACTCTCCATTTCTAATTCTAAAACAATCTCTACTACTCTCGTAAAAACTCTTGACAGCTCTTAAAAGCTTTCCTCCTATCCCATATATCTACAATACCTCCTACAGTGCCTTCCTGTCTACCCTGTCATAAGCCTTTTCCAGATCCATAAAAGCCCCCCCCCAAAATATCCTTACCTTTTCCTATAGCTTTCTCACATATCTGTCTTACCATAAAAATCTGATCTACGCAACTTTTACCTGTCCTAAATCCATTGTTCCTCACCAATTACTCCCTCTGTTCCTCTCCTAATCCTCTCAATCAAGACCCTCCCATATGCCTTCCCAACTACACCAAGCTGATCCCTCTAAAACTACAACACTCACACTTGTCCCTCTTTCCCTTGCAAAGTGAAAAACTATACAGCCACTCCTCCAGTCCTCCGGCACTCTACCCTCTCTTAAACAAACATTAAGTAACCTCACCAGCCAGTCTACCATCATTGTACCTCCTTTTTTCAGACATTCTGCATGACATCCATCCAACCCAGGTGCCTAACTTGCTCTCATCATCTTAAATGCCTTCACTTCATCTTTCCTTATTTCTCCTACATTTCCCTCACTCATCACGGTCATTTTCTTAGCGCTTCCCACTGCAACTACCTTTCCCTCCCTATCCTCCTTCACATTTAGCAACTCCCTAAAATAATCTGCCCATCTTCCTCTTACTGCCTTCTTTTCCATTATCATCTCTCCATCTGCATCTTTTACCTTTTCTTCTCTACTTGATTCGCCTCCTCTTCCTCTCTTAATTTGTTTCCATTTTTTTATTACTTAAAAAAATGATATATATATATATATATATATATATATATATATATATATATATATATATATATATATATATATATACTCAATAGCTGCCGCCAAGCGATTTCATTCAGCCGAGGAAACCTCTTTCTCCGAGCAGCTAAAGGACCGAGATAGTCCTAACCACTATAATGAACAAAACCGTTAAGCGCTAGAGCCAGAGGGGCTAGGGCACTGTTCATACTAGCGGTTTCAACCGCGGCGTTTCAATTAAAATGATAGTCAATGGAGGCGTTCACACACAACCGCTCAGTTTTCTCTTGACTATGCAGTATCGCCGCGATTTCCGCGCGGTTCAAACCATTCGTGTGAACAGGGCCTAGCCTAAATAGCTACCCTTCATCTGAATAAAACCGCCTGGCGTCACTCAGAATGAAATATATGTTGTCCGACATCGGTCCAAAGGCGGAGAACAACACAGGCTTACCCTGGCGGCGCGGCGGGGACGTTTTCGACTTTGTAGATCTGAAGTCCTACCTCACTGATTTTTTTTATTATTAATTCTGGTTGGCGTCAGACGATTTTATTCTACTCTGGGTCGTATTGTCACGACTTCACTTTCGAGTCAAAATTAAATAAAATTGTAAGCGCGCGCGCACACACATACACTTAGACGACTCGATGGTGCAGTGGTTAGAGTTCCCGGCTGCCACTACGGCGGTCCGGATTCGAATCCCACCCAGGGCTAAAGTAATTTCAGTATCGCTGCACTGCGAGTCGTTACTCCAACTCTCGCGGGCGTGGAGTTGGGTGTGTGTGCGCGTGTAAGGTCACAGCATTATCCATAGTTCGGTCATAAATTATGAGCTCTGAGCTCTCTTCCAGGAGGGAAATAGCTGTCGATCACGAGTCTAACACGTAATCCAAGACCATGGTGAATCACACACACACATGTATACGACTACAGACATGCATACAAGGATGACATTGTCTACACGGATAGAAGCGCTGGTAAACTAGTCCATGACAACAATACATGTATACAACTACTACGTTCATGCACCAAACACGTACACATGAATGCATGTGTACAAGTACCGATACATTCAAAAAAGCATACATGCGCACGCACACAAACATACACACACACATCTAACCATTAGTAAATTAAAGTTTAGTCTATCAGGGCGAAAAAAATAAGTAGTTTCTGAAGTACAAACTCAATATGTTTATTTATGATGTTACTTATCACCAAGTGTAATGCCTTTTCTGTTCTCTTTTCATACATCAAACTTACACGTCTCTAATGACAAAAAAATAAAGAAATAAATGGAAATAATAATAATAATAATAATAATAATAAATCAATAATAAAAAAAAATAAACATATATACAAAAAGGCAGAAATAAACAAAAATATCATGGGTAACATCAAACCATCATCAGTTGGGGGCATACGCCAGGAGGCGCGTCGCTTCACTCGCACGGCGCCGCCAATCCCCTGCATTTAACTCATTCGTAAGCTAACTAATATGTAACGTCATGCGCGGCTCCCTCTCCATCGACACGGGACATATACATCGGTAGGGTATTGTCCTCCTGGTTCCACGACTGAGCCGCAACTCGTATCAAGAATCTCGTTTCGAAAAGGTAAACAAGATTTATGCAATCTCCAAGATACTGCCACACGGCCCTATGAACGTAGTTGTATGTGTACACGCACACGTAGACAGACACACACACACACACACACACACGCATACACACACAGCATTTAGGTCAGTCTTTCCCTCAGCTGACTAAAATACTCTAAACGTAACCAAAATAAAATTTTGTAGATTATATTCTCGGGTCGAAAAAGATTAAAACTTAATCTACTAATCTACTCTAGACTCACATCTGGCGACCCTCTTTCTCTAGCTCATGCATCACACCCCCTCCCCCTACTCCCCCTCCCATCCCCCCACCCCCAAACTCCACCTGCAGTCATTTTCTTCAGTAGTACTCCCTCCCCTTCCGTCTGTCCTAAGACCAATGAAGAGACGGGACATAGGAATTATCATTACTGTATATGTAGTTAGACAACGAGTAAATACAGATGCAAGCCACAAAGTAACACAGTCAGGATAAGCTCTTGTGGTTATCCACTGTACGTAGTTAACCAACTTTCCCATCTTCATTCGGGAAATGAAACAGTGTTGAAGTGTAGGTGAAGAGCCTACGCCAGGAGGCGCTGAGTAGCTGCGGCCGAAGCAGTCACCTTTGACCTAAGCGCTTTGGGGACTGTTTAAGCTGGTAAAAAACAGTCACTGTTGGATATCGGAGGGAAACGTGGGACTCGAACCCACAACTAAGCGAATACAGAGCTATATGACACTGTCATGGTACAGACAGTTTTACGAGAAGGCGAGACGGCAGGGGATGACGTGACAGCGAGGTTCATGTCGAGTGACAAGGTGGGGTCGGGAAAGAACTGATGGGATGAGAAAGAAGGGCGGGTAAGGAGTTGCTGTGTCGTGTGGAGCAGAGAATAAGAAGGTTCGGGCATATGGGAGGAATGGTTGAGTAACGAAAGTTAGGAAAAAGGTAAATATATAAATGAAAATACTTGAATAAATAAATACTAATAATAGTAATGATAATAATGATAAAATAATAGAATGATATTACCAATAACAGCAGTAATAATAATAGTAATGATTATAGTAATAATATCAGTAATAGTAACAATACAAATAAAATGACTATTAATAACAATAATAATAACAAAGACAATAGTAATGATAATAAAAATAACAAAACCAGATGTGAGAGGAGTGAGACACAGAGGAAGACCGAGACTGTGGTTGGAGAGCTGTCGGTACCACAAAGGGAGAGTAATTGCGAGAGACAGAAGCGGATGGAGAATGTTCGTAACTGAACAAAGGTCTGACGCCACCTGGGGGATACCACGGGAATGAATGAAAACAGGTTGGCGACTACCAGAATCAAAAGAAAAATACCACCCGGTATGTAAGGTGTTGAGTTAATCAACCCAAGACATTTCATCGCTTCTGTTCTTCCAAACACTCGTATTGTTTACATCTCAATATCATATGATATAACTTTAATCACAATCATACGCAAGCTCGAGGTTCCGAGATTTAGCCGCGCTCAAGGCGTGAAAATTTTTCACTAATACCACTAGTCGTTACTTATTCCCTTGAGCTAGAGGATAAGGTGTGTGTGTGTGTGTGTGTGTGTGTGTGTGTGTGTGTGTGTGTGCGTGTGTTTTCAGGTCACAATACATACTGTTCATCGATCCATAAGAGCTAGATCTCATCCTGGAGGGTAATAACTGTCGATCATAAGTTCAGCACGTGATCACCTTGTTGAATCACTCGCACACACATCAAACACAACTGCATATGCACAAACACACAATGTAGATATACGCATATGTACATGTACGTGCTGTAGGTACACACATACAAACGTATATGTACAAACAATGTAGATATACGCGTATGTAGGTCAACACGTTGTAGGAACACACATGCAAACGTGTGTATGTATAATACTGACTAAACATCTATTACAAAAATTGTAATAACGCGCACACACACACACCTGCATAGACATGTGCGGCCGAGTATACGAAATCATAAAACTCAAACGCGTGGGACTAGATGCAAATGAATCTTGTCGAGTGTTGAAATATATATATATTTTTTAATCCACGCAAGTGCAATAGCATTACCACCTGCCCTGTCACTCCGATTATATATATCACAGCTTCTTGCGCGCATACATACACCAACTCTTGTCCATTAAGGCACTGCAATGTTCATGTCTGAATTCGAAATTCATATGTACTCGTTAAATAAAACCCACGCACGTACATATACGCATATATGCGTACATATACATACACATGCGCACTCACACAATCACGCTCACGCACGCACATACATACATACACACACACGCGCATACGAGC
>NC_134803.1:47020107-47075107 GCF_046742065.1 Oratosquilla oratoria | reverse complement strand
TTCTATTCTGGCTAAAGCCTAGTGTAGGCCTTATGGTCTCTTGCAGTCACCTTCATTCTTATGTTCGTATTTGTGTTCGTCTTTAGGGAGGAAGGGATCTCTCCTGCTTGAAGAGTTAATCACGCAATAGAGTGAATACATACACAAGCAAACAACCACATACATACACACATGTACACACACATGTACATATATACACACACGCACACAACACGATGTTTCCTCCTCGTTCCTCATTCGTTATCTCCCTGTAATCTCTCGCGTCAATTCTTGTCTCTTCTGTCGTTGAGCAACTTCGTCCCTTTCGACTCTCAATCTCTGCCCCATCAAAGAGAACCAACACACACACACACACACACACACACACACACACACACACACACACACACAGAGAAAGATATCTGAATCCCCTCGTTAAATAGAGGTAGAGAAAGAGGTACATGTAAAGAGTGAGAGATAAGTTGAGGGATATAAATTCCTTCGTTGAATAAAATCACCGGGCGACAACGAGAATAAAAAGTAAAGTACCATCCGGTACGGAAGGAATTAACCGAGACAGGTTAGAATCACATGGATACTCGTACGTGAATAAAATCGCCTGACGGCAGCCAGAATGGAGGCTTCGTGAGACAGAGGGAGACAAGAGTGAGAGTGATAAGGAGTAAATGGGAGGTGTGAGAGGGATGTGGGTGAAGAAGTGAGATTGGGGTGAATGAAAGGTGAGTCTGGGGTGAGAAGAGTGAGAGCGTGAGTGTCAGGAAGTGTGAGGAACAAGTGGAGAAAGGGAATAATAATAAAAAAACACGAAGTGAAGAAAAATAATAATGACAACAATGATGATAATATTGGTAATAATAACAATAATAATAGTACGAATAAAAATAATAATTATTATTATTATCATAATCTTATCCCCCCAATACATTTTTTTTTTTTTTTTGGGGGGAGGCAAGGCGTAAAGGAAGGAAGGGGGGAGGAAGGAGGAAGGAAGGAGGAAGGAAGGAGGAAGAAGAAGGGAGTAAGAAGGGTGACAGAAGGGAAGAACGGAGGGAGGGGTGATTCGAGGTAGAGGTAAGGAGAGGGGTGTGGAGGAGGGAGAAAGATGGAGGGGTGGAGACAGGAGAGGGAGAGGGAAAAGCGGACGAAAGTCTAAGGAGGGAGAGACAAAGAGGGAATACGAGGGAGAGGGAGGGAAGGCATGGGAGGAGGAGGACGGGGAGGGTAAATGAGGGAAAGCGAGGGAGGGGGAGGAAGGAAAGGAAAGGGAGGGAAGATCAAAAGAAAATGAAGAAGTTACATAAAATAAAAAGGGGGAGGGGGAGGAGGGGGAAGAAGAGGGGGGAGGAGGAGTGGGGAGGGAGTGGCCTTCGCATGTCACACCCTTGGTTTACTGTCACCATCAGTCGCTGTCCGGTTCTCCACCACCACCACTACCACCAACACCACCAACACAATCACCACCACCTTCTCCAACACCACAAACACCACCACCTCCTCCTCCATAAGTGATGTTTTCTAATCCTCTCTATCACCACCATTTCCTCCATCACTATCACCAACAATGTAACCACAATTTTCACCACCATCAGCAACGTCTCTACCCTCACCACCATCTTTCCCACCATCACCAGTGTTCACCACTCTATCACCATCACCACCATCATCACCATAATCTTGTACAACAGTAATACCCCCAACACCTTCCATCGTGATCACTTTTGTCACCACTCCGACCAACCTGCGAATCACCACTGCCGCCACTCATCCTTTCGCTCACAGGCCAGGCACTTAATCTCGAACGGATTTATTCATTTGTTTATTTATTTATTTTCTATTTAGTATCTAGCTATTCATCTGTATATTGCCTTTTAGCCGGTCTTTGAAAATTTTAAATTGAATAATAATAATAATAATAATAATAATAATAATAATAATAATAATAATAATAATAATAATAATAATAATAATAATAATAATAATAGTAAAGCCTTAACCCACCAAAGCCCACGATTTCCTATAATGGCTTTGCCTAGCTAGCGCCAGACTAATTTATTCAGCTTAGACGAAGCTGTTCAGCTGCTGAGGATTAGACCTCGGTACAACTTAGAGGGTCTCGACCATTTGAGAATACGTTCAGCCTCGCGTCCGCACCCCTAACCCACCCTCTGAAAGTATATCTACTGTATATAATAATATCATTAATAATAAATCAATTAATCAATCATTACTCCCATATATATGTAAATAAACGAATAACGTTATTAGCCATAATAATAACCTTCAAGATAAATCATTGACATGTAAGAGGGTAAATTACTGTACAGTACGTCCGTCGGTCATGTATATTCACTGTCGCCAACAGTTGCCACCCTCCCCCGCTCCCCCCACAACCCCCTTCACCACCAAAACTCCCCCCACGAATCTCCAACACAGAGTCTTTTGCTCCCTTAAGCTTATAATGGGGATCCCCGCCCCCTGGCTCCCAAGGTCTTCAGTCATCACTCTTCAGCAAACGAGATCAACCCCTTCCGTACCGGTTGGCACTTTATCTTCTATTCTAGCTACCGGCAAGTGATTTTATTCATCTCCGTGGCACCCCCTCAGTAGCAAAGGCCTGTTTCAAAGGATTACAAAGAAGGAGGATGCCAACAGGCGACCCTTTGGTCCATAACTAGGTCGGATACGAAAAAATTATGATAAATAAATAAAGATTATGATAAAAATAATAATAAATAAAATGAATAGGTAAACCTAAATAATAAACAAAAAGGTAAATAGCAAATATTAATAAATGGACATATAAATAATAATAATAAATTATAAACAAATAATCAGACAAATAATAACAAATAAACAAATAATATAAAAATAAATGTTTCGATTAACTTCTATCGTACTGGGTGGCACTTTTCATTGTATTCCTACTGACGCCAGAGTATCTCATCTATTCACTTATTTATTTATCTATTTTTGTGGCACCGTGGAGAAGTGGGTCCCATATGGCACGGTAAGGGTTTGATCCTTCCGGGCGTTCACCTTATCTGCACCACCGCCACCACCAACACCACTACGACCTACACCATCACCATGAATATCACTACCTTCTCCATCATCAGCATCCTTATATATATATATATATATATATATATATATATATATATATATATATATATATATATATATATAATATATATATATATATATATATATATATATATATATATATATATATACACACACACATATTTTTTAAGAAAGCACACACTGGATTCGTTTGATGTTTATTTCTACGTTTCGAACCCTGTCCTGGGTTCGTCTTCTGGGTAATACAGTGGCAGCAATAGGAAATTTATATACAAAGGGCATACCTGGTATACTGGGTTACGTAGACCAAATAATCGTTACACTACCGAAAAATACATAAAGCTGATCACTCAAGTCACCGAAAATACATATCAAAACACTTGAAAATACCTCCAGATGGACATTATATCGTATGATTCACGAATCAATATTGGTATCAAATGAAATGGCATAGCTAATGTAATCTTTAGACTAAAATATCAATGTGACCAAAATTATATGACAATACACCATAAGTCCAAATATACTGTACACATAAGTTAGTTGATACTGAATTAGCGCTGGTCTTTAACCAAACTTGTTTAGATGAGAACTTACTGCCTATATATTCCACTATATATATATATATATATATATATATATATATATAAATATATATAATATACATACATATATACATATACACACATACTCATACCGATATAAAATTACAAAAACACCGCGACCACTAACCCTACCACTTCCGGATTAGATGGAGAAAAAAAAAAAAAAAAAAAAAAAAAAAAAAAAAAAAAATCGCCCCTCTATCCCTACCACCAATACCAATACCACAAAAATACATACACCTTCACCCTCTCCACTACGCCTACAGACTTAAAAAAAAAAAAGTAAAAAAAAAAAAAGAAAAAAAAAAAAAAAATACCGCCGCCACCATCTTTGCCAACATCCGCTCCCCGCCTCCACCGCCACAGTGATGTACGTCCGCTCTTCCTCCGCGCCCTCCCGGTTCCTCACGCTGGTCTCACGGGTTCTGTCGCATAATTTTTCGTGGTTTAACCCTAACCCCAATAACTCCTTGCTTACACCGGACACACTTATTCGGTCTTCTGCCTGCCGCTGGGCTGCTGCCCATGCTATTTGTTTTTACTTTATCTAATTTTTCCACTTATTAATTTCTTATTTCTCCTTCATTTTTCTCACCCATCACTGTCATATTCTTAGCGCCTCCCACTGCTACCACTACTCCCTCCCTATCCTCCTCCACATTTAGCAGCCCATCTTCCCCTTACCGCCTATTTTTCCGTTAACATCTCTCCATCTGCACCTTTTACCCTTTCTTCTCTACTTGACTCGCCTCCCCTTCCTCTCTTAACTTCCTCAAAATTCTCGTCCTACTTTGCAATCAGTCCGTGAATGCTCGCTTCTTCTCTTCAACTTTCTTCTTCACTTCATCATCCCACCACTCACTACCTTTCCTTCTATTCCCTCCCATCCTCCTTGTTCCACACACTATCTTTACACAACTTGTTACTCCCTCCTTAAAACGCCCCCATTTTTCTCCACTCCTACCTCTACTTTATCCTTCACCACCTCCCAAACTTCATTCAGCTTGTCTATGTTCTACTGCTCATTTTCCTTCTCTCTTAAACATTTACTCTAAGCACCTCCTTACCTTCTGTCCTTTTTCCTCTTTCTCCAGCTATCCTCCACTCACAACTTAAATTCCTCAAAAAAAAAAAATAAATAAATAAATAAAAAAAAAAAAAATCTGGTATTCCCCCACTCTCTCCTCTAAGCACATGGGCATCCAAAACTCTTCCTATTCTTCCCTTGGATACCACTACATAGTCTATTAAAGACTTATCAACCACCCTTCCATTAACCACCCTCTGCCATGTGTACTTATGCTTAACTTTATTCTCTAAACACTGTGTTAGCTATCATGAACTCTTATTCTTAAACACATCTGGTATTCCACACTTCCGTCTACTGCTTCACCCCCTACTCTAGCATTGAGATCTCCCAATACCATTACACTGAATTCCAAAATTCTCTATGCACTCACTTCAATCTATCCAAAAGCCTCCCTTTCCTCTACATTCTTCTCACAACCAGGCCCATATGCACTTACAGAAACCCACATCTCCCTTCCCAGTTTCGCTTTCATCCACATTAACCTTGAAGAAACCTCCTTCCACGGGATACAGAGATGACCCATTATCCATGAGGAGCTAAAGTGAGAGGGAGGAAAGGGCGGTGGAGTGGAGTGGAGTGGAGTGGGTGGGAGTAAGTACGTACCCTTGACTCGGCTACCTCCCTTATAAGGGGGAAAAAGCTCTTGGTATATAGATAGAAGTATTAATATGTTTATTCATATAGATGAAAGTATTAATATGTTTATTCATACAGATAGAAGTATTAATACGTTTACTCGTTAACCTACTTATTTACATATAAATTCATTTACTTGTTTCCTCATCTGTTAAGTATGTATTTACTTATCTATTATTTATCTATTTGTTCCTTTAATTGCTTATAGTCGCTCTCCAAATTATGTAACAAAAACACAAATAAAAATATAAAAATCAGAAGAAAAAATATATATATAAACAACTGATCTTAACGAATGCCCACTGTTCGCTTTGGAAACTCTGGTCTAGCTGCCGCCAGGCAATTCTATTCAGCCTGGAGATGTGAACGTAGGTTTGCACTTCTACTGTTATTTTTAATAACCCTCTGAGACAGTCCACTTTCACACTAAGAGACTTGGTCCAAGTTATTTGCTTCGTCTTTCCTATTTCGCTCGAGACAAGTTGTCGTGTTTGTGTGACTGGTGCGGTGATTTACAGAAAAAGAAGTTTTGAAAGGTGGAATTCCAACACTACGACAAATCTTAAAGTCGTCAAAATTTGGTGTGTGTGTGTTGGCCGTAACCCCGATAAAAGTGTCACGCTAGCAATGAAAGTCTATCTGACACATATTTGTCGCCACTTGAAGAGTTTTTGGTCTGTCTGCTGACGCCAGACGATATTATTCGGTTTAGGAAGCCCCTTATGGTCTTGCTGCTCGCAAAAGTCAGAATTAATCACAAGACCCATACACCTTTCACAGGAACGGTAGGTACCTACCGCATGACAGACACAGACTGAAGACGATTTTCTTCAGTTGAACTAAACTTAAACTTTCAGTCCTTTAAGACCTGACCATATGTCCTCCAACGACGTCATTATCACGTGACACCCATTGCATCATTACCTTACTATTATGACGTCATCTTTTCCAGATGACGTCACTGGATTCAAATAAACACATACGTTATATACATACAGTACATTCGCACATTCACATACATATATGCAACACTAAAAGGCCCTTTCCCCCCTTATATGGGGGTAGTCATACATATTTATAATTCTGTTACATATGACTATATTTGGCTAGAACACAGCATTCCTTATAAAACCTGATCTTTTTCTTCTTTTCCTCAGGATCCTTCCACGGAGCAGTCTCGAGTTGGCTAATCGACTCCAGGCATTCAAGAAAGTTCCCACCATAGCCTTAATCTGTGCAGACAATCCGTGCTAAGGTAAATATACAAATAAACATTATAAAATAGATACTTTTGCTGTATACAAGCCCACACACCAAAATTCACCCTTCCTAAAATACAATAATATAAAAAATATCTATAATAAATAAGAAGAAAATGATAATTAATAAAAAATAAATAAATAAAATTAAATAAAAGTATCACCGCTTGTCATCAGTTCTAGTTGCTTTCCCTATTCTTACATTCCACCTCGAGGAATCTATGCCAAACTCCTTAACCCGCTTCCCTTTCCTACATTAGGTTCTGCCATCTTGCACGCCTTTCCTCCTTTTGTGGACAGACGGCAGACAGACAGGCAGACAGATAGACAGACAGAGATATATGGAGAGACAGATCCACACACACACACCACCTCAACCTGTGACACGCCCACCTTCTCCCCCCCCTCAAGTGCCAACTCTTGGCACCTAGTGCAATGTAACCGCATCTAAAACTGTCATCTTTTCATTAAATGCTTTCACTTAATCCTCAGAGAGGAATTCACTCGCTTAATCATTAAGAAATTGTGTTATCAGGAGCCTAAACATGGCCAGGATATCCGAGCACAAGGGGCAAAGGTGATGCCCTCGTTTGCGACCAAGCGGCTCATGACCTGAGCTCCTCAACTTAACCGTTGATTACAGACCCTAGAGAGAGAGAGAGAGAGAGAGAGAGAGAGAGAGAGAGAGAGAGAGAGAGAGAGAGAGAGAGAGAGAGAGAAACCATATCCCTACATAATACGTCGCGTGTTATCCTGTTATTTTGTGTTGTATTTTCCAGCGCTTCTATCCTCCTGGACGCTGAAATCTTGTAAATGACTATCTATGGCTGCCGCAAGGTAATTTTATTCACCCGGTGGAAACTACGCAGCGAAAAATTTTCCATTGCACTGCAAGTGACTATGCCATTATAATGGCTGCTGCGAGCCGATTTTAATCAGCCAAGGGACACTCCTTGCACAACGAGAGACTTAACTACATCATACAAGCAGGGAAAACACCTTTCTTAAGCCTTTATCATTCTATTTATCCTTTACTATCAGACCAAATGTTCTCTTCTCAAGCTCAAGAGATTCACCTTCCTGTCGTTGACACGTGAACATCATCATCATCAACCTTATATTCTTTCACCGAATCATTTTATCTGAAGCTTCAGTCAACACTGCGTATTCAGGAAACGACCGGTGAATTTACTGCAGGAAATATTGTCCCCATAAATTTGGAGGTCTTTGGTTGAATTCAATACATCCTTGTCTATCAGTAAGATCGGAGGAGGAAAGAAAAAAATCTGTCACGTTTGTTTATCTTTCTAATTGCAGGGGACAGTATCATCTCTCATCTGGCACCTGCATCCGGGATCACTCAGCCTATCGTGATGATGATTTATGGGTCAACCATTTCCTTGTAACTTGGGCCGCACATATGCACGCACATACTACACCCACACACTCATATATATATATATATATATATATATATATATATATATATATATATATATATATATATATATATATATATATATATACAGGGTGGGATAAATGCATGAATGATATGGATGCACACAGATCATTCAATGCTGTCTCCAAGTCGACTAGTGAGTTCAGTGATACTCGTATTGGAGCATAAGTGTGGTAAAGTTATTCATTTTCCCCAAACACACACTTTCGAAAGTTGTAGAGAATATTTTGTGTGGTGGTACTTGAGGAAAATCTCCGGTATATCATGTCACAATCAACCAAGCTCAAGCATAATTAGTATAAATATATAAACTAGACACGGCTTCATGTGTATAAAAGTATGTGATGGGACGCTGAAGACAATTATTCTGAGCGGTCAGACTGGGGTGTTATATGTTGTATCAGATGTTCATGCTTGGTGTGAAGTCTGCCAAGATGTCAGGGGCGTAGTATGTATGTTGGTTAAGTTGTTGTAGGTTATCAGCGTGGTGAATTGATTCAGAGGATTTGAAGTCGCTTCATTTCGAGTTCCTGATCCTTCAGGTGGATGCTAGGCCCTTAGCTGAATAGAACCATATGTGTTGACCGGAGTATATATATATTTCTATATCCCATCCGTACCGAATGGCATTTTTTTCTTACCCTGACTACCGTCAGACTTTTTCTTTCACCTTGACACAGTCTTTGTAGTGAAGTTATACCATATCACGCTTAACCCTTTCTTACCGTGTGGCACCCTAATTGCCGCCAGACAATTTTATTCAATTCCGTGGCACCCCCACCCCTCTGTAGCAAAGGGGTTATATGCCAAAAAAACATCCCAATGAAATGAACGCACGAGTTATATTTTTAGACAACGGGAGTTCGCTTTCACTCAAGTTCATTACGACATTCCTGAAGTAACGAGTTTTATAAATAATGATACCCGTGCCAACCGAGTGGCAGGTATACAACTAACAATAATTTGTCTGTTTACACAACCCCTCCCATTTAACAACCGCAACTCACTCTCACTTCAGAAATTGTTATGCAACAAGTAAACTAATAAACAACCAATCACATCAAAACGATTGCCAGACAAACGCCAGGTATTTGAGGTTTGATAGAACGGTCCTGACGCTCCTTGTTCCGTGTCGTTTCCAAAGACCCTTACCCACTTCCGTACCGGGTGGCACTTTTGTTTTTATCCCGTCTGCCGCCAGGCGAATTCATTCATCTCCGTGGCAGGGGTGGGCAATTCTTGGCACGCGTGCCAAATCTGGCACACTGACTTTCCGGCACGCGAAACCCAGAACGCACCTTTGTGAAAAAATGATAATAAAATGACCAAATAAATTAACAAATAAATAAAATGGAATAAATAAATATCCAACTTATATGATCACTGATAACCAGTCCGCTGGGTGGCGGACTGGGAACCTTATAGGTGAAGGGAGCGGATGTCCATACACATATTCAGGCCTATAATTCTATTACGTTGGCACGCGAGAAAAATGTGTATCAAAGATTTGGCTGATTTTGGCACCCACACTTTAAAAGGTTCCCCAAGCCTAAGAGTCTAAAAGGAGTAATTCATTATTTCATTGCTATCCATATTTACCATTTGTTCTGAGTGTCGCCTAAGGATTTTATTTAGCCGAGGGAGCACCACCCCACCCTTCCGCAGCGAATGGACCAATACATTCGAACCTCAGAGATTAATGTATTTCAATATCATGGGATGTTTCTTTATTTACACGTAAATTAGTGTGGAATCCTAGCTGTTCCTATCCTCCTCGCTGGGGCTTTTTCAAGTACAAAGACAAAGAAAGTCAAACTCTAAGTAAATAAAAACCTCAGAAGGGACGGGAGACGGGGCGAGTAAGGGTCGGGGAAGGGACGAAGGACGGGGCGAGTAAGGGACGGGGAAGGGATGGAGGACGGGGCGAGTAAGGGACGGGAAAGAGACGGAAGACGTGGCGAATACGGGACGGGGAACGGACGGAGGACGGGGCGAGTAAGGGACGGGGAAGAGATGGAGGGCGGGGCGAATAATGGACGGGAAAGGGATGGAGGACGGGGCGAGTAAGGGACGGAAAGAGACGGAGGACGGGGCGAGTAAGGGACGGGGAAGGGACGGAGGACGGGGCGAGTAAGGGACGGGGAAGGGACGGAGGACGGGGCGAGTGAGGGACGGGGAAGGGACGGAGGACGGGGCGAATAAGGGAAGGGAAAGGGACGGAGGACGTGGCGAGTAAGGAACGTGGAACGGACGGAGGACAGGGCGAGTAAGGAACGGGGAAGAGATGGAGGGCGGGGCGAGTAAGGGACGGGAAAGGGACGGAGGACGGGAGGGGGGTAAGGGACGGGGAAGAGACGGAGGACGGGGCGAGTAAGGGACGGGGAAGGAACGGAGGACGGGGCGAGTAAGGGACGGGGAAGAGTTACGGAAGGTCACATGGTCGGGGCAACTCACGGATGACCTTCCAATTATTATCATTATTATTTTTGATACATCACATGAAGGTTAGGATCCTAAGCCAGGAGGCGTGTAGCTCCGGCCGAAGCCGTCACCTTTGTCCTATGCGCTTGGTCTGGTCTCCAGTTCAGGGAATAGGAGATAAGTGCGGGATTCAAACCCACAATCAAGCGAATGCGAGACCAGCATGTTTCCGATTACGCTACCAATGCAGGAAATAAATCGAACTAATTACTGAGAATAACAAAGATGTTTACTCTGCCGGCAGTTACCATATACGCGATATAGCATTAGAAATTTAAATATTAATTTTGTAAATTATAATACATGAACGTAATATGCAATTTTCTTGGCGGAAATAAAATTAAAAAATACCTTGCTACAAGCAAATATACTAACGAACGAAGTCGCTAGCATAGAATCGGGACGCCATCTTGTTGTTTGTCAAGTGTTTGTTGTCTGCCCGGTGTACGCGAGGTATATATTCTTGAAGGAATGCTATGGAGCTGAAATCCATGCATTCCTTGAAGCTATGAGAAACTTTTATACCCTGCAATCAGAAAGTGCGATTGAACAGGTCGCCAACAGCCGTGACGATGACGACGACGACGATCCGGATGACCTCAAAATTACAGGTACCGATTTACTAAATACACGTTAGGTTAGGTTAGGTTAGAATAGACGAATCTATCATCTTTTAATTTCTTCTACGTCGGCATCTATCAAAACAAACATGGTGTACCGTTCGTCCGGCGCGACTTCGTTACTTACGAAATCTGTTTGAGCAACTTTTTTGTTTTTCATTTCCGCCACGAAAATTGCATATTACGTTGATATACTATAATTTACGAAAGTAATAACTAATTTCCTATTGCTATATCGCGTATTTGTGCACAACTGAACATTTACCGCCAGCGGTTAAGGGTTAAGGACCCCTCGGTAGGGAAGGGGCTAATTAGTCGATGATTTCTGTCACTCCTTCCTGACTAAGTAGACTAATTAAACATACTTATTTTTAATGACGTCACATATCTTCATCGCATATTTTCGCAAGTCAACTCGCGGAGGAAATTCAACCCGTTCGGAATTATGAGGCGTGAAATCTTTATAGATTTTGTTCTGGCTAAAGGCTAAAGGCTTTATTTAGTTTAGAGCAGGACCTAGAGGTTGGAGGGGTCTCTCTCTCTCTCTCTCTCTCTCTCACTTTTTTTTCTCGGAGTCCTAGTTAAAATGAATTTAGCTTGTTGGGTTATCTATAAAACTACCAATATTTTTCGTAAGTAGAGTCAATGAGGTTCATCAGATTCCTACTTTGTAATGGTAGAAATCATTTGCCAGAGCTGGCGAAAGGTTTCAGAAGTACTCTCCTAAGACTCTCACCTTACTGTCCTTAGAAACGAGACTCTTGTAGCCATTCGTTTTGTTTGGCGCCAGACGATCTTATTCGTCCCGTCACCGTACCCCGACGAGTTGAACTTGCTCAAGCTCCCTTTAACACCCCGTTAAGATATTAAAAAAAAAGAAAAAGAAAAAAAATCCACAATTCTTTTTTAATCATGTATTCCGCCTATCGCCAGACGGTTTTATTCAACTGCGTCTAACTCCTTAGGTGGCTGAAAGGTTAAGAATATGGATGTATCACTCCTCGCCAGATTCCAATCCCCCCACCCTTCCCCCCGACATCCCACGCATCCTCCCCACCGGCACTCAACCCCCCATCCCTACCCACCCACCCACCCCTCATTTCGTGGGCGTCCAAGGTCATTGGCTCCACATGGCTCGTTAAAATTACCGGGCGGTAATAGTCGAATTACTGTCATTCAGTTAATTACCGTCCTTACGTCAACCGTTTCTGGCACTACCACATCACTGAGTGTCACAGAGCCCTGTGCTATCACCACCACCACCACCACTACCACAAGTATCATCTCCATTTCCACCACCATCCCTACCACCACCACACCCTTCACTACCACCACCTCCACGCGAAACTTCATCATTGGCTCTCATAATCTTCCTTAAGCGTGACGCGCACAGAGGTGACTATGATATACTATAACCTCTAAAAAACTACTTAAACCCCGGATGCATGTGGCCCTCTTATGTATGCCACCTGGGGGTTAGGGGAAGGGGGATTAGGGGGGGTTGTAAATAGGGCTGTGTTTACTACGCGCCACAAAGCACCTAAATAGGCACGCCAACACAAAGCCCACAATAGTGACTTTTTCTTCCCTAACTCGAACGCTCATTATTGTAAACACACTTGACATGACACATGACGTTGATGTGTTACGGGCACTGAAGGAATAACAGTGCTTGCATGGTGGCTGTCTTCGAATATGGCAACACTTTTTTAAGTCAATATCAAAAGCAGAGGTCACATTGGCTTCTGATTCTCTGGGCCACGATGAGCAAGAAATCATGATCAGTTGCTGCAACTCTTGTTCTGGTCACACGCACAGGCGATCGCGTATCCTGGAAAACTAAACACACACACACAAATATATGTATATATGTATATATGTATGTATATATGTATATATGTATATGTATATATATATATGCATATGTATATATATATGTATATATGTATATATATATATATATATTTTTGTGTAGCCAGGTAGGATATTTTCTTGCAGGCAGACGAGGTTAAATGCTATTGAAGATTCATTTTTGATTATCTTCTTGCGTATAGTCTCTATACGACGAATAGTTGACTTATCATTTTCTGTAACGAAAACAGAGTTACAAGAAGACCATGTTGTATACCAATATAGCTGCAATAGTGAGGAGTGTGGACCTCATTCTTACATTGGTATGACAACCACTAAGCTTACAAGACGCCTGACATGCCATTTGAGTAACGGATCCATAAAGTCCCACCATACTACCAAACTCAACAGACCACTAACAAGAAAAGATCTGGACCACAACACAACAATCATTGACAGAGAAAGAGATCCACGAAGGTTGCTACTCCTTGAAGCACTCTACATTCAAGCAAAGCAGCCATCAATCAACATCCAGGTGGAAGACCTACGGGTCTTACCATCTAGCAAAAGACTAAGTGCTAAGCGACCAACGAACCCCATCGCTTCGCCCACTGGGAGAGACCACCCCCCCGCGAGTGAAAACAACGCACGCTCATTGGCTACCATCCACCAATGAGCATCCAACTTTTCCTCGACACAGTGTCCATGATCCGTACATCCCATATATAACCTACACAGAAAACTTGACACATCATATCGCCCTGGAAGATGGAACAAGAGAGTTCCGAAACGTCGGCCAATATAAGAGATCTCCTAAACAGACTTACAGAAAATGATAAGTCAACTATTCGTCGTATAGAGACTATACGCAAGAAGATAATCAAAAATGAATCTTCAATAGCATTTAACCTCGTCTGCCTGCAAGAAAATATATATATATATATATATATATATATATATATATATGTTATGAAGGTTGGACAGATGAGTGAAAAGGTGGTAGAGAAATACGGGTTAGAGCGAGAACACTGTATTACTGACGTTTCGACTACAAGTCTTCTTCAGAGTGACAGACAGCGTGTGTGTACATCATATATACTCTCTTTATGGCTCATCCGGGCCAATCGGCATGCGACTTGCTGAAACGTCCAGCCGGATGAGCCATAAAGAGAGTATATATGATGTACACACACGCTGTCTGTCACTCTGAAGAAGACTTGTAGTCGAAACGTCAGTAATACAGTGTTCTCGCTCTATCCCGTATTTCTCTACCACCTTTTCACTCATATATATATATATATATATATATATATATATATCCATACATACGTATACCAAGGGTTTTTCCCCCCTTACAAGGGAGATAGCCAAAGCCCCACCCATTTCATCCCCACCCCATCACTCTAATATTATATATATATATATATATATATATAAATATATATATATATATATATACATATATATATATATATATATATATATATATATTGTTGAGACATTCTGACAGGTTGATGTAAGCGGAATAGGAAACACAGGAGTCTTAGTCTTGAGTTTATTCCACATAAGGAATAAACTCAAGACTAAGACTACTGTGTTTCCTATTCCGCTTACATCATATATATATATATTTATATATATATACATATATATATATATATATATATATATATATATATATATACTTGTCTACATACATTCCGGTCTGACAGCTATTTTCTGATTCCTTTCAGAACACTTAAGTATTTTCATTAATACAATACAAATCATAATTGTTGTTGGTTAGGGTAGAATTGACAATCCCAGCTTCACACACCCCAAGTCAGACCCCCAGGTTTCAACCAAAGCCCCTATTCCCGTTGCAATTGTCAAATCACTGGGACGAGGTTTGCCATTGTATAACCCCTACTCAGAGCAGCCACATCGACCCTCTCCATGACCAGACTTGGGGGACCTCCGACTACTTAAGAGAGGGAATGAAGCCTTTCACTTCTACAGCTAAGTGCTATCAACCCTGGGCGACAATGTTATGTATAAGTAGCCGAATTTCCGTGCACCTTAATGCTGAGAGAATCGAAGAAGGAAGAAGGAAGATTACTTTTATTGTTGCGTACTTTTGGAATGTCAAAGCAATCTCCCCCGCGTGCAAGCGGTTCGTGCACCAGTTACATTAATCTTTGATGTAATTTGTCTATCGGTTGTATCCCATATGAGACGTAAATCCCAATCTGGGGGGTCATAAACCCATAGGAAAATGACCTGAATCTGCAGCAACGATTCTTCATGCCCAGTGAGGTGACAAGTGTTCATTAGGGACAGTCGATCCTTATTGGGTGGAAGCAAATCATAGTTTTTCATATGAATATTCCACGTTTCGGGAACTTTAAGTTACGCGACCTCTGACCTTCCAACATTATGGAGAACTATGGGAACAAGGAACTTGTTGCAACAGATTTTTGGTTGTTGTGACCAAAAATTGTTTCCAGTCGCTGCCAGGCTATTTTATCCATTCTCATTACACTCTTCTGTAGCAAAGGGTACATTGTATTGCAGACACCATTTTGGGCCACAACAATATGTGACAGATGTGAAACTATATATGTGAACTAAAGGCTATCAAGTGACGAGTTTTTATGCCTGAGGGGAGGGAGAGAGAGAGAGAGAGAGAGAGAGAGAGAGAGAGAGTGGAATGATCTTCCCTTTTGACAACCAACTGTTTGTTTTGCAACAAGTCAAGTGCAAGAGTACTGACAGTCCAGGAAACAAACAAACAGAAACGTTTTTCTCGAAGCCGCAGCTTGCTAAAACATATCATTTCGCAACGAGATAAACGTGTTTTCTGAATAAACCTTTGGCCTCAGAACACATGACCAATCACAACACATTCGCCGACAAAGTGTACAGTATACGATCATGAAATACCATGATACATAAATTTCCATTGAATACTTCACAGCACTTGAGGTCAACGTAAAAAAAACCAGCATCACAAGCCATGTTTAAAATAGAAAAAAAAAAAATGTATTTTTCTTCCTGTCACTCAGGCACATTTTTCGCTTATCTGACATCTTGACCACGAGTTCTTGTGTTCCCACTCGACCTCATCTACCAACCTTCTCCTTGATCTGGGGAAAAAAAAGAAGAAAAAAAAATCGAATCGAGTATTCACTCTAGCTGCTGCCAGGCGATTTTATTCACCTGAAGTAAGCCTTCTGCGTAGCCAAAGAGTTAACATCCCGTCGTTCTACCCCGTGCTGATCCAATAATACACACACACAATATATATATATATATATATATATATATATATATATATATATGAACTGTAGATCCCACTATTACTGAAGAGGATCATAATGATCGTAATATACGTATCTACGTACATTCTTTCTTTTCTCCGATAGTGGGATCAACAGTTCATCTTACCAATGTGCTAGAACATTGAACCTTATATATATGTATATATATATGTATATATATATATATATATATATATATATATATATTATATATATATATATATATACTGTATGTGTGCGTGTGTGTAATATAAACATACCCATATCATTCATGCACACACACACACACACGTGCTTACGTGGTCTGCAGAGCAACCAAACCGCACATTCAGTATGTAAAGTTACAATGTGTTTATTTTTGTTTCAACAAAAACCTCAAACAGTTTTCTTTCGCGCCTACGATGAAGGGGTACAGTGACACACGATAGGGTGAAACTGTGTCGAGCGACATGGGTGAATCCGGGGGGTTTACCCTTAAACACCTTCTGTACCAAATGACTTTCTGTGCCTGAAGGTAATGGGAAGAGGCAAGACAGAATAACATTAACTTTTCATTCTTAAATCTTGACATGTTTTATCTTTATTTTTACTGTAACGAAGGCGGTAGCCAATTTCCTGACTGCAAACTTAGTATAAAAACAAAAGAGTGAAGGAATAAACAAACAGATAAACAAATAAATAAATAGAAATATAAAACAAATGGTTAAATTACTGAGCACTAAAACAAAAACATCAATAACCGAATAAACGAACGAAAGATCAAAAGAAGAAGGGGAAGAAGAAAGCGAAGAAGAAGAAGAAGAATAAGGCGAAGAAGAAGAGGAAGAAAAAGAAGAAGGAGAAGAGGAGGAATAATAATAAGAAAAAAACAGAAAACAGTGGGGCGGGGGGGGGGGACGGTTAAGGAGACATGACCTGGCAATGTCACCGACGACATACATTGGCGCGAACAAACGCGCGAACGTTGCCGGATCAACACAAACATTAACCGCGACGAGCGAGAGGGAGAGCCCCGCTAAACAAGCAAGGCGGGAAAGGCGGTCAGCGACACTCGAGAAGGCCAGCATGAATGAGGACAGTGACACTTGGGAGGCCCCGGCGTTTGAGGACCACCTCTTGCAGAGCTGCAACTTCGCAATATCATGATGAACGACTTTTATTATTATTATTTGTTTATTTTCGTTTGCTTCAACACATCCCATCACCTGCACCTTTGCACTTTGTCTTTGCTTCTACGCTCTACCTTATTCGATATCAACTCCATGCCTTAGTAGTTTGGCCTCGCCTCCAGGCCTCCTTAGTTGTTAACACTTGCCATAGTGTACGTGTGTATATGACATTAAGAGAGAAAGAGAAAGGGAGCGAGAGAAAGAGAGGGGGAGGGAGAGAAAGAGAGAGAGGGAGCGAGAGAGAGAAAGCAAGAGAAAGAGAGCGAGAGAGAGTTTCACGACTAACATGTTTACGAGATAGCGGGAAGATAAGTACAGGGCTGTCTGACGGGGTCAGTATCCGCAAAGGCCTGGGCAATATGAACCCTTTCACAGCGTCATATGTTAGTATTTGTTTTGGCTGTCGCCAAGCGATTTTATTTAACTGTGTTTTAAGACTTCAGAGTGTCTTGTCTCTCGTCAAGCGGTTTTATTCAGCTGAGGGAATCTCTTCCACAGAGAAAAGGTTACCTATCTCGAGTCAATTTTCATTATTCCTTTCGATGCATCTTTCAAGTATTGTATTTATTATGGCTGGTGCCTGATAGATAATTAAACTGAGGAGAAAACCCTGCTTTCCTTGTCTTAAGATGATGTCATAGTCCCTTTTTACTTCAAATTGGTGATATTTTTTTTTAAAGAAAATGTAGCATAGTTAGCTGGCAATTGTCAGATATCACTGAATTGTTGATTTTCATTTCTTCCGTTCTGACGTGCGAATTTTGCTTCAATTTTTACTCCACGGGCGAAATATATTTATTCTTGTTTTCTAATAAATTTTCGCCTGACTTGAACATATACACTGTGGCCAAGGAAAGCAATTTTTTTTGTGGCCACAGATTATGTTGGGGTTTTCTGACTCTTTAGACCCACCCCCAGCCCCCACCCCCTCGCAACAGAGGTAGCAGACAGAGTTAAAAGGTAAAGTGCTACTCAACGGGGAAGGGTATGTTGGAGGGGGTATTGTGTTAAAAATTCGGGATGCTGTAAATATCAGCAACCCCCAGAGTACCTATGTAAAGATAAGCTACCCCACATATCAACTTTTAAAGAACAGCAACCCCAGAAATGAGTTTGTATATATATATATGTATATATATATATATATATATATATATATATATATATATATATATATACATATATATATATATATATATATATATATATACAAATCGCCTTAACAGTGACGAACCTAACCTAACCATCATAAAATAACCTCACCTATGTTAGTTCAGCCACCCTAAATATTACCTTGTAAATATAAACAGCCCTCAGGTACGGTTGTGGAGCTTTACATTGTCCAAAATTCGATATGAAGATAAATAGTTTCTCAAGAGAGCACCTACCTTTGCTGGGCTAACTGCTCTCGGTTTAGTTGAGCGAAGGTATGGATGCAAGTTGGGATGCACGGAGCAGTACCTGTGTATAGAAAGAAATAATTTTAGCTTATATTGTACATACTCTGGGTGTATAATAATATCATGTTACATTTTATGAAGTCATGTCTGTATGCAGAATTGAGATTACTCGGTTAGGTAGGTACAGTCACGAACAAAAGTTTTGACCCACGCTACTGTACAATTCTCACGTTAGTGTATATATATATATATATATATATATATATATATATATATATATATATATACATATTTATAATATAAATATGTAATATATATTATATATATATATATATTACATATATAATATATATTACATATGTAATATATATATATATATATATATATATATATATATAAATATATACACAGTACGTTATATATTTTCCTGTGCAACATTTTGCTCACGTTTGTTTAATTTTCTTGAATAGATAAAAAAAATTGTCAAAGAATTTGAATTTTGAAAAAATCTGGGTCTCAAAACTTTTGCTCGTGACTGTACAAGACAACCCATACTCCACCAAATATGGGAGTGAAAACACTGTCGTTCTAATCGCTGACACATTATCATAACACTGTTCTCCTGTTCACTTCTTTCGCTTTGTCCAATATAATGAACACAAAGAACGTGTCTTACACTTCTCAGCACCGTAGACACAGTGAAGGCTGAAACAGTGAGCGGGATTCGAACCTGTGCACAAATCCTACTTTATTTCTGAAGATAGAGGAGTGAAGGTGGGAGAGAGGAAAGAAAGGAGATTAAATGAGGGTAAGATTTTGTCGGCGGTCCAGCGCTTCTATCCTTGAAGACAACATTACCTCGAAGAAATGGAAGACAGGAGAGATTTAAGGTAAGCAGAAAAGGAAGGCCAGTAGAAGGTAAAAGTGATCAGAATTATGTTGTTCTGTTTAGAGTGGAGTAGGAAGAGGGAGGAGAGGAGTAAGGAAGTAAGGAGCAGAGACAAGGCGAGATTGGGCAGCAGGTGCGGGGGCGTGTGACAGGAGGAAAACCAGGCGGCAGGTGCTCCTCAAGGGTGAGGACAGACGAGGTCGCACAAGAACCTCGGAAGACCCCCCCCTCCCCTCCCCCCGGCCTAAAAAAAAAAAAAAATGTCCTGAACACCTTTCGAACTAGGTGGTGCCTGTCCTTCTTATCCTCCCTTATGCCAGACTACTTTAATCACCTCCATGGCACCTCCCTTGTAGCGAAGGGTCTTTGAACTTTATCTCCATGAACCCCTTCAGTACCGGGTGGCACTCCCCCCCCTTTTCGTTCTCCTTGGCACTGTGTTATCTTGCTCATTTCCGTGGCTCCCCTCTGCTTCAAGAATGAAGATGAGAACTAAAAATGACCAAGTCTTTTGGTCTACAATGTTTAAGAGGAGGAGATAAACCAATTTCAGTGACGGTGGCGACAGAGTGAAAGGGATAAGGGGACACGGAGGCGGTGGGGGGAGGGGGAAGGGGGGAGGGGAAAGGGGAGAGGGGAAAGAGGAGGGGGAGGTGGGGGAAGCTGCGGCAGGTGCTGGTACATCTCTCTCTCTCTCTCTCTCTCCCCTGGTGGGAGATAAATACCTGTCTGATACAAGGAGGAAGAGGATGCCGAGGAGGAGAGGAGGAGGATGGAGTAGGAGGGGTAGTAGGCGGAAAAGAAGGAATTGGAGAAGGAGGAGGGGTACGAGGAGATGGAGAAGGAAGAGGGGTAGGGAGAGGAGGAAGCGTAGGAGGAGGAGGAATAAGAGGAGGGGGAAGATATGGAGGAGGAAGACTAAGAGGAGGGGGAAAAGAGAAGGAATAGGAGGAAGGAGAAGAGGAGGAGGAGGAGGAGGAGGAGGAGGAGGAGAGAAGTGCAAGGTAGAAGAAGTAAAATTCGGAGCCTCTTGTGGGCGCTGTATACCATATGGGCACACGAACGTGGGAGGGGAAGCGCGCGCGCGTGCAGGGAATGGGAAGCAAGAGAAGGATGGTGGAAGGCAGGGAGGAGGGCGAACACGGCGAGTTGGAAGAAGAGGAGGAGGGGAAGAGGGGGAGGAAGAGGAGAAAGGAAGAGGAGAGAGGAAGAGGAGAAAGAGGAAGAGGAGAGGAAGAGGAGAAAGAGGAAGAGGAGAAAGAGGAAGAGGAGAGGAAGCGGAGAAAGAGGAAGAGGAGGAGGAGAGGAAGAGGAGGAGGAGAGGAAGAGGAGAAGGAGGAAGAGGAGGATGAGGAGAGGAAGAAGAGGAGAGGAAGAGGAGAAATAGGAAGAGGAGAAAGAGGAGGAGAGGAAGAGGAGAAAGAGGAAAAGGAGGAGAAGGAGGACGCGGAAGAGAACGAGGAAGACGAGAAAGAAGACGAGCATAAAGACGAGGAGAACGAGGAGAGAGAGAAAAAAAAAAGAGTAGAAGGATGAGACTGGGGAGGAAAAGGAGGAGGTGGAGGAGGAAAAGGCGGAAGCGAGGGAGTATGTAAACAGAAAAAAATAGAAGAAATGTGAGGAGAGTTGGAGGAGTATAAGGAATATGACGAAGGGCGAAGGCGAGAAGGCAGCAAAAACGACCAAAGAGCCACCGGGAGCTTTGTCTCCTTCTTCTGTGCTCCACCTTGCCTCCACTCCTCTCCTCACCTCATCTCCAACTCTCTTCTTTTCACTGTTGTTGTTTTTGTCATGGACTGTATTTTACCAACACTTCAATCCCTTCTCCTTACTGTGCTTCATTCTGTTTCCTCTCCTCTTTCACCTTCCCACAGTTGTAGTCTCCTCTTATCACCTCTCCACTCCAACATTTCCTCTCTTCTCCTCCCTTCTCTTTACTTCTAATATTTGTTTCTCTTCTCTCCCCAGCCTTCCTCTTCTCTCTTCATGTGCCAGATATCTGGTGAGACCGGAGAAAAGGTTAAGCGTTCAATGAGGAAGTCAAAGGCTTTAGCAATTTAAGTCTCAAGACAGACTCATTATTAACCCTGACTTAACGGCTTTGCTAACGAGACCGGTCTTGGGGAGATGAAAGGAATAGTCTGGCGTCAGCTAGAACTAAAGTTAAAGTGCCACCCTGTACGGAAGGAGGTAATCACTCACTCAAAAAAATAAATAAAAATAAAAATAAAATAAAATATAAAAAAGGCACCGAATATTACATTCCGTTATCTCAAGTGCCACCATGCTTTTCTATACGACTTCGTGACACCTTATATCGGATGACACCAAACTCTTCTATTCATCTCCGTGACACTCTCTTGGCACCACATCTTGATCAAACCCTTCCGTACCGGACGGCACTTCTCCTTTTCCTCCGGTTGGCGCCAGGCGATTTCATTCATCTCCGTGGCACCCGCAACCCTTGGCACCAGAGACATGAGGCTCAAAGTTGGCGGTCGTGAGTGTTGACTCTGCTAATGTGTGTATGGAGTGTCAACAAGATTGAAGTCTGATATCAACATGGGTAGCATAGGGGAGGGAAGGAGCAGAGGTAGGGAGGGGACGTGGAGGTGGAAGGTGAGGGGGGGGTTGGTGTCTTTTCACTATCAAGGTCAAACCTTTCACAACCGTGGAGGAATGCCACAGAGACGAATAAAATAGCCTGGCGGCTGGGGGAATGAAGAAAAAAGTGCCATCAGGTACGGAAGGGTTAAATAATAATAATTATTGTTATTATTTATTATAATACATGGCATAGGATACAGGATAAGAGAAATTGTATGCAAACAAGGCTTATGTTATCAAGCGTAGAAATCAAGTACATCTCACGTTAACCAAATAAAATCTGTAAGGGCTTCGTATACAATTTTTTTTAACCACTTCGCTAGGGCAAAACTCTCTACACGAAAATAAACAAATGAAATAAAAATCGTTGTAAAATAGTGCACTCAAAAATATTTCACCTAATAAATCTGGTAACCCACTGCCGCCTATGATAATCTTCGGGGAAAATGGCCCTCCCCCCCCAAAAAAAAAAAAAAAATAATAATAATAAATAAATAAATAAATAAATAAATAAATAAACAAATAAAATAAAATCAACTCCTTGGCCCCTGTGCTTAAAAAAAAGTCAACATATATATCTTTTATTTAATATTTCATGAACAGATATACAGATCCGTTTGGCCTCATATCTTGCAACTAATTTCACTGAACGAGGCAACTAAGGCTTTTTAATCCCCTCGTAACCATCCCACAAATCATCTTGAAGCTCTTCAAGACAGAATCAACTCCACTGCTATTTGCCGTTAACACACTTACTCTTGCTGCCGCCAGACGATTTTATTCAAAGGAAACTCTACCTAACTAGTGAAATAATTCTATCTATAATTCGCATACTTGTTCTGGCTGCTGCGTCGAACCCAAGAACAGGTGGTCGACAGTTCGATTCCCGGAAGTCGCTGCGTTTTTCTGGCGTTGGTACCCAAGAGTCCCGGCCAGGCGGGGAGGAGACCCTAACATCGGCCTTATAAAAAAAAAAAAAAAAAAAAAAAAAAAAAATCCAGCGGCTTGCCGAGACTGACAGATATTTCTCATTTTCCATCGTTCCTGTCACCACACAATTTTATTCAATTCAACGAAACTCACCCACCCTCAGGCAGCAACGAACGAGTTATACTAAATATATCCTCGGGTCATGTACTACACATTCCTTCGTACCTGGTACGATGACAGGCTTCTGGCAGAAGGTCTCGGTCATCATGAACTGAGATTTATATAAATACGTACAAAGATACGTACAGCTCGTTTCACTCATAAGTACTACAGCTGTTGGCGTCTTCTGCAAACCTGTAGCAAGCGTATCTAAGTAATAAGTTTTGGATATTCATGTGTTTACGATACTCGTAGGTTTACAATATTCGGAATTTTAAGACACTCGGAAGCTTACGACACTCGGAAGTTCACGATACTCGAAAGTTTACGACACTCGGAAGTTCAGAATACTCGAAAGTTTACGATACTCCTAAATTTACGATACTCTCAAAAATAAGATAACCGTAAGTTTACAATACTCGTATGTTTACGATGTTCTTAAAATCATGAGGTCATAAAGGACTCGTGCACATTGTAGATCTACGACCCCCCCCTCTATGAAGCATTTATAAATGGAGGCGACTACTAATGTATACAAAAATACATTAATTTTTTTCTTGTTATTTGTTTATCATTTCTTCAGGCTTCCATCATTGATTTCATTTTGGAAGTTGGTTCGTTACTTTTTTTTTTGCACATATGTTCTCGAAAGGGGGCAGGTCTTGTGGTAACGGCTGTATATACTTATTGTATATATATATATATATATATATATATATGTGTGTGTGTGTGTGTATTTGCGTGTGTAAACATATAAATTCTCACTGGCTAGGACTTCACGCGACAAACCCCTTCCATGCCTAGTGGCACTTTTCCTTTTATCATGGCTACCGCCGGACGATTTCATTCATCTCCGTTGCACCCTTACTCCGTGGCAAAGGGGTTAGGGACAACTTCAACCAAGCCCTTCCGTAACAGGTGGCACTTTCCCTATTATTCCAAGTGCCACCAGGCGATTTTATTCTTCTTCAGGGACATCCTCCCGGTGATACACTTTATAGACTTTATTCTGGCTAAGCCCCAGCCGGTTTTATTAAGAGTAAATCCCCCCCGAAAGCTGTAAGCATGAGGGCAGGAAACAGAATTATTCTAACTTACAGAGACATTTGATATAATCATAAAAGTAAAGGGCAGTAACACGTGGCCAGACTTCAGTGAGAGAGAGAGAGAGAGAGAGAGAGAGAGAGAGAGAGAGAGAGAGAATGATTTTTACGATATTTTAAGTAACTTGTTTATTTTTGTTGAATCACCGCGAGATGGGTCCACGACGACCCTCTCATTCATAGTTGCTATGCGGAGGGCTAGAGAATTCTATGCAACTCTGGTCCGTAGGGATGTCATTAATGTCCCTATAATATTGACTGCACAAAACTTGCATTTATGCATTCTAACCTTAATCCAATTTAGTACACAAGAGTCAACTTTTCCGATTTCGTGGCCCCTTTATATACATTTAATTTTTGCTCACGCTAGCTGCTTTTGTCACATCTGAGAAGGTAGACTTAGGCCCCTTATGAATAAAATCATCCATCATTAGCCAGAATAAAATCAGCAAATATCGTCACAGTGGCCGGAAACGTCGTCGAAGTCGACATGACGTCACGACTTCGAAGGTTTCGGACGCGGGTAAAGCGACATGACGTCATTCGTAAGCTCCGCCCCCAAGCGCGCGAACAGACCGTGTACACTCGGCAGAACTCGTTTTTGCAAAGTTTCGCCTTCGCCGTCGTGGAAAATGGTGATATCGCGATGGCACGTGTCAGAGAGTGGCACAGACAGACTCTTGGCCCTTTGAAAAACAGGAACCATCACCTGCGCTTCTTCAAATAGACGTGTTGGTCCCAAACCCATTGGCTCTCAACCTGTGGGTGAATTAACTTTCCCTTGGGTGGGTGGGGGGGGGGGATGGAGGAAATTACCCCCATGAGAAGTGACGTAGCCCTATTCTTTATTTATCTATCTATTTATTTATTTTTTGGGGGGAGTGGTTTACCAGGGAAGTGCACACAAATGAACATGGTTATTTTCACCGATTCACGGAGGTAACAGGATTGATAAGCCATGTTATCGACCTCCTCACGAACGGGCCAACTGATACTGAATAAAATAGGCTGGCAGCAACCAAAAGGACGAGTGCCCCTCGAAGGGTTTAATCGAGGCAGATTGAAACTTGTTGGCAACCAATGACCTCACATGAGCTGACCTGACGTGTTAGGTCACTTCACAGAATTCTGCTTCACTGGTAGTCGGCGATTTTTTTTTTTTTTTTTTTTTTGTCAAAATTCAGGGCACTTTTAATAATCTAAGAATGAAGCGCTCGCCATAACAAAATATCTAAAGCGTGCCATTATAGCCAATAAATATAATAAACGAGAAAGCATAATTATTTCCTCCAAAGTGTAGAGTCCTATCCCCGCCATCTGACATCTCTCGTCTGGTAAATACAACGAATCAAAGAAGAAAAACACTCCCAAGATCTTCAGAAGGAAAAATATTTGTTCGCTGTCACGTCCGACAACTCGGCTGTTTTCCCGAATATGAAACGAGTTGCCGAATATCGCCGCGGTTGCTCCACAAGAGAAAAATAAATAAATAAATAGATGAATGAATAAATGAAAAAAAAAGTTATGCTAATTAATCTTGGTAAAAAAAAAATTGGTTGCCATGGAGATGAACGAAATGAATGAAACAGCCAAGCGGCAGCAAAAAATAAAAAAATAAAAAATTCAATAAATAAATAAATAGTGAGTACAATAGGAACTTTCGCAACGCCCCTAAGGACCAGAGTCACACATACTTTTCTTTTAAGACCGGAAACTACCACCAATTTATGACGGAAGCTTAAGCTACTGTAAACTTTGACTATTTCAGTGTCATATGGTCCCTTGATACCTGGCATTCGTCAATCAACTCGCTCACCAAGTCACGTGAACTAGGTGTCTCGCTTTGGCGCATTGGGTGTGACCTCGTATCATAACTGTGGAAGCACGAGTTCGATCCTTAGTGGCTAACAGTGACTGCCACTAACCCTAACGAAAGCTCCTCACGTCAGTTTCTTCATGTATATACACGTACACTGAGTTATAGATATTGGAAAGGTTACACACACGTACGCGCACACACACACACACACACACACACACACACACACGTGTACCATATAGAGAACACTCTTCGTTAAAGTATTTGACAGGTTCAGTGCAGACTCTACAGGTAACAGATGATTACTTTGAGAAATGAAAATGAAAGCATCAAATACAGAGAGGACGGTAAAAAGAACAGAAGAATTATACCAAAAGCTTTACTCCATACCATGATTCAACCAGCAAATTCATTTGACGTTAGTAGTGCACCAGAAGTAACGCTCACTCTATAAAAAAGTATGAAACGGGGAAAAGCACCTGGGGTAGATGGCATGCCGATAGATCTTCTGAAAGACTTAGGAACACAAGTTCATTGAAGATTAGTGCAATTATATACTCAGTGAGTAAAGAATGTGTTCCTGAATCATGGTATAATTACTTTACAAGAAACGAGACCAGAAACACGTTAATGTCTACCAATTAATTTGTCGTCAAATATATACATTTTCGAAGATTCTTATGGACTTTGTAAAGTTTTAAATGAAAACAACCTTAGAGGACATGCAGGATTTAGAAATGAGTATTCCACCACGGATTTCTCAACCAATACACACAGTACATACATACACACACACGGCACGACGATGCAGTGGTACCGCTCTTGACATCTAATTAAGTGATCCGATTTCGAGTCCCGTTCAGGGCTATATATTTCAGCATCGCTGCACTGTGAGCCGGCAGCCCATCTCTGGTGGACAAGCTGTTTGTGCGTGTGTGTGTGTGCGTGTGTAAAGTCAGCATTACTCATACATTGGACCATATATGCACACTGAACTCTTATCACGAGTCCAATACGTGATCCAAGACCGTGGTGAATCACACACAAATCAAAGACGGCAGAAAAGATTGTGTGGGAAGAGAGTTCCAGAGCCTCCTTGTCGAACGAAACAAAGACAAAAGGATATAGAAATTATGGGAAGTTTCGAGAAATCGAATGTTTCAGGAGGGAACACACGAGTCAAGAAAGGCACCCCCCCCCCCTTTTTTTTTTTTTTTTTTTTTTTTTCCGAGACACTTGCTGGTCGCCGCAAACACAAAGCCGTAGGCGCTTCTTCGCCCACACCTTGCGACGCGTTGTCTCCAATCTCGAGACTCATCTTGACGTGACATATTATGCTGCCTCTCACTATCGCGAGTGACGGACACAAATCCACTCTGCCAAGTGGATTCGGTCCGCAAGTGCACGTGATTCCCTTTATAAGATTTTCGTCTCCACGCGTTATACCTTTTGTCTGGGTTTCTGAGTTTATACGATTTTTCTCTAATATAATAGGTAATCAATTTCATGGATTTTTTAAATAGTTAATATAAAGAAGTCTATGTTAATTTAGATTACATACGCACGTGCGCGTACCCAAACACACACGCACACACCTCTCATGGCGCTGTGGTTAGAGCTCTGGCCTACCACTACGGAGGTCCGGGTTCGATCCTCGCCCGGGGCTGAAATAATATCAGTATCGCAGCGCTGAGGGGTGTTACTCCAACTCTCGTGGGCGGGGAGTTGGGGGTGTGTGTGTGTGCAAGGTCATAGCATTACCCATAGATCGGACCTACGAGCTCTGAGCTCTCTTCCAGGAGGGAAATAGCTGTCGATCACGAGGACAGAACGTGATCCAAAGACCAAGTGAATACACAACGACCTCCACCAACCTCTTCAATGAATTGCATGATTCTGCAAACTTCTGCCACATCACTCCTGCAAACTTCGCTCTCTATCGTCTCTCCGCTTTCGGTCTAGTCTCGCATGACTAATATCTCCCGGTGTACAGTTCTGCGTGAGGAGCCTACGCCAGGAGGCGCATAGCTGTCGCCGAAGCCGCCCCCATCACCTCATGTGATGGACTGTTGGTAACACTGTCATCGCAGGGAACCAGATAAAAGCACGGGATTCGAACCCACAACTAAGCAAATGACAGACCAGCGCGCTTTTGATTACGCTACCAGCGTACAACTACAACACCTCCACAATCTTTCACCCCCAGTCTGTTCTCTCACCCAACTTGTTTTCTTCTCGTCTTTTAGTGTTATTCTTAATACGGATCTCATAATTGCTCTCTTACACTCCGCTTCGTCTACGTCGCCTTCGTCAATTTCCCAAGTTTCACATTCGGAGATCATAGATGGAACCTACATAACCTTGATAATCTTGACATGCTAATAAGGAACTTCATAAAATTCTATACCTAACATTCTCATTATGTGACCTGGTAGCGTAATCTGAAGCGTACTGGTCTCGTATTTACCAAGTCGTGGGTTCGAGTGCCGGACGGTTTGTTACCTTGTCCACCAGTCCAAGAAGCGCATAGGGAAATGGTGACGGCTTCGGCCGCAGAACTATAGTTAGTATTTTCATTTCATTTTCGTTGCTTTAGCATTTGGATTAAATAACTATACCATTCAACTAATATATTATTACCATCGACTACAACTGCTTTGATCTGAACATGTTTGAGTTAAAAGATTAATTTGGTTTTATCATTTTCATTTTTCAAACTACTTTGAGACTTTCTCGAGATCATTTAACATAAATTGCAAGTCTCCCGCCATTTTCGAAACAAATAATGCCATCCGTAAATCTCATGCGACTGAAATGGTCCCCCATTAATATTCAAATCTTTCTCTTCACAACTAAAATCTCAAAGTCTCTTGGAGACCAACAATTAATAACTCGGGCAAGATTGTCTTGACCTGTTTAGAGGCTTTCTCGGTCTTAATTTTTTCCCTCTGTCTTTACGAAGTAGAACCACAATTGTACAGTTCGTGGCAGTTCTGCTTATTGTTCACAATGTCTTCGTTTGAACCTTCTTTGCGTCCAGAATTTAATCAACATCAAATTCTGTTCTTCCGAATCGAAGGCCTTTTCGTAATTTACAAAAGATAAATTCTATTGTGTGTTTTTTTTTTCAATTAGTTGGTTCACCATCTGCAAGATGAGTATTCACTTCTACAGCCTCCCTGTTTTCTTAAAGTTTTCATTCATAACTTTATTCTATTAACAAGAATATTGGAAAAGACTTTGTATACATTTGATAACACAATAAGTGAACGACAATTACTTTGGTGTTTTTGGGGTCTCTAATGTTAAAGATATAAACAATGATCACCTCGCGGTACCCTTCAGAACTTGTATCGACATGCAGTAAAAACACTAGAAACCTGTGTTCTACAGATGCAAGGTAACCACTAATGAAAAGAAACGACCGGAGCAGAGCGCTTTCGTGTATTACATCCCCAGTGCAGAAATACATGTCATCTCCCTTTACAGGCGTTCAATTAACCTTATAAATATAACCAAACAAATAAATAACTCTCTCTTCCTCTCCCACAAAGAATCAAGACATACCTGGGAACACAAGAATGGAGGAGGGTGCAAGAGACCATAAGCCTTACACAAGACAGTTTAAAGTCCTTCACCACCTGTCATCCTAATCCATAAGGTTACCTAACCTTCTCTTAAACCAATTGTTTCAATGCTCATTACCTGGTTACCACTGATGGTAAACCAGTTCTTACCTATTTTCTTCTTAAACTTAAATTTATCTAAATGAAATAATTTCCTTCTTGACGCGGCCAGCCCCCTTAAGAGGGGGAAACCCTCCCCATCGGAATATAAATAAACATACCACTGACCCCGATACCAGGTGACACCATTGTAACCTATGAACGGGGCTCAGCCACCTGAAACTTCTGTATTTACTTCCTTGGGCTGACAGCTGACAGAAATAGCAGTGCCAGCGACCTCATTCGGTTGCAGAAGGAAACATCAACATTGCTTAAATACTTGCAACGCGTTTATTGCAGGCATTGCTACCATTAGCACTTTACACGAAAACAAAAATTTTTGTGTTTTGGCAAGTGAGAAGAGATAAGAAGTTAACATCTGTGACATACATAGCATTCTAAAAAAAAAAAAAAAAAAAAATCTATTCCGACCCCCCTCTCACTCCTAAGGTCACCCTCAACTGAATAAAATCGCCTAGCATCTGCTACAAAACTATAGAACATCAAGGTTATGAATAGGTTCAAATACCTTACATTGAGGATCACATCATAAGTCGCCTATAACCTCTCGCTTCAACTGACGCACTTACATTACTTCCTGTCGCCAGGCGATTTTATTCAGCCAGGAGCCCCCCACACACACACAAAGACATGGTTTCGTCTATTCCGATCAACTCGCTCACTACCACTGACGGACTTGTACATTAGTTTTGTCTCCCGTCAAATTATTTTATTCTGGCGAGGGAACTAACTCCCATGCACAACGCAAGGGTCAATATGAAGGAAACCCCGGTATCAAGTGCCATAGGACATTAAGATAAAAGATAGGAGTCGTCAGGGGGGAGAGGGAGTAATTAAAGGAAGGACTGAAGGAAAGCATGCAAAAAGGAAGGATAACAATTGAATTTTTCTCAGCAATCCTTAACTTGTGGAGACTGGTCTTCTATTTTCAAAAGGATCATGCGTGACCCTGGGCCGTAGGGGATTCACGAGTCACTATAGTACGTGACTACATGTTGGATAGTGTACTCCCTACAAAGGTGTTGAGTAGGCATGATGACCTTCTCGAATACGATACAGCAGGACAGGGGAAGTAACCTTCTGGGACATAGGTGACATTAAGGGGTAGAGGTGACCTTAAAGAGTAAGGACGATCTTCAGGGGCAGAAGGGGCCTTCATGGGAAGAGGTGACCTTAAGAGGCAAAGGTGACTTTATGGGGCACATGTGACCTTTAAGGACATAAGTAGACTTCAGGGGGAGAGACGACCTTAAGGGACAGAGGTGGTCTTAAGAGGTTGAGAAGGAGCAGAGACAATTTTCAAAGGTCAGAGATTCTCCTCTGGCCCAGAGATGACCTTTAGGGCCAAAGGTCATCTTCGTGTACTTTTCACCAAAGAACTCATAATCTAAATTCTCATATACATAAAAAACAACAAAAGAAAGCAATTAAAAATTACTAAATAAATAAATAAATAATCTTATTCAAGGTCACAAAGGCATGGCCTTTCAGTCCTTCCGTACCAAGGGGTACTTTCTCCTTTACTCTGACTGCCGCTAGGCAATTTTAATCATCTCCGTTTCATCAATAAAGGAGTCAATCACACGCATACTTAACCCTTTCAAGACGAAATCGTCTGGCGTTAGCATTAACCAAATCTAAGAAGTTAACCACCTTGTAGAAAATAGGCTCCCTCAACCAGGGCTCTATCCTTGAGTCGAACACAACAACACGACGCCAACCAGAATAGACTCAATAAAGTACATCCCACCGTGGGTAGAGAATACGCGTCAACACTGTTGGAAGCATTTACTGAATAACAAACAGACGCTAATGTCCTCCTTGATACATAATCATCTCCCATCCCCCCCACCCACCTCACTAACCCCCAACTTCCCTCCTCCTCCCCCCCACGAACAATTCACGGAAGTTCGCGGCATCTGACGTGCGACGTAAGATAAACAAAGATTCAAGGAACCTTTATTGTGTCACTTCGCCCGAAGAGCCCAAAGCGAAAGGGACAGAAAAAATATGTATTTATGTTCTCGCAATTGCATACTTCATCACCCCTCTCAACACCCTCACCCGATCCCTCCACTCCCATACTGGGATCCAGACAAGCCCTTCCCTCCACACCAGTCTCTCTCTCTCTCTCTCTCTTTCATCTCTTTCTTAGCAAAGGGATTAAGTGATAATTTAATTTGTTATCTATAAGATAACGATGCCGTCTTATAATCCATGGTTTAACTACCAATGATATGATTGTCCTAATCAAGATGTTCATAAGGTTATAGCTCATCCACGCAAACGACTGATTCCAACAACCCTGTTAATGTAACAAAATTAAAACTTGTAACAAAACAAATTAAGCTTTCCTTCATTGTTCCACTACTATTCAAAAAGACGGTGAGGAGCCTACGCCAGGAGGCGCGTAGCTGCGGCCGAAGCCGCCACCTTTGCCCTTATGCGCTTTGGGGACTGTTGGGGTAGGTAACAGTTACTGTTGGGAATCGGAGAGGAGTGCGGGATTCGAACCCACAACTAAGCAGACTTCCGGTTACGCCACCAGCGCACTGCCTTTATACGTTTATTCTGACTGCCCCCAGGCGATTTGATCCAGTCGATGGACGCCCTCAGACGAGATGCCAGGTAAAGCTGTGACGTCATAGAAGAAGAAGAAAACAACCGGACACCCTGGATGGGTACGGCAGACGGATGACGAAGCACATAGGAATAAACGTCCGCTAAGTCTCTGACGATGAAGAAGGTGCAGGAGGGACACCTGCTGGTACTTGACACCTGCTGCTGGTACTGATGATGGAGTTTGATACATGCTGATACTCGATACCTACTGCTGGTACACGACACCTTCTGCTGGTACTCGACACCTATTGATAGTACGCGATATCCGGTCGTGGCACTCGACATCTGCTGCTGGTACTCGACACCTACTGATGGTACTCGACATTTGCCGGTTCTCGACACCTACTGACGATACACGTTATCTGATCATGGTACTCGACACCAACTGATGGTACTGGACACCAGCTGGTACTCGACACCTGCTGATGGTACGCGATACCCGACTGTGCCGCAGACCTTCACTCCAAGAATCTTCAAAGTGCAAGATCAAAACCACCAATGGTTTGTGTCGCCGACATGTGTTCTTCGTTTCGCCCGGATTGCCACATGTGGGCGACTTGTGCAACACACCAAATTCGCCGTCATACATCAAACTGGAGGCTCGGCGTATGTATGAGGAAGAAAAAAAAATGCCGGGGTTGTTGTTGCAACGTATCACGTATGGAAAGAAGAAGAAGAAGAAGAAGAAGAAGAAGAAGAAGAAGAAGAAGAAGAAGAAGAAGAAGAAGAAGAAGAAGAAGAAGAAGAAGAAGAAGAAGAAGAAGAAGAAGAAGAAGAAGAAGAAGAAGAAGAAGAAGAAGAAGAAGAAGAAGAAGAAGAAGAAGAAGAAGAAGAAGAAGAAGAAGAAGAAGAAGAAGAAGAAAAAAACAAAAACAAAAACGGGGGTGTGGGGTTGCATCGTATCACATCCCCCGAAGCATCACGTCGACTTATCTCGACTCGCCACTTCGGAGACACCACTGACACCCGGAGACAAAAGATGGCTACTGGAGAAATGCAACGACGTCATCCCTTCAGAGGTGAAGAAATTTCTATTTACTTGCTTGACGTCACAGGAAACAAAAATAACACTACGGGTGTCTCGCTCTCTGAAGGAAGGCACAGCAACAACATCAACAATGCTGAGACACCGACAAAGGAACCTCCAAAAAGTTCGTGTTTGTTTTGTGGGCGACTTCGTACACGCCCTCCACACACACACACAGTCTCATCCCTCTCCACCACTAACAAGAACGTTGGCCCCTTCCGTACCGGATGGTACTGTTACTTCATATACTCCCTGACGCCGGGCTATTTTATTACTCGCTGGGGCATTCCCTCGGCAGCCAAGGGCATCTTATCTTGACCCTTGTTGTACTTTCATTCATTATTATTATCATTACTATTATTATTATTATCATTATCAATTATCATCATCATTGTTACTATTACTACTGTTATTATCATTCTCGTTGCCGCTCATCTATTTCATTCATCTCCATGACAAGGAGGCTGATCCCTGGGCCATCCATATACATCACAGCTGAGTGTGTGATATATTGTGTGAGGTCATTTGCAAGTCGGCTACCCACGCCCCGGTTGGAAAGGTAGAGATGAATGGAAACAATGACACATATATTAGCCTGACCGACACCCCAAAGTGGAGAACCCACAACAATCAACCCCTTCATCCCCAAGGTGTGGCGAGGAGGAAGCCACGGAAATTAATATAATAGCCTGGCGGCGAGAAGAAAAGTGACCCACGGTACGTAAGGGGTTACAAAAAAAAAAAAAAAAACTCAACGCATGTTGGCGCTGTACGAGGCTCGGTGTTGTTTTGTTGGCTTTTGCAACTGGACGCGCGCTTCACGACGGTTCCAATTTCATGCAGCGGGGTAGTGCTGGGCAAATACCGCTAATCTCAGTACCGGAATTACCGGTAAACAACAATGCCGTTACCGGAATTACCGGTATTTTACCGGTAAAAGACTCGTGAGGTAGTAGTCGCCTTTATGACTTAAATCTTTAAACAAATTTCATCCTACTATGGTGTGTAGTCACAATCCCATTGCATATTCTGTATATTGAAATAAAGTAAAAATTTCGATAGCCAGTTCTATTTTGTTTACGATATTGTGTTTATGGAGATATCTGGCAACTCTTCCCACCAATCGGAAGCAAGCTATGATTCTAAACAGTAAACACATGATATTGAATTTTATAGATATTAGTGCGTTATCAAAGTTAGAGGTAGAAGCATGCCGCCTATCCACAGTATCCAGCCTCCCAGTTTAATAAGCTATATGTCTGGTTCTATTTTACATATTATTTTGATTGTTATGTCATTGTAAAGGGAAAAAGTCATACTTTAATTGGTGCTACTATAGTATGCTATCTACCGCGCAAGTGAGTGAATGGAGGGTGTCTGAGGGTGGGTGTGGTGTATAAACTTTTGTCCGCCTCTGCATGCATGGGTTCATGTTTGGAGGGTGCATGTGGGAGTGGGAGTTTTGTTAATACACACACATACACATATAATGAGCTTTGACTAATTTGTAATAAATGTTTTCTTAAAAA
Source organism: Oratosquilla oratoria (assembly GCF_046742065.1). NCBI lineage: Eukaryota > Metazoa > Arthropoda > Malacostraca > Stomatopoda > Squillidae > Oratosquilla > Oratosquilla oratoria. The sequence goes on along the minus strand of NC_134803.1, from coordinate 47,039,723 downwards.
CTAACCTAAACTGACTAATTTGTAATAGATGTTTTCCTAAAAACTGTTTTTAATGCTCCCTTGTTTTAATACTTATTTCATACAAATTAGCCCAGCACGTGATCCAAAGACCAAGGTGAATACTCAAGGATATATTAGATTTCATTGTCAGCATGTTTTTTTATTTATTTCCTCAATTATCTTTTCATACAAATTAGTTCATATTCTTATTTAGAAACAGAAGCATATTGGCATTTTCATCACTTAAGCATATATATATATATATATATATATATATATATATATATATATATATATATTATATATATATACATATATATACATTATATATATACATATATATACATTCATATATACATATATATATATACATATATATACATATATATATATGTATATATACATATATATATACATATATATATATATACATATATACATATATATATATATACATATATGAGTCTTCGTTTGGCGACACGCGGAATTTTTCGATGAAACTTTCACAATTAATATAATTTCGTATGCTGATCACAGAAATAACATTAATTCTATTGAGAAATTAACAAAAATGCCGAAAAAAACGGTTTTAATGGTAAAAAAAATTACCGAGACCTTAGCGGTACATACTTGCTTAATGGTAAAAGTTTAACCGGTAAAATTAGCGGTACAGTGGGCCCGTCAGTACCGTCACTCAGTACCACCAAGCCGAGACGTGCTTACCGCTCTCTGAGTGTTATGGTATAGCTTATCGGTTAACGGAGCCTTAACGGTAGCAGAATTTTTGCCGGTAAGCTACCGTCAAGGTTGTTACCGATAAAACCCGTAACTACCGGTAGCTGCCCACCACTACCGTCAGTACCGTCACTCAGTACCACCAAGCCGAGACGTGCTTACCGCTCTCCGAGTGTTATGAAATAGCTTATCGGTTAACGAAGCCTTAACGGTAGCAGAATTTTTGCCGGTAAGCTACCGTTAAGGTTGTTACCGATAAAACCGGTAACTTTACCGGTAGCTGCCCACCACTACAGCGGGGCAGTGTCCACCATGACGCGGAGGCGGGTGGTACGTCGCGCGCTAAGCTCTCCAGGATGACAACATCCAAGTGGACATGAAGCAACACTCTTGCATTTACACTTATTTATTGTTTATCTGGTCCTACTCCGACAGAACACTCTGTAGGACTGACAATTTTTCTTATTAAGTATACAACATATGCATGTTAACAAAGCTTATACAAGAAATACACCCAGCCAAAATAGGGTATTTATAGATTTACTACAGCAGCACTAGAAGAAATAAATCAAGAGAGATTATACGAAGATCGTGACGGATGGAGGAGTCTGATCAAATGGCCGACGACTGACAGATGATGACACCTGGCATCTGGTGAGAAACTACAGCAAGATCCTTGCCTTTGGAACGTGAATTGCAAGGAGTACAAGCGGAAGGACTTAAGAATATACAAAATAAGAATAAATAAAAATAAGAAGTGCAAGTTTGGAAGTAATTAAAGCAGAAATGTCTCGCATTATGAACTGTGAATTGGACATTGAGGACACATCTTTCTCTCAACAATGTTCAGAGGTGACTGACGCGCTGCAGCATTCCGGATAGTCAGTGTGGGCACTCGGTACTCTGCATTCAACACTGCCAACGGCCTCATGCAGCGCTGCACGAAGCTCAGTGTGTATTAGGTGTGACTGTATCTCACGCGTCAACAACCTACGCCAGGAGGCGCTGAGTAACTGCGGCCGAAACCGTCATATAATGCCCTATTATGCGCTTCTTGGACTGTTGAGGCAGAAAATAAACAGTCATTACTGGGAATCGGAGAGGAGTGCGGGACTCGAACCCAAAACCAAATGAATGCGAGATCAGCACGCTTCCACTTACGCCACCAGTGCACGTGACTCTTAATTCTGGCTACCACAAGTCTATTCTACCCATCTACATGCCATTCCTTTGATTGCTTAAGTTAAAATGAAATCCATTACTCTTGCTACCGGCAAACGATTTTATTAATTTCTGTGGCACCTTTCCTCGATGAGGCGGAGTTAATAATTTAATCATCAAATATCCTAATAGGAATATTCAGTTTTTAGATGTTGCCAGGCGATTTTATTCATCCTAGAGCAAAACTTAACCTTTTTCACCCTCAGCAGTCAGGTCTAGGTAGTGTTGCAATCCCTCTGGTTACAGGGACTAAAGCAGCTACATTACTACAGGACACAGAGTTTACTAGGACTCCTAGAATTTATTCCAGCACCCTCTGGTTGCACTAGAACTTCTAGAAACCTTTTAAAGCCTTTGTTCTGGCTAACGATAGACGATTTGATTGGTGGGCTGGCATCCCACGGTTAACTGCATGAGATTTGATATGAAACTAAGCGGACTCTTGCTTGAATTGGGTCGAGACCCCCCCCCCCCCGCAACCATCAGGTCAGCTACACATACGTCCTTCACTAGGAGAAAGACAATGTGCGTCACAGTAGTGGTGAGGTTAACCCCTTCTGTATTGGGTGGTACTTAACCTTCTCTTCTGGTTGTCGGCAGGCGAACTGATTCAACGAATGTGACCCTTCCCCCCCTCCCCACCCACCAGGTAGCAAAAGGGGTTAAGAGCCTGATGCTTGGCAACAGTGGTCTCCCCTACTTCCCTCTCTCCTTCCTCATTCCCCTTCCCTCCCTCTCCTTCCCCATTCCCCTCCCTCCTTCCTCCATCCCTCCTCCCACCCACTCCTTCCCCATCCCCCTCCCCTCCCCTACCAAGGCAGAAAACAATCAGAATGCTTTCCGAGAACTTCATCGAGTCTTGGACCCGAGAGGAGGCGCTTATCGGGCCAACAGGCTTCACATCCAGCGTCTAGCGTTGACGTCAAATCCGCAGTTGTTACGCGCGACGGGTTGGTATGTTGGCCGCGGGTGAAAACCTCCTCCTCCTCCTCCTCTCGACCTCTAACGATCCTCGACCTTCCCTCTTGACACTCAACCACCCCACCACCAGCCCCTCGGCTTGATGCGTCTCACCCTCAAACACAACCATCAGGTTTTATTTTTCTTCCAAGATTCGCGGTTTCCCTCTAAATTCGCGATTTCACCACCTTAGCGATCGCGTAAATTTTGGTGTCTTCGACTTCCTACTGCTTGATTATTTATTCTCTAAATGTACACATGGGGCTGTTAAAGTTTTTATTTTGAACATGGAGGGCCGTTTTGAGGAGGGGGGGGGGGAGACCGTCTGGTTGACCGAAGGAGGACGCAATGCCAAAAGGTTGAGATACCACTGAACTCATTAAAAAACAGGTACGATTAATAAATGAAAAAATCAGTCAAACAAATACATTAATAAAGTAACGAATGAACAAATAATGAATTACATGAAATTCACATAACCATAAATATTCAATGAACAAACGAAACAATCGATATACGCATCGATAAAAAAGAACATATTGAACACAAACATATGAACACGTAAACAGAGGCTAGCAACAGACGGACCAGGACTCGAGACATTAAAAATAAATAAATAGATAAAATAAAATCAAACAAACAATACAAGTTTGTTTTTCTGTGATCAGATTAAGCGTCACTGATACAAATGCACCAGTTGTGTTGCATAAATTAAAGTCAATTTGTGCCGCAAGCTTAGAACGAAGTTTCTCTCTTTTTTTTAAGAGGACTTCGGGTGGAACGTTATATCTTGCCGTCAGGTGATTTTATTCACCTGAAGGGAAACTTTCCGTTGATATGGACTATATTTCACCAGCGCTTCTATCAACATTCCAATGTAAAGTCTCCTTAACGGGACCAGCACGTGGCAGTCCTGCGAGATGAACGTTGAAGAGGACCATCTCCACCCGGAGGTACATCCCCGGAGGGTTGGCTTTTGATCCCCGGACCGAAACCAAAACCATTTCATCATTTTTCACTTGTTCACTATTTTGTTTACATAACGACAGCAGATGAATGTTCCCTTCCTATTAATCAATAACAAAAATAAACAACTACATAAATAAATAAAAAATAAACAAGTGAATAGATAAATACATAAACAAAACAGATCGCCGATTTACGAGTTATAAATGACCACTATTTTCTAGAACCACGTAAATCATTCTAATTTATGATCTGCAAGCAAAGGTCCACAATTTCCATAGGCCGAGAAATACGTGTACGTGTGTGTCTCTCTGTGTGTGTAAACATGCGCGTGTATACACGAAAACCAACCAAAATGACTTGAATGACAGATGAAAGATTCACGTTAATGAGGCTTGCTGAGGGTTTTATACACATACATATGTTGAAGGCAAACCACCAAGCTCATTAACGTGAAAGATATCGTCAACATCACCGCCACAAAATCGGAAACGATCAATTTCACAAGAACTCGGGTTGTTTACATTTCCAAAGATGATATGCCGGGGAGAGAAAAAAAAAAAAAAAAAAAACGCTAGGCAGGAATCTAAACAAAATTAACACCTACAAGAATATAACAAAATTAATAAAACAGCAAACATCCTACAAGGAAATGTACCACCCTGTACGTCAGAGGCTAATTAATGCCAAAAGGGCGGTACCCGCAACCCAGCCTGCGCACACGTGTGCACGCGCACATCCCTCCCTCCCAATAAACTCGGTGTAAATTAGGCCTGACAAACTAATCACACCACAACCACCTCAGCTACGGCTTGTCACAGGTGTACACTAATCAGATAAATTTTGGTCAACAGACGAAGAAAAACTCCTCCCAGGCAAATGTAAACAAAAAATTATATACATACATACATATATATATATATATATATATATATATATATATATAATATATATATATATATATATATATATAATATATATATAATACATATATATATAATATATATATATATATATGTGTGTGTGTGTGTGTGTGTGCATGAATGTACATGAACTGAAGATCCCATTATCGAAGAAAAAGTTGTACGAAGATACGTATAGTACGATCACTGATCATTTTCACGCTGAAGAGGATCACAGAGATCATCATAAACGTACCTTCGCACAACTTTTCCTTTTCTATGATAGTGGGATCTTCAGTTCATGTATATATATATATATATATATATATATATATATATATATATATATATATATATATATTTCAAACCACAAATCACTTTTAATTCCATGCCATCGCAGTCGAGACTGAAGAATCGCTCGATGGAGGCATTCGTTGGAAATTGAAACGTGGACGAGCCGAGGATTCGAACCCAGCTAACCCGTAACAAAGTTACAGTGATTTAAACCAATGCGCTATCTCTCTTGATAGCGCATTGGTTTAAGTCACTGTAACTTTGTTACGGGTTAGCTGGGTTCGAATCCTCGGCTCGTCCACGTTTCAATTTCCAACGAATGCCTCCATCGAGCGATTCTTCAGTCTCGACTGCGATGGCATGGAATTAGAAGGGATTTGTGGTTGAAAAAAAAATATTAATTGATCACTGGGAATCATTCAGTGTTAATGTATATATATATATATATATATATATATATATATATGTATATATATATATATATATATATATATGTATATATATATTATATATGTATATATATATATATGTATATATATACGTATGTATATATATACATATATACATATATATATATATTACATTCGGTATACAAGGTCGTCCATACTCCTCGCATGCATCGATATTCAAATGTATTAATAACACAGGTGGTGCTAGGCATAACAAGCGTCGCACGGGAATTGTTTGTGCGCAGCTGTGGCAATGGTCTCCGCAACGCTTTACCGTTTTAATGAATATGAATATATCTATGAAACAGAACAGATACTGTTGGTCTTTGAAATAAATCGAATATTCTTTCTTTAAACTTTTATCCGAAATACTTTCTCACATATTCGGTAGGACCAATGTCGATTGACCTATTCAACAAGAGCTACCATTCATATTTTTTTTTTTTTTTTTTTTTTTGCAAAAACGATAGGCAAAGAAACCAAAAATAAGATAGAGAGCCCCTGCATTAGCTTGGAAATTGCAGTAAGTATATGTTAATGCGTATGCATATGCAACAAATGAAAGACGATGCACACACACACACACAGGATAAAATGTGTACCGCAAATGCATCAGTATACACTTACTGCACATGACGTAAAGACAACATATGAAAACATAGATAAACAAAACTCCATAAGTATAATGATAGTGACAAGTATCCGAGACGATGCGGGAATCAGAGCTATTTTTGCTACAATGACACTCTTTATAGTCTTGAGACTGCTCAGCGGCGAGCGGTTTCATTCAACTTGGGAAGCAAGGTTTAGTAATGGCGGGCTAAAGATTAAACCAATTATCCCCCTTCAATAGGTGACGTTCTTTATAGACCAAGGGTTCTCAGCCTTACTTGGCCCATTCACCCCTTTCACCATTTGTCTGAATGTCATTCCCCCCCTCCTTTCCAAGACTGCCTGTTTCAAAAAGTGCATTCTAAATAATATGCAAATATTACTAAAAACTCTTTTATTTTTTTCCAAATTAGTATATATTTTTCCCATATTAGTATAATTCCAGCCCAGGTGACAGGCCAGTTAGGCCAAAACCTATAACTGCTTTCCTCACCGCGTAAACTGACTGTGGTCACAATTCACCCCCAGAAATCCCAAAATTCCCCCCTGGGGATGAATTTCACCCCTAATGAGAACCCCTGTTATAGACTTTATTCTGGCTAACACAGGGCAAGGCTATTGAAAGATATATAAGGAAGTCTTACGGGGTTATCACAGTGGGATATTTTTCCTCCCACATCCTACCTCCAACCTCCATCTGAATAACTAGAATACGACTTTGCTTACAGAAATCTAGAGTTCTCAAGGAACATTTCAACAGTATGTCTAACATCCGTATAGGTTCACAATATCTAACTTCATCATTCAGCTTTACTATATACGAGGGAAAGATAATTTGATATTTGAATATTGTAACCGAAGTTCTTTTTCACTCAAACGAACTCTCGACTGTCGGCAGTGGTGAAACTCGTGGAAGCCCCGTGTGGTAACCCTTTTAGACGTGGCACTACAAATCAAAGTTAATATCCTGTAATAATAATAATAATAATAATAATAGTAATAATAAAATACATAATAAAATAAATAAAAACTCTGGGCCGTAGGGGTGTACGACAAACGAGAGGCCGCCTGTGGGTAGAGTGCAAGACACACATCGATAATACGGTATGCATCCAACGGAGTGTATCCACCCGAAGCACATCAACCAAGCAGCTACGCAGCGCCCCGCGGGGACGACATGCGACAAGAACAGTTGCATGCATATGACAGCACGTGACAAATGAGCAGCGCACGTCACACACGAGCCAAGACCGTGGCAAACAAAGCACATATGTTATTCTTAAACCTTACAAACACCGGGATTTCCTTATTCCGTAAGTTTAGCAACAGATACCCTAATAATAATAATTACCCAAATGTTGAAAAAGGTTTTCTTTTTAGGGGGATGAGAGAGAGAGAGAGAGAGAGAGAGAGAGAGAGAGAGAGAGAGAGAGAGAGAGAGAGAGAGAGAGGAAAAAGGACAGAAAAACAAAAAACAAAAAACACGTGGTGGGATTCCCAGGACTGTAGGGGTGGATCGATATCAATACTTTAGTGAAGTCTAAAAATACGACTCCGAAACTCGACCGCCGTGCATGTCTCAACGAGCGCAGGTGCTAAATAGTCGACGTAAGGGACTATTCCTGAACGGGGCAGGTTGCATTCACACTTCCGCCTGCACGCCCACCCACACAACCGCCCACTTCATACCGTGACGCCCACCACACGCCCCCATTCCCACCCACCCGCAATTGGCATCATTGTTATATACGTGTGTATATATATATATATAATATATATATATATATACACACTCTTTGTGACAGTATGGGGAATACACACACACACACAAATATATATATATATATATATATATATATATAATAACGGTTGGGGAATTAGGTTTGGTCAGAATCTTTCACAAAAATAAACAAATAAACATATATAAATAAAAATAGATAAATGAAAAAGAAAATGACAGTAAATCGAACGAAAAAAAAATCAACAAACTCTCTGCCCAGTTTAAATAAAATAATCAATAAATAACAACAATCTTTGTTTTATCCATTGAATTTGTCTCAGAGCGCAAAAGATGTCAGCCCTTATCACGGGCGGGCACTGCCTCCCACCAATCACGCCCACACAAACCCTCCCCTCCTGCATTTATATGCACAAAGAGACAAGAGGACAGCCCACACACACTTGCGCAAACACATACAACATCGACGAAATGGGTTCTCAGCCTTTGTAGGTAAAAAGTACGAAGGGAGATGAAAGGGAGTGGGTCTGCCATTGTTGATGGGAAGAAGGGAAAGAGTAACATGTGTGTATTGTTCAGGTCATTAGTGAAAAAAAAAAAAAAAAAAAAAAAAAAAAAAAAAAAAAAAAAAAAAAAAAAAAAAAAAAAAAAAAAAACCGGAACGCGTTAGAGGCAGTTAAGGCGGCGGCACGCTAGAAACGATTTCAGTCACACTATTCTAGAATTCCATATATCTCAACAATATGTCTGCCATTTGTATAGGTTTAACTTCTCTTAGGTTTGTCATTGAGTTTCTCCTTTTGGAAATTTAAAAAAACAAAAGATCATAACTGAAGTCGTTTCTGCTCAAACGAAGTAGCAAAAGCAAGCAGCATGATAGTGAGAAATGTCTAGTTTGCCGTTACAAAACCAAACATCTAGAATCTGAATCTGAATTTAGACAAAGTAGGTGAAAATGACAAAGAACTTATTTTGGTTTGGGACAGGAAAACATTAGTCACCTAAATATATATATATATATATATATATATATATAAACCAAACTCTCCTCCTAAATACATAAATTCCTAACAGAGTTTAGATGATATAACACAAGCTAAAACCATAAGCGACTCCAAAACAGGACACGACAGCTGAAAAAAAACGGGGCATCACGACAGTAGCTCCTTTCCTGTCTACTGCAATTGAGTGGAGACAAGCGTATAGTGTACAAAACCACTCAAGGTGGTTCATGTACTCGGTAAAATCCTTTCTCTGTAATTTAAAGTAAAACTGGTTCGAACCCCTTCCGTAACGGGTGGTACTCTTTCGTTTAATTTGCCGCCAGGCGATTTTATTTAATCGAAAGAACGCCCCTCCCTGAATGGCGAAATTGTTAAGTCCTAACCATTCAACCTTTTCAATGCCACTGACACGTTATGTATCTATTCTGGCTCCCGTCTGGCAATTGGATTACATTCACAGAAAACGGGTTAAGGACGTGTCATACCTCCAGTTTGGCATCAGCTGGCATTCCATTATAGCAGACCTGGGCGCGTTCCTTGGTGCGTTCGCTTTAGTTTGGCCACGGTTAGCGCTCCCAAACTATAAAAGCAATATAGGTGCCGGTATAGTATGTGGCCTACCTTTTGGATGTCGCCATTGTCGGTATATATCAGTATGTACAACTACAGACACATGAACCTGTGACACAACATTCTAGATCAAGGTTTCTCGGGACGGTTTATAAGGGTACTTGGATGGCAAGCGAAACATTAAACATTTAAATCCCCAGAAAGAGAACATCATACATTGTTTTTTATGTTAATGCTTAAATAATGAATAAAATAAGCACCTAAGCAAGATGCTGTAATGACTATCATTTATTTTATATTTGTTTTGTTGTCTGTTTGCTTATTATTTGCTTAATTCTCATTCATTATAGTTATATGTCAATTTATTATCATTTACTATTTACCTGTTTATTATTTAACTATACCTATGCATTTATATATTTTATCATTTACATTATATCTTTTATTTATTCATTTATCTATTTATCATTATTTTATTTATCTATTTTTTTGCCTCCGACCTAGATATGGACCAAAAGGTCTCCTGTCGGCATGCTCCGCCTTTGTAATCCTTTATTTGAATTATTTGATAACCACTAGGGTGTCATTATATATTCAGTCTTAATATATTACCATTCTATATTCTGTGTTAAGTTAATGGAGGTACGAGTCGATGGTCTGATGACTCTCGGGGTACGTTACGGGGAAATAAGTTTGAGAACCTATGTAATCTAGATCTATGCAGAGATCTTTCAGATTATTGCATAAAAATATTTGCAGAAAATAAATTCCTAATATTAGGAAATATATACGGAGTGTATATTGAATGATTAACTATATAATTATATTAGCATGGCCATGATATGTAGTGTGTCAGATGTGGGTGTCCGCTATGGCCATGTACATCATTAGTTGGTAGATGGAATATCACGAGAATGGTTTAATTGTTCTATTTCAATATAATACCAGTTAGCTGATATACCTGCAATAAAGTTAGCATGCAGCGATAAGTGTCATCTATTAGCATTCGAAGATGTTTCGTCGACGAACTTTAGAATTATGGTGAAAGTTACACTACCATGTACATTACACACAAGCGCTTGAGGTGGGGGAGGGGGGTGGATTGAACGTGCGTGTGTGCTTGCGTCCAAGCACGTACACACACACACACACACAACGTAAACACAGTCGTCAAGTCAGGGCCGAAAATGCGGGGCGACACGAAAGACATTCCACGACGGGAGCATCTTGCAGTCACGCCTCGGCTCCGTTTTCTAACTGGCAAACACTTCTCAGGGGAGGGGAGGGAGGAAAGGGGGAAGGGAGGAGGGGGAAGGGGGAAGGGGAAAGGGAGAAGGGTGAAGGGAGGAGGAGGAAGGGAGGAGGAGGAAGGGAGGAGGGAGGGGGGAAGGGAGGAGGGAGAGAAGTTAGTAGGGGGAAGGGAGGAAGAAAAGGGAGGAGGAGGAGGAAGGTGGGAGAGGGAGTAAGGGGAAGGGAGGAGGAAAAGGGAGGATGGGAAGGTGGGAGTGGGAGAAGGGGGAAGGGAGGGAGAAGGGAGGAGGAAAGGAGGAGAGGCAAGTGGGAAGGGGGAAAGGAGGAAATAGTGGGAGGGGAAGAGGGGGAGGGGAGGATGGTGGAAGGGAAGAGGGGGAAGGGAGGAGGGTGGAAGGGAGGGAGGGGAAGGGAGGAAAGTGAAAGGGATAAGGGGGTAAGGGGAGGAGAGGAGGGGGACAGGGGAAGAGGAAGGAGTGGGGAGGACTGAACCTAGTATTTGAAACGAACCCATTATTTTTTATATTATAACTGCCATTATTGTTGTTATTGTTCAGTGCATGTTTAATCTTTTTGTTGCAGTTGTCCAGCCATTACTATTATTGCTGTGTTTATGGTTCTTTGTCCATGAAGACAGCATTATATGTCTTTACTGGTAATACTAAGAAATCTTGGCTTAAACTAATGTGCTACTTCTCGTACAGACTGCATTATATGTCTCATAGTCTTGCCCGAGACAGGAAGAAGAAAATATTCACAAAGTTTTACGACTTCAAACTATGTAAAGGTTGCGTGTTAGTCCTATGACTACTGTCTCGAACTCATGAGCAGCTGGTCGTAAGTTCAATTCCCGGGACCCGCTGCGTGTTTGTTGCTTTGATTCCCGATATTCCCGTCCAGTCGGGGAGGCAACCCAATCATCGGCCTTAGAAACCAAATGGCTTATCGTAACTGACAGGGTTTGCCCTTCCAGGGGTTTCTCACTTCCCATCTTGTTTTTTTGTTTTTTTATATATATGCACGTTTTCTGTAAAAGCATTGCATTATCGCCATTTTTTCTGTAGAGCGCACGGCAGTGGCGCGATACCACAAGGAGAAAAGTGCTGGTAAGCTAGTTTATACCAATAGCTTTCTTTAGACGGGCTCTGTGGCTTTAACCACATTTCCAGACGGCCTTGTCGAACTAAAAGGGCACAGGAACCAAGCCAGTTATTCTCAAACATTCTCTTATTGTACTCGTTAGCCACGGCTATAAATCAAATAATTAATTAATAAAAATACGACTACCCATCAGGATACTGTTCTTCTGAAGATCATCCTGTTAAGAATCGTTGTTACAAAAAAATAATAATAATAATAATAAAAAATAAAAAAAATAAAACGAAAGTACACATATATTGTATACAAAATTTCTGGACTAAGTTCAGACATGCAGGCACCCCCCCCCCCTCCCGCCCACTTCAACTCCATCCTCACTTGCACTTTTGTCCCTCGCCTTTGACAGTGACTCTCGGACTGCCGCTCATCCATTTCTCATTATGAGGTTTACTGCCAACCTTGTAATTTTACTGGTGCCCTCTCTCAAGGAGTTACCACACGGGGCTTCTACGGGTTTCACCAGAGCCGACAACAGAGTTCACCTGAGTGAAAACGACTTCGGTTATAATATCTTAATTCTCAAACCTCTATATATCAAATTATCTTTAGTCACAGCTGACTGATGAACAGATTGTGAACCTATACGAATGTTAGACATACTGTTGAAATATTCTTGGAGAAGTCTAGATTTATGTAAGCGAAGTCCTATTCTAGTTATTCAGATGGAGGTTGGAGGTAGGATGTGGGAGGAAAAATATCCCACAGTGATAATCCCTTCACTCTGCAAGTTTGTATGTGGAAAACACACTATCATTACATATAACATCGTCCATGACAACAAAATTCAGATAATTTGGATTAAGAATGGCCCTCAGATGAAATCCTCGATGAGTAGCATAATTACGAACACTTAACCAGCGCTTCTCATCATTTAACTGTTAACAATAAGTTCATCTGAACTTGGCGATGTCCCTCACTCGTGCTGATGAACAGATGTTCTGAAGTTCTCCACTCTCTTTGAATAACATTCCATCGTTTATATTCTTCCTCTTGTGTTAGCATCTGCATCTATCCAAGATCTCTATTCTAACCTCCGAAGGATTTTTTTTTCTCTTCTTGATAAATCTTCGTCAAGGTAAATTGAACTGACTTGCCATGTCAGGGCTGACGCCATTGTACCTGGGTAGTACTGGGCTGACATTGGCAATGGATTCGGATTGCATTTTTCTGGGAGAATTTATGCGACAAGGAAGAGTAGAAGGTGGGGAGGAGGACGTGGAGAGGAAGGAAGAGGAGGTGGGGAGGAGGAGGAGGAGAAAGAAGAGGAACCTATGCAGAAACGATTTCACTAAGTGGTTATTTTCACCGTGCGGTGGCCATTGCACTTGCTATTTTCACTTTCTTTTGAGGGGGTAGCGGTCAGACTATTTCATTATTTTGGGATAAGATCAGAGATAGATTTTGCCAAATATTCACTGGGATTTGATTTTTTTCTTCTTTTAACAAGCGATACTCTATCATGGACGTCAGGCTGGTTGGAGGAAAACAACGTTTTTTCCACATTATCCGCCTTAAACCACCATTGCGAGTGAAACATCTTCAACAGTTCTGAATGAAACCAATCAAACCTTATTCTGAACCATCTTGACAGTAACAATAAATAAAAAGATAAATACAGTTCAAATAGCTAACTTGTCTAATATCACCATGCGGTCAAAATAGCCTGACATATGACTTGCACGTCACCTAAACTACGCTGGAGAGATTGATACTTTCTGTGACGTGTCGCTCCCATGAACACATTGTTTACGACGGCCAGACCATGAATCAATTAATTAACAAGCCCAAGAGACAAGTGCTGTCAAATTTTTCTCCTTTGTTATTCACAAATAAGGTTCTAACTTCTTCCAGAGGATGGGTGGATGTTTACATGGTCGGACCAGCGCATTTGTTAGTCACTATTATTATCGGTAATTATCTGTGTAATCCTTTTGAGGACGGAGAACTGTAACACATACTGTGATAGTAACACGAATGAATTGTTTTAACAGAACCTTCCCAACTCCCCCGAACTCCAAGATGTGTTAGAAAAAACAACTAAATATTTGGTCATGTATCCGTTCAAAGATGGACACATTAACAGGAGAGCACGCCGTGACAGAACAAGTATTTCTTCGGCGGTCACCTGCGCTTCCAGGTTTGGGGACACTAAAGCGCCGATGAGGTGGAATCTTCGAGATTTATGGTCAGCAGAGAGGCAAGATTGGGTTTGTCTTAAGAAACGTTAAGAATGCGGACGACATTGCTAATGAAGATCTACAATACCAGTACGTCGAGAGGGTTGGAAAAACACTTAAAAAGGACAAGTATACAATGAAATACAGTTTACTATACACATGCTTTAAAGAAATATAGTTTTCCATACCTGTTGAATAAATCAGAAAAAAATTAAATGCGGGCAAATAACACAAATGAATTTGAAGTTTAGATGACAACTGAAGGCACAGATCCAGGACCCCATGAGCATAGTTCCTATCCACAGTGATATTCATGAATGGATGGAAGAAATATACATAAAATGCAAAAGCTAGAATACAAGAGAGGGGCATGGAATCAGCTGATGAAAAACCCTGTCACCAGCTGGTAGAATGATGATGATGATAAGTTACCAGTTATATACTCTCCTTGTCTAGAAAAGTGGAGGAAAGTTATTAAGTTGATGAAGAGAGAGCTTAAGATCAGTCTAGTGAATGAGTACATGGCACTTCAGGTGTTGATAGGATCTGAACATGAGTAGTGGTGAGGCAAGTCTAACATCTGAGAGTTACAAGATATGACAAAGTACAGAGGAGAGTCTATGAGAAGACAGGAGTACAGATGGGAGAGGGAAAAAGTAGAACAGGCCAGGTGGTCTGGTCAGGTTATAAGAATGGATGAACTTGAGACTTAATATCCTCAAAAGATTCATGAATGTTAGGCACTAGAAGTGATGGCAAAAGACCAAGGAAAAGGGGACATGTGTGTTGAAGGAAGCCATAAAGATGTCAACAAAGCAAAAATGTTTGTAGGTAATAAAGCAAGTTGGAAAAGAGTAAAGTGAATAAGGTGACATCCTGTTTCATGAGAGGAGAGAGCAACATGGTCGAACTGGAAGCACTGCTGGGGAAGAAATGTGGGTAGATTTTCTCATGGTTCAAAACAGGAAGGAGCAAAAGGGATGAGGATTTTTCTTCATGCTTATCTTACCTCATTTAACAAGAAATGACATATACATTAGAAATAAAAATAATCAATATTTGTTACAGTACTCTGTAATCAGTATGGTGCCAAAAAATTAGATGTGACACAATACATTCCCTTCCTTCTCTATAAAACAATAAAAACAATGTAAATCATTATCATATAAAATCCATGTATCCTGTTCATACAATACAATACTTCACAATTGTTTTCTTCCAGCATGTAGACACAAACTACTGACACTTACCATGACATATACTAATATACAAGGTGCAAGAGTTCAAGAGGTGAATATGCCAAAAATTATGTATACGTTTTAAGTCCACCCATCCTCTCTACACCAATGAGCTGAATTTGATGGGGGCTCACATTATATATGCTTCTTTTAAATAAAGAACAATGTCACACAATACAATAGAACCATCAGTTCTGAGTACCCAATTTGTTGTACAGTACCCTCTTCCTTTCTGCTTTAATTTGGAGTTTTCTGTACACATGTGGAGTTCTACCCTCTTATTAGTGTACCTTGCTTCTTGCAGCCTCTTGCATTTGAGTGTTTATGTAGCACAGTTATACATTCAAAACAAATGTCTTTTCTTTTATTCCCATTCTCTTTGGTATTTTTTACCCAGTTACCATGCCAAAGTGTTGAGTATTTGAAGATACATCTTCCTTTACCTTTAATTTTTACACCATTATAATGCATTTCATACAAACTAGGATGATTGCAATATAAACAATACAGTAAAAGATAAAGAAAAGGAGCTGGGTAATAAATAGCTCAAACCATATGATTACATAACAGCATAGATGATATATGACAGGCCAACATAAAAGTTGCCTTTACATATTTTGCTTCTACATTACAAATGGGGGATGGGTGCCATGAAGATGACGAAAACGGGCTGGCAGCAGGCAGAACAGAAAAAAAAATGCCACCCATTAAGGATGGAGAGATACACATAATCCCTCTATTAATAAAGGGATGCCACAAAAGGATGAGGAGGCTATGACATGAGGTGCGTGGTTGCAGCTAAAACCATCAACTTTGTCCTGTGTACGTGGACTGTTGGAGGAGGTAACAGTCACTGTTTGGAATGAGAGAGAAGTGTGGGACTCAAACCCACAACTAGCAAGATGCAAGACCAGCATGCTTCCGACTACATCACAAATTTGTATGAAATACCCTAATGGCAGCCAGAATGAAAGGAAATGTACCACTAATTATGAAAAAAGGTAATCAAGAGAGGCATTATCCCTTTTGCTACTAAAGGCATGGCAACAAGATGAATAAAATAGGCTGTCAGCAGGTGCCAAGGAAGGTGCCACATGTTACGGAGGGTGTTAGTAGTCATAACCCTTTTACCACTGCAGAGATGCCAGTGAAATGATTGAAATTAAATGGCAGTAGCCAAAATAAAAGGAAAAAGCCAACCATTATGGCAAAGGTTAACCAAAATAGTCATAACCCTGTCACTACTGAAGGGGAGTGCCAGCAAGATGAATAAAATATGAATCATTATGGGATGATTTAATCAACATGGGCTCATCCACTCATCAACAACCCAAGGGATGTCCTAGACATTATTAAATAGTCTGGTAACAGCCAGATTGAAAGGAAAGGGGTCACCCATGGCAGGAGCTAATTAAGATAAGTACAACCCCTCCACCTACAAATGATATACATAGGAGATAAATAAAACAGTCTCTTTAACATATTTCTTTGACAACCAACCCTATATTCCATCTGGTTCTATAGTTTTATATTCCATATTTCTGGTTAACTTATACCTTCCCCTCTCCCCAACCAAAAAAAAAAAAAAAAAAAAAAAAAAAAAAAAAAATCCTTATATAAATCTTGTATAAATCCTTGGAAGGGAAAGATTTATATAAGGAAAGGATTTTTTTACAAATATCACCATAAGAATCTTATGGCAGTATTCTTAAAAAAAAAAAATCCTTATATAAATCTTTCCCTTCCAAGGATTTATACAAGATTTATACAAGGAAAGATTTTTTATTAAGAATACCACCGTAAATCTTTGGCCTGCTGGCCACCAGGAGATACAATTCAATAACTATGCACTAATTTACATGTATTAATTCCCTTACTACCAAAAGTGACTCAGGGATGAATACAATAACCTGACAACTAGCAAGATTATGGGAAAATTGCTGCTCAATACATACAAGGATAATCAAGAAAAATTAAACTCTTTGTAAGTGATGAAATGTCATGAAAATAAATAAAATAGTTTAGTGGCAACGAGAATGTAAGAAAATTGAGGCCCAATATGGAATGTGTTACAGCAATTAGAATTTTCTAGAACTCCTTTGCTATGTGCCATGAAGATGAGTAGTACAGCCTGGCAGAAACCAAAAGGATAATGGCCACTTAGTTCAAAAGTTAACAGAGATACGCTGAAACTCCTTCACTTTAGAGAGGATGGTCTGGAGATGAATCAAAGTATGGTGGCAGCCAAAATATATAGAGAATTGCCACTTGGTGGGAAAGGAGTTAATCAGCCTATATCACTTTTACTTCATAGCAGGTAGTAGAGTAATGAATAAAGAAGCCTGACGGCAGTTTGATCAAGTGAAAACTGCTATGAATAGACCTAGTCAAGTTAGGATATCACCTCTTCATTCAAGACGTGGCAGTATGGAAATAAATAGAATTATGAATAGCCAAGCACCAACAAGAATAAAAGGAAAATAATTAACCAGAATATAAGCAAGTAATCAAAAGCTAACTCAGTATAGGACAGAAACGACACAAGTTTTCCATAGTCAATATATATTCATGTACACAACAGATGAGTTTGTCCAATCCACTATTCAGATGACGACCTAACAATGAAGTCGTACCAACAGAGAATCAGCTTGGCAAAATGGACTCTCGGTGCACTAAATGCATTCACCTCATGGAATGCACAGAACACCTACTATGTAACTATTACACTATCCTTCTCTGGCTGTATTTGGCTTTCAAGGGACCAAATCCCGGCCCGGCAAAGGTCACTTGAGGGATAGGAAAGAGAGCAATGGCTTGATCAACTTCTACCAATATGGAGAGAGAGAGAGAGAGAAAAAGGCAGAAACCAAATAACAGAAAAGGTGCTAACCATTGTGGAAATGATTATCTAAAATAGACCCTTCACTACGAAAAAAAAATAAGTAAAGTGCCCTTTGGTATGAAGGGTGTAAACCAGAGTAAGATATATCTTTTACTGCTGAAGGAGTGTTGAGGCTTGACAGAGAACACTATAACTGGAGATGAGCTACTTAGTATAGAGTTAGCCAAAGATATAATCTCTTCAATAACGTGGGGATGCCATAATGGAGAGCAGAATAGCCTTGCAGCAGCCACATTGAAAACAAGTGATACATACTGAGGATTCCTCAATATAAACTTAACCTCTTCGGTACCGATTAAGCACATGACACTTACCCCTTCACCTTGGCTGCTGCAAATCTATATTATTAATCTCCGTGGCGCCCTTTCCACGGGGATTTAAACATATTGGCAGACGCTGCCATAAAGGTATCATCAACAATGTGTACAAGGTCACTCACATGACTTGAATACTATAAACTCTCTGCAGATTACGCACGTACTGATTTACAAGCATTCTTGGCAACGCCATCTCCTTAACACATATCTCTTTTGCTTCATCTCTTCGTTGTTCTAGTTGTATTTCTTTGTGTGTTCGCAGCTGTGGCATGTTGTCATAATAGATCACCTTTGATATCGATCACGACCAAATCATGACGCTCAAGTATGCAAAAGTATGAATTACCTGCATTGGTAGCAGCGTATTGCAAAATTCGTTTCGGCGCAGATATAAAATGTATTACAAAACAACAAAAGAAAAGTGAAAAAAAACGTAGAAATTTCTTGGATGAATGAACCTACTTGTCAATTCAGTATACAACCGCCAGTCTTAGCAAAATAAAATTCTTCAGCCGATTGTCAAGTCAATGCAGAATCTCATACGTCCTTGTCTTGTCGGCGATTTCAAATTTTCAAGACGACAAAGGAATACCTCTTTTTCGGTTTGAATTTCGAAGGAAATTTTACTCGTGTCTGTAATTCTTTATGGATACAGTATTCCTGAGAGAAATAATGAATCCATTCTATAGATTGATTTATTTAATCAAATTTTCTTTAAGTTTAATGGCAAGAGTAGTTGAAATTGTATATTTTCATTCGAAATTCTCGTCAATTTTTTTTAATTTGAAAAGCTAGAAGATGACTTCGCTTACAGCATTCCAGACTTTCATAAGGGCAATTTAACAATTTGTTTAATATTAGTAGAGATTTCACTTCTCTTAGTTCGACATTCAGCTTCTCAATATATGACGCAAAG
Organism: Oratosquilla oratoria; assembly: GCF_046742065.1. NCBI lineage: Eukaryota > Metazoa > Arthropoda > Malacostraca > Stomatopoda > Squillidae > Oratosquilla > Oratosquilla oratoria. The sequence goes on along the minus strand of NC_134803.1, from coordinate 47,020,313 downwards.
GTGACTTGACATTTAGAGATTAGAAAAATAAAGATTGTTATCTAAGTTGCTTACACTCAAATTAACTCACCGAGTCGCGTATGTATGGCAGGAGCTGCACGTCATATTGCGTGGGCAATGCTATTTTACTGCAATATAATGCAATCCCATTTCTGGAATGATACTATATGATGATAATGATGATAGAAATAACACTGTACTTGTGA
>NC_134803.1:46997607-47002607 GCF_046742065.1 Oratosquilla oratoria | reverse complement strand
CTTCGTCCTCACCCTGGTGGCACAGCACATTCGGGGACGAGGTCACGGGCACGCCCTCTCCTACAAGCCCGTTCATTTCACGCTCCCGATGTGTCTGACCTGACCTCGCCTGACCCTACTTGACGACCCTCGTGTTGGATTCACAATGTCGAACCCTTTAAAAATAGGCCTTAGGTTAAAGAAATCCCATTTTCAAAGTCCTTAGATGAATAGAAATAAACAAATAAATAGAAATAAGTATAAATAAGTAAAGAAATAAATTATTAATAAAAATTTAAAGGGTTAATATCGGTTCCGTAAGGGATATTTTACAACTGCGGTTTTTATGTGTATATACAGTACTATATGCAGGACACATACACACACACACACACACACACACACACACACACACACACACACACACACACACACACACACACACACACACACACACACACACACACACACATATATATATATATATATATATATATATATGCAAACGTGTGTGTGTGTACACACACACACACACACACACACACACACATATATATATATATATATATATATACAATATATATATACATATATATATATATATATGATCGTAGATTCTACCACTTTTCTCCTGAACTCACATCTGGATTTATGAATAAGCTCAGCTTTGTCCCAATCTAAACAATGTTTAAATTGCTTAACATGTTGGAACACAGCTGAGCTCTCTTGTGCATATTTAATGGAACGTTTATGTTCAATCATCCTGGTATTCAAATCCCTTCCAGTCTGTCCGATGTAAACTAAGTCACAACATTTACATGGAATCGAATAAACCCCTTGGCTCTGTTCTTCTTTTAACCTTTGGTGGACATTTACCACCTTTTTATTAATGAAGAACAGAGCCAAGGGGTTTATTCGATTCCATGTAAAGGTTGTGACTTAGTTTACATCGGACAGACTGGAAGGGATTTGAATACCAGGATGATTGAACATAAACGTTCCATTAATTATGCATAAGAGAGCTCAGCTGTGTTCCAACATGTTAAGCAATTTAAACATTGTTTAGATTGGGACAAAGCTGAGCTTATTTATAAATCCAGATGCGAGTTCAGGAGAAAAGTGGTAGAATCTACGATCATTGAATATCAGCCCAACATGAATATTTCAAAGGGGCAGTGGTCCCCGGACATAATGTCCGGACTCTTCATCACCAACCATATATATATATATATATATATATATATATATATATATATATGTATACGTATATATGTATATATACACACATTTATATATTATATATATATATATGTACATATATATATATATATTTATATATATATATAATATGTATACATATACATATGTGTATATACATACATATATATATATATATATATATATATATATATATATATAATACATATATAAATATATATATGAATATATATATACATACATATATTATATATACATATCTATATGTATCTATATATATATACATATATATGTATATAGACATATATATATATACATATATATGTATATATATATATATATATAACTACACACACACACATATATATATATATATATATAAAAATATATATATATATATACATGTATATATATACATATACATATACATATACATATACATATACATATACATATACATATACATATACATATACATATGCATATAGTTATACATATACATATACATATACATATACATATACATATACATATACATATACACTTGGAGAAAACTACAGAAAGATGAAGTGTGGGTATGTATATTTAGGTCTCGATTCTGAAATCTTCAATAGAATAGACATAAATATACAGACTGCCTAATCCATCGTTCTGTATATTTCTATAAGGTGTTTTTGTATTCAAGCACACACACACGCATATATATATATATATATATATATATATATATATATATATATGTGTGTGTGTGTGTGTGTGTGTGTGTGTGTGTGTGTGTGTGTGTGTGTGTGTGTGTGTGTGTGTGTGTGTGTGTGTGTGTGTGTTTGTATTTATGTATAAAGATATATATATATATATATATATATATTTATATATATATATATATATACAGTGTATATATATATATATATACACGTGTGTGTTTCTATGTATATTTATATATAGTAAAGGTAAGGTCTGGCATTGATCATCTTTCTAGGATCCTTGCCTACTTTGACCTGCATTGTCTAATGATGCTGTACTCTATGCTGAACTCTCGGCAGCTTACATTCCTTATTTATGTTTACAACAGAGTCCAAATAAAAATATTCTTCTCTGACATCTTTTGTCCCGTAGATTCTCCCCACCTGATAGGTGACCATTTCCCCCCCTCCCCCCCTCCCTCATATCTCCCCAACCCCCACATATTTCTGTACATGAATCTGGGTACAACTTTTTCCGCGTTGCGAAACAAGCTCAGTGGTTTTTTTTTATATATCAGTCAATCATCATCATCAACTATATATTCTTTTCCTTCAGTCTATTTTTGTTACTTTATCCTACCTCTTGCCCTCCTCCTTCCTCTTTTCCCCCTTCCCCTTCCCCTCACACTCGCCCTCCTTCCCCTCCTTACCACACTGAACATTAACATCACCTTATACATTTCAAGCACCAAAACACCCTTTCCCCCCTTTATCTGGGGGCTAGCCATTTCATACTTGTATAAAACGCGTTCACTAGTGCACGACACTCAATACCCCATATCATAACTCACAGATTCTAAGTTTTATCTCCAAGAAAGAATTTATCTAGTAAGGGATAGCAGATCACTCTTCTAGTTCGTTATTCTTGTCTTTCCTAAGACTCATAAAGTCCGTCATCGTTTCATAGGATAAGATGAAATCTATTAAAACTCTTTTAGATAGTTTGCGGGATTTTAATTTAGAATGAACATAGTGGTGTATTTCTTCTATCCTTTTAACATGGTGTTGCACTTTTAAGTTTTCTTCTGGTGACGTCTGACGATTTTATTCAACTTTGGGGGAGCTGGTCCGACGTGGAAGGGACCCTTGTTCTCTGCCCCCCCCCCTCCCTCCCCACCCTGACTGTAGGGTCCACCAATCACAACAAGAACTTCATAAAATTAGATTAAAAAAACATAACAAACTATAATAAAATTGAAATAAAATATGATAAAGTACAATATGATAAAAATGAAATAACATGAAACAAAGTACAGAAAAAATAGTAAGAAATAAAATGATATAAAATGTAACAAAATAGATTATAATAAGATCAAATGAAATGTAACAAAATGGATTATAATTAGATCGAAATGAAATAAAATAAAAGATAAACAAGGGCAAATATAAGGGAAAAACGATAATGATCAGATAAAGGTAAGGTCGACCCCACCCACATTGAGTAAAATCTTCCTGAAGAGGTCAGGTTGGGTCAGATTTTTTAGCCCCGCTGGCTCCAGTAGCTTAAATAAATCTTGAATTAACCTCTAGTGTTTACTTTCCATCCTCGCTGGGGTGCTGCCTGGGATATCAATAATAAAATTTGGTGTCCATCAACTGAATGAAATCGCCTAGCGGCAGCCAGAACAGGTGTAGAAATTGTCAACAGCATTGAATGTTTTTAAGAATAAGATTTACATCATTGGTCACACTTTCACTTAAGATGCTGGGGGGGGAGAGCCTTTTTATCAAATGAAATCGCCTGGTGGCAGCTAGAATGAATTTCAAAACCTTTATTTATCTATTCATTTATTTATTTATCTTTTTTTTTTTTTTTTTTTTTTTGAGGGAGAAGAGCGATGTGTTCTGTCTCAAAGCTACAAAAGATCTAGGATTAAATCCTTCAAGATGTTGGCACCCCCCCCCCCGTCCCACCGTTTTGGATTCAAATCACTGCAAGAAGTCATAATAACATCGAACAATTTAGTCACAGTTAAGTATAGCTGTCCCAGCAACACATTGAAAACCAAAAACAATAATGGGGGGTCCCAACACTGTGGCATCAGGTCATCAGGTCATCAGGTCACCAGGTCATGGAAGTACTGTGGCTGCGGGTCCTCAAAAAAGAAGAAGAAGAAGAAGAAGAAATCCTCCGAGGAGTTTCGAAGGACTTGGGGAGGATGAGACGAGACGCTCCTCAGCGTGTGCAAACGTCGCAGTCGACCTCCTTTTTGATCCACGCCAAGTGCTCTGAAGTGAGACAAACCGCCTTCAGCATGTGGAAGGATTGTATGCTATTCTTGATCTAATTATTATCATATTGTGTTTTAATTCATATGACTTTTATTTTATTCCTTTTTCGTGTATGTGGCTTTGTTTTGTCTTGTACTATCTAATTTTACTGTATTTTATTCCATTGCATTTTGAGAAAATTCATCCAACTTTATTTTGTTTGATCAAATATCAGTTATGTATTACTTACTACTTAGTCTTACTTCATTCATCCTGTTCGTTTATATCTATTTGTTTTATATTTTTATCGTATTTGCTGAAAAAATCTCGTCACCTTACGGGTCGTTTAAGACCACCTCGCGGACCACAATTGGCCCGCGGACCACATTTGGACCACGGTCTACATTTGGTCCGGGGACTACATTTGGCCCATGGACTACATTGGCCCATGGGCCACATTTGGCCCACGGAACAGATTTGGCCCACGGACCAGATTTGGCCTGCGGACCACATTTGTTCCGTGGGCCACATTTGGACCGCGGACCACAACAGGCCCGAGAACCACATTTGGACCGCAGGCCATTTTGACACCCCTGGTGTACGCAACTCCATTCTGTTCCAACCAACGTTAGTCTATTACGTACTGGCCACGCTGGTGTATACTCCAGGATTTTGACCACAACCTTCACCCCAGGAGACGAGCCCAAGGACTTTTGACGTCAAGTTGGAGGGCAGGACTAGAGGACCACCGCTGTCACCCTGGGAGGAGAGAACAAGTTTACGACGGATTACAATGGACAATGATGGCAGCAAATTCCTTCTAGTTCATAATGAGGTGGAATACGAAAG
>NC_134803.1:46985107-46987607 GCF_046742065.1 Oratosquilla oratoria | reverse complement strand
GCCATATTGGATAGAGGCACTGGTGAAATATCGTGTAAATCCCACTACAAAGATGAGTAAACCTCTGAGAACTCTAAACTTCCCTTCTGTAATCCCAAGTCCTCCATAACCTAAATATTCGTCTTAGCAAACAATGTTGCTACGGGCTCCAGTGGTCAAAAGACTACCACTATTATATCAACTAGTTCTTCAAGGAATTCAACGTTAGGTCTGAAAACTAGGCACAGACAATACTAGTTCCACCCAGTAGCAGCCAGTCTTAAACTATGTGAAAGGAATTATCTCCCGCCTTGAAAAATGATAAAAACAAGAAAGAATAATGTCAAATAGAATTGAATGAAGTGAAATAAGAAAAAAAAATTAAATTGCTAAGATAAAATAATATAGATATAATAATAGAAAGTGAAATAGATGAAACAGAACCAAACGCGCAAAAGAAATAGAATTTAGATAAATGAAATTAAATAAGATAAAACAAGATAAAACGAAATTAGATAAAATACAACTGAGTTAGATAAAATAGAATAAAATTAAATTAAATTAAACAATAAATCAAAATAAGATGAAACGAAATTAAATTAAATAAAATAGAATAAATTCAGATACAAAGGAAATGTAGGGTACTTACTTTTGACGGAGGTTTTTGTGCGTAAAATCCCATTTTCAGTTTCCTCAGGCTTCAAGTTGGCATTGATGTCTTTGAAGCTTCCGCGCAGACGCAGTGTGTTCCCTAAAAGTCTTGATCGACGGTGAACTCCCTGAAACAGAGACAAGTGACTCAGTGCATCCAGCGACACACACAGACACACACACACATACACACACACACACACACACACACACACACACACACACACACACACACACACACACACACACACACACACACACACACACACACACACACACACACACACACACACACACACACACACACACACACACGCACACACACAAAAAAAGTAATTGTTGATCACCGTTATGCCATTACTTACCTGCACTCCGTGAGGACCAGCCTGAAGAAGCAGTCCAAGGAGAAGATGGTGGAGGAGGAGGTGAAGCAAGAGGGAGTGGAAGGAAGGAGGAGATGGGAATCGCCTGAACATCATTGTCCGCTCGTCGTAGTCTGAAAAAACTCAGTGTGTGAATAGCAACATATCATAGATAAAAAATAATAATCAAATAAATAAATAAATGAAAAAATAGAGATATAACCCTACTGGTATCTCTTGTGTGTGTGTTTACACACACACACACACACACACACACACACACACACACACACACACACACACACACACACACACACACACACACTTCAGCGAATGGACGGCTTGGATGACGTTCTGAAGAAAACTGAAGTTTGTGGATCCCAACGCAAAGAGAAGTGCCTAGTGTTTTTGCAGGGTGGGGGGGAAATTGCTCGTGGAGTAGTGGGAACGTAGGGAAAGAGGAAAAGGGGAGGGATTACTGAGGGAAATGGAAGGAAATGAGGAGGGAGTAGACTTTGCCCAGCCAGACAAGCGGAAGGTAAACAAAAGACTGAGTGAGGATCAAATGTCTAATAAAAATGTAAAGATTAGAAGTATAGAGAGGAGCAATACAGAAGAAAGTGACGAGAATATGTTCCAGGGATTTAAAGAGGGTGGGGGGGACACCCCCCCCCCCGACTGATAAGACTAGAGGAGAGAGTTGATAAGGTGATCGAGGACTTGGAACGTAAGTTAGGTAATGTAGACTCCATTTTCCAGAGAATTGAAAGGTTGGAACAACTAGAGAAGGCTAACAGAAACTTAACTGAAGAAATAGAGGACCTAAAAAGACAGTTAGGAAATGTAAAGGAGGAGAATGAGAAATTGAAGAAGAATAGTAATGAAAATAGAGAGAAAATAGCTACAGAAGTTAAAAATTGGAGAATAACTCAAGAAGGGAATAAGGTTTCATTCACTGACATAGTCAAACAGCAATTGAAAGAACATAATGAAGACTCAGTTATTAAAGTGATGAGACAGAAGGAGAATATAGTAAGAGAATTAGCTGACAAAAAGAAATGTATAATTATATTAGGAATGGAAGAGAAACATAACCCAGATAGAACCGCAAGAATCAAGGAGGAAAATGAAAGAGTAAGCAGTTTATTAAAATTAGTCCAGGAAGATGAACCAGAAATTATAAAGGAAATTGAGGAAAAATTCAGACTCGGAAAATATAGTACAGATAAGACCAGACCAATTAAGATTAAATTCAGGTCACAAACAACGGCAGAGAAAATTCTATCCAAGACAGGGAAACTAGCAACAAATGATCAATATAAAAAGGTATGGATAAAAAGAGAAATGAATAAGGAGGAAAGAGAGGCAGAAAAGCAGAAAAGAATTGAAGCTAAGGCAAAAAACGAGGAAAGAACGGAGTCAGAGAAAGAGAGATTCTATTGGAGAGTAGTGAACATGAAAATAAAGCAGTTCGACATACTAAAGAAAAACATAAGGGAAACAGAGAA
>NC_134803.1:46965107-46975107 GCF_046742065.1 Oratosquilla oratoria | reverse complement strand
ATCAAATAAAATCGCCTGGTGGCAGCTAGAATGAATTTCAAAACTTATATTTATCTATTCATTTATCTATTTATTCATCTATTTATTTACTTATTTATTTTGAGGGAGGAGAGCGACGTGTTCTGTCTCAAAGTTACAAAAGATCTAGGATTAAATCCTTCAAGATGTTGGCACCCTCCCCCACCACCGTTTTGGATTCATGTAGTGTTATATAAACTCTGTTAGCATTATGTATAGATGTAGAACTTGAAAGTGATGTTAACATAACAAATTGCCATTTCTGCTTACGTGATTAATTATATTTCATTTTTGTAATGCGAAAGTTGAATAAATGGGATATAGGTTATTGATATTACTAAATTTAATTTATTGTAAATGAAATGTGAATGTATGTAAATTTCTGTGTGCAAGGAATTATTATTATAAATTGAATAAAAGCAACCGCTTGGGCATGCATGCCAAGCGTACATGACGCGTTTTAAGACAGTCGTGAGCCAACTGTGAAAATGTCAAGTCGCGTGTGTGAGTAAGGACAGTTCTCCTGTAACGTACAAATAAACTGAGGAACGATTCTTCATACTGTTTCCTTCCCCATTGTTAAATTGTTGAACAACCAACATTCAAATCACTGCAAGAAGTCATAATAACATCGAATAATTTAGTCACAGTTAGATATGGCTGTCCCAGCATCACATTGAAAACCAAAAACAGTAATGAGGGGTCCCAACACTGTGGCATCAGGTCATCAGGTCATCAGGTCATGAAAGTACTGTGGCTGTGGGTCCTCAGAAAAAGTAAAAAAAAAAGAAGAAATCCTCCGAGGAGTTTCGAAGGACTTGGGGAGGATGAGACGAGACGCTCCTCAGCGTGTGCAAACGTCGCAGTCGACCTCCTTTTTGATCCACGCCAAGTGCTCTGAAGTGAGACAAACCGACTTCAGCATGTGGAAGGATTGTATGCTATTCTTGATTTAATCAATATCATATTGTTTTATTTTATGACATTTGTTTTATTCCTTTTTCTTGTATGTGGCTTTGTTTTGTCTTGTACTATCTAATCTTACTGTATTTTATTCATTGCATTTTAAGAAAATTCATCCAACTTTATTTTGTTTGATCAAATATCAGTTATGTATTACTTAGTACTAAGTCTTATTTCATTCATCCTGTTTGTTTATATCTATTTGTTTTATTTTTTTTTTTTTTTATCGTATTTGCTGAAAAATCTCGTCACCTTGCGGGTCGTTTAAGACTACCTCGCGGACCACAATCGGCCCGCGGACCACAATTGGCCCGCGGACCACAATTTGCCAGCGGACCACATTTGTTCCGCGGACTACATTTGGCCCATGGACTACATTTGGCCCACGGGCCACATCTGGCCCACGGGCCACATTTGGCCCACGGAACAGATTTGGCCCGCGGACTACATTTGTTCCGTGGGCCACATTTGGACCGCGGACCACAACAGGCCCGAGAACTACATTTGGACCGCAGGCCATTTTGACACCCCTGGTGTACGCGGCTCCATTCTGTTCCAACCAACGTTAGTCTATTACGTACTGGCCACGCTGGTGTATACTCCAGGATTTTGACCACAACCTTCACCCCAGGAGACGAGCCCAAGGGCTTCTGACCTCAAGTCGCTGTACTCCAGGAAGAGAGGACCACCGCTGTCACCCTGGGAGGAGAGAACAAGTTTACGACGGATTACAATGGACAATGATGGCAGCAAATTCCTTCTGATCCATAATGAGGTGGAATACGAAAGAAAATGGATACATAACTAAGCAAATAGGTAAAGTAAACAGGTATAGACAAATGAATAGATAAATAATGAAATAGATAAATAAGTTTATTAATCAATTGATAAATAAGTGAATATCTAATCAAATAAATAACTAAATAGATAAGTAAATGAATAAATAAATAAATACGTAAACAAATATACACAAAAACACGAACAGATAATATATATACAAAGAATTAAGTCCTGGAAGAAAGGGTAGGTTAGGTTACATTAGGTTATGTTTAGTTATAAAAGGTAAGGTCAAGTTAGGTTAGGTGAGGTTAGGTTAGCTTAAATTAGGGTAGGTTAGCTTAAATTAGGGTAGGTTAGGTTAGCTTAAATTAGGGTAGGTTAGGTTAAATTAGGCTAGGTTAAGTTAGGATAGGTTTGATTGTTAGTTTGAGTTAGGTTAGATTAGGTTAGGTTAGAGTAAGTTAGGTTAGATTAGGTTAGGTTAGAGTAAGTTAGGTTAGATTAGGTTAGAGTAGGTTAGGTAAGGCTGAAACGAATGAAGAATCAATACTTCCAAATGGCACATTTCAGCTTTTGTTCTGGCTGATACCAGACGACTCCACTCAGCTCAGAGGTCATCCTGATGAAGAAAATCTCTTGTTCAAGGGCGACACGGGCTTTCAGTCGTGAGGTGAAAGGAGCCACTTGGCGTTAACCAGAACAAAAGGTTTAAAGGTCCATCTCGCAATCAAAACCAACGTGGGTTGTGGGTGCTTACTTGACAGGCATCTTTGCCTTCTTTGAACGCGCAGATCATGTCTTCCGTAATATTTCTCCCCGGGTACTTCCCTCGACAAACGTCCCTCGATATCATCACTGGTGTCGCCCTCAATGGGACATCTGACGGCGACCCTTGAAATGCTGTATTCCCCCACCTGTTCGTGGAAGTACGGTTGTCAATTTACAATATGGAACAAATCACTCGATACAGTAAAGTCTTTCCAATAATCAAACTCTTGAAGCTTCGATCCCTCAGAAACACGGTGGACCTACATTCCGAGAGGTTAGGCTAGGTTGGTATTAGACTGCGCTAAGTTAGGTTAGCTTGGGTTGGCTAGGTTAAGTTAGAGTAGGTTAAATTAGGCTAGGTTAAGGTGAGTTTAATTAAGTTAGGATACGAAAGTTTTGGTTAGAGTAGGTCAGATTACGAGAGGTTGAATTAGGGTAGAATAAGTTAGGTTAGGTCAGGCTATGCTAAGCTAGGTTAACATTTACGTAAGATGGTTTACTCCCACATATTCTTTTATATGGTGACCCTCCCTTCTCGTCCACTCACGAGTAATTAGAGAAGACGACGAGAAGTATAATACAAACAAATAAAATACAAATGCGTGTGTGTATATATATATATATATATATATATATATATATATATATATATATATATATATATATATATATACATATATATGGGATCCGGGCCGGATAGCGACTGTCAAAACAGCGACAGTCATAATAGCGGTTTCATAAGGGCGACGTAATCAGGTGAGCGACTTTCAAAACGGCGACTGTCATAATGGCGACCGCATTATAACAGCGACTGTAACAATAGCGACTTTACTATCAACCGGTCAGAATGGTCGCAGACTTATGTTTCAATTGCTTGTGTTTTCGTGTTTGTATTTACGTGTTCAGTTGTGTTTACTTTGTGAGATAGGTTCAGAATGAAATATGCTCAAAAGGTCACAGACTTATGTTTCTGTCGCTCATGTTTATTTGTTCGTGTTTACATGTTTATGTTCACTTTGTGAGATAAGTTCACTGAAGTGAATTTACTGGTCGGTCGCTCGGTCGTCGGTAATAGTAATGTTTGGGTTGTTAAGACTTGAATACAAATGGCAAAAGCCGACAAGAATGTGAAGAAAAACACCATGTGAGCTCGAAGCCTATATTGGTAGTACAACGTTTCGCTCGTTAGAGCTTTATCAAGAACACTGACATTGGTGCTCACAGAATGTCCCACTACTTGAATATTACTTAATTAAAATAATGGAAGGTCGGCAACAACAAAAGGAACCAACAAGAAGACTAATCCTCACCCGGACACTTGAGCCGAGTAATATTCAAGTAGTGGGACATTCTAGCAGGACCATCAAGGATCTGACAGAACAGCAGAACAAAAAGGACGCACGTTGGGGCAAATCCAATCCTTCCTCCCTCCGTGGGTTGGTGTTCTTCCCCCACCCCTTACCCACCCCACCCCTCCCTTGCTCGAGACCTTCCCCCGTGGTCCTTCCGGCTGACTATATGGCTTTCTGTTGTTTGGCTTGACTAACATTTTTCTTTTTAAATCATGTGTTATCTATAGGTAGTCCAAATAAAATCTTGTTTTCGATTCCCTTTAGGTTTCAATTTTTTATTACTGAGCAGTTTCATGCTGTTGATGCGATGATGTCGCTGTTATGACAATCGCTCTTATAATACAATCGCTATCATGTGGTCGCTGTTGTGATAGTCGCTGTTTTAAAAGAGTTGCCGTTGTGAAGTCGCTCTATTGACAGTCGCTGTTATTACAGTCGCTATTCGGAACCCGAGCCATATATATATGTATATTTTTGGATATGTATATATATATATATGTATATATGTATATATATATATATATTTATATATAATATATATATATGTATATATATATGTGTGTGTGTGTGCGTGTATTTACCTAGTTGTATTATACGGGAAGGGGAGCTATGCTTGTAATGACCCTTCATTGTATCTCGGAACATCTAGTTCTTAAATTCTTGTATGATATTTGCATACAATATTGTTTCGTCCAATTTGTTCTAGACATCCACCACTCTATGTGGATTTTTTTTTTCAGATCTCTTCTATAACTATATTTTTTGTTTCTCTACATGTCCCCTTGTTTTTCTTTTGTCCCATTTCAATAAGTCTTCTATGTCAAGGACTTTAATGCCTTTCATAATTGTGGGTTGGTAGCTCCAGTTTGGACAATCTTTGCTCGTACGTCAATTTTGAAAATGTTGGGGTCATCTTTGTCGCTGCTCTTTGGATTCTTTCTATTTTCTTTATATTATTTTTTGTACTGGGTGTCCATAGTGTCGCAGGGTACTTCAATCTTGGTCTTATCAGTGTGACTAGTATTCTTTTACCATTACCTCATCCAAGTAATTGAAAGCCACCTTTATTGATTTTGGTAAATTGTAGGTTTCTCCGACTATTTTGTCTATATGCTTGTCTGGGTACATGTCTTTGGTGATAATTACTCCCAGGTTCTTTTCGGAAATAACTTTCTTTACTTTGCACCGATTTTATATTATCCTGATATATATATATATATATATATATATATATATATATATATATATATATATATATATTACGTTTTCCAAATTCCATTATACTACATTTCTTAATGTTGAAGTTCACTTCCCACTTTTGGCTCCATTTTCTGACTTTGTCCAGGTTTCTCTGTAGCGATTTAGTCTTTTTCCGTTCTTACTCTCTTTAGTAGTTTTGCGTCGTCTGCAAAGAAGTTCCTGCAACTTTCTACACCTTCATCCATGTCATTTACATATATAGCAAATATTATCGGAGCCAATACTGAACCCTGTGGGACTCCACTTATCATTTCTTTCCAGGTCGTGTTTTTATCTCTGAGCACCATTCTCATTTTTCTCCCATGCAAAAAATCTTCCATCCATTTGAATAATTTTCCGTGTACACCCGTTGTTTCGAGTTTTTTTTTGGTGGTACTTTATCAAACGCCTTTTGTAAGTCCAGGAAAGCACAGTCTACCTATCCGTTCTTTCTTGCATTATAGCTATCAACCTTGAATAAAAACAAATAAAATTTGTGGCACATGATCTTCCTTGTCTAAAACCGAATTGTTTTGAATTTAGTATATTGTTTTCTTGCAGAAGTTTATTCCATCTACTTTTGATGACTTTTTCACAAATCTAACTCTTGTACTTGTAAGGAAAACCGGTCTACAGATTGTTGGGTCTTCCTTGTCTCCCCCTTTATATATTGGAACGATATTGGTATTTTTCTAGTCTTCTGGTACCTTCTTTGAGTGAGCAATCTATCATTTTATATATTCTGTCCGTTAGTTCCTCTTTACATTCTTTTAGTATCCAGTTTCCAATTCCATCCGGGCAATGTGATTTTCTGACATAAAGGTTCATTATTTGGTCCCTTATTTCTTTCTGTGTCACAATTATTTCATTCATTGGGGGGATCATTCTCCCCTTCCTTCATCCCAATTATGTATATTTTCTTTTGTGAATACATATTTGAAATGTTTGTGTGTGTGTGCTTATGTATATATATATATATATTGTCACGTATTCAAGCGTCACGTGATTTCTTTCATGAGGTGGATGGTCGTCATGTGATAGTTACACACAGTCCACATGCACGTCACGTCACCCCCCCCCCTCACACACCTGGCCCAGCTGTGTCCAAGTTGACCCACACAAGGTCAGGTCCTTGATAATTACCTTGGGTCAAGACGCACGTAGTCGGTCTACACCGCTTCCTCATATTGTCAAAGGGGATGCGTATATTTTAGTTTTCTTTCTGTGTAAACTTGTGGTTTTACTTGTGTACTTCCCATATTGTGTCCTGGGGTTTTTAATGTCTCTGTTGTGTTTGTGTGTCCAGACGTGCGCTGCGCGCACGATCCTGGACACCTTTAATATAATATTGACCATCGTATGGTAACAAGCAATAGCCCGGCCGGAGCTTGGGGTCAGGTATCGTGTGTCGATGTTGTCATATTAACGATTATTCATGTATGTAATAATTATATTATTGTTAGTATTAAGGTCTATTTTATTTAGATGTATATTTGTATAAGTTTTCTGTATGGGTTCCCTTGGAAAAGTGTAGTTAGGATTAGATTTCTGTGCCGTGTGCACATAGATTAAGGAAACTCTTCCTGTCTTGTCCCTTTCGGCATTCTGACCACCTTAGGTCATGGGCTCCTTTAAAAGCAGGACCCTCTTGTCTCTCGTGGCTTTTTCTTTCGCCTCGGCACCTGGTCGAGATTCGGCCGCTCTCGTCTCCTTGAGGGAGACTTTTTCCCCGATACCGTAAGTAATTTTATTTTAGTGGGTGAGAAGTAGGATCCCCTTTTGAGAAATTTAGTATTTGGACCTGGCGTGTCGATAGGCTTTTGCCAGTGTCTTCTTTTTATTAACCCTGTGGAAATTTCCTTTTTGGAGTTAAGTTAGATTAGGTTTCTCGTGGGCGACCTACTATTTGTTTCCTGTTTCCCGTGGTTAATACCTTTTGGGATAGGTTTTTTAGAGGAACTTGTCTATGGGACTTTTGTTCATCTCTGTTTTTCTCTCCACCTTTTATTTTAATTCTTAACTTACGTGTCACTTTTATTACGGGGTTTTTGCCTTTTTCTATAGATCACATTTTGGGTTTGCTGGCTTATCCTTTTTTAACCCGTATGTATCTATTTTAGTTTCCTTTATTTTAACTTCGTTAAAGTATTATTATTTTGTACCTTTGTTTTGTATTTGTAACAGTGTTGTGTTCAATCAATTCTTTTCGGGTTATATCTCACGTGAATTTTAATTTAAATTTGAATTTGTAAAATCTTCATCTTTAGAATTATCTTTGTTATTAATTCTTTTTGTAAATTCATATATCATAATCTGTGATATCAAAAGTGATGTCTTTATAATTTTGGGGTTTTGTTATTGTTTGTTTTGTGTAAAAATAAATTGTTTGTAACTTGCCCCTCTTTAAAAAGAACCTGGACCTAAGTGATTGGCATAGGGGTTTGGGGATTATTGGTTACCAATTCTCATTTAATCATCAAAGATCTAAATATCATCCTACCCCCCTATTGCAAACCATGACAATATATATATATATATATATATATATATATATGTATATATATATATTATATATATATATACATACATACACACATATATATATATATATACCAAAGGTTTTTCCCCCTTACACGGGGGGTAGCCAAAAAGAAAAAGGCATAGAAACCACTTCCACCCATTCCATCCCCTACATATTCCACTCCCCTCCACCCTCCTCCCTCCTTCTCATCTTGGCACCTCCTGGATGACGGGTCATCCCTGCATCCTGTCCACTGCCCTGGGTCACAAGCAATGTCGCAAGACACAGCACATCCATAGCAAGGCCGCTTCATTAATTCGGCAACCCCCCCCCTCCCTGTCCGTCCCCTCATGCAGAAAAGGAGAAGACGGGGAGAAATCCCTTCGGGCTGCGTCAAATTTCTCATACATACTTCCTCACCCCCCCCCTATGCATCACAGCATCATCTATACACAACCCTTCTCCATTCACCCCTATCTTTTGTCCTCTCCCGTCCTTCCTCAACAGACATTCCTCTCTTTTGTAATGCCCCTTTCACCCCATCCATCCATCTCATCCTAGGACGCCCCCTCATATTCACTCCTTCCACCTTTGCCTTCCACATCTCTTTTACTAAGCTTTCTTCACTCATTCTTTCCATGTATCCAAACCATCCTAACACTTTTTCATCAACCCTATTTCCCAACTACCTTTCCACCCCTGCCCTCCTCCTCACCTCACTTCTCACTCTATCTTGCTTAGTAACCCCTATCATACTTCTCAGACATTTCATCTCAAACACATTCAAACTCCTTCTCTCTTCATCTCTTATGTTCCATGTTTCTGCCCCATACAGTGCTGTCGGCATAATCACTCCTTCATATAACCTCCTCTTAGCATCCATTCCCTGATGTCCATTTCTCATTACACTTTTTAATCCACCACGACATTTACTCGCTTCTCTCAATTTACATTCTACCTCCACCCCCACTCCTCCCCTTCCTGCCACATTCGCACCCAAGTATCTAAAAATATCCACTTCCTCCAGTCTCACATCCAGACTGCTGTCACTCTCTCCCCTTGTACATCTCATCACCTTAGTTTTGCCCACATTTATCTTCAGATTCCTTCTTTCACACACCTTCTCAAAATCTAACACTAACTTCCTCAATCCCTCCTCTGATCCTGCTACAAGCGCAGTGTCGTCAGCAAACAGCAACTGCCTTATTTCCCACTTTTCTCCATTTTCCTTAACCATCTCCAACCCCCTACCCACTACCCTTGCATTCACCTCTCGCACCACCCCATCCATGTATAGATTGAACAGCCAGGGTGACATAACACCCCCCTGACGAAGTCCCACCTTTACTTCAAACCATTCACTCTCTCCATTTCTAATCCTAACACAAGCTCTACTACTCTCGTAAAAACTCCGGACTCCTCTTAACAGCTTTCCTCCTATCCCATATATCTGCAGTACCTCCCACAGTGCCTTCCTGTATACCCTGTCGTAAGCCTTTTCTAAATCCATAAAGGCCCAAAAAACATCATTACCTTTTCCTATAGCTTTCTCACATATCTGTCTTACCACAAAAATCTGGTCTACACAACCCCTACCTGTCCTAAAACCACACTGTTCCTCACCAATTACTCCCTCTGTTCCTCTCCTAATCTTCTCAATTAAGATCCTCCCATAAGCCTTCCCAACTACACTCAACAAGCTAATCCCTCTGAAACTACTATACTCACACTTGTCCCCCTTTCCCTTGTAAAGCGAAACGATACAGGCACTCCTCCAGTCATCCGGCACTCTCCCCTTTCTTAAACAAACATTAAATAACCTCATCAGTCTGTCCACCATAACTGTACCTCCTTTCTTCAGGCATTCTGCATGGCATCCATCCAACCCAGGTACCGTACCTGCTCTCATCATCTTAACAGCTGCTTTCACTTCATTTTTCCCTATCTGTCCTCCATTTTCCTCACTCATCACGGTCATTTACTTAGCGCTTCCCACTGCAACTACCTTTCCCTCCCAATCCTCCTTCACATTTAGCAACTCCCTAAAATACTCTGCCCACCTTCCTCTTACTGCCTTTTCTTCCATTATCATCTCTCCATCTGCACCTTTTACTTTTTCTTCTCTATTTGATTCACCTCCTCTTCCTCTTTTAATTTCTTTCCAAAACATCTTTTTATTACTTTCAATATTTTCTGTCACACTCTTACCCCATTTCACATCTGCTCTCTTCTTTGCTTCCTTTATCTTATGCTTAACTTCCTTTCTCTTTACTTTGTATATATTCACACACACACATATATATATATATACATATATATGTATATATACATACATATATATATATGCATATATATACAA
>NC_134803.1:46945107-46960107 GCF_046742065.1 Oratosquilla oratoria | reverse complement strand
TCTCGTTTTTTTCCTTAGCTTCTATTTTTCTCATCCTCTCTTTCCTCTTTATTCATCTCTCTTTTTATCCATACCTGTTTATATTACTCACTGTCTGCTAGTTTCCCTGTTTTTGCTGAGATATTCTCTGCTGTCGTTTGTGACCTGAATTTAACCTTAATTGGTCTGGTCTTATCTGTATTGTATTTCCCTAGTCTATATATTTCTTCTGTTTATTTCCCTGTTTCTGGTTCATCTTCTTGAACTACTTCTAATATCTTATTTACTTTTTCCTTTTCCTCCTTTATTCTTGTAGTCCTACTTGGATTATACTTCTCTTCCATCCATAATATAATTATACATTTCTTTTTATCTGCTAAGTCTCTTACTATATTCTCCTTCTCCCTCATCACTTTAATAAATGTTTCTTAGTTTGTTCTTTCATATGCTGTTCTACTATACCTCTAAATTCAATTTTATTGTTCTCTTGTATTTTTTTCCAACCACTTACCTCTTTTGCAATGGACTCTTTATTCTTCCTCTTTAGTTCCTCATTCTCATCCTTTACTTCTTTTAACTGTCTTTTTAATTCTTCTATTTCTTTAGGTTTTGATTCTTCTTTAGTTCCTCCAGTTTATCAACTCTTTGGGTAACTAGCGTTAATTGGTTAAACCTAACCTCCCATGTTTCGTTCATTTCTTTTAGTTTCTCCTCTAGATTTACTAGTCGGGGAAGGCTGTCATTTCCTCCCTCATTAAATCCATGGAAATAATTATCTTCACCTTCCATTGCGCTGCTCATATCTATATTTCTAATTTTTACATTTTTACTAATCTCTTCGACATCACCACTGTCGTCTGCCCCTCTCTTGTTGACATGTCGTCTGACCTCCTGGGCCCCTTCGTCCCATTCCTCATTTCCTTCCATTGACCTCAGTCATCCCTCCCCCTCTCCTTTTTCTTTACCTTCCCACTACACCACGAGCATTCCCCTTCCCTATTAATACAACACAGGTACTCCCTCGTCGTTGAGATCCTCGAAAACTGTAGATTTTTCCGGAGTCCAAACTTCGTTGTCACTTCGACCGACGTCTGTGTGTGTGTGTGTGTGTGTGTGTGTGTGTGTGTGTGTGTGTGTGTGTGTGTGTGTGTGTCAGTGTGTGTGTATTTCAGCAGTAGGTTTCCCTGTAGACAGATTTCTTTGACGAAAACAGCTATACTTGCATTAATTATCTTCTTATGGAGAATGTCTAACTATAGACTTGGCTTCGTTGCTTAAGATAACTATAGTTTTTCAAAGGACATAGGTCAAACTCAAGAGAAGATTACTGAATCTTCCCCTAAGTTTGCCTTATGTCCTTCGGACGAACTATAGCTATTTTCAGTAGCGAAGTCAAGTATATAGAAAGACGATTGGAAAATCTCCATAAGAAGATCATTAATGAATATATTTCTGTTTTTCAGTTATATATATATATATATATGTATATGTATATATGTATATGTATATATATATGTATATATATGTATATGTATATATATATATGTATATATATGTATATGTATATATATATATATATATGTATATATGTATATGTATATACATATATGTATATATATATGTATATATATGTATATGTATATATATATGTATATATATGTATATGTATATATATGTATATGTATATATATATATAATATGTATGTATATATATGTATATATATATGTATATGTATATATATGTATATATATATGTATGTATTTTTGCATATATCTACGTATATGCATATATATATATGTATGTATGTATATATATATGTATATATCTTTACATATGCTTATACATATATATGTATATATATATATATATATATATATATATGTATGTATATATATGCATATATATGTGTACATATATACATATATATATGTATACACATATGTATATATATATATATATATATATATATATATAGAGAGAGAGAGAGAGAGAGAGAGAGAGAGAGAGTACGTATAATATAATGTTTTCAGTCATCTTCCTATCATCTCTATTGTTTTACACCAGTAGAGAGGTTTTACCTGGATCTGTCTGATCAACTGTATACATACCCAAGGGAGTCAAAGCAATGCGCTGCTGTAGCGATCCAACGATCGCAGATGATTACACCACCACAAGCATGTTTTCCAGTCGTGTTACTGTAGATGCTCACCAATTGCGGGTACTCATTCCTTTTAGTTGGTTGCCCACCAACGACACGGTTGTCTCGAGTTGCATTTCGATTGATCTTCCCACAGCTGGCTGTTAAACGAAGAGCAAATCAATGTCAGAAGTTATGCGTCATACCTTGATGTCTCTCTTGATGTCGAAACTTTATTCTCGATTGATCCTCCACAAGGTATTTGGCCTGGACAATGGAACTCTACCTAACACTCATTGGATCAGGCTTGATAAAATGCTATGGATTTGCATATATATATATATATATATATATAATGCATATATAGTATTATATATATATATATATATATAAATATATGTATATATATATATATATATATATAATGCATATATAGTATTATATATATATATATATATATACATATATGTATGCATGTATATGTATATACATATAGATATATATATGGATGTATGTATATATAAATATGGCTTTTTATACCTTTTTATTATTACTCGGCTTTTCTATATTCTAAGCAATGTTTAGTTTGTATTTTAAAAGAAAATGCATGTTTTATAGTATAGTTGATTTTAGTATTACGGAATATAATTTCATAATTATTCCATTTTAAGTAGGTCTACTTACATAAAGGTAGGTCTTTTTTTATCACGTCACTTAATGGAAAATATTATTCTTTTTTTTTCCACACTGATGATGCACATTGTATTTGTGCGAAACATTTGTTTGAAATAAAAGAATTGTGAAGATGCTCGCAATTGGATTGGCCCTATTACTTATATTACGTCTCCGGTTCCTTGCTAGAACTTTAATTTCTACAATTATGTATATGTCATATATATATATATATATATGTATATGTGTGTATATATATATGTATGTGTGTATATATATATGTATATATATATATATGTATATACATATATATATACATATATGTGTATATACATATATATATATATATATATACATGTATATATATATATATATATATGTATGTATGTATATTATATATATATACATATATATATACATATACATATTTAAATATATGTATACATATATATACATATATATATATATATATATATATATAGAATTAAATTTGACCGCTGCTTGTGCAAGAATAAGCTTCTTGTTAAAGGATTCAACCTTTCTAATAGTGCTTCTTTGTTCTTCATTAAGTCGGAATAAAAGATTGCCGAAGTTCATATTCGAGAGAAGGCTCCATCCATAAATGTACAGGGAGGTACAACCTCCGTGGCTCTAGCTTCACTGGGTGGACAACTGACCCTCCCAGCACCCCACGGAGTGCCACGGACGTAATTCCCACATAAGATCTTTGATCTTTCTTCACTATTTTGTGTAAGCTTTCCCAATTCACCTATTGTCATATATATAAATTGTTTCTATTACCATTTAAATGTACTTGAAAATGCTCTAAGAAGGGCGAAACGTCGTATAATACACACTATGAACTTCGGCAATCTTTTATTCCGACTTCATGAAGAACAAAGAAGCACTATTAGAAAGGTTGAATCCTTCAACAAGAAGCTTATTCTTGCACAAGCAGCGGTCAAATTTAATTCTATATGTATTAAGGAAGATCTGCTACCTACCTTTACGAACATATAAATATATATACATATATATATGTATATATATACATACATATATATATATATATATATATATATATATATATATTATCATTATCATCGTCATCATCATCATCATCATTATCATCATTATCATCATTATTATTATTATTATGATCACGACCAGAGTGATGACAATTCATGTACTTCAGCCGGTTGGTTTGCAGGTCCTAACTTGTAGAGCCGGCTTTCTTATCCAAATTGCGAAGCCACGCCCTTTTTTATGACCTATAGAAGGGCCGAGCTTGGCCTTCTCTTTATCGCTCCCTGCCTGAGTTTATTAGGTAGTACGTACTGAATACTGTTCAGCTTTGATTATTACCATTCTAGACCTCTCAAGTGTGACATTTATCATAGGATGTATTAATTAGGGAAAGTAATATTTATCATAGGATATATTAATTAGGGTAAGTAATATTTATCATAGGATGTATTGATTGAGGTAAAGTTATATTTAACCTAGGATGTATTAGTTAGGGAAAGTGTTATTTAGCATACGATATATGTTAGGCCGTTCAGAATACGGCATATAGTTTTGTTGACTGTTGCATTGGCAGAAGGTATATGAGATTGATTTAGTAATACCTTACATCTTATGAATAAAATTATTTTCTCACTGTTGGTTACCAGTCTTTGAAGAAACCCACCTCTTATATTGATCTATTTCATTCATGTAAAGAAGAACTCATGAAAACTAGTAAATTGTCCTTGCATGTTTATTTATTTATTTATTTATTTATTTATTTATTTATTTGTTTATCTATTTATTTGTCAATTTATTTATATATTTATTTATTCATTTATTATATCTTGTGGTGCCTAGCATATCATAGTCTCACGAAAACGGTTTCAAATTGCCGACGGATGAGCAATCTATTATAAGCGATCCTCTTGCCTATCTCTCCCTCCTCAAAACACACCAACGAGGTTGTAATGATGTATATATATATATATATATATATATATATATATGTATATATATATATGTATATATATATATATATATATATATATATATATATATATATATATATATATATATATTACTAATGACCCACTTTCGGAGAACAAGCGAAAGTAAAAAGATCCGTATATTTCGATCACTAACTGTGATCCTCTTCAGCAGATATGATTACAGATATATATATATATATATATATATATATATATACATATATATACATATATATATATACATATATATATGCATATATATATATATACATATATATATACATATATATATGCATATATATATATATATATATATATATATATATAAATATATATATATATATATATATATATACATATATAGATTTATGTATATCCATATAACAAAGAGCCCTTTCCCCTAATAAAGAGTTAGCTGAGTCAAAACATCCACCCATCCCACACCCATCATAAAAGAAAAAAAAAAAAATTAGTTGTCCCTTCTGCCTTAGCTCCCTGTGGGTGAAGAATCATCCCAGTCCCACGCCCACTACTAGGGTTAGGGAGAATGCAGTAAGACACATCACATCCAGAGGAAAGCCTGGCTGCCGAAGATGTATTCAATCTGCCATAAGAAAAGTACAATGTACCTTCGGTCTTCAGAGAGGTGATACGCGACACCATTTGTTCTTAGTTTACAAAATATAAACCCCCAACACATACACACACGCACTCAGTTTCTATGCTGGTACTCACCACAAGTAGAGTTTTTCGTTGTGGTCGTTGTAGGAGTGGACGTTGTAGGAGTGGACGTTGTAGGAGTGGACGTTGTAGGAGTGGACGTTGTAGGAGTGGTAGTTGTGGGGGAATTGTTATCATAATAATAATAATAACAACAATAATCATAATCATATTCATAACAACAATAATAATCATTGTAGTAATAATAGTAATAACACGAGTAGGGATCACATATTTGGTCTGAGTTTTTAGAAGCCCTGACAATACATTTGAAGTTGTCTTCTTGATGATTGCCAACGAAAGCGACAGAAACTTCGTGATCTGCCTTGGACACAGGCGGCAGCTCACATCCACAGACTCTGCAATGGAGTGATATTGAATTCAAGAAGGCCGTGGGAGCAGTCATATGAGTTCTGATACTGCATTAGTGCAAATGGGTTTTGTCTTGTTTATGTAAGTTCGTGTATGTATTTGTCTTCAGGGGGTGGGGCGCCTGTGTCTACCCATTCAGATGTTTGAAGAATACTTGCAATTGGCAAGATTTCCGCGTGGCCCACCGAGTCTCAAGATATGGCACTCGCGCGTATATGTTTCCCGGACGTAACAAAGGTTGGCTGAAGATTTAAAGCATAAACACAGGCGCTATTGGCACGTCAACCACGAGGATGTGGCCCAAGCTGGGATCTTGCCGGCTGTACATGAAAACTTGAATATGGGGTAGTACAGGGCATCACAACACAAGGGGTAGAGAATAAAATTTGTACATATTGAGCATTCGTCTTTTGCTACATATTGCCTCTTCCGTTGTTGCGGAATATGACACATTAATCTGGGATGTAAGTACCTAGGAAATTGCGTGCTAACGACATACTATGCACTCCAGCGTCCCATTGCACGCACTTTTGTGCGAATTAGTCTGTACCTTTGTGCCTGAATCTCATTGGCCGTGTGTGTGTGTGTGTGTGTGTGTGTGTGTGTAGATAGGTCCACCCAAACCTGAAGGACGCTTACCGATTCGAAGTCTCATCCGTCTTAATCCTAAGGTGGGGGTCGGAGGAGCATTTCTCTGAAGACTTACCTATGCAGAATTCAGACCACTCCACAGTTAGGCCACTTTTTTTGTCTAAAGCCTGGATGAAAATAGCATAAGCCTGGGTAAGGCATAAATACTCTCGACTTATGTACAAATATTGTTAGGAACGAATATGATATTCACAAAGTTGTTTGTCTTGAGGTTTTATATATAATTGTTGTGTTATGTAGAGCAAGGCCACGTGAGGGAAGGGTGCCACATAACTGAATTAAATAAATCGGAGGTAATCAAACTAAAATGAAGGTACCACTCGGTAAGGAATTTTTTTTTTTTTTTTTGTTAGGGGAGCCAATCATCACCAGTCGCTTTCACTCGGCTGATGAGATGTCTACTTACAATGATACGCCACCTGGAGATTTCACTATTGTCTGAGGACGAGATCGTCACCGACTCTCCGGGACGGAGTCCGATGACCGAAGTCTTTTCCTTGAGTTCTGCGGCAGAGGAAGGCGAGGTCAGAGGTCATGTCTGTCAGCTGTTGAGATTTTACACATTCAAGGAAGTTCAGAGAACACGGTGGTGTTCTTTGAGGTTCACAAGAAACAAGAACAAGAACTGTAGAGGGCAGAAGACAAACCCCCTTTTGAAACTATAATAAATATAATCTCATACCATGCACACCTTTCAGAAGAGCATCCCAACAACCCCATTAAAAGAAAGAATATATATATATATATATATATAATATTGCAAAAATAATCACAATAACGCGTGACGAAAAAATATTTCAGAAACCACAGGGAAATTAAAGTCGGAATACTAAACGTTTTCGTCTATTTCGACATCCTCAGAGTACAAGAAAGAAAAAAAAAATAGAACTCAATATTTATACAGAAGTAAGAAAACTGGGAGAGGTTATAACAAAATAAAACCTTCGGACATTATACATACATACACATTTAATTACACATGGAAATGTTAATGGTAATAATAAAAAATACATACACATTCATATACACATGGAAATAAGAAAGGTAATAGTAACACAAAACAAAACAAACAAAAAAATCCAAAAGAGCAAAACCATGTGGCCGAAAGGTCCGTAGGACATTTGGTACAATTAGGAAACTTGGTTAAATATCCTACGATTATAAAATTGTTTAACCAAAACACAAGTTAATATTATTATCAAATTGTACAAAAAAAAAAGAAAAAAAAAAGAACACAATATTTAACAGAAATTAGAAAACTGGAAAGGTTATAGCCACATAAAACCTCCGGACGTTACACATACATACTCACTCATATACACATAGAAATATTAATGGTAACAGTAAATGAAAAAAATTCATACACATTCATATACACATAGAAATAATAAAAAGAAAATACAAAAGAACAAAACCATGTGGTCGAAAGGTCCACAAGACATTTGGTACAATTAGGAAATTTGGTACTGTTTTAATATCCTATTAATTATGAAATTGTCTAGTTTAAATAAACCTAAACTCAAGTTAATATTATTATCAAAATTGTTCTTTATGAAACAGGATTCAATGATGTTCCTATCTAAAGCTGAATTACAAACAACAATTTTCTTAACGTTGTCCCAGTCAATGTTGTGGTTTGTGTCTCTAACATGGACAAAGGCTCCACTGGACATTTGGCCCGTCCTTATACTGTACCTGTGTTGTTTCATCCTAATATTTAATTCTTTACCTGTTTGGCCAATATAACAGGAGCTACAGTTTTTACAGGGAATACTATAAACACATCCCACATTATTACAAGGGGAATTTTTAATAAGGAGTTCTTTGATGGTACTGTTTTTGAAAATAACATTAATATTAAATTCCTTAAGGATGCGAGGAAGTCTCACAAGATTATCATAAAAGGGAATTACTAAAAGATTTTTCTTACAAAAAGTATCTTTTTGGGTTGTATAGAAATAAGACTTCCTGGCCCTATGTTGTGCTTTATCTATAACATATTTTGGATATTTCAAACCCGATGGTTAAACAATTTTATAATCGTAGGATATTTAACCAAGTTTCCTAATTGTAGCAAATGTCCTATGGACCTTTCGGCCACATGGTTTTGCTCTTTTGGATTTTTTTGTTTGTTTTGTTTTGTGTTACTATTACCTTTCTTATTTCCATGTGTACTGTATATGAATGTGTATGTATATTTTTATTATTACCATTAACATTTCCATGTGTAATTAAATGTATGTATAATGTCCGAAGGTTTTATTTTGTTATAACCTCTCCCTGTTTTCTTACTTCTGTATAAATATTGTGTTCTACTGTTTTTTCTTTCTTGTACTCTAAGGATGTCGTAATAGACGAAAACGTTTAGTATTCCGACTTTAATTTCCCTGTGGTTTCTGCAATATATATATCTATATATATATATATATATATATATATGTATATATATATTTATATATATACACATATATATATACATATATATATGCAAGGCACCGGCTACGACGTGGGTGCCTTGGCCTGCAGCGCTTGCTCGCTTCGCTCGCTCCAAGACCTCCGGTCTCTTTTATTTTCATTTTTTTTTCGATAGGACACTCTCGATGTACTCGTCGGCATCCCGTTTTAAAATATTCCTTGCGATCTCCAGGAGTTGAGATATTTCTTGTTTTAGTTCTTTTTCTTGGAAAGTCCTTTCCCAAACCTTAAGGGGGACAGATGTGTCTGATTCTGATTCGTCGACGACATAGTCTTAATCAGGCAAGATCATTGCCGTTGCGGCTTCTTCACTAATATCGTAAGCTGAAGCAGGAATCTCAACGGTTCCCAATTCAGGTTCCTCTCCTGGAATTACCTGTTCGCTGTCGATACCTTTCACTAGAGACTCTCCCTCCCTAATGGATGGCATGTCCGAAAAAAATTCTTTATATACCACGTTTGTCGGATTTTTCACCACACATTCACCATTAACCTTATGGTAACCTCGGAAGATAATTAATGAGTCCCAGGTTG
This sequence comes from Oratosquilla oratoria, assembly GCF_046742065.1. Lineage (NCBI taxonomy): Eukaryota > Metazoa > Arthropoda > Malacostraca > Stomatopoda > Squillidae > Oratosquilla > Oratosquilla oratoria. The sequence goes on along the minus strand of NC_134803.1, from coordinate 46,950,569 downwards.
TAACCCTTGAACATGGCACAAAGAGCTGTCCATGGGCAAAACAATCGGACGAATCCAACAATAACCCACATTTGTCAAAAGTTTGCCCTTGCGACTTAATAATAGTCATAGCAAAACTTAATTTGACGGGGAATTATCTTCGGGAGAAGTTGACGGGTGTATCGTTGGATGCTAGGGAAATCCTTGAAATAATGACCTGAACACCGTTTAACACCCCACCTAAAATCTTCCCGACAATTATGTTCTTTGCCAGATTCGTAACCATGATACGGGTACCGTTACAAAGTTTAGGTGAACATAGGTTTCGCATTATCATGATAACTTATCTTACCTTTAGTTTCAACTCATGTAACGGAATAGAAGAAGAATTCATTGTGTTATATACCGAAGTTTGAATTTTAATTTCATCGTTTCCGGTCGGTTTATCTTCACTCCTGTATATATGTTCACCACCTTTGATTCTTTCATAGATCACCACATTTATGTAATCCACGTTTTCGTTTCTAGGACATATTATGGCTCTTTTTTGGAAACATAGATAGCTGATGGCGTTAGCTTCGAGCTCTTCGTAGACCTTTTCGATTACATCATCCCTTGTTTTGACCAAAATGTAAAATTTCTTTGGAAACCTGAATCTACCTGTTTCACCCATGCCAATCCGTAAAACAATTTCTGTGAATGTCCTGTTTTCTTTATCCTCAGCCTTTAATCTAACATTTTGTACTAATTCGAACTTACGTAAATCCTCCCAGAAAAACGCGTTCTTGATGTTATACTTCAACTCTTCATTCTTACCCCCGCCTCTGATGACGGGCAAAATCTGTCGAAAATCACCCGCACACACGAACGGAATGCCACCCATAAAACAATGTTACCCGTTATGTCTTTAGCAGTGCAATCCAATGCAGTTGTTGTATTTTTGTTAGCCATCACCACTTCGTCCCAAGTGAAGTCATCTTAATCAGCCGTGCAAGCTCCGAATTTAGCTTAATGCTACACGGTTTCACTTCATTGTGCTCCATTATTGGAATTTTGAACATATTATGGGCCGTTCGGCCTCCGTGTAAAACTGTAACAGCAATACCCGAGGGAGCAACAGCTAATGCTATTTCACTATTTGCACGTACAGTATCCAATAACAGGTTAAACACAAACGATTTCCCCGTCCCGCCAGGGGCATTCAGGAAAAAACCACCAGAACGCCTGTTATTTACACACTCCATTACGGCATCGTAAATAACACGCTGTTCCTTGTTAAGTAATATAATCTTTTCTGAAACCTCTCCATTCAATCTATCGGTATTGTAAGCTTTTTCGCGTCTAATTACATTTGAGGTTTTCTCTTTCCCCCTTGAAGGAGGCAATCCATAAGCGCTTATCTCACCACCACCACAGTTCCAAACCTGTTGTTGTATGTCATTGAGCGCATCCAAGTAGATTTCGTCATTGTATTCGTCTAAACCCGAACTTCTTAAGAAATCGCTCGCAAATAAGTCCCTCGTTTCTTTCCAGATATCCGATTGGTCTTCCAAATCAGAGAACACCAACGTACTTGCATATGTAGCACGCAATTGCGATCGATCATTGGTGTGGTTTATAATTTCAATTATAGTTTTCTTCCACGTTCCCCGTCATTTAACAAACCCATCGCTTTTACGGCTTCCCGAAAGGTATCGTAAAGGATCCCGTCTATTGTACGCAGATCTGTGTAACCCGATGGACCTTTCCTGTGTGTCAGGAGCATTCTGGGGTAGAATAATTCAACCGTCTTAGTGTCGACGGCTCGCATACAAAGTGACTTGGAACTTCGGGGTAATACAGGGTTTTAGCGAATTCGTTCGTTTTGCAAAGCTTGAAAAATGCTGTTAACTGGGTATCTTGATTTGCTTGTTCGCTGATCTTATGCTCCAAATCAGTTTCCCTGTAATAAATTTAATTCTCATTTTCCAAGTGCAAATCGAGCGAAGTAATCGGTGGGAAGCTCCTATGGATTGGGAACTTGAAGATCTTCCAAGTAGCTTCGTTTGCGTTTATGTACCTTGCCTCGAGGTAGTTACGCACTTCGTTTACCGGCTCGCCTTCCTTATGTTTGGTGTATAGAATCTTATCACACCCCTTGTTCACGTACTTTGTGACGTACGCTATGCACTTGATGGAGTTCGAACACTCCACGTTGATGTGAGCGTTGTATTTTAGGCATAAATAAGGATTATAGGGTACGACCCAGGAATTATCCACAGTAATGGTCTTTCCTTTGACCTTACGTTCGAACGTGAAGCCTCCCTCTCCTGGAGCACGACGCCTGTATTGGGGATAACCGTTATTTCCAAATAATACATCATTCCGACATGGTTTTGGAAAGTTTATACAACAAACACCATTCTTCTTTAACCTTTCCTTACAACAAACGTTAGTTTCATCAAAGCCGATGCAAGGCCCATGAATCATGTAAGTTGTTACGATCTCGTACAATCTGGGTTCCTTTTCTTAATCGGGAATTTCGGCACATATGATTTCATCGACAAATTCCGCTGTTACCTTATATTCCATCCATAAAAGAATGTGAACGTGAGGCAGACCTCGTTTTTGCCATTCAATGCTGTATAAAAATGCTTTAACTCTGCCAAAAATGTGATTTTTAGTAAAATCATCTATTAAAGCCTCTACTTTTAACTTAAACACCCGACTAACCAAATCAGGTCTATCGCAGCAGCCAGTATTTGGATTCCCTTTCATTTCTACGGCAGCTGCCCGCAGCTCTTCCTATTTTGGGTTCATCGTAAAGGTAATAAAGAAATCGGCACTCCCATAGTGTGTTACAAGCGCCAATGCATCCTGCTGGCGCTGTTTCATGTAACGCGGACCGCCCACAAAAGTTGGTTGGATTATAATTCTTTGGCCCCTTTCTTTGGCCGACGCAACGTCCGCCTTTAATATGTCACACCTTTCTCTGCATATAGATGCCTGGTTGTCAACTATAAAGCATAGTCTGTGTGATTCTACTTTAACGTAATTATCTACGACAAATTGCTGAAAAAGCATGTGTCCTTTAGTCAAATAATTGAAGACATCCTTTCTTTCCATGTAAAGGTTTGCGTAATACATACATGGTGATAATCTTTTACCATCCTTTGGTACATCAATCTTAGCTGAACTCAGTGCGTTTACCTTCTTTTGCCTTTTCAAATTGTGCGTATAACCCTTACCTCCATGAGGTATTAGTAGTGGATATTGAAATATATCGTAAAAGTAGTTTATGTGACTTAGAATAATAATACAAAATGAAATAGATGAAATAGAATCAAATGAGTAAAATAAATAGAATAAGAATTGTTTAGATAAATGAAATTGGATGAGATAAAACGGGATAAAATTAAATAAAACTAAATAAAATGAAACCAAATAAATTAGAGTAAGATGAAATAAAAATCAGATATAATGGAAAGGTGGGGTACTTACTTTTGACTAAGGTTTTTGGGCGTAAAATCCCATTTTCAGTTTCCTCAGGTTTCAAGTTGGCATTGAGGTCTTTGGAACTTCTGCGCAGTGAGTTCCCTGGAAGTCTTGATCGACGGTGAACTCCCTGAAACACAAACAAATGAGTCACAATACATCCAGCGTCAAAAAAAGAAGAAAAAAAAAATGAAACTATTGATCACCGTTATGCCACTACTTACCTGCACTCCGTGAGGACCAGACTGAAGAAGCAGTCCAAGGAGAAGATGGTGGAGGAGGAGGTGAAGGCAGAGGGAGTGGAGGGAAGGAGGAGATAGGAATCGCCTGAACATTGTTGACGTAGTCTGGAAAAAAATCACAATGTGGCAATAGCAACAAATCATAGATAAAAAATAAATAAATAGGTAAATAGATAAAATTATATATATATATATATATATATATATATATATATATATATATATATAGTGTGTGTGTGTGTGTGTGTGTGTGTGTGTGTGTATGTGTGTGTGTGTGTGTGTATATATATATGTATATATATATATATATATATATATATATGTGTGTGTGTGTGTGTGTGTGTGTATACATATATATATATATTGTTATATGAGTATCCTATATACGTAATGTATGAAAATAATCATTATTTTGGGAGAAAAGACGTCAGTTATTCTACGGACGAGAATAGAGCGTTACGTTTTCGACGTCACACATAGGGAGATCGAAAACGTTTTGGGTCCATTGAATCATATTTAGCTTGGTAAGATGCATTGTTATTTTTGTGTTTCATTCTGTAATCATGTCAAACCAAATGAGTATTATGTTTTTCTGTGGTTACAGTACAAATTTATGTATTATTTCAAAGTAGTGTGTAATACGTTTATGTCGTATTTGGTACCAATAGCGTCACCAAGATTGCGTGTAAATACGTTTAGTCTGTCTTGGCCAATCAGGTTCAAACTCCATAGACGCTGGTTTTATAGACAAATCAGAGGTTGATTTTGTACAGGAGGAAGGGATGCTTCACGCGCGTTCTAATTGAGTGATAGATAAACAGTTCTAGAGGACGGAGTAGAGATATTCCGGCTGCGAATTAAGTAAGTCCTTTCCTCCCCCTCTTTGTATATTTAACTCAGCTAGTAATTGATTTGGGTTATGTGTGAAGTCTATAGAAGTGACGCCACCCCCGTTAAAAATTGTGAAGAACTTGGAATCATGTTTAGAATTTATTATTCAGTTATATGTATTTAGTTATAATTATCTTGTTAATCCTATTAACTTTGATGAATAATTTTAAACTTTCCAATTGTGATTTTTTCACTTTTCATGATAAAAAGTGCATGGCGACCTTGAATAATTTTCTATGAACAGATTATTCCAAAGACATATGGTTTTGGGAATCATTCATATAATCTTGGAATATCTTTATGTTACAAGTCAGAAATATTCTTAAGAATCGTATCAATAAATTGGTGACGCATTGCCAAGATTTTAACGGTAAAGTGAAAGAGTTACCAACGAGAATTTTAGTATTAGATAGGATCAATAGTGTGAGAAAATGAGGTTGTCAAACGAAGAGGAGGTATGGGAGTTTGTAATGAGACAACCCACAGAGAGGGGAATTCAAAGTCTTACCGTAACCGAGTTGAAGCTGGTGGCACGATGTCTAGAGGCTAATCACGCCCATTATGTGAATAAGGCAGAATTAGTGAGCTTTGTGGTAACAATGGTGCGGAATCGAGATGAAAGTGGAGGGACGAGAAATGAAGGAAGGACAGCAAGAGAGCCTGTCACTTCAGAAGGGGAAGAGAATAGAAGAAGAGGAAGAGAATAGAGAGAAAGGTGAATCTCGATTAAGCAAACTACGGTTGAAGTTACAGGTAGCTAGACTAGAAACAGAAGTTAAAAGGGAAGAAACTGAGAGACTTAGGATAGAGAATGAAAACCTTAAACTTCAAGCTGAATTGCAAGAAAATAGATGAGTGCTACCAGACTCTCAACTC
>NC_134803.1:46910107-46937607 GCF_046742065.1 Oratosquilla oratoria | reverse complement strand
CGGATGGACGGCGAGAATTGGCGTTCCGAAGAAAAAGCGAAATCTACGTGGATTTCAACGTCAAGGAAGTACCTTATTGTACTTATAGGGAAGAGGAAAGCTCGTGGTGTAGTGTGAAGGTGATAAAAAAGGAGAAGGGGAGGGATTACTGAGGGAAATGGAAGGAAATGAGGAAGGGGAGGACTTGGTCCAGGAGGCTAGGCGTCTTGTAAACAAGAGAAGGACCGAGGATGATTTTGGAAACGAAGGGACTAACAAAAATATAAAGATTAGAAATATAGATAAGAGCAGCACAATGGAAGGTGAAGATAATAATTTCCAGGGATTTAATGAGGGGGGGGGGATACCAACCTCCCCCGATTAGCAAGACTAGAGGAAAAACTTGAAAAAAATGACCGAACATTGGGAAGACACGTTCGGTAACATAGCAAAGATTGCCAAGAGAGTTGAAAAATTGGAAGAACTAGAGAAGGTGAATAAAAACTTAACTAAAGAAATAGAAGATTTAAAAAGACAGTTAAAAGAAGTAAAAGAAGATAATGAGGAATTAAAGAGGAATAATAAAAACAATAAAGAGGCCATAGCAAAAGAAGCACAGGGTTGGAAAAAAATCCAAGAAAATAGTAAAGTTGCATTTACTGACATAATAAAATAGTAAATGAAAGAACAAACTGAAGACTCAGTTATTAAAGTGATGAGACAGAAGGATAATATAGTAAGAGACTTAGCAGATAAAAAGAAATGTATAATTATATTTATATATTTAATTGCAAAGAAGTCTGCTGCGAAGAGATGACAGTAAAGGGTGGAGACGGTTCATGGGGAAATGTTCTACTCGAGATGTTCTACACGGAATGTTCTGGTATAGATATGTAGATGACATCTTCACGATTTGGGATGAAGAGTGGGGTTCATTTAATGATTTCTTCAATAGACTTAACCACCTTACTGCTAACATTAAATTTAAAGTGGAATGGGAAGTGGATAACAGATTACCATTTTTGGACATCTCAGTCATGAGACATCAGGATCTTCTTTCTTTCACAGTGTACAGAAAACCGACACATACTGGAAGTTATGTACACTTCTACAGCAACCATCCTGATAATATCAAATATAGTGTTGCTTCGGGTCTTTTTCTAAGGGCACTAAGATTATGTAGCCCATCTTATTTAGAGTCAGAAATTTCTATCATCAAAACTCAGTTAAAAAGACTAGGATACCCAGACTGGTTTACAAATAAAGCCTTAAGCAAGGCCAAAACCAGTTATTATAAATCCACCTCCCATCCATCTCAATATCATAAATGGAACAAACACTACCTAAAACTTCCTTTTAACCAATCCATCAATAATTTCTCTCAAATGTTGCCAAAAGATAACGTAAATATCAATTTTAGTTATCCCAACAATCTATTCAGAAAAGTAGTTAACGTTCATCACAGACCAACAGAAGATATAAATCCCGGAGTTTACAAATTACCCTGCTCAGATTGTGATGAAGTGTATTGGGGACAAACGGGCAGAGAATTAAAAACGAGAATTAAAGAACATAAAAACTCAGTAAAATATGCTCAACATAACTCCGCGGTATTTCAACACGTAACCAACAATAATCACAGAATAAATTGGGACGAGGCAAAAACCATTTTCAAATCCAAATGTAGTTATAAAAGGAAAATTATTGAATCTTCCTTAATAAAACAATTCCCGAATTTTAATATCTCAAAAGGCCAATGGTCACCAGATTACATAACTACCTTGGCAGTTGATAAATTATTTCCTTATATTGTAAAAGCGGACGATTTGCCACTAAACCCGCGCAACAATATAGATGCCACATGAGATGTCTTGTCCATGTTCCCTAACTTTACCTCTCTCATCTGTATATAAGATATGTATGTTCTCTTGTCTATGTATTCCGCTTGAAGAGGATCACAGCAAGTGATCGAAATATACGGAAATTTGTTATTTCCTTCTTTTCTTAAATCCAAATTATAGTGGGTTTTTAGTGCAATTACTAATGTGTAACGACATTACTGGACAGTATATATATATATGTTTATATATATATATATATATATATATATATATATATATATATATATATATATACAAATACATATATTCATAGTGTAAATGGGCAGAAGGTTTTTCCTCAAGCATACTTTATTAAAGTGAATGGCAAGCTTGTTATGGCAGATCTTCTTGTCGTATTTTTCTCTCTTTTTTAGAGTAATATTGCCTTCTGTAGGCAGTAACCTTAATAAATCTCCGCATGTCATGTTATTCCACATTATGACATACGGGGATTTATTAAGGTTACTGCCTGCAGAAGGCAAGATTACTCTAAGAGAGAAAAATACGACAAGAAGCTCTGTCATAACAAGCTTGCCATTCATATTAATTATATATATATATATATATATACACATATATATATATATATGTATGTATGTTTATTGGCTGTTATGCAAGAATGTGACAGATATAAGACTACTTGGTTTGACGGTGGATAATCTTTTGTGCGATTCTGGGGAGAAGTAAATAGTTTATGACTCAGGAGTTAGAAGGGTTCGATACCCTTTGTAAACCTTGACCCTATATTGGACAGCACAAGAACAAGTTTGTTTAATATTGGGTCATAAATATTTAGTAATAAGAAAAAAATACAGAACATACGCTTCAATACTTGAAATTATGAGTTCCGCCATATGTTCTGCAATCAGTGAGGGGTCACGAGATTGGACCCATAAATCATTTCACAGATAACCAAAGTAATACTGACTCACAGACTCCCATCCAGCGGCGTCAAGTGCCGCAGACGTCTGCTTTAGGGTAGATTTTGAGACAATAAATAATGGAGCAATAGGAAAAGGAACAGAAATGGATCCAGGCATGGTTCAATGGTAACGCGTGCGTCTGGAAAGCCACCGGGGGGGTCAAACGTGTGGCTTCGAGTCCTGGTCATGGCGCAGGGGATTAGGAAGGACGTCGACTCTTAGCAATGGCCCTCAACAGCCAAAATCAAAGTACTTTCGTGAGGCACCGTCCCCTTGTCCTAAACAAGTGAGTGCAAGACGTAAAGCCGGATCAGAAGTAAAAAAAAAAAAAAAAAAAAAAAAAAAAAAACCGCTGTGGTTGGATGCATTCTATGGAAAGAAGAACCAGAAAAAGAAGATGTTGGGTTTTTCTCGATGACGGTTAGGAGTATGGCTAGGGTGCTGAATTAGCTGTTCCATGGCATTTAAGTAAGAAAAATCAAAGAGTTATTCACTGACTATACACGGAAATGAGGAGTGCCTGACCTGGTGATAAGCCTTAAAATTTCCTAATTTTCGATTTCAGAGAAAGGGGAATGCAGTGGAACGTATTTCGCCGGGGAATTCAAGTAGCCGCAGAAAATCTTGATTGTCTTTGGAGTTGAGCGAGACATGGACGGCGCATAGTGGAAATAGGAAAATTTTAGTTTTGTGCCAAATGGTGGAAAGTTCGGAAGCTTTAACCTTGGGAAGACAAGAAACGCCAAGGTCGTTGCGTCCATATCCGCAATGTATGGGTATTCAGCTGGACCCATAACCGTGAAACAGTACGTTCGTCTCAGAAATTATACTTTGAGCTTCACGCTTCGAAACGTCTCGTTCTCTTCTTCTCTGAACTTACCTGCGCTGTTCCAAGTTCCACTGGGAGCTTCTTGAACACTGCCTGCAGGGATGCTGACCGAGCACTGACTAAACGGACGAATTGCTGTGCCGAATTCTCCGATTACAAATATTTTCGACGCAGCTGTTTGCAACATCTGTGTTATGTAAAGGCACTGAGGATGGTAAGGGTGGGAGGATGGGTGGTGGCTGGTGGCTGGTGGCTGTTGGTGGTGATGATGGTGGTGCTTGTCTCGTTCTTTTCTTCTCTGAACTTACCTGCGCGGTTCCAAGTTCCACTGGAGCTTCTTGAACTATATCTTCGACGCAGTTGTTTACTGCGGTCATTGACGCCGAGTGGTGATGGTGGTGGTGGTGGTAGTGGTGGTACTGGTGGATGATGGTGGTAACGTCACTTGTGGTGGTGGAAGAACTCGTGGGTGATTATCTAGGTGGTCACTGCAAGAGGTAATAGCTAACTGATAACAGAACAGCAGTGGTAATGTTGGTGATACTTTACTAGTGAGGGTTAGGGTGATAGTGATGATGGCACTGGTAGTGGTAGTGATACTAGTACTCATACTAATAGGAGCATCCTAATGGTGCTCAATGGTGACAGTGATGTTAATAGGAAATATTCCCAATATTGGTCCAGTATGCTGCAACCAGATGGCTACACTTTAGGGTGACGCGTCCCATCGCTGCCACTAGTCGTGTGGTGTTTTCCAATGTATTTAGATGTGGTAATTAATATCTGTTTCATGGATTCCATTTGCTATTTATTCAGAATTCCAGTCCTAATCTATATGACTTTAAGAGTCTGTGAACATTAATCTACATATAATTCACAAGCATATGTCGTACAGAATGACCTCTCATTAACGGACGAAAAGGGGGGTAACGGTGTCCGTTGATGAGAATAATCCGTTGATTTGGAGTGGTTTTTGGGTGGCATAGTGATTGCACAGCACTAAACAACAGCACCAAAACACCGAATACACAGCGAAAACACCGCAAACACAGCTAATGAACGTCCGTTAATGAGAGGTCAATCTGTATGTCCATTGAGACACATGGAAACACAATCATTACATGACCGTAGACTAACCCCTAATAATTTCCTTATGTACCACAATCCCCGTATGGGGGGTAATGATTGTAATTTTGTGCGGTCAATATTATAAAGATTTTAGTGACATCCCTACGGACCAGAGTCCCTCAGCATTCTTTTATGATTGGAGATTGGTTTCCACTCAAAAAAAGGGAATACTGATAACTATTATTTTTTAGTTTCCACCGCCTATCGCTAGCTGTTTTCGACAAAATACCAAATACTGTGTAGTACAGTGTACAGTAGTGCAATTTGTGTAGAGGGTGGGCAGCCTTTGGCACGAGTGCCAAACGTGGCACGTCAACGAATAAATATATGAAAGTGGTAGTTGCCGACACGTCTATCGAAATAAACACGAAGTGAGGACGAAGCCTTTATTAGTACGACGTTTCACTTGTTACAGATTCTTCAAGTATATGATGTACTTGAAAAAGATGTAATAACAAGCGAAACGTCGTACTAATAAAGGCTCCGTCCTCGCATGGTTTTTATTTCGAGAGAATGAATAAATCTCTAACTTTCTTTTTGTTAAATATTGTCTTTCAACTTAATGAGGTTCAAATCTATGGGGAACAAAAGCAGCTTGATACTGATCTTGTTTCATAAACTAATTTAGAGTTTCCTTATCATTTTTCTCATATATATATATATATATATATATATGTGTGTGTGTGTGTGTGTGTGTGTGTGTGTGTGTGTGTGTGTGTGTGTGTGTGTGCGTGTGTGCGTGTGTGTGTGTGCGCGTATTTGACTAAGTCCTCGTAGAAATAGATATCAACATGAAGTCATATCGCAAAATGGAACTGTTTATTCTGTGGTCAGCAAGTGTCTGACAACAAACACGCTTGGCATCACAGTTTATGCTACTCCGGACAGTTAACCCCTCTTCTCCCAAGGAGTGACGCCGTGAAGAGTCAATGCCAAAGTCAATGCCAAATTTTACTGCATTTCAGGGTCTCTGTAATGGTAAGACACACGTGCTAGATATGCTGGAGTTAATGTCGCAATTGCAAGCCTGCGGGTTTCGTATTTTCCCATCGTCTGTGCGCTAAAAGGCGTTCGTTCAAAGTGTGGCATACGTTATGATTTACTACTAGCCATTCTGCCAAATCAGCCTAGATACGTGCCTCTCTCTCCCTCTTTTATTTACTATCTATGCGCTATTTGAACCTTTTTTATTCTTTATATAGTAAAGGAAAATGTATATTATAAGATTATCACATCTTAGGATTATAACGACGATTACCTATACCCCACCCCACTTGTCTCACCTGTGACACCTCGGCCTAGCACCATGGGGGAAAAATCTCTGCCACGTGTAATAATAAAAAAATATATATAATCCCAGAAAATGATACTCATCATTTCACTATACAGCTTCCTCTACTATATACAGAATGTAAAAAACAATTTCAAATAGTACATTCATGGGAAATAAGAGAGATAGGTTGATTGAGCATAATCTAATGGCTGGTCGTAAATCTCGACGTATGCCACACGGACTTTTCCTCCTCTTGCCTCCACAGCAGACTTTATAACGTCCCTCCATCTATTTCTTGGTTTTACCACTCTTCTTCGTCATTCAGGTCTCCATTCATAGAACTTCCTGGGGTACCTATTTACATCCATCCTTTTGACATCATCGAACCATCGTAATTGTCCTCTTTCAATAGAATCCAAAATATTGTTCACTCCTAGCTCCTGTCTGATGGCCACACTTCTCACCCCGTTATTTTGTGTGAATACCGCTATCATCCTCAGCACCCTTATTTCACACACCTGTATTTTACTTTTTAATATTTTATCTACAGCTATTGCCGAGTATCCATATGTTAGAATAAGGGGTAGTTTGTACGTATAGATAACTAACTTCACTTTTCTTGGCACATGTTTGTCCTTTAACATTGGGTACAGGAGATTAAGATTAACACTGATTTTTTTTTCAATTATGTTGTTTACTTCTAGAAAGGTATCATTTTCCTTACTGGAAGTTACTCCTAGATATTTGAAGTGTTTCATATGTTTTAAACAATGGTTTCCTATATCTAAGTTCAATTCTTGTTCTTTCGCCAGCAACATTACTTGTCTCTACTCATCGTCATGCCCATTGCCGTTTACTCCTTATCTCATTATAACAAAATTTCGTGCAGAATTTCCTCCTTCTCCGATATCAAAGCAAGATCATCTGCATAGCCAAACATTTCCACCTTTGCTATTTTTGTTACCAATCTTTTGCAGTAGTCTATATAAATGATGAATAAAATGGAAGAGAAAACAATTTCCTGTTTTACTCCCGTTGTTACCCCAAGCCAACTGCTGTTTTCCTGTTGGGTTTTGACTCTACACAAACTTTTTGTACAGTATGTACTCTTTATTGCCATAATCGGTTCAGGAGGTATATTCTGGTTTATTTAATATTTTCCAAAGTATTGATTGTGGTATCTGGTCGAAGGGCTTTTCTAGATCAATAAATGCCAAATATACTTTTTTATTCCACTCCCATTTTTCTTTCGTATATCATCTTGAGGGCAAAGAGTAAATTCATGGTAGATCTACTAGATCGAAAAGCACGTAGTCACTCGTTTAACTTGCCTTCTTTTCTCCTCCTCAGCCTTTTCCCCAGAATTCTTTCATGCACTCTCGCTATATGTGACATCAAAGCAATACCTCTGTATCTTCTGATTTTTAATTAATTTATTTATTTATCTACTTAAAGGTAAAAGCTTATACAGTATTGTATTTTTTTGTTTATTCTAAAATAGGAATTACAGCTATATGACATAAATAGAAAGTGTTTATAGCCCATACTAAATCCGTCTTATCTATGCAGATAAGATTTTGAATTAGAAAACATTATACAAAATTTTAAATGTGCAAAAGTATTATAACTTCTGGTCTTGTGATTCGCTTCCGAGCATTGACCCTGCTTACAGGATCATCTCCGAGAGAGATGACACAGAGGAGGCGCCCAATGCAAGTCATGGTTGAATCACAGTGAATATAGATCGGGAGTCTGCATGGAAGCTTGCCAGGAATGGTCCACAAGTTAGGGGGAGAAGAGCGGGTGCTGGTATGAGATGTCACGCCCACCCCCACTAGATGGAGTTGTTCTAGATGTGGATCAGGTCGTCTAGAACTCTAAGTGGTTATAGAAGAACTGGTATTGTTAAACATAACAAACTTCCTCTTCACCAAGGTAGTAGATCAACCAGTCCAAATACTCTGTCAGAAGATAATAAACAAATAGATAAACAAATAAATAAACAAATAAATCCAGTAACACGATATAGACAATTTTTTCTCTACTAATAACACGTAAATTATTATTCTAATATTGAACATAAGAACGAGTTTGTTATCCTGGAAATAACGTTGGCTCATGCTGCCACGTCAGCCGACGTAGGGGGCCAATCGCTGCCGAGTTAAACTCATCAAAATAGATTACCAACGACCCCTAGTATACTCTTACAAGAATAATGTGAACAATATAAAAGTGTTGGTAATCAACTTTGCCCTGCTAAGCTCGGGAGTAAGTGTGGGAGGAAGAGAGAGGGAGCAAATCGTGTTTCTCGATGGGTTAAAAAAAGAACACCCCTTGACCCCCCTCCCCCATGTGAAAAGGATAAGTATATAAACAGTTCACGGGTAACTTGGTGTTTAAAATGAAAGGAAGAAAGAAACAGGCTATCCAACTCGTTTTAATGAATGGCAAACAATGTAAGACTTTTTGTTATTCCTTTTATTATTACTATCCCCCTTAGGTGTCGCTGTGTGAAGACTGGGGAAGGAGGTGTGGGGTAAGACCGTGAAGGAAAGACGTATACATACTATCGACTCGTGTGTAGACGCCAGGGTAGCTGTACTTTGCACATCCCTTGCCCCATGACACAATACCAATCTGGACCCTCCTCTCTAGGTCATCCTCACTCAGCTCTTCCTCCTCTTGCCCCTCCTCCTCCTCCTCCTTCTCCTTCTCCTTTGGGTGTCTAGCTTTAGGTCTTGGGTTCGCTCGTGCTCTCCTCCTCTGCATTTCCTCTTTGAGGTCTCCAAGCCGAGCTGTAAGTGGACCGCCACTGTCACCCTAGTAGACAAGAAAAAGAAATGTAGTGATGAACCTACAATCCGTGTGGTTTTAGCTCGAAAGACTAAAACAACTATCAATATATATATATATATATATATATATATATATATATATATATATATATATATACAGTATGTATATATATATGTATATATATATGTGTATATATATATGTATATATATATATATATGTGTGTGTATATATATATATATATATATATATATATATATATATATATAAACATAAAAAATATTTTATTTCACAAAAAAAACTGCTGGTCACTTTAAACTGACCATCTCTCATTTTGCTGTTGTCTTTAAATCTCACATACACTATATCTGACTTCACTTCCTCAGTGTGGTATTATCCTCAAGGATAGAAACTCTGGTTATTATTGCTGAAATACTAAATTGTACAGTTAATCGCTATGTATGATGGTCTTGTGCTCCGTTCCGTTCAATCGAACTCCATCCCTTGCCAGACGACGAGTCACATTTGTGCACCCGATGACCATTGAGGACATTCAGTGGCTATACGCAGACACGCTGCCTAGAATGGAGTGTTGTGTCCAAAAAACACCACGAGCACAGACCTCATGAACAACTGTACTTCCTACGTAATGAGTTTATGTTCTTTTTCGTTGTACGTTTTCAGCCGTATTCCGTTCCGATTAATAAGTAGGAAGAGACTAGCAATATAAAGCATCCACAGCACAGCACAACATCAACAAGAACGTCACCAACGGCACATCCACAGCTCGCCTCACTAAGAGAATACCACAATATTTATCAAATACTATCACATATCTACTGGGTACACTGGGTAGGCTACCTGACACGCGTCCTTCCCCTTTGCCCTGGCGCAGAGCATCTTGTCGCTTATGTAAAAGAAGTAGCTCAAGTGACACTTGAAGGTCGACAGAACTTCGAGTTCGGCCGACTGTAGGACCCTTGAGGTCCTCGTTGCTCCCTCCTGAGTCACGCCCCATCTGCCAGAATCAAAGAACGCATTAGAACGCAAAGGGAATCAACATAAGAACGTAAGAATGAAGGAGACTGCAAGAGACCAGAAGGCCTACACTAAGCAGTTCCATGCCCATTACTACCATTACTAACCATCTCTTAAAACCACCGATAGTTTCAGCGCTCGCTACAAGGTTACTAAGTCTATTCCATTCGTTAACAATTGTATTGGTAAACCAGTCATTGCCTATTTCATTCTTAAATCTAAGATTATCCAATTTATATCTATTACTACGAGTCCTGCCCTGCTGTCAGGAAGTGGAAGAAAAGATTTTCAGCTGTGGAGAAACTATGTAAACGTGTCTTCACAATCTGAGGAATAAATCAGTAACGACCATAAATCATCCAAGCAGTGTATTTCAGCCTCTGAGAAAGCAAATAAGATTCTGGGACTGATTGTGCGATCTTTTGATTTCAAAATTCCATCTCTCATTAACAAGCTATATAAATCGTTAGTTCGTCCACATTTGGAATATGCTGTTTCCGTATGGTCACCGAATCTCATTAAAGACATTGACAGACTGGAAAAAGTACAACGGCGAGCCACAAAACTGATTCCAAATATCAAAAATAAATCATACGAAAATCGACTAAAACATATAAATCTGTTTTCCCTAAAAAAGCATAGACTCAGAGGTGACTTGATACAGGTCTTTAAGATTTTAAAGGGAATTGACAACATCAAAAGTGACAAAATGTTCACATTGAATGAGAATCAGACAAGAAACAATGGTCTCAAACTGTCCGGAAATAGATTCAATTTGGAAGTAGGTAGAAACAACTTTGCCAACCGTGTAGTGAATGAATGGAATAAACTTCCTGCACAGGTAGTGCAATGTAGTTCAGTTCGAAGCTTTAAGAAACATTTAGATAAATACCTAAGTAAGATGCTGTAATGATTATGATTTATTTCATATTATTTGTTTTTGTTTTGTTATCATTTCTGTCTGATTTTCATTTATCATTAGTTATATGTCAATTTATTATTATTTACTATTTACCTGTTTGTTTATTATTTAACTATACCTGTGCATTTATTTATGTATTTTATTTGTTGTTTACATTATTATAGTTTTTATTCATTGTTTTATTATTAATATGATTTTTTTCGCATCCGACCTAGATATGGACCAAAAGGTCTCCTGTCGGCATGATCCGCCTTTGTAATCCTTTGTAATCAAGGTTGTCAGGTGATTAGTCACTCATAAAGAAATTGGAGAGTGGTTCGTTTCTTTACTTGACACCAAAGTTGACCTGACACAGCACAGTATGACCTCATCCAGGGTGACCTAACACAATGGCGGCATGGGCAGTGTAAAAGTAAAACCCAAGTGATAGAATCCAAACAGGCTCAGTCATAATTCCCACCGACATGGGCGAATTCCCCGTGGGCACCAACTATAGAAGTTATCCAGACATTTAAGGAGCACAGATCCCTCCCCCTACCTTCGTCTTCCACATAATCTTAACTTTTGTGTACTTAAAAAACCTAATACTGTAATGGGTAAAGGGTCCCCCAGGACTGAATAAAGTCGCATGATACATCCTGAAGAATGTCAAAAGCTCCAAAGACAATGAAATGGACCATATAAAGATTTAGTGCACACAACCCCCAAGATACCTGATTTTACCTCCCCGTCTTCCTTCTCTATTAGGACAGAAGCGCTGGTAAAGTACAGTCCACAATAACAACAACTTATGAATCCTGCACAAGCCTCTGTCCTCTCCTGTCCGTCAGTTCGCCCTCCCGTTCTCTGCCCTATCGATTTCTTCGTCCGCAGGACTCCCCTAAGTTCGGCTATCGACTTCGGCATCAGACCGAGGTTCCTCACATCTTAGGTTCTCTGAGTCGTTTTACAAAATTCTGCTTTACTTGCTGGAATTTTAGACCCGAATGAATGGTGTGACTTCTTTCTTCACGAACTTCAAGATTTTTTTTTCTCTTTGACGGTCATGTACAGGTATTTCTTAAGGTCACCATCCATGATAGGATCCGGTCTTGAGGCCGCCGGACAGATCTGGTCGGATCCGACCAGATTTGATCGTGTATGTCGGTCGGATAAACAAAAATCGGTATATACACATCCAGTCTGGTCGGATTCGAAAAGATCTATCCGGCGGCCTCAAGACCAGTTCTTACGGAGGATCCTAAAACCAGAAACCTTGCAAGAAGATAAGACCCACCTCTATCCTATAATCCCAAAGTCTTCTTCGCCCATTCATTCACCCTTCCTAGTTCCTTTCCCCATCAACCTATGATAGGCATTAAATACCTTATTTCAACTGGTAACAGGAGATCGACTCAGATCACCAGCGATTCACACATAGATACTCTCTGCTCGATAACATATTTCAAACGCCAGACAACTTCATTCAGCTAAAGGGCCTGAAAGGATCTGAAAGGATCTGAAAGCTAAAGGATCTGAAAGGGCCTGAACTTCCTCACCCGGAGACGGTCGCCGTGATCCCGGAATAGGTCACGGGTCCGGACGGAAGACAAACGGGCCGGATCGTTTTGGACAGAGGCAGACGTTCCTCGAGTTCCAGCAGACCGATGTCGTGTTTTATTGTTTTGTAGTTGAACTCTGGATGCATAATTTTTCTCTTTATCTGTAAAAAAAAAAGTAATAATAATAATAATAATAATAATAATGATAATAATAATTAATAATAATAATAATATAATAATAATAATAATAATAATAATAATAATAATAATAACAATAATAATAACAATAATAATAACAATAATAATAACAATAATAATAACAATAATAATAACAATAATAATAACAATAATAATAACAATAATAATAATAATAATAATAATAATAATAATAATAATAATAATAATAATAATAATAATAATAATAATAATAATAATAATAATAATAATAATAATAATAATAATAATAATAATAATAGTAGTAGTAATAATAATAATAATAATAATAATTAATAACAATGATAATATTTAATAATTAATAACAATAATAATAATTGATAATAATAATAATTAACAACAACAACAATAACAATAATAATAATAGCAATAATAACAATATAATAATTAATAATAATAATGATAACAATAACAAAACTAACAATAACGATAACGATAATAACAATAACGATAACGATAACGATAACAATAACAATAACAATAACAATAATAATACAATAAATAGATAAATGAAAAAATTAAATAAAACAAGGTGAAAATAAACAGAGTAGACCAAAATACCAAAGGGTTATGTAAATACAGTAGTTGTAGAAATGACAGAGATTGTATATGGAGTTAATGATATAGATAGTATTTATTGATGATGTGGTACAGGAAATGACATGACGTTCAGAAGACTGTGTTGTATGTTTGTTTTTATTTGTACTAGATATGACTAATAACGACTTTAACCTAAATAGTGTTGACAGAATAGTAATAAAACAGTATCCAACTATAAGTATAGGAAGAGAAATTAGTATAGATAGGATTCATAGGGATGGTAATAGTTATAGTACCACCAACAGTGAAAGTAGTAATAACAGTCGTTTTTGCAGTAACATCACAATTTGTTGTAGTTCGAATGATAATAATCGTTTTTACGACCTCCATCCGTCAGTACAAAAGTAAAGTTGAAATGATTAAAATGGGAAATCGTTATAGTTGTTGCCTTAAGTTTTAATGACAGGATACTCGCGGCCCCATAATGGCTGGTCCTTGGTCCTTGGAAGAAACTTTGGGTTGCTGTCTGTGTTGTGTGAGTGTGGGGGAAGTTTACATGTCAACGGCTATTAATAGGAGGGGAGTAGTTGCCAGTGATCTGCTCTCCTTACAGGGTTATCACACTGGGCTTCCACGGGCTTCACCAGCGCCGACAGCTGAGAGTTCGTTTGAGTAAAAACGACTTCGGTTACAATATTCTATTTTTCAAATTTCCAAATATCAAATTATCTTTCCGTCATATATAGCAAAGCTGAATGATGAACTAAGAGATTGTAAACATATACAAATGTTAGACACACTGTTGAAATGCTCTTAGAGAAGTCTATATTTAAGAAGTCTATATTTTAGTTATTCAAATGAAAAATTCGGGGTAGGATATTGGAGGAAAAATATTCCGATGTGACAATCCCTTTATATGAAAATATGAACGCAAAACAGTTGAAATTGATATAAATCTAGGGTACGTTCCGAGACTGATTGCCAGCCTCTTGGGGTTACACCTCCAGGTGGAGGTGAGGATGTTGGTGAGTTCTGAAGATGGATCAGGGGGATCATTCTCTCAGACGTCCGTCTTTCAGGACCACTACTATCAGGACGCTGGGTCCCTGAAGCCCTGGGCTTCTAGGACTTAGGGACGATTCCTTAGGAATGCCCAATCAGGAACCCGTTTGGGGCCACAGAACTTGTATAGGCTCGTGGTACTGTGTAGGGATCTTGGGACGTCTTTGGGTATCTGGGAGGTGTCTGGGACCTTGGAGGTATTCTGAGAATGTGGGATTTGTTTGGGTTTTTGAGACTTGTCTGGGACGTTGGGAATTGCCTAGGACCTTGGAGGTTGTCCAGAAATGTGGGGCTCGTCTGAGGCCTTCGGACTTGTATGGGACTTTGTGAGTTATCTGGGACCTTGGGGGTCTTCTGGGAATGTGGAAATTGTCTAGGACCTTGAGAGTTGCCTGGAATTTTGAAGATCGTCTGGGAGTGTGGGACTCGCCTGGGACCTTGGGGATCTTTTGGGACCTTGGGGACCTTCTGGGAATGTGGGAATTGTCTAGGACCTTGGGAGCTGCCTGGAACCTCGGAGGTCGTCTGCGAGTGTGGGACTCGCCTGGGACCTTGGGAGTTGTCTGGGACCTTGGGGATCTTCTGGGAATGTGGGAATTGTCTAGGACCTTAGGAGTTGCCTGGAACCTTTGGAGGTCGTCTGGGAATGTGGGACTCGCCTGGGACCTTGGGAGTTGTCTGGGACCTTGGGGATCTTCTGGGAATATGGAAATTGTCTAGGACCTTGGGAGCTGCCTGGAACCTTGGAGGTCGTCTGGGAGTGTGGGACTCGCCTGGGACCTTGGGAGTTGTCTGGGACCTTGGGGATCTTCTGGGAATGTGGAAATTGTCTAGGACCTTGGGAGCTGCCTGGAACCTTGGAGGTCGTCTGGGAATGTGGGACTCGCCTGGGACCTTGGGAGTTGTCTGGGACCTTGGAGATTTTCTGGGAATATGGGAATTGTCTAGGACCTTGGGAGCTGCCTGGAACCTTGGAGGTCGTCTGGGAGTGTGGGACTCGCCTGGGACCTTGGGAGTTGTCTGGGACCTTGGGGATCTTCTGGGAATATGGAAATTGTCTAGGACCTTGGGAGCTGCCTGGAACCTTGGAGGTCGTCTGGGAGTGTGGGACTCGCCTGGGACCTTGGGAGTTGTCTGGGACCTTGGGATCTTCTGGGAATGTGGAAATTGTCTAGGACAGGGGTTCTCATTAGGGGTGAAATTCACCCCCAGGGGGGAATTTTGGGTTTTCTGGGGGTGATTTGTGACCACAGTCAGTTTACGCGGTGAGGAAAGCAATTATAGGTTTTGGCCTATCTGGCCTGTCACCTGGGCTGGAATTATACTAATATGGGAAAAATATATACTAATTTGGAAAAAATAAAAGGGTTTTTAGTAATATTTGCATATTATTTAGAATGCACTTTTTGAAACAGGCAATCTTGGAAAGGAGGTGAAAGGGGTGAATGGGCCAAGTAAGGCTGAGAACCCTTGGTCTAGGACCTTGGGAGCTGCCTGGAACCTTGGAGGTCGTCTGGGAGTGTGGGACTCGCCTGGGACCTTGGGAGTTGTCTGGGACCCTAAAAGCGCCGGAACATGGGGTTGAGTCACTCACCGTGGCACGGAGGTGGTGAGAGAGGACTTCGATGATGCTCCCGGTGTCATGGGCACCCAGGAGAACTTTGTAATCGTATTCTTTCTCTTCGGCTCTGCAATGGAGTGAACACTGGGGAGAACAACGGGTACTCTAGCATGCAAAAGTCTTTCTTAATCTGGATTATATCGTTTAGTAATAGTCAGAACACAATCTCTATCCCCCATGGGACCGGGTGGCACTTTTTCATTAACCTCGGATGCTGTCAGATAACTCGATTAACTTCTGTTATTTTTGTGCGGTGGTGGCGTAATCACAAGGGTGCTGGTCTCACATTCGCTTAGTTGTGGGGTCCAATCCCGCCTAACTCCCCGATTCCCAGTAGTGACTATTACCAGCTCTAATAGTCCAAACGCAAAGGTGACGGCTTCGGCCGCAGCTAAGCGCCTCCTGGCGTAGGTTTCTCACTATTCATTTCCACCGTTTTTCATCCCCGCTGGCCAGATAATGTCTGCCAACTCCTCAACCCGATCTTGAAGATTTCACCTTTACGACCCAGACCAAGATTGCCCTGCCACACCAGCCACCCCAGATGAGACAAACGTCGCACAAAGAAAATTAGAAGAAAAAAAAAATCCTGGTATCTGCGGCATTACGGGTGAAATACTAAAGACCGTAAGTATCCCCATGATTCAGTGGTTCACCCAAATCAAAAACATCGTGTGGATCCACGAGAGGCTATCTGAAGACTGGAGATGAGGAATTGTCTTCCCCTTCTGGAAAAGGGTGACCAGGTCGTCTGCAGCAACCAGAGATGCATGGCCCATTTTTCCATCCCCGGCAAGTTTTTCATCCAGATTTTACTCACTAGAAGAGTGATCCTAGCCATCAAAAGCAGAAGACGTCCACAACAAGCAAGCTTCATCTCCAACCGTTCCACGACTGATCACATCTCGTCCCTTCGTCTTCTCATCGAAAAGGCGTGAGGGGTCAGGAAGGGCTGGCATCTCTACATCGACCTAATCGACCTCAGGGCCGTCTCTGACCCAACGACCACGTCGCCCTTTGCAAGATTCTCAAAACACTCAAAGCGCTTCAAGAGTCTCCAAAACGGTCGATCTAGAACCAGACACGGATCATCCAGTCACAGAAGAGACCCTTGTGGAGACATCATCATATCTCCTACAGGACAAAAATATTTATTCGCAGTGTCTCAGTGAAGTCAGTCCTCTTGTTTGGATCCGAGACCTGGCCGCTAAATAATATCCTGCGGGCCAAGATCGACCGCTTTGAGTAAAAGCAGCAATGACTGCAACAGCTCTGTAGGGAAGAGGCCAAACGCAGAGTATGGGAGTCCAATATATTTTACGTTTCTGAAGAAGCCCTGCTGGGCGAAACGTAAAATATATTGGACTCCCATACTCTGCGTTTGGCCTCTTCCCTATCGACCGCTTTGACAACAAACCCCTCAGGAAGGTTGAAGGTATCCACTAGTTTCAGCACAACTAACTACGAGTTTAGAGAGCGGGCCCAAGAGCTACCTGCCTCCCTCCTCGCCGCATTAAGAAGAACCTGATGGTACGGCCACATTCTGCGTCCTCTCCCACCTGAACACTCAACCCGCGCCATCCTGGACTTTGGTCCCCATCGGGCTGGCTGGAGATCACTAAGAGGGGCTTCTCGCACCTATTGGCTTGTTGTAGCCCTGGATTAAGTTAACGTCAAGAATTGAATAGGTCTGGGTTGAGGGCGTTGATAGAACTGTTGGCTCCATGCCCCCAGATACGCAAGAGCTGATAATACACACACACACACACACACACACACACACACACACACATATATATATATATATATATACACACACACACACACACACACACACACACACATATATATATATATATATATATATATATATATATATATATATATACCTCAGTTTCTTCTAGTTGAATACTCACAAAAATAAATGTCCTTTTTAGAATGCAGGACACGACAAACACTTCTTACCATGACATTGTGTGATACAAAACATGCTGGTTCATGTATAAGAGTTATGCTGTGGGAGGGACACGGAGATGAATGAAAGTCAGATACTAAAGATATAATGTATAATTATGTCAAATCCTGATCATCAACGACTTGTGCTAATTCAGGCTAATGAGCGATTTTTACAACGAAGAACATTGAATAGGTCCTATGATAAATGTTTTAAGTGCATATGCATACTGAATGAAAACATATGAAAATGACCGAAACTTTAAGAAGGCCCTCTAGGGGGTGGGGAAGGAAACAAACAAAGAATCCAGGAGGTATTTCGTGTTACTCCTTGATTCGACAAACAAAGGAACACTTACTCATATATACAGTGGGCAGCTGTCAAGACCCATTTGCTGCTGATGAGGGAAGCCCCGCAGAAGGGATAAACCCCAAGACTTCTCCCGAGGACAAGGGCCGCCTGCCAGGGGTACTCATTCGGGAACGTCTCCTCTCCACCCACAACCCTAAGGGCTAGACGCTTCCCGTCGTCCTCCACGGCCTCTGTATCCAAAAAAGGAAGTGCACTCTCAGCCTCGATGGTACTCGAGTTCAGCATCCGTCTTCGGCTGACTGTGTTCCTCCAGGAGTAGCGAGTTCGGGATCTTCGCTCCGAGTTCGCGTTCTCGGCGTTCTTGGACCCAGCGACGGAAGATTTCTTGGTTGGTGCCCAATGGTTCTTGGCATGACCAGGTGACCTTGCGACCCTTGCCGATGTTGCATTGGGCCTGTTGACCCAACCACAGTCTGTAAGAAGGTAGATATGTAAGACAAACAAAGATGGCAAGGGGGGTACAGAACGTTCACCAAACTCGTACTTAACCCATGGGCATTATCAGAGGCGATGACGTTCCTTGAAGACTCTACTTTGAATAACTCCAGAGAATTTTATTCAGCTGGGGAAAGGACCTCATGCCAAAGAAGAAGGCTCTTCCAGGCTCTTTGAGATGATGACGATCTGGAAATTTTGTTCTTGGAGAACATTGTACGGTTTTGTTTTTGGAGAACATTGTACGATTTTGTTCTTGGAGAACATCGCACGATTTTGTTCTTGGAGAACATTGTACGATTTTGTTCTCGGAAAACATTGTACGGTTTTGTTCTTGGAGAACATCAGATGATTATGTTCTTAGAGATGTCTTGTGATTTTGTTCTTGGAGAACATCGTACGATTTCGTTTTTAACCTGTTGGGGGTTAAAGATACCTCAGTCAACCCCTTAATTACTTTTGATTAAGCTCTTTAGTTATCTTATCCTGGTTAACACCAGGCGACTTAATGAGCTAAGCTTGGGGGGGCTTCGTCCTCAAGTCGAGGCTTAATAGGAACCCTTCACAACTAATACGCTCTTCAGAGACTTCATTCTGGGGGAGCGTCAGATGATTCTATTTAGATGAACATAGAGACACTTTCCCAATAAAAGTAACAGAATTATTTATATCTTAATTTCGTTAATTCTATTGGCTTTTTTTCCTTTTCTGTAAAAAAAATATATATATATCAACGCCTTATCATCCTGAATCTTTCCTTCTCCTGCCTTTTCATCGTTCGCAACAGTTCTATACCAATCTTTGTGCTACAACGGTACTCTCCAGGGCTCTTGTGGCTAACACCAGACAGTTTTATTCAGGTGAGGGTGAGATACTTCCCAAAATGTACCAAGGACTCGATCCTCTCTCTCTCTCTCTCTCTCTCTCTCTCTCTCTCTCTCTCTCTCTCTCTCTCTCTCTCTCTCTCTCTCTCTCTCTCATTTTTACGCTCCCTTAACTTCAAGGTCTCTGGCTGTTTGTCTGTCTGTCTTTCTCTCTCTCTCTCTCTCTCTCTCTCTCTCTCTCTCTCTCTCTCTCTCTCTCTCTCTCTCTCTCTCTCTTTCTCTCTCTCTCTTCTGAATAATAGGTCTGTTTCAAATCCATCAGCTCCCGATGGCTTTCATTTGTCCTGGTAGCCCAAACACACAGGGCAAAGGTGACGATGACTTAGCCCGCAGCTAAGCGCCTCCTAGCGGGAGCTCCTCACTTTGGGTTCTCACCCCGATACTCACCGGCACTCGTGAGGTGACACATGTGTTCTGTGTGACACCTGACACTTCATCAATTTTTAATTTTCATTTCCGTCTCTTATCGACTTCATTATTGCTTCTCAAAGGCACAGATTTTTTTCTTCATTTCACTTGTTTTTGTTTAACTTCTTTTTTTTTAACACCTCTTATTTCTAATACCCCCGTCTGTACGTCTTACGTTCATATTCTTAATTTGACCCAATATTGCCATGGAGTTACTTTTTTCTTCATTTCAATTGTTTTTTTTTTTGTTTGTTTTTTTAACACTTCTTATTTCCCCCGTCTTTACCTCTTACGTTCATATTCTTAATTTGACCCAATACTGCCATGGAGTTCCTCAGTCTATGGGCCTTGGACGTGCCAAATTTATCCCTCTGGGAAGTAAAATGCTAAAAGATTTCTGATGGGACTCCGTAACTTCTATCCCTGGCACACGTTTTCTTTTTCCGTGAGAGAGTGATTTAAGCGCCACGGGCTTCGAGACACCTGATTCTCTATTTAACCACCCGACCTGGGCTTCCCGCACCACTTGGTGGAAGTTGAATTCGTCTTCCTCGACCATAGAAACTCAGAGAGAGACGATTCCAGCTCCCAGAAAGGCCTAAGTCGGCTGGTGGAGGACGAAATCAGGGTCTATCTGCCAGTGACGCTTGGATCACCCTCCCATGGATCTATTCATATACATGAACACTTAATTGTTCACTTGTGTATTAGTGATCCCTACATGGGCCGGCCGTGCGGTAGCTCACGGGATACCGATACCCATGGCCAGGCGGTAAGAGGGGGCAACGTCGGCCTTAAGAAAAGAAAAGAAAAAAAAGTGATCCTTAGCTTACATTTTCTTTTTCCGTGAGAGAGTGATCCAAGCGCCATGAGCCTTGAGACCCTGATTTCGTGTTCAATCACCCGACTTGGAATTCCCACATCACTTGGTGGTAGTTAGATTCGTCTCCCTCGACCATTCCAACTCTCAAGAAGCCCAAGTCGGTTGGTGGAGGGTGAAATCAGGAACTGGCGGCCAGTGGCGCTTGGATCACCTTCCCACGGAGCTATTCATATACATAAACACTTGTGTATTAGTGATCCTTATATGGGTCGGCCGTGCGTTTGCCCACTGGATACCGATATCCCTGGCCAGGCGGGAACCCAACGTTGACAAAAAAGAAAAAAGAAAAAAAAAAATCTGTCCAAGGCACACATTTTCTTTATTCGTGGGAGAGTGATCCAAGCGCCACGGGCTTCGAGACCTTGATTTCGTGTTCAATCACCCGACCTGGGCTTCTCGCACCACTTGATGTGAGTTGGATTCATCTTCGACAATGGAAACTCAGGGGGAGACGATTCAAACTCCCAGGAAGCTCATATCGACTGGTGGAGGACGAAATCAGGGTCTGGTGGCCAGTGGCGCTTGGATCATTCTCCCACGGAGCTATTACATCAACACTTAATTGTTTACTTGTGTATTGGGGATCTCTACAAGGGCGGTAGCCCACATGGCCAGGCAAGAAGACGACTCAACGTCGATCTTAAAAAGAAAAAAAAATAATAACTTCTGTCCATGGCACACATTTTCTTTTTCTGTGAGAGAGTGATCCAAGCGCCACGAGCCTCGAGACCCTGATTTCGTGTTCAACCACCCGACCTGAGCTTTCCGCACCACTTGATGGGAATTGGATTCGTTTTCCTCGACCATGGAAACTCAGAGGGAGACGATTCCAACTCCCAGGAAGCCCAAGTCGACTGGTGGATGATGAAATCAGGGTCTGGTGGCTAGTGGCGCTTGGATCACCCTCCCATGGAGCTATTCATATACATGAACACTTAATTGTTCACTTGTGTATTAGTGATCCCTACATGGGCCGGTCGTGCGGTAGCCTACTGGATACCGATACCCCTGGCCAGGTGGGAAGAGGACTCAACGTCGGTCTTAAAAAAAAAAAAAAAAACGCGGCTTGCGCAACTGACAGGACTTTGCCTTACCAGGGGTTTCTCACTTCTCACTGCGTGGGAGTGGAATGGTGATTTTTTCTTTTAACTGTCGCTGATTGTGCTGTAGGTTCACCTCACCACATCGTTTGGTTTAAGAATACGACCAAAATTCACAAGACCAAAGAAATAACATCACTTCAAACTCTTTTCATATCTCCTTGCTTCTGGTTTTGAATGTCTTCTTCCTTTCTCACCAAAGCGAGCCCTTCTCCACCTCTTCGACCTCCAATCGAACTACCTACTTTTAGACCGCCTCTTACTATATCCAACTTCTTCAGTTTTGTCACTATTGTTGCTCCATCTCCTCATCTACGTACGAAACAACCTACATCTGAACTTAAGGACCGAGAAGTTTCTTTTCGGCATGTTGGATAAGTTTAACATGTCTCGTTTCCCACAACATCATGACTTATCATCGCTCAAATCCCATACAGTCCACCCACACTCACCGCGAAAGGTTTCGTCCTCGGTGAGCACCTCCACGCCGTCTTCACGTTGAGCTCGAACAGTACAGTCAAAGCCGGTCACGCTGTCAGAGGGTTGCTCCGTGTAGTAACTCCAAAAAACAAAGTGGAAGTAGCTGCTGGCTTTGCGAGGGGTCATCGGACTACTCTTTCCGCAGTACCTGAGGGAGGAGAAGGTCTTTAGTCATCAAGAAAGTCTTTGACTAAATTAAGCTCCGACCCCATCACTACGGAGAGGGTGTGTGTTAGTTAGTTAGTTAGTTAGTTAGTTAGTTAAGGTTTATTCAACAATATAAAATACAATTTAGACATACATATATACAATTTTTTTTACAAAATTAATAGTTGAAAAGGGAGAGCGAGAAGCAAAGCTTATGGGGAGTTGCTCTCCCTTTAAGGGAGGGCACGGAGATAAATGAAACCAGTCGACGGCAACCAGGATAAAAGGGAAAGGGACGTTGCAAAGATTAGCAGCCCCCCACCAATTAGCTTGTAAAGAGTAGCAACCTTGCAAATGTAAATCCTCCCAACAGTGACGATGATTTAATTCAAGTTATATAGTCTAGGTTAGGTTAGGTTTGGTTAGGTTAGGTTAGGTTAGGTTACGTTAGGTTTAGTTAGGTTAGGAAAGGTTAGGTTAGGTTAAGCTTGTTGAGATCGGCCGAAACCCGAAATATTAGTTTGTAAAGATAAACATCCCTCAGGTAATCTGGGTTAGTGGAGCTATACAACGTCCACACCTTAGGGAAGGGGTTTTCTCATTCACCACGATGACGCCCCTACATATTTTGTTCTGGTTAACAAAGGTTGATTTTATTCAGCTTAAAGCAGGACCTTTTCGTGGAAGGATTGAGGCAAGTCAAAGAAATTAGGTCACGCAGAGCATTTTGAGATACAGTCACGAGCAAAGTTTTTGACTCGCTACAGTTCTCACGTCATTATATATATATATATATATATATATATATATATATATATATATATATATATATATATATATATATATGGATGTGTGTGTATCTATATGTGCATGTTTATAAAAATGTATATATACATGCATGTATATGTACATATATATATACATATATGTATATATCTATACATATATGTATATATATGTATATACAGGTATATAAATATATATGAATATATATATATATATATAAATATATGTATATATATATATATACATATATATATATATATATGTATGTATATATGTATACATATATATATATATATATATATATATATATATATATTCCCCATCCTCTTTCCCTTTTTCTCTTCCTCTACCTTCCTTTTGTTCTCTCTCTTCTCTCCTTTACCTGTGCCTTATGAATCATCTCCTTTACTCACACACATAAATTTTCGTTTTTCTTTTCTCTCTCTTTTTTCCCTCTTGCTATTCTCTATTTACCAAGCGCCTCTGCTTCCTCCATACCTGTTGATAAGCCAGAAGTAGTCCGTGACTACGTAGAGAGCGTCCCCGAAGAACGAACAAGACTCGAGGTTAAAGACGCCGCACTGCAGTGATAAGTCGCCGTTCTCGGCGGCCTGGAAGAAGATACACACACGAAAAATGTCATCAACAAGTTAGCCAAATAAATAAAAGTGATAAATAGATTAATAAACATATTGGTTACATCAAGAGGACCCATGAGTGAAGCCTTAGCCAGTGTATCATTACTATACGATGATATTGGTTCAAGTTGTTTGTACGAACCATTTAGGATGACTTGTGCATTTGTATGTTTATATTTTGTATTGATTAAAGTTATTTGTATCTATTTAATGTATTGTAATTATTGAATAGATGCATCACATGTTTATTCTATTAGGATCCTGTATACTGTATTTGTGTAGGGAACCATTTCTGCGCGTATCGCTATGCGTTTGTTCACGTGGACATTACTAGGGAAGTGACGCTCATTACACCAACATTCTCGTCGGTGATTTCGAGGTGTGAGGCGGGCTGTGATTTGAGGGACCAGCGACCGAGGTGAAAATGTGAGGACTTAGGTCCCTGCCCGGGTGATGGTTTGGTTTTCACACTAAAAGGCTTGGAGCACTAATGTGAGTTATGATTTCTAAATTTTATGTAAGATGTGATAGGAGCGTTGTATTACGGTTAACAGATTGTTTGCGTAAAATAATACTGATTTCAATATATTGCTTGTTTAGAATATGATTTAAATGTATACTTACAATAGCTTAAGTTGTGAAATTCATAATCGTGTAATTAGCCATAGAGGAATGTTGGACTTCTTATTTGTTACTAATGTCTGTATATTCACGCTATTGTAATTGTCATTGTAGTTACGATTATTCAAAACATTTATTGATGGTTATTTAGAGGATTATGCTCATTTAATTTCAATGTAAATTGTACAAGTGTTTTTTGTTTGATGGTTTCAATACTTTTCACGTTATGTATACTGTGGATTTATGTAAGGATATTTGTAATATACTCGCAGGTTGAAATACATGATTACGACAGTCCACGGAGTTTTAGTGTGAAACAGCCAGCACCTTTGCCTTTTGTGCTCGTGCTGCAAGGGCAAGTGGCAATCATCGGTAGCTGTTGGGAATTGAACACTGTCAGCGTAATTAGGAGGTGAGCTCGAAACTCCAAGTTTCACGGATTTTGATCATGATTCTGTTTTAACACTTAGAACCATCAAGATACTCTTTAGTGTATATGAGATATCTTCGTGATTTTTTTTAAATTAAAATTGAAATGAAAAGTTTATTCTATCTCATATCTTTAAATCATAGATTGTGGTTGTACTGTAGTTATGAATCTAGACACGTGTAAACTAATTGCACTCTAGTTGTGGGTATGGTTATATTTCTAGACATACCTACAATCGTGTTTTATTGTAGTCATGATGATCATTCTATACCTATTATTAAACGTTTCGGATCGCGGGCATGGATGCGGCGAACATCCCACTAGGATATTTGCACAACAGTAAGAACTTTTACCAAATGTATACTTACGTTGACTCTCCAGGAACATAGAGAGAAGTTGGGATAGTGGTCGGGGAACCCAGGGCTTTGGAATCGAATAGCTTCTCCGTCTTCTAAGGTGATTTCAGTGCCACACAATGATTTACTTATGTCTGAGGGGCATCAGAAAAGTTATCACAATGTTTTGATTCATCTCGATTCGTATAAACCATAATTTTTTATCCATTGAAATTCGTACAAAAGACCTTAATACGAAGGACATCAGAAAAGTTATTATGATGTCTGTCAATCTAAGTTTGTATGAAACAGACCGCAAAACGAAATAAGAAACATACAATGGGAACAGAAATATGAAGTTGGGTGATATACAGCAATGATGTTTTATGCTTACTCGAGACCCCTTGGTGCGTTGGTTTGTCCACTTCCTGGGATGACATCTGCGAGGATGACGCCGTGGTAAAGAAGGAACTTGGTGATGAAGAGGACGACGTGCTCAGATGTTGAGCCTGTGATAGAACAAAAAAAAGTTATCCACGACTTCACTATTCCAGTAGATTCATCCTATGATGTCCATAAACATGGGTCCCTTTTTTTTTTTTTTTTTTTTTTTTTTTTATAAAGATCCAGGTAATACTTGCAAAAGCACACATGAAAAGAATATTTTACTACGAGTGTTCTTCATTGTGTTAACCAAAACTGCAATTTGTGCTCAAGTCGTCACCGAGTGTGGTCACGGAGTGCGAGTTGCTCCAAACTTAGATCCAATTGATGTAGAGTGTTAGTGAAATTGTGGCGCAGGACAATTCTGAAGTGTTGCCGAAAGAAAACCTACAATTTCTATGAAGTAGAATTGTAGCCTTAGAGAAGGCTGTTGCCAATATATTTCTTCGCTCTAAGGCCCAAAACACGGACGTCAGGCTGAGTCTGAAATCCGACGATGGTGTGTGGAAAAAGGTGATCGGTAAAACACTGGGAGGTCGTCGAAAGACCTCACTAGGTCCGTTTGAGTCCAAGAACTCCTCCTTCCAAGTTCTCGCAGGACTGCAGCAGAAGGCAATGAAGGTCTACCAACAAGGGGCGATGGAGGTCTAAAAGATGAAGAAAAGGAGGGCAGTCGCTAAATCCCTGCCCACGGGTAAAATCCTGATTGTATAGGATAGCTAAGTCCGATAATTAGATAGGGTCTTTTGTAATAAAGATAGAAATTATAGGACATATGTGTGTTTCACTGGGGTGGGGGAAGGCAATTTAAATGATAGGATCCAGGCATGCATGGTAGGCGATGGGGTTAGGCCCATTTTCTGTATGAGCGCAGGGGAGAACGACGTCAGGCAAATTAGGCATTGAGGAATTGTTTGTGCAGTTTCGGGGAGCGTTAGATAAGATTAGAGAAAAAGGGTGGGGTTCCTGTCGTGAATGTTACCCTTCCAAAGCGTAAAGTTGGCGGCATGTAGCATTCCAGGGTTACTGCAATGAATTGCATATTAGGAAAGTATTATATGGCCAATGGGTGGGCCTATGTCGACAATTGGGATCGCTTTTACGGCAAAGATTACCTGTATACAAAGGACGGGTTGCACTTGTCATCCAAAAGATTTAGGCTCCTAGCTAAATCCCTTGGGCGAGAAGTAGGATTTTTTCCGGGTAGAATATGAAAGGGTTCGAGGGAAAGTATAAATAAAAAAGACTTTAGACAAGAAAAATAACTTACGGAGGGAATATGAAAAAACCACATAAACAGAAGGAAGAAGGATAATCTCGGTGTTGACTATACAAACAGATGTGTCATGAATAAAATAGATTTGTTGAGAAATGAATTTTGTGTGGAAGGTTTCTATATAATAGCTATTACTGTCTCCTGGATCAATATGGTGGATAGATATTTCCTTCCGGAAATCGAGATAGAGGGGTATAGACTACTTCACAAGGATAGAGAAGGCAGGAAGAGGGGGAGAATGGCATTTGCTAAAAGCATAGCTAAATGCATTATTAACAACTCGATCAAGGACAAAAATTATAAACAGGAAGAAGAAACTTATAATTTTCTCTATAGACCTAACCCGAGTAGAGTGAAGGCTTAACCCTTCTTGCGAGAAATTCCCAAGTTGTCTTAGTACAAATATATTGTGAGTATGGGAGATTTTCACTTTAGAAACATTGACTGGGATAATTTAATAGAAGATCAGGAAACTTTTTATTTTTCAAGATATGGTACAAGATAATTTCTTATAGTAATTTATTTCCGATGCTAGAAAGGATA
>NC_134803.1:46900107-46905107 GCF_046742065.1 Oratosquilla oratoria | reverse complement strand
AGATGAGCATTGATGGATTGCGTCCTCCTCCCCATTAATCAACGCAGGTGTCGGGTTCCTCCCTCACTGCAATATCACTTCGTCCCGGGCGACTGTTCAGTGCGGCGCTGGAAGAACCGAAGAAGAGTCCGCTTCTTTGAGTTCGAGGAAGCTGAGGTTTCGAGAGACTCCGGCGGATAATGCTGAGACGACCTCGCGCGGGTCATCTGTGATCACCAAGATGTTGAGGTGGCTCCTTCAAATGGTCACTTTCTGGGTCAACGGTCGAAGGATGCGGGCGTGTGAGTACGTGAGCGCCAGTTCTTAACCTAAGGACTGTGACCCAAGTTGGGTCACCAACATAGCCGACCGACTCGTTAGGATCGAAGCCTGGTCAATCTTTAAGGGATCTAGTCCCATTACCGTTTTGTTCCTCGGGTGTAAATGTGAATGCGTAATTATCTTATTTCAGCGAAATGAAACCCTCATTTGATCTTAGTTCCTGCCATGAGTTAATTTTGTAGAAATCTAGATGGATAGAAGCATTTCTATCACAAATTAATAGTGTGATTTTGTGAGCACATGGATAGTTTTGGTAGATCAAGGACAAGTTTTTGAGTCGCTCCTCAAAAGAAGTTATGAACTTTTGGTGTACAGGATGATCTGTTCTGAACCTGGGGTGTTGCAGTGACGTAATATTGAACCCACACGTGCTGTTACTCTGGACTGGGTTAGTGAAATCAATGGCGTGGTCAGTGCGTAAATGGTTTTAACTCTGGGCACACGGTGGCAAATTTTTTTCATGAAAGTTGCAGTTGCCATGAATTTGAAAAAGCTGTAATAACAAGCGAAACGTCGTAATGATAAAGGCTCCGTCCTCACATTCAGGTGTTTATTTCGATAGTGAAAAAATCGTCGCACAGAAAAGCTTTTGTGGCTTATGAAGGAGTAGTCAAAGGATTTTGTTTCAGCCGAATGGGCGCCGGACGATTTTATTCAGTTTGGGGCAAGCCCTCGTCAGACTTTTTATTCATGGGTAAACTACATTGAATTAGGACCACCCTAAACAATCAACTGAATGGTATCACCTTGCGTTAGAAAAAAGTATATATATATATATATATATATATATATATATAATTTCAAGAAGTCTACAGCGACAGTGGCGTTGTTGAGTTTATATTGGAGCTTTAATTTCTCTCGTGCAACAAGTTTCTGTGTTGGTTCCAAATAGCTGAGAAGGTGTCCAAACGACATTAGGTGCGGTTTTCTCTTTTTCAATTTCTCCTATACTTAGTCATCCTCATGGAGGGAGTAACAATGGTTGGTGATTACATGGGTTTAAATACAGGCCATACAATGGCCGAACACTGGGAGAGGTCATTTCCTGTAGCCGTGATCCGTAGCGCTGCGTACGTGGAAGTAGCAACTTCCTTGTGGATTGTGGAAAGGGGTGTTATTGTTTGTGTTATGTGCGTCTACTGCTTGGGAGTGTGGTTGTGGGCATGAGTTGTATGTTAATGGAAGGTTTCTCGATGTATATGTTCACTGCTTCGGCCATCTTAAGGCGAAGGGGGTCGTGAGCTTTGTAGATTATTTTAGTGTTTTCGTTTAGTGTTTGTCTGGTGATGGTGGTTTTGTGTTCTTTTGTCATGTGTGTTTTGATGGCGCCATTCTGGAGGTGGTATGTGAGTCTTTTGGAGAGGGCCATAGAAGAAACTAAAGATCCAATATAAGCTCAACAACGCCATTGTCGCTGTAGACTTCTTGAAATCATGTATACAACATGGCCTCCTACCAAAATATATATATATATATGTATATATATATATATATATATATATATATATACACATATACATATATATATATATATATATATATATATATATATATATATATATATATATAAACTGAGTTACGTGATTCAGAAGAATAACCGAGATAAAGTTAAATTATTTAACCCACGAAAACATGTAGGTGAAAAAGAGTGAGGAGCCTAGGCCAGGAGTCGCATAGCTGCGTCCAAGCGTCACCCTTGCCCTATGTATGCGCTTGGACTGTTACTGCTGGAAATCGGAGAGGAGCGAGGGATTCGAACCCACAACTAATCGAATGCGATACTAGCACGGTTCCAATTACGTTTCTCGTAAAATGAATTGAGATAGCTAACTCGAAACAATCAAATTCAGTTTAAGAAAAGCTAGAACAAAATGGTTAAGTGAGCAACACAGCATCTTTTGAAGTGGACAGCATGATTCAGATGAGTGGTTCTAAACACTTTGTGGCCGATGACCCCAAAGTCGAGGCCAGGCCAGAGCCTCACCAACCCCGCCCAATCACACCAGCAAGAGCACACATATACTTATAGTATTCACAGGCAGACCTCTAGCTTATATGGAACCAAACAGGATCCCTATCCGCCCTCCACGACCCATCACCAATCAGAGGCCCAGCTTAAGAGGACAGGGTGCTTTTAAGCAAATTTATTTTTATTTTTCAGGATATACCAGTATAGGTTGGGCAACACAATGGACGACATACGTCTACACTGCCAGGATGTCTCATACAATCATACATATCTTCATAGACTGCACAACACTGGCGGAACACACATACACGATACACAATATATATATTGTAGAGTGGAGAGTCTGGTAGGAGACTATGGGTGTGATCGATTCCTATTATTGTTATTGTTCTGGTGTTGTGAATTTATATCCAGAGTGACAACAACAACAACAACCCTTCCGAGGCCGGGTGACGGTGGTCATGCGTGGACGCTTTGCTTGGCACCAAGGGTGATGATGGTGGTAATAGTGATTAATGTTCTCAGCTCTGGAAAGCTGTGACAAGATGTCGACCTCCGGCGCGGCACCCGTCAAGGGTAGATTGACAGTGCATGTCACTGACTTCAGCCCTTTGATGATCATGACTTACAAATGCCGGACGATTTCAGTCGTCAGAAGAGGCCTGGAGGAGTGAATTTTTCTCAGCTGAGGAGTGACTATGGGACTGAAGGGAATTTTAAACAATTGTAAACCTTTCAGTTGGGAGCATTCCCTTCCTCTGAATAGAATTGTCTCACAATAGCCAGGAAAGGTCTGTTGTTGTTGTTGATATTGTTGTTGTTGTTATTGTTCTCGCTGTAGTTGTTGTTGTTGTTGCTGATGTTGTTGTTGTTGTTGATGATGATGTAGCTGTTGTTGTTGTTAATGCCATAACACCAAACAAGCGGTGAAAACCGACGTCCTTCACGGACTTTCGATAGAAGTCTTCCACTTCGCACATGTTGCATAACCCAGATATAGTAAGTTTATTTGGCATTGAATCAATATACATGAAGTGCAGATAATGAAAAGGACACATAGTTCGAAATAGAAATTACAGTTGCCGAGGATAACACAAAAAAGCATGTAAGCCTATTTCCATTGTGGTCCTCATAAAATACAGAGTATGAACTATACTCATAGGGTCCGGTTCCTGTTTTCCAAATGATCAAACTACTTTAAATTCATTGCCTTCTCCCTGCACTGTTTCTTCTTTTAATTTATTCATGTTTATGTTGATGTACTGCTAGATCTCTTAGACGCGCCATTCTATTGGAGGGACGTTACATTTGTGAAGTGATAAACTTGAATAAAAGTAATTTTGTTATTGAGTTAGTTTGAGTGTTGGGTAGCCTGAAATAGTGAGAACATTCCCTGGATTTTTTTTTTTTTTTTTTTTTTTTTTTTTTTTTTTTTTTTTTTTTTTTTTTTTTTTTTTTTTTTTTTTTTTTTTTTTTTTTTTGTCTAGACACAGTTTCTTCACAGGGTCATCTCAGAAAAAATTGTTTTCTGTTTCAACTATTTTAATGCGATAAGTCTGCATCAAGGTAGTTTTGCTCTCCACTACCAGGCGCCATGACAGCATGAGAGCTTTCTTTTAAGAATGCTCCCTTCAGACACAATTCCATCAACGAGAATTGCTTCAGAATGCTACCCTCTGTTCAGTGTTAGTGACTAAGATCGCTCCCAGACAACATGACCACTAGATTTATTGTGATAGTGAGATGAATAGATAGAAGATGAGTGACAGCTGTTAGGATATCAAAGAAAACTGAAACTACGTACTGCTGTGGGTTATGAATGATCATCGATCTTAAGGGGAGTTTTAGATACTAGAAAAAATAAAAATTATCCTATTTAGTAAAAACATTGGTTTGAAAAAATAACAATATATTAACTAGGTAGTGCAGTGTTATGAAAGTAACTTGTCTATTCTATGATGTGTATTTTTTATGAAAATTTAGTGATATAGACTATACTCGCCCCTCCATCTGGAGGTGCAGCCCTGAGGGGCTGACACTCGGTTTCCGGACCAGGCCAAAGATCTCTCTACCGATTCCAAATTTTTCTCCACCTTTTCGTTTAAGGGGAGCAGACAACCGGCGACTGCTCCCCTTCTCCTACTATCAACCGATGACATAGAAATTATTGCAACGCCCACAACATCCGATCGTTTCTCCACAGAGAGATCTACAGGAGGTCCAGAGGACCGTTGCCAGCCACTGTGGGGCTCCGGGTTTCCAGTCGATGACTTTATGAACTGTCGTTCTGTTGCAGGTCCACGGCTCAACACGAAGTGCATAACTGTAATCCTCGTCCTCTTGTTCATCATATACGTTTCCGTCCTGACCAAACTTCATGAACACTTCCACATTCACCAGAAAGAGGTGAGCTATTGTTTTCCGTGTACATGGTTCCATTTATGATTAGACACACACACACACACACACACACACACACACACACACACACACACACACACACACACACACACACACACATATATATATATATATATATATATTATTATATATATATGTATATATATATATATATACATATATATATGTCTGTGTGTGTGTGTGTACATTTTGGGCGCATATTCTTATTAATACACAATCACTGTGTTGAACACAACAGCATTCTGACACTTATTAATCTTCTTTCTAATGTTCTCAATTCTTCTGACGG
>NC_134803.1:46817607-46895107 GCF_046742065.1 Oratosquilla oratoria | reverse complement strand
TATAACCAGTATATATTTTCCATTTTTCAGGTCTTCTGTCTTTTTTCCATCTGTTCCAGGCTTTGTCTCTTTTGTCCTTTAACTCCCTACAACTTTTGTTGTACCAGCATTTTACATATTCTTTTTCTTGTTTTTGTCTTGGGACATACTTTTCCACTCCTTTTTTGTAAATTTTTGTCAAAATATTCCATTTCTCTTCCACTGTTGTTTCTTCTTTGTATATTTCTTCCCAGTTTTCTTGTTGAAAGAATTCTCTTATTTTATCAAAGTTTGTTTTTTCATACATCATTCTTCCTTTTCTATATTGTTCATTTCTTTTCATATATTTTTCTTCATTAAGTTCCAGTTCAATCAATATGTGGTCACTTTTACCTATTGGTGTTTTATATTCAATCTTGTCTACTATTCTAGGTTCAGATGTAATTATTAAGTCTAGCCTCGATGGTTCTTCTTCATTTCTATACCTAGTGTTCTCTTGTATCCATTGTGTCATTGAATGGTCAGTAATCATCTCAAGTAGAGCATTTCCCCATGAGTCATCACCACTCTTTACTGTCATTTCTTCCCAGCAGATTTCTTTGCAATTAAAGTCGCCCATCATAACTATTCTTCCTCCGTCTTCCATTATTTTAGTTAATGCTATCTTTGTGTCCTCTAACATACTTTTATGTTCACTCTCCTCCCATGAGGCTGTTTTCGGAGGCACATAATTGATCACAAATTTTCTGCTCTTCTTATCTCGGTCTTCCACTTCTATCATAATCATCTCTACTGTATTCTTTCCATATATGACACCTTTCACGTTTATATCCTTCTTAGTCAGGAACATAACTCCACCCCCTTGTTTTTTCTCTCTGTTTCTAATCCAATAATTGTATGTATCATGTCCTACACTGTTGGGTGGTAGTGGGCCTTTTAATTTTGTTTCTACAATTCCCATTATGTCCGGTTCTTTTTCTTTCAAATAATCATTCAGTTCATTCAATCCTGTTATCAATCCATCTATATTTGTGTAAGACACTCTTAGTTTTCTGCCACTTCCATTGTATTCTCTGTTTCCCTTATGTTTTTCTTTAGTATGTCGAACTGCTTTATTTTCATGTTCACTACTCTCCAATAGAATCTCTCTTTCTCTCCCTCCGTTCTTTCCTCGTTTTTTGCCTTAGCTTCAATTCTTTTCTGCTTTTCTGCCTCTCTTTCCTCCTTATTCATTTCTCTTTTTATCCATACCTTTTTATATTGATCATTTGTTGCTAGTTTCCCTGTCTTGGATAGAATTTTCTCTGCTGTTGTTTGTGACCTGAATTTAATCTTAATTGGTCTGGTCTTATCTGTACTATATTTTCCGAGTCTGAATTTTTCCTCAATTTCCTTTATAATTTCTGGTTCATCTTCCTGGACTAATTTTAATAAACTGCTTACTCTTTCATTTTCCTCCTTGATTCTTGCGATTCTATCTGGGTTATGTTTCTCTTCCATTCCTAATATAATTATACATTTCTTTTTGTCAGCTAATTCTCTTACTATATTCTCCTTCTGTCTCATCACTTTAATAACTGAGTCTTCATTATGTTCTTTCAATTGCTGTTTGACTATGTCAGTGAATGAAACCTTATTCCCTTCTTGAGTTATTCTCCAATTTTTAGCTTCTGTAGCTATTTTCTCTCTGTTTTCATTACTATTCTTCTTCAATTTCTCATTCTCCTCCTTTACATTTCCTAACTGTCTTTTTAGGTCCTCTATTTCTTCAGTTAAGTTTCTGTTAGCCTTCTCTAGTTGTTCCAACCTTTCAATTCTTTGGAAAATGGAGTCTACGTTACCTAACTTACGCTCCAAGTCCTCGATCACCTTATCAACTCTCTCCTCTAGTCTTATCAGTCGGGGGGGGGGGGTTGTGTCCCCCCCACCCTCTTTAAATCCCTGGAACATATTCTCGTCACTTTCTTCTGTATTGCTCCTCTCTATACTTCTAATCTTTACATTTTTATTTGCCATTTCGTCATCACTGAGCTGGTCCGGTGGTCGTTTCATGTTGACCTTACGCCCGTCTGCCTGGGCCAAGTCCTCCACATCCTCATTTCCTTCCATTTCCCCAGCAATCCCTCCCCCTCTCCTCTTTCCTTACTTTCCCACTACCTCACGAGCAATTTCCCCCCCCCCTGCAAATACAAAAAGGCACTTCTCTTTGCGTTGGTATCCACAATCTGCACTTTTCTTCAGAGCGTTCTTCAAGCCGTCCGTTCGTTGAAAGTGTGTGTGTGTGTGTGTGTGTGTGTGTGTGTGTGTGTGTGTGTGTGTGTGTGTGTGTGTGTGTGTGTGTGTGTGTGTGTGTGCAGGAAAAACACTGGAAGCGTGTGTTCTTGAAAATGCAAGGTTGACCACGAAGAAAAACTATTAAAGCAGAGCGCTTTCGTGTATTCACATCTTCAGCGCAAATAATATGATTATAAGATGTGAATACATGAAAGCGCTCTGCTTTAATAGTTTTTCTTCGTGGTCAACCTTGCATATATATATATATACATATATATATATATATATATATATATATATGTGTGTGTGTGTGTGTGTGTGTGTATATGTATATATATATATACTGTATATGTGTATATATATATATATGTATATATATGTATATATATATATATATATATATTATATATATATACATATATATGCATGTATATATAATCCAATTACTTATTCATAAAAAAGTAGTTCTATGTTTTGTATGGATAGATAGAAGGGAAAATTGGATGTGAGGCTGGCTGCCTCCTTTACAAGTGGGAGAAGGCCATTTGGTATATAGATATATGTTTTGTATAGAATCACATCTAAATTGATTCTTCCTTTAGTTACTAGTTTCAGTCGCTTGTGACAAGATTTCTGTATTAATTCACAAATGTATATTTCTTCGAGTACGAACAAGAACCATTTTAGTCTTAGGGGTGTTCTCAGAAGACAGATGAATCACAGGCATTTTTGTCCCCCCAAAAGGTGGTGTCAAGGAAGCTGGAGATAAAGAACAACCTGGGTATTGATCAAATGGAGATGTACAACCCAACGCTCTCGCCTCCTCATGTCTTCAAGGACTTCCCCTTCAGGTGAGTCTATACCTCAGTGATGGTCGTGAGTTCGATTTCCGAGGCCTGCTGCGTGCTGTGTCCCGTTGGTTCCTGACAGACCTGGCCAGACGGGGAGGCGACCCACAAACAATGGTCTAATAAACCCAATGGCTTGCCACAACTGACAGACCTTTCCCTACCAGTGGTTTCTCACTTACCACTTCGTGGGAGTAGGATGGTGAGTTTATATCTATTTATTGACTTTTTCTATCTTTTTACTTATTTACTGTTTTACTTATTTACTCTTTACTTACCAAGGATGAGATAGATGGGGTGAAAGGGGCTTTGAGCAAGAGGAGAATGACTGTTGAACAAGGAAAGGAGAAGGCAGAGGATTGGGGTGAATGGAGGATGGTCGTGTATAGATGGGATTTCTCCCTGTCTTCTGTATATTCCGCATAAGGGGACGGAAAGGAGAGGGATGGGCTCGCCAAGTGAAGTGAAGTGCTGTGAATATAATGTCTTGCTGCATTGCCTCTGACCCAGACAGTGGGCAGGAGACAGGGATAACCTTTCATCCACGAGGAGCTAAAATAATAGTGGGTGCGTGCCTTTGACTGAGCTTTCTCCCGTACATGGAGGAAGAACCCTTTGTTATTTCTTTATCTATGTATAGTTATTTATTTTTCATTTATTTGTTTATCTATATATCTAAGATCCCTCGTTTACGTGATACTTTGTTGACTGTCGTGGTCTCCCATGCTCATTTTAATACTGAATAAATCGTCTTGCATCCGCTAATTGCATCTTGTTTCTGATCCGAGGAACCTTAGAGAGACACACAAGACGGGTTGAATAGTCAGGACTTGCAGCACAGTTGAAAAAATAAGAATGATAGAAATAAACAGTTAAACAAATTAATGTTAAGAATTAATCCAAATCTAAATTGATCAATATATTGATAATAATTTCCTTTACCTATTTACCTAGTTGTATTTTGCGGGAAGGGGAACTACGCTCGTAGTGTCCCGCCTTTGTATCTCGCAGTCTAGTTTGCCCTTAAACTCATGAATGGTTTTTGCACACACTATTTCATTGCCTAATTTGTTCCAAGTGTCCACCACTCATGTTGAAAACTTTTTCTTCAGATCTCTTCTGTAGTTATGTTGTTGTTGTTTTTTCATGTCCTCTTGTGCTTCTCTTGTCCCAGTTTAACAAGTCCTCTCTATCGAGTATTTCTG
The DNA here is from genome assembly GCF_046742065.1 of Oratosquilla oratoria. Taxonomy (NCBI): domain Eukaryota; kingdom Metazoa; phylum Arthropoda; class Malacostraca; order Stomatopoda; family Squillidae; genus Oratosquilla; species Oratosquilla oratoria. The sequence continues at coordinate 46,890,801 of NC_134803.1, read as the reverse complement.
TGCCCTTCATGATTCTGTAGATGGTCAGTAGGTCACTTCTCTCTCTTCTTTGCTCTAGAGTCGGTAACTCTAGTTTAGCCAATCTCTCCTCATATGACAAGTTTGCAAGTGCAGGTGCCATTTTTGTTGCTGCTCTCTGGATTATTTCTATTTTCTTTATATTCTCTTTGGTACTGGGTGACCACAATGTCGCCGCATATTCTAGTCTAGGTCATATCAGTGTGACCAATATCTTTTTAATAATTTCTTCGTACAAATATGTAAATGTCACTTTTATTGATCTTAGCAAGTTAGCCTCCGACAATTTTGTTTATTTGTTTATCATAGGACAAGTCGTTTGAGATAATTACACCCAAATCTTTTTCGGATCTCTCCTTCTTTACCTCCTTGGTTCCAATTTTATATTGTCCTGATATTCTATTTTTGCTTTTTCCAAACTCCATAATGCTACACTTGTTAATATTGAAGTCCACTTCCCATTTCTGACTCCAGTTCCATACCTTATTCAGGTCTTCCTGCAGTGATTTGCAATCCTTTTCAGTTTTTACTTTCCTCACAGTTTGGCGTCGTCTGCAAAGATTGCTCACACTTGTCGGTGCTTAAACGATTCAAAGTGATAAATAATTGGTGAAGCGCAATCAGCAAATAACAGTCTAGTGTTAATAAATCCCTTATTTCTCTCTCATGATAAAACTTAGCGGTGTTTTTTGCTGGACGCTAGTTCAAACTTATTTACTTGGTGACGTTGGTCTTCGATCTTCTCCACTTTTCCATGTGTCCTTTTCATTTTTCATTTTCTCTCTTATTCCTATTTTCCCCATCATTATTATCACCCCCTTTCTATTATTCTTTTACCATTGCCTCCATCCCTCTCACATTATTCTCATTTCTCCCGTTCCGATTTGGTGACTGATCACAACTGTAAAAACACAGGCTTTCTTTCAGGTTGTGTCGTTGTTTCCAATGATATCTTGCCAAAGTAGGTGCTGAACAGCGCAAATTAAATGTTCTGGGATTTAGAGCATTAACTGCCATCTTAATACGGTGGGTTCCCCTTAACCCTATATGGCATGGTGTTGCCTTGAGGCCACAGTCTAAACAAGCCTTAGCTGCACAGAGACTATTCGAGTTAACGCTCTGAATTTCGTTGTGTAATTGCCTTAGACTTGTGACTTTCTCGTTAGGAAAGCATGACGCAATCGCTTCAGTGCATTGCGTGCTATAACGGGGGGAACACGCGATGAACGCGCTGCAGATTTTTTCCATCAACATCACCTTTAGATTCTCTCCATAACACATTTATTTTGTATAGGTACGTATATCAATATATTCTACTAAATATCTGGACTATTTGCGAGTAGATTCTGACATTTTTCAACTCAATTTGTGGAATAATGCAGATGTTATAGCCTCATACATGCTTGTTACCTCAGGGCAACATCATGTAACCGCATGGCTATATTTCGTACATTTTTCAAAGATGGATCCATCTACATTTTATGGATGCCGTTACAATGCTGGTATTCCCGAAGATTCTGAAAATGAAAATCTGCAGTCTGAGGATGAAGAATATGGCCTGGTGGAGTGTCAGTCCCCCCTTTAATTTTTATATAAGTTTGTACTCATGTCCGGAAGGGTGAATTCACAGCGATGTGCATACGTATATTGCATGCGTATGCACATCTGGTGTGTGTATGAGTGTGTGTGACCGAGGCCACACACACTCATATATTGAATCACCCCCTTTCTTCTTTCTAATTTAAAAGTATTCACCTCTTAATTAACTGCTTTTCACAGAACATCAGGTAGGGTGCATTCACTGGGATGTGCATGCGTACATTACATGCGCATCCTGTGAATGTATGGGTGTGTGTGGTTGGGCCCACACACACTCATATGCACAAAACGCCCTCCAAACGGGCTCACACTAAAGCCCGTGGGAGCTTCACTCCCGAATTTTACAGTACAGTACAGAAGAATATGGCGCCGACATGGATTTGCAAGAGGAAACAGTGGAATTAAGTGAATCGGAGGAGAGTGGTGATGAAACTCGACCTACTGTTAGACCTTCTGTGTCAGATCAGAACAGAAAAGGCAGAAAATTATTGTGGAAAGTAAAGAAGTCAACAGAAGTACAGTCATTGAAGTCAGAGTTTACTGGTCAGATTTATTCTGGAAAGGGTGAGGTAAGAAGTCCAATAGAATATTTCAATGATTTAGTTGATAGTAATGTGAAGAAAGTGCTTACTGAAGAATTAATAAATAAGCTGTTCAAAATTCCCCTGATAGACCATTGAGACTTGCAAAACAAGAATTAGAACAATTTATAGGCATTCTTTTTTCATGAGTATAGTAAAACTTCCACGAACTAGGCTCTACTGGAGTTCTGCTATAAGGTTCCCCAAAATAGCAGATAGTATGTCCCTACAAAGATTTGAAACAATAAAACAATCTACACTGTAATGATAACACCACTCGCCCAGATAATTGTACAGATAAACTTTATAAACTAAGACCTATTATAGATGCATTTGCCAGTAGTTTCAAACATTCTACCAGCTGAAAAGTTGTCCATTGATGAACAGATAGTCCCTTTCAAAGGCTCTTCAAGTATCAGAACATACAATCCCAAAAAACCTAAGAAATAGGGATACAAGATATTTGTTCTCTCTGGAATAGATGGCCTGGTATATAATTTCAAGATTACACAGGTAAGATAAATCCAGTTCCTGGCCAGCCAGATATCAACACCTCAGGAAATATTGTGCTGGATCTCCTTGAGCCAATATCTAGAGATGTTTGGCATAAAGTCTATTTTGATAACTGGTTCAATGGTTTATCTCTTCAAACAACTCTATGGAATCAGGGCATTTGCTGTCTAGGAACAGTGCGGCTGAATCGTCTTCCTGGTTGTCAAATGCCAACAGATGTCCAGATGAAAAAGGATGGGCGTGGTACATCAGTCATCAGAGAGGCAACAATAGATAATGTAGAGCTGAGAGCTGTAAAATGGTTTGACAGCCGAGGTGTGACTGTTGAGTAATTTTTCAGCACTTGAACCACAAAGAATGGTAGAGAGGTGGGATTCAAAGGCCAAAAGAGCACAAAGAGGTTCAGTGCCCTTCCATTGTTATTCTTTACAACAAGTTTATGGGTGGTGTCGACCCTCTAGATTCTCTATTAGCCCTTTACAGAACCCCTGTGAGGTCAAAAAATGGTATCATAAACTGATTTGACATTTCCTGGACATGATGGTAGCACAAGCATGGCCCTTGTACCGTCGAGATGCAGAGAGCAGCAATGTGCCTAAGAAAAGTGTCCTTCCTCTTCTCTAATTCAAATTGGAAATAGCAGATTGCCTTCTGCATGTGGGAAAGTACTTAACACCCAAAAGAGGGAGACCATCAACAGACGTGGAAGAGCTTTATAAGATCAAAGCAAAAAAAGGCCCAGCAGCACCAATTCCTCCGGCACCAGTAAGGACTGACAAGTATGGCCACTTTCCAGAATTCCAGGAAAAGAAAGGTCGCTGTAAGAACCCTGGCTGTAAAGGGATTTGCAAGGTCCTTTGTTCTAAATGTAAAGTTTATCTGTGTTTTACGCCAAAATCTAACTGTTTTCTTGATTTCCATAAGTAAGAAATTGGTATAAGTTGGTATAAGTCGGTATCGTCTTCTGTAAATTATAAGAAATTACCCTTATTTTGCATCTTGCTCTCCTTTCAGTTCTCAGAGTTGTTATTTTGGTTGATCAAACATGTCTTTATTTCCTGTGGAGAAGTTGATTATTCTATTTCACATAAAATGCTCACCAAATCATGATTCATCATGAGTCAACTATTGCCTTAAGTTTAAGCTTTGTTGCATAATGTTAACCTGAGTTAACAAACCTGTATTTCTTTTATTATGGCAAGAGTGTATTTTTTTCTGTGAAATGTATGTTACTTGCACTACAAATATTGTTTTTTATCATCCAAAATGTTTTCGGCTAAGAAATAAAAAAGTATGCAATATAGGGTTAATTTTTCTCCCAAATCCCATCCCATCAAAAAGGCAAAATAAATAACTAATGATAAAATGTTGATGAAGAAAACCCTTTGCTTTATTACAAATTTTACAATCATAATCATCTTATATTTCTTTTGCCAGTACAAAGTGATTGAAATTTCTTTATATTCAAATTCCTCACATTTTATAGAAATGTTTTATTTGTAATAGCGAGCCATGGTCCCCCCTAAATTCTTGTCATGGCTCCTTTTGGGGTCATAGTCCCCAGGTCGAGGACAACTGTCCTAAGAGTACTGTTTAGAAGACGTCGAAATGATTCACTTCCACGTGCTGATGCGGCACCAGCGCGCATGTGCGTGCCGATGTGAATTGAATTTTTAAGGTAAATGAAATGCAGAAAAGGTTAAATATATAGTGATATCAAACACTGGCCTGTACATTATTCTTAGATGTGTTAACTTAAAATTTTATGGTTTTGAGCAATAGGAAGCCCTGCTTAAAAAAAAATCCCAAGGCCCACACAACCCTTAATTCATCTCTGCTTTGGACACCAATGTCTTTACAGTGCCCCTTCTCCAAAAAGGTAATTAACCTCCCCATATTAGTGTCATCTATCCATTAATCATATCATCTATAGTATCTTCAAGTAAGGCTATTCATCAATCTTTTACCTAATCATATATATTGTGAGACAAACGATGTACAGACGCTCCTCAACTTACGTTTTAGTTACGTTCCGAACGGCCGAACGTAAGTTGAAAATGAACGTAAGTTGTTACTGTACTATACATCCATAAATTCTATTACCATATCTTATAAAACACCCCTAAATCATTAATTATACACATAACATTGTAAAAAGATAACAATTTCAAATAAATTAAATTCAGGCAACATAAATTGAGATAGTGGAGGAGGAGGAGGAGGAGGAGGCAAGGCACGTTCAGTCAGTCATTTGTGCCATGTAAACAATGGACGCAGCATCATGCGTAAGTATCGTTTGAACTACGGAGAGCGCGCTAAACTAAAAAATTCACTCAAATTTTTTTTTGCAGTCAGTTCAAATGTAAAACGAATGAACATAAGTAGAGGAGCGTCTGTATATATTCTTGTTTGTGGTGGTCTTGTCAGACGAACGTCAGAAAGAATAATCTCCATGCTGTATGTCCTTAAATCTCAAATACCATCATCTCTCTTATGCTAGTCTATTTGTTCTGTTCTGTTTAATTTGGGAGTGAAGCTCCCACGGGCTTTTAATGTGAGCTCGTTTTATATATATATGCTAGTCTGCCTCATCACCTTCACTTATAGCTGGATGTGCACGGCTGTCACCAGCTATCCGGATGGGACACATCCTATGTTACTGACTTCGTCCATTAGCATATTTGCTTGTAGCAAGGTATTTTTTATTTTCATTTCTGCCCACAAAATTGCATATTACATTGATACATTTTAATTTACAAAGTTAACAATTAATTTTCTATTGCTATATTGCGCCCATGGTCGAAACAAACAAAAAAATACCAATATATATATATTTTTTCAAATAAGGAGAGCTAACAACTGGTGACTATTCCCGTCTTCTTGCTCTTCCTGGCTCTGCTCTTCCTTCTAGCCAGTGACATAGAAACAGACCCACACCACATGGAAGCTATGCCATGAACAAAAAATGCAAATGATTAGGAAAATTACCTCAGTAATTCTAGGGAAGGACTTGGATGTAACAGACTAGATTGATAGTATGTATTGGTTAGGTCAGTATAAGGGAAATGGCACACGTCCAATAAAAATAAAGTTCATCACAAGCCATGGCAAACGAAATAACCCATATTTTTGGAAGTTAGCATGAGAAGAAAAGTTAAAAAACATTTGGATTAGAAAATATGGTGACAGAGGAATTAGTAGACACAAAATCTCTTAGAGGAAGCCAAAGCCAAAAATGATAGGAAGATGGAAGAAGAAAAACAGATTTTTTGGCGAGTCGTCAATCAGAAGGTAGGAAATGGCTTAAAAAAACAGGAAGACATTATTACAAAAGAAACGCTTAAAGGAAACTTAGAGTAGCACATGCTAATGTTTAGGTGGGTGTAAAATGTTGATGATTCTGCTGATGAATTTGCTGATCTCAAACTATTTTCATTCTTTAAAATTAAATTTAAGTTTTATATTCCTTAAAACCTTACCTTTCCAATGGTATCAAATGTTTTGAAAAAGTCCCATGTTGGTGGGTGTTTTTTATTAAATATACGAAGCCATTTTTGCGCATTTTAAATGGCTATTTTGGATTTTGCTGATCTTTTAAAATGAAATTTAAGTATTATATTCCTTAAAACCTTACCTTTCCAATGGTATCAAATGTTTTGAAAAGGAATGAAAATAGTGTTTGAGATCAGCAAATTCATCAGCAGAATCATCAGCATTTTACACCCACCTCTAATGTTTGTGGTTTACTATCAGCTAGGTTGTAGATGAATGACTACTTAAGGATAAACGAGCCTGATATTTTGTGTCTAGTAGAGACAAAAATCTCAAAAAATGTTGATCTACAGTTGGGGAACAATAGATGCACCTCCTGGAGAAGAGACAGAGAAGATGAATTTGGTAGAGGGATAATGTTTGCGGTGAGAAGTGACAGGAAAGTGGAAGAAGCAAATCAGTGTGAAGGCAAGGCTGAAACAATAAGTGGTAGCCTATTAGGTTGGACTAGTAATTGGTTGAATGGTCGAAAACAGAGAGTTGTTTTAAATGGAAAAACTTCTGGATGGAAAAGTGTTGCAAGTGGAGTTCCTCAGGGTTCCGTTCTTGGGCCACTTCTATTCATAGTATATATAAATGATATAGACCATGGACTAAAATCTACTGTTTCCAAATTTGCTGATGATACAAAACTGTGCGGAGTGGCAAATGATCACTTAAACCAATTAGATATTCAAGAAGATTTAGATAAATTACAGCAATGGTCTGAAAAGTGGCTAATGAAATTTAACACAAGTAAATGCAAGGTAATGCACATAGGTAAAAATAACAGTAAGTACGATTACAAGTTATTTGGAAATTCGTTAACAAAAGTGGATAATGAAAAAGATCTCGGCGTAATTATCAGTAACGACCTCAAATCATCCAAGCAGTGTATTTCAGCCTCTGATAAAGCAAATAAAATTGTGGGACTGATTGTGCAATCTTTTGATTTCAAAAGTCCATCACTCATTAACAAGCTATATAAATCGTTAGTTCGTCCACATTTGGAATATGCTGTTTCCGTATGGTCACCGAATCTCATTAAAGACATTGACAGACTGGAAAAAGTACAACGGTGAGCCACAAAACTGATTCCAAATATCAAAAATAAATCATACGAAAATCGACTAAAACACATGAATCTGTTTTCCCTAAAAAAGCGTAGACTCAGAGGTGACTTGATACAGGTCTTTAAGATTTTAAAGGGAATTGACAACATCAAAAGTGACAAAATTTTCACATTGAAATAGAATCAGACAAGAAACAATGGTCTCAAACTGTCCGGAAATAGATTCAATTTGGAAGTAGGTAGAAACAACTTTGCCAACCGTGTAGTTAATGAATGGAATAAACTTCCTGCACAGGTAGTGCAATGTAGTTCAGTTCGAAGCTTTAAGAATCATTTAGATAAATACCTAAGTAAGATGCTGTAATGATTATAATTTATCTTATATTATTTGTTTTTGTTTTGTTATCATTTGTCTGTCTGATTTTCATTTATTATTAGTTATATGTCAATTTATTATTATTTACTATTTACCTGTTTGTTTATTTAACTGTACCTATGCATTTATTAATGTATTTTATTTGTTATTTACATTATTATAGTTTTTATTTATTATTTTATTTTTATTTTTTTTTTTTTTTTTTTTTTTTTTTTTTTTTTTTTCCCGCATCCGACCTAGATATAGATCAAAAGGTCTCCTGTCGGCATGCTCCCCCTTTGTAATCCTTTGTAATGTTTGCGGTGAGAAGTGACATGAAAGTGGAAGAAGCAAATCAGTGTGAAGGCAAGGCTGAAACAATTCACCTAAAAATTAGTACCAATGGGCAGATTGAAAGAGACTTAATTGTGGCATATGTCTCCCTGAAGACAAGAGCTTGGAATGAAGATGTCCTCTTTTCCCTGTGTGCTTGAACTTTTCAGGGCCACTGGCAGTCATAAGAGGTTGTTGGGAATTGAACATGGTATTTTTTAGTGATGAGGCAAGAATGAAGTCAGTCATACCATAAGATCTATAACTATGTCTCATAAAAATTTCATTCATTTGGCCTCAGCCCTGAGACTTATATGTATCCAGTTCAGTCTCATTTCATTCAGTCAATCAATTCATTGCCCCTGGTCTCTCCGTGGCCTTCAGGTATTCAGCAAGAGCCTTAAGGTGGAACCATAAATCACTCAAAGAAGATATATTGTTTTGTACGGAAATTGTTAGTGTGGGGCATTGTAGTATAAGATATTCTCTGTCCTTTGTGAGATGATTGCATCTGGGGAAATTGAATCTGTGACCACCCCTATCCTGTTTACATATTTCAATTTAATGGGAGGTTAAGAGACAATCTTATATGGCTCCCATCTCTCTCCACTTCTAAGGCGTGAAAATTAATATTCCAATAAATTTCACCAATTTGTATGATTATGTACACTTTAACCTTCCACATCATTAATGGTAATGATACTTTAGTACATGTATAGCACTTGCATTTGAAAGTTAATAATTAAATCTAATGAATTTCAACAATTTGCATGATTATGTACATTTTAATTTTCTACATCACTAATGGTAATATTTCCTTAGTATATGTATAGTACATATATTTGATATCTCCTATGACACATCTATTATCACAATAACTGATATGTGTTCATTGCCTATTTTTCATTGTACTCAAAGAAGACATTTGTCACTGTTCTCCATCCCTTTCAGGATTTTATACATTTCAATAAGGTCTCTCTCTCTCTCTCCTCTCTCTCTCTCTCTCTCTCTCTCCTCTCTCCTCTCTCTCTCTCTCTCTCTCTCTCTCTCTCTCTCTCTCTCTCTCTCTCTCTCTCTTTTCAATACATTAACAACTGTCCTTGGACCATTTACTTCTAAGCTGGATCGTCTTAGCTGAATGAAATTGGCCTCAGCCAAACAAAAGTGCTTAAAGTCTTATGAATTAACTCCCTTGGATACTAAAGGCTGAATATGGATTCTACTTCTATAATATCTCCTGGAAAATGTTCATTGACCCCATTTCAATCAATTTGAGCTTTATTCTTAAGAAGAATAAATAATAAATAAATATTGTTCCCATCCCTTTCCAATATTCTTTTAGAGAAGGAGAGGTGGCCTAGTCATTTGATCTGCACCTCTCATCAGTCTTTTGCATTCAGCCCCTCCCAGTTAATATTTCAGCTTTGGTGCTTGCTGCCTGACATCAATCTCAAAACTCCTCCCAAGTTCCTCCTTCACTGGTCACTGTCACACCCTCCCATTAATCTTTCCTCAGGTATTCCATGATTGATGGACTGTGCGGTGAAGGGGTGGAGGTCATTCACATCGTTAGCTCCGACGTTGAAGTATCTGCCAGACGCAGGATTGCAAGGTGATGGTACTCAACTTCATAGTTTATTACCCATTCTTAACTAAACTTTATGTAAAACTGAACTCAAAAATGCTTTTTGATGGGTTCCCAACTCCTTTCTGCAATGGCAGACATTACAGGTACCTAATCTGTCTGCTCAAGCTGATAACACTTGTTTCAGACCACATTCATTCTGACATGCCCAAAATTCCACATGGACATTACACCACACAACCTTACCTAATTTGGATTAAGCAACAAAGTTTTGGTACCAAGGCTGTATAACTCCATGGGAGATAAACTGATTCAGAAGTGAACCATTAAGGCTGAACTCCAAAATGTGTATTCACCTCGGCCTTTGGATCATGTGTTGTACTCGTGATCGACAGCTATTTCCCTCCCGGAAGAGAGCTTAGAGCTCGTACGTCTGATCTATGGGTAATGCTATGACCTTTACATGCACACACACACCCAACTCCCCGCTCATGAGAGTTGGAGTAATGACTCGAAGCGCAGCGATACTGAAATAATTTCAGCCCTGGGCAGGATTCGAACCAAGTACCGCCGATACCTCCGTATTGACAGTCTGAGACTCTACCAACCACGCCACCAAGTCGTGTGTGTATATGTGTATATATATATATATATATATGTATGTATGCATACACACCAAGGGCTTTTTCCCCCTTATTATAGGGATGTAACCAGGTCAAAGGCACATACCTACTCCCATCCATTCCACTCCCATCCACCACCCTTTCCTCCTTCTCATTTTAGCTCCTCATGGATGATAGATCATCCCTGTATCCCACCCACTGCCCTGGGTCAGAAGCAATGTAGCAAGACACAGTACATCCACAGCAAGGCTGCTTAACTTAATTGGTGATCCCTCCTCTCTGTCCTCTCATGCAGAAAAAGACAAGAAAGGGAGAAATCCTTTCGGCTGTATCAAAATATCATTCACACATGAGCACCCCCCTACCCCCATCCCTCTCCCCTTCTTTCCTTGCATAACAGTATCATCTATACACAGTCATTTTTCACTCATCCCTATCTCCTGCTTTCTTCCTTTCTTGCTGAACATCCCCTTCACCCCATCCATCCATCTTATCCTCGGTTGTCCCCTTAAGTTCGCTCCCTCTACATCTGCCTTCCACACCTCTTTTACTAATCTTTCATCACTCATTCTTTCCATGTGTCCAAACCATCCCAATAATCTTTCATCAGTCATATCTGAAAGGCCAATTCACTTGATTGGTGATCCCTCCTCTCTGTCCCCTCCTCTCTGTCCCCTCACGCTGAAAAAAGACAAGAAGGGGAGAAATCCTTTTGGGCTGTGTCAAAATATCATTCACACACAAGCACCCCCTCCCCCCCCATCCCCTGTCCCTCCCTTCCTTGCATAACAGTATCATCTATACACAGTCACTCTCCACTCATCCCTGTCTCCTGCCTTCTTCCTTGCTCAGCACCCCCTTCACCCCATCCATCCACCTCATCCTTGGTCATCCCCTCAAGTTCACTCCTTCCACCTCTGCCTTTCACACCTCTTTTACTTCTTTCATCACTCATTTTTTCCATGTGTCCAAACCATCCGAATAATCTTTCATCAGCCCAATCTGCCATCTCCTTTTCTGCTCCCGTTCACCTCCTCACTTCATTTCTCACTCTATCCAACCTAGTATCCCCTACCATACTTCCCCGACATTTCATCTCAAACACATTTAAACTTTTCCTCTCTAGCTCTCATAAATTTCAAGTCTTTGCCCCATACAATGCTGTCAGCACAATCACCCCTTCATATAATCTCTTTGCATCCATTCCTAGATGTCAATTTCTCAACCTTTTTTAATTTCCCAAGGCATTTACTTGCTTCTCTCAGTCTACAATTTACCTCCACCTCCACTCCTCCCTTTCCTACCACATGTGACCCCAAATACCTAAACCTATCCACTTCCTCCAGCCTCTCTCCTTTTAGACTTCCAATGCACTGCCATCCTGTACCCTTGTACATCTCATCACCTTCCATTTACCCACATTTACCTTCAACTTTTTCCTATTGTATACCTCCCCAAACTCTGTCACCAACTCCCTTAATCCCTCCTTTGATTCTGCCACAAGCACATTGTCGTCAGCAAACAACAACTGGCTCACCTCCCACTTTTCCCCATTTTCTTTAACCATCTCCAGTCCCCTGCCCATTACCCTCCCATTTACCTCCTGCACCACCCCATCTATGTACACACTGAACAGCCATGGCAACATGACACATTCCTGATGCAGTCTTACCTTTAACTCAAACCACTCGCTCTCTCCATTTCTTATTCTAACACAGGCTCCGCTACTCTTGTAAAAACTTTTGACTGTTCTTAACAGCTTTCCCCCAATCTCATGTAGAGCACAGTTCTGATTATCTGGCTGACATGGAACTTTTCCATTGCTGTTGTTTTGGGTCATACTCTTTTAAAAGGCATAAAACTACCTGAAACCTATTTAATTTCCTACCTAAACTCACAAATAACATAAACATGATAACAAACTACAGTTGGATAAAATAGTGTAAATCAACAAATGAACCTACCTTGGAACATATCTTGCTTTTGTAAATGAACCTATAAACAAATAAACACACTTTTAATGAAAATGAAATGTTGAGCTGCCTCATGATCCACTGAACAATGTTCACGACTGATTTCCAGCTTCCTGATGCTATGACAAATCTTAAAGTTGTGCAGCCATCCAATGGAAAAGTTACATTCAGTTTCAATCTCCAAATCTGCCCATAGCTTCTTGGCCTTCTCAATGAGCATAGGCCCAGTGACAGGATTACCTTTGGAGCATTGAGCGGTAAACCAAATGTAGAGAGCCCCATCCAGTTCGTCAAGCTTAGGTCTCTTCAATGACTTCCTCTTGTCAATTAGTGATGTAGAGACTTCTGTGTTAACAACAAAAGACAGAAGCTTGTCTATTTCTTGAGGTACAGCAATGATGATCTTGCACAGAATTCTGCCATCAACTTACTGTGGCTCTCCCCCTTTACCATCCGTTTCATGAGCTTAATCTTCTTCAGAAGCATCAGAACAAAGCACTTGCTCTTCTCTGTGATCTTTTTCTGTGGTGGGGCCATCGTGAAATACAGTAGCTAGGATAGACATGCCAATGTAAACAGATAAAGAGGAGATTTATGCGGAGGATGCAACCAACAAGTAATATGGTGGCAAAGTAGAGGGCTGTTCCCAGTAGTTCAAATGACTGCTGCTAAAGTGTTGTTGCTCTACCTGTGTAGTTTGGCTGCTGAGAGTGCACGTGAAATTCAAATATCGGCATTGCTGCATATTAATATTTATATTTAATTTTATTAATAGGCTTGTCAAAAGGTGCCTTAATATTGAGATTGACGTTATATTGGACACTGGATAGTCAGAACTTCACTGTATCTGCAAAACTTCCCACAGTGCCTTCCTATCTACCCTGCCACAAGCCTTTTCCAAATCCATAAGGGCCCAAAAAACATCCTTACCTTTTCCTAAAGCTTTCTCACATATCTGCATTTTACTTTAGACACACATTAAACAACCTCACTAGCCAGTCCACCATTAATTCACCTCCCTACTTCAGACACTCCACATGCCACCCATCTAACCCAGATGCCTTACCTGTTCTCATCATTTTCAGAGCTAGCCACACATCATCTTTTCTTATTTCTCCATTTTCCTCTCCCATCACCATCATTTTCTTAGTGTCTCACTGCTACCACCAATCCCTCCCTATCCTCCTCCACATTCAACAGCTCTCTAAAATACTTCACCCAACTTCCCCTTACTGCCTCCTCTTCTGTTAAGATCTGTCCATCTGCACCTTTTACCTTTTCTTCTCTACTTGACTCATCTCCCCTTCCTCTCTTGATTTCCTTCCAAAACATCTTTTTATTGCTTTCAAAATTTTCTGTCATACTCCCCAATTTTATATCTGCTCTCCCTTTTGCCTCCTTTAGTTTTTGTTTTGTTTCTCTTGTTTTTTCTTTATACCTATCATATTTTTCTCTTATCCTACTATGCAACCAGTCCCTAAATGTTCACTTCTCTTCTGCTACCTTCTTCATTTCATCATCCCACAACTCACTACCCTTCCTTCTATTCCTTCCCATCCTCCTTGTTCCACATACCATTTTTGAACACCTTGTTACTTCCTCCTTGAAACACCCCCCATTCCTCTTCCACACCTACTTCTACTCAAGCCTTCACCACCTCTCACATATCTCTCAGCTTTTTGTACTCCTGGTCCTTTTCCCTTGCTGCTTAAACAGTTTGCTCTTAGCACATCTTTACCTTCCTCCCTTTTCCTCTTTCTCCATCTATCGTCCAATCTCAACTTACCTTCCACCAGAAAATGATCTGATGTTCCCCACTCTTTCCCCTAAGAACATGGACATCCAGAACTATTCCTAGTCTTTTCCTGGATACCACTATATAGTCCATTATTGCCTTATCAACTACCTTTCCATCAACCACCTTCTCCCATGTGTACTTATGCTTAACTTTCTTTCTAAACAATGTGTTACATATCATCAACTCTCTAAACACATCTCCACCATTAACTCCCCACTATTATTTTTACCTGGTAATCCACACTTCCCAATAACTCCATCTATTGGTTGATCTCATACTCTAGGATTGAGATCTCCCAATATCACTACATTGACATTCCTCCCAAAACTCTCTACACACTCATTTAGATATGTATTTACCTAGTTGTATTTTACGGGAAGGGGAGCTATGCTCGTGGTGTCCCGTCTTTGTATCTCATTTTATCTAAACTATTTTTGAATTCATGTATTGTTTTTGCACACACTACTTTCTCATCTAACTTGTTCCAACTGTCTATTACTCTGTGAGGAAAGCTGTTCTTTTTCAGATCTCTTCTATAGCTGTCTTTCTTGATTTTCTTTCCGTGTCCTCTTGTATTTCTATCATCCCATTTTATTAGAGCCTCTCTATCAATAATTTCTATGCCTTTCATGATTCTGTAAATAGCTATCAAATATCCTCTCTCTCTCCTTTGCTCTAGTGTCTGTATCTCAAGTTTTGCTAGTCTCTCTTCATATGATAGTTTTGAGTGTTGGTGCCAATTTTGTAATTGCTCTTTGTATTCTTTCAAGTTTTTTATACATTTTTTTGTACTTGGTGACCACATCATTGCTGCATATTCCAATCTTGGTCTTATCAGAGTGATTAGTATTTTCTTCACCATTTCTTCATCCAGGTATGTAAATGCCACTTTGATTGTTCTTATTAAATTATAAGTTTCACCAAAAATCTTATTTATTTGTTTCTCAGTAAGTGAAGAGATAGGTAAATGTGTAGTGGAGTGGAAGGAGGTTTCCTCAAGGATAATGTGGATGAAGGTGAAACTGGGAAAGGAGATATGGGTCTTTGTAAGTGCTTATGGGCCTGGCAGTGAGAAGAGTGTAGAAGAAAGGGAGGCCTTTTGGATAGAGGATTTAGGAAGAAATGTCAATGTAATAGTACTGGGAGACCTTAATGCTAGGGTAGGAAATGGTCCAATCGATGGAGTGGTTGGGAAATATGGAGTTCCAGGAAAGAATCGTAGTGGAGAGTTGATGGTGGAAATGTGTCTAGAGAGAGAGTTGATGATAGCAAATACAGTGTTTCGGAAGAAAGTCAAGCATAAGTACACATGGGAGAGGGTGGTGGAGGGAAGGGTGGTAGATAGAGCGCTAATGGATTATGTAGTGGTAAATAGGATTATGATAGGAAGAGTTAAGGATGTACATGTGCTAAGGGGAGAGGGTGGGGGAATATCAGATCATTTTTTGGAAGGTAAGTTGAGAGTAGAGGATAGATGGAGAAAGAGGAAAGGGACAAAAGGTAGGGAGGTTCTTAGAGTGAACTCTTTGAATGAAAAGGAAAAGGAGAAGGAGTATGAAAAGAAGCTGAAGGAGGAGTGGGAGGGAGTGACGGATAGAGTAGAGCTGGGTGTGGAGGAGGAATGGGGATGGTTCAAGGAGGGAGTCATAAAGTGTGCAAGGATGGTGTGTGAAACAAGAAGGACAGGAGGAAATAGAAGAAAGGGTAGTGAATGGTGGGATGAGGAAACAAAGAAGGTTGTAGAAGAGAAGAAGCGAGCTTTCACAGATTGGTTACAAAATAGGATGAGGGAGTCATATGAGAGGTACAAAGAAAAGAAAAGAGAAGTAAAGCAAAAGGTAAAGGAGGCAAAGAGGAGAGCAGATGTGAAATGGGGTAAGAGTATGACAGAAAATTTTGAAAGTAATAAAAAGATGTTTTGGAAAGAAATTAAGAGAGGAAGAGGAGGCGAATCAAGTAGAGAAGAAAAGGTAAAAGGTGCAGATGGAGAGATGATAATGGAAGAGAAGGCAGTAAGGGGAAGATGGGCAGAATATTTTAGGGAGTTGCTAAATGTGAAGGAGGATAGGGAGGGAAAGATAGCTGCAGTGGGAAATGCTAAGAAAATGAGAGTGATGAGTGAGGAGAATGGAGGAGAAATAAGGAAGGATGAGGTGAAGGCAGTTGTTAAGATGATGAAAGCAGGTAAGGCACCTGGTCTGGATGGATGCCATGCAGAATGTCTGAAAAATGGAGGTACAGTGATGGTGGACTGGCTGGTGAGGTTATTTAATGTTAGCTGGAGAGAGGGTAGAGTGCCGGAGGACTGGAGGAGTGCCTGTATAGTTCCTCTTTTCAAGGGAAAAGGGGACAAGTGTGAATGTACCGTAGAAGTTTCAGAGGGATTAGCTTGTTAAGTGTAGTTGGGAAGGCTTATGGGAGGATCTTGATTGAGAGGATTAGGAGAGGAAGAGAAGGAGTAATTGGTGAGGAACAGTGTGTATTTAGGACAGGTAGAGGTTGTGTAGATCAGATCTTTGTGGTAAGACAGATATGTGAGAAAGCTATAGGAAAGGGGAAGGATGTTTTTTGGGCTTTTATGGATCTGGAAAAGGCTTATGATAGGGTAGACAGAAAGGCACTGTGGGAGGTTATGCAGATATACGGGATAGGAGGAAAGCTTCTGGGAGCTGTCAAGAGTTTTTATGAGAGTAGTAGAGCTTGTGTCAGGATTAGGAATGGAGAGAGTGAGTGGTTCGAGGTAAAAGTGGGACTTCGTCAAGGATGTGTTATGTCGCCCTGGCTGTTCAACTTATACATGGATGGGGTGATGTGAGAGGTAAATGCAAGGTTAGTGGGTCAGGGATTGGAGATGGTTAAAGAAAATGGAGAAAAGTGGGAGGTGAGCCAGCTGTTGTTTGCGGATGACACTGCGCTTGTGGCAGGATCGGAGGAGGGATTGAGGAAGTTGGTGGCAGAGTTTGGGAGAGTATGTGATAGAAGAAAGCTAAAGATAAATGTGGGTAAAAGTAAGGTGATGAGATGTACAAGGGATGAAAGTGGCAGTAGACTGGAAGTGAGCATTAAGGGAGAGCGACTGGAGGAAGTGGATAGTTGTAGATACTTGGATGGAAATGTGGCAGGAAAAGGTGGAGTGAAGGTGGAGGTAGAATGTAGATTGAGAGAAGCGAGTAAATGCCTTGGTGGATTAAAGAGTGTAATGAGGAATAGACATTTAGGAATGGATGCTAAGAGGAGACTGTATGAAGGAGTGATTGTGCCAATAGCACTGTATGGGGCAGAAACATGGAACATAAGAGAAGAAGAAAGAAGGAGTTTGAATGTGTTTGAGATGAGGTGTCTGAGAAGTATGATGGGGGTTACTAGGCTAGATAGAGTGAGAAATGAGGAGGTGAGGAGGAGAACAGGGGTGGAAAGGGAGCTGGGAGATAGGGTTGATGAAAGAATATTATTATGGTTTGGACAATGGAAAGAATGAGTGAAGAAAGACTAGTAAAAGAGGTATGGAAGGCAGATGTGGAGAGAGTGAACATGAGGGGACGTCCTAGGATGAGGTGGATGGATGGGGTGAAGGGCGCTTTGGGGAAGAGGGGAATGTCTGTTGAGGAAGGACGGGAGAGGACAGAAGACAGGGGTGAATGGAGAATGGTTGTATATGGATGATGTTGTGATGCATGAGGTGGAATGGGCAGGGGGATGGGGGGTGAGGTAGTATGTGTGAGCAGGGATTTCTCCCTGTCTTCTCCTTTTATGCAATGGGGGGACGGAGAGGGGGGGTTGCCGATTTAATGAAGCAGCCGTGCTGTGGATGTGCTGTGTCTTGCGACACTGCTTCTGACCCAGGGCAGTGGACAAGGTGCAGGGATGACCCATCCAGGAGGTGCTAAGATGAGAGGGAGGGTGGAGGGGTGTGGAGTGTATTCAGGGATGGAATGGGTGGAAATGATTTTATGCCTTTCCCTTTTTGGCTACCCCCCTTGTAAGGGTGAAAAAGCCTTGCTATATGTATGTATGTATGATTTGTTTCTCAGGTGACAAATTATTCATAACAATGACTCCCAGGTCCTTCTCATTTTCAACTTTTTTTTATACTTTCTTCTCCCAGTTTATATGATCCTGTTATTCTGTTTTTGGTTTTTCCAAATTCCATTATACTACACTTTTTACAATTGAACTCCATCTCCCACTTCCTACTACATTCCCAGACTTCATTTAGATCACTCTGTAGTGATTCACAATCTTCTTCTGTGTTCACTTTTTTTAATAGTTTTGCATCATCTGCAAAGAAGCTCATATAACTTTCAATTTCTTCATCCATATCATTAATATATATAGCAAACATTATTGGGGCCAAAACTGTTCCTTGTGGAACACCACTTATTACTTCATCCCAATTTGAGTGTTTGTCTCTTATCACTACTCTCAATTTTCTTTCTTGCAAAAAGTCTTCCATCCATTTAAGCAGTTTGCCCTGTATTCCTCCTTCAGTTTCTAATTTCTTAAGCAACTTCTTGTGTGGTACTTTGTCAAAAGCTTTTTTTAGGTCTAGAAATGCACAATCAGCCCATCCATCTCTTTCTTGTATTATATCTATTAGCCTTGAATAGAAACATTAAATTGGTGACGCATGATCGTCCTTGTCTGAATCCAAATTGCCTTGGACTTAGCACATTGTTTTTTTCTAGATATTTTACCCATCTACTTTTGACAATTCTTTCACAAATTTTTGCTATTGTACTTGTTAGAGAGACTGGTCTATAGTTTGTAGGGTCTTCTTTATTTCCCCCTTTATATATAGGTACTATATTTGCTTTTTTCCAATCTTCTGGAACTTTTCCTTCTTTCAAGGAATGTTTATTATGCTATGTATTTTGTCTGCCAGTTCATTCCTGCATTCTTTCAAAATCCAGTTTGCTATTTCATCTGTTCCATGCGATTTTCTGACATCAAGATTACTCAAGTGTTTCATTATTTCATTCTTTGTTACTTCTATTTCTTTCATAGGGGGGACTTTCTCTTTCCATTCGATCTCTTCAGGTTGTATGTTCTCCCTTGTACCGATTTAAAATGCTTGTTCATAATTTCCACCATTTCTATTTCCTCTGTGTATTCAACTCCTCCTTGTCTTAATTTCTCCAAATCTTGTTTGTTTTTCAGTTTGCTGTTTACAAATCTGTAAAATAATTTTGGTTGATCTTTACATTTTTCTATGACATCTTTTTCATATTTTCTCTTCTCTCTGCACACTTGTACATATTCATTTCTATAACAAGTATATATTTTCCATTTTTCAGGTCTTTTGTTTTTCTTCCATTTGGTCCAAGCTTTATCTCTTTTTTCTTTTAACTCCCTACAACTTTTGCTGTACCAGCACTTTACATATTCTTTTTCTTGTTTTTGTCTTGGGACATACTTGTCCACTCCTTTTTTATAAATTTTTGTCAAAATATTTGTGAGTGTTTAACCTTTGTTGTACCAGCACTTTACGTATTCTTTTTCTTGGTTTTGTCTTGGGACATACTTTTCCACACTTTTTTATATATATATATATATATATATATATATATATATATATATATATATAAATTTTTGTCAAAATATTCCATTTCTCTTCTACTGTTGTATCTTCTTTGTGTATTCGTTCCCAGTTTGCACTTTGAAAGAATTCTCTTATTTGATTAAAATTTGTTTTTTCATACATCAATCTTCCTTTTCTATATTGTTCATTTCTTTTCATGTATTTTTCCTCATTTAGTTCTAGTTCTATCAATATGTGGTCTTTTTTACTTATTGGTGCCTGGTATTCTATCTTTTCCACTATTTCAGGTTCTGATGTGATTATTAGGTCTAGTCTCGATGGTTCTTCTTCATTTCTATACCTAGTGTTCTCTTGAATCCATTGTGTCATTGTGTGGTCAATAATAATCTTAAATAGAACATTTCCCCATGAGTCTTCTCCACCCTTTACAGTCATCTCTTCCCAGCAGACTTCTTTGCAATTAAAGTCGCCCATCATAACTATTCTTCCTCCATCTTCCATTATCTTATTTAATGTTATTCTTGTGTCTTCTAACATACTTTTATGTTCACTCTCTTTCCACGAGGCTGTTTTTGGGGGCACATAGTTTATTACAAACTTTCTGCTCTTCTTATCTCTGCCTTCTACTTCTATCATAATCATCTCTACTCTATTCTTTCCATATGTGACACTCTTCACGTTTATATCCTTCTTAGTCAGGAACATAACTCCACCCCCTTGTTTTATCTCTCTGTTTCTAATCCAATAATTATATGCATTGTGTCCTATGCTGTTGGGTGGTAGTGGACCTTTTAATTTTGTCTCTACAATTCCCATTATGTCCGGTTCTTTTTCCTTCAGATACTCATTCAGTTCATTCAGTCCTGTTATTAATCCATCTATATTTGTTTAGGACACTCTTAACTTTCTGTTATTTCCATTGTATTCTCTGTTTCTTTTTTGTTTCTCTCTGTTAGTGTAATTTCCTCAATTTCATATTCACTACTCTCCAGTAGAATTCTTCTTTTTCTGACTCCGTTCTGGTCTCGTTTTTTTCTTTAGCTTCTTTCCTTTTCATTTTTTCTTCCTCTCTTTCCTCTTTATTCATTTCTCTTTTTATCCATACCTTTTTATATTGTTCACTTGCTGCTAGCTTCCCTGTTTTTGCTAAGATATTCTCTGCTGTTGTTTGTGACCTGAATTTAATCTTAATTGGTCTGGTCTTATCTGTACTATATTTTCCGAGCCTAAACATCTCTTCGATTTGTTTCATTATTTCAGGTTCATCTTCCTGAACTAATTCTAGTAAACTGCTTACTTTTTCTTTTTCCTGATTCTTGAAGTTCTATCTAGGTTATGTTTCTCTTCCATTCCTAATATAATTATACATTTCTTTTTATCTGCTAAGTCTCTTACTATATTCTCCTTCTGTCTCATCACTTTGATAACTGAGTCTTCAGTTTGTTCTTTCATTTGCTGTTTAATTATATCAGTAAATGCAACTTAACTGTTTTCTTGGATTTTTCTCCAGTCCTGTGCTTCTTTTGCTATGGCCTCTTTATTGTCTTTATTGTTCCTTTTTAATTCTTCATTCTCCTCTTTTACTTCTTTTAACTGTCTTTTTAATTCTTCTATTTCATTAGTTAAATTTTTGTTCGCCTTCTCTAGTTCTTCCAATCTTTCAACTCTCTGCGCAATGTTGGTTACGTTACCGAACCTGTCTTCTCAATGGTTGATCATCTTGACAAGTTTCTCCTCTAGTCTTGTCAATCGGGGAAGGTTGGTATCCCCCCCAACCTCATTAAATCCCTGAAAATTATTATCCTCACCTTCCATTGTGCTGCTCTTATCTATATTTCTAATCTTTACAATTTTGTTAATCCCATCACCAGAATCATTGGTCCTTCGTTTGTTTACAAGACGTCTGGCCTCTTGGACCAAGTCCTCCCCTTCCTCATTTCCTTCCATTTCCCTCAGTAATCCCTCCCCTTCTCCTTTTTCCTCACTTTCCCACGACACCACGAGTTATCCCCTTCCCTGTAAATACAATAGGTACTTCCTTTGTGTTGAGGTCCACAAATATTTCACTTTTTCTTCAGAACTCTAATCCTCGCCGTCCATCCGACAAAGTGTGTGTGTGTGCGTGTGTGTGTGTGTGTGTATATATATATATATATATAATACATACATACATACATAT
The DNA here is from genome assembly GCF_046742065.1 of Oratosquilla oratoria. Taxonomy (NCBI): domain Eukaryota; kingdom Metazoa; phylum Arthropoda; class Malacostraca; order Stomatopoda; family Squillidae; genus Oratosquilla; species Oratosquilla oratoria. Next base: position 46,869,102 of record NC_134803.1, on the reverse strand, counting down.
ACCAAGGCTTTTTCCCCCTTCCAAGGGAGGTAGCCAAAAAGGGAAAGGCACAAAAACACTCCCACCCATTTCATCCCTAAATACACTCCACACCCCTCCCACCCTTCCTCTCATCTGAGCACCTCCTGGATGACGGGTCATCCCTGCACCCTGCCCACCGCCCTGGGTCAGAAGCAGTGTCGCAAGACACAGTACATCCACAGCAAGGCCGCTTCATTTAATCGGCGACCCCCCCTCTCCGTCCCCCTTTGCATATAAGGAGAGGACGGGGAGAAATCCCTTCGGGCTGCGTCAAAATTTACTCACACATACTACCCCACCCCCCACCCCCCCGCCCATTCCTCCTCATGCAGTCACAACATCATCCATATACAACCATTCTCCACTCACCTCTGTCTTCCGTCCTCTCCCTTCCTTCCTCAACAGACATTCCCCTCTTCCCCAAAGCCCCCTTCACCCCATCCATCCACCTCATCCTAGGACGTCCCCTCATGTTCACTCCCTCCACATCTGCCTTCCATACCTCTTTTACTAGTCTTTCTTCACTCATTCTTTCCATGTGTCCAAACCATCCTAATATTCTTTCATCAACCCTATCTCCCAAATCCTTTTTCACCCCTGTTCTCCTCCTCACCTCCTCATTTCTCACTCTATCTAGCCTAGTAACCCCCACCATACTTCTCAGACACCTCATCTCAAACACATTCAAACTCCTTCTCTCTTCTTCTCTTATGTTCCACGTTTCTGCCCCATACAATGCTGTTGGCACAATCACTCCTTCATACAGTCTCCTCTTCGCATCCATTCCCAAATGTCTATTTCTCATTACACTCTTTAAACCACCAAGCAAATGAGAGAGAATTGGGTTGGGAAGACTAAACGAAGATAGGTTGGGAATAAATTTATTGCCCTAGCATTGCAACCACTTTGGTCTTCTTCACAGGACTGCTGCATTACATTCAGATCACAAGATTTATAATCATAGCAAGGGGGAACCTGTCAAGCTATTTACCTAATTGTAGTACACAGGAAAGGAGCAATGCTTATTGGGTCCTGTCTCCCATTCTTAATTTTTAAACATACCTAGATTCAAATTCATGTACAGTTCCAACTTAATCTATATCTTTGAACTTGGGCTATATCACCTTCTAAGCTATTCCACATATTTATATATTTAAATGGAAAATGTATTTCTTCACATCCTTTCGACATACGGTCTTTCTTAATTTACTTCCATGATCTCTCAAAGCCCTCCCATCTTTAATCAGGAGATCTCTTCTATCAGTGCAGTCTATCCCCTTTAGTGACCTGAACACTGTAATTTTGTCACCTCTTTCTCTTCGATCTTTCAAAGTTGGTAGACCCAATACTTTTAGTCTTTGCTCATATGGTTTATCTGCCTGGCTGGGGATCAGTTTGGTTGCTGCCATTTGTATTCTCTCAATTTTGCTTATATCCTTCATTCTGTTTGGGGACCATACTATTGACGCATATTCCAGTTTTGGATGTATCGGGGTTTCAATGAGTTTTTCATTATCTCTTCATCCTTGTAATTAAACGCTACTTTAATCTTCTGCAGTACACTTAACCATCTGTTATCATGTGCCCATTATTCAAAAACTCCCGGGTTATGACATCACGTGGTAGTTGAGTTTCTCTATATACTTTAATTGAGAAATATTTCTTCACATATTTCCCCAATTGTTGGTGGTGTTGCAAGCTTTATAATAAGTTCGATGTTGTTCTCTTTATATCATAGCAATTTTAATGTGATTTCATTTTTTATTACCATCTGGCCAGTATATTGGTGGGAGTTTTGACACTTGATTTTTTTGTTTCAAATGATAGAATTAATGGTTCCATGACAGTTTGATTTTTTTTTTTTTTTCCCCATTTATTTCTGCTGGATAATGGAATGTAACCACCTATTGTGGGCATGTGACTGGAATTTTTATTTTTTCTTGTGTGTTGTGAGGATTTTGGTTATTTTGAGACTTGAGTTTTTCACTTTCACTTTAATTTCTGTTGTGGGATTCAAAATGTAAATATTCAGTAAACCACATACAAAAGCAGATGCAACTTTTCCTCCCATTGTTTTATATTTTTGACTGAGAACTAGTTTTTCCAGCTTAAGTTGATGCAAGATGAAATATCTTTTATTGTTTTTAATCATTTACTTTGGCTGTAAAACTGATAGGTAATCCTTCAGTGGAAGTGAAGGCAGTACAGGGAAGCTTGTGTGAAAGCAGGGAATGGAGAGAGTAAGAGGTTTGAGGTGAAGGTGGAGCTGCACCAGGGTTGTGTATTGTGTAATGTCACCATGGTTGTTGAACATATATGTTATTGGGATGGTGAGGGAGGTAAATAAGGATTGGAAGCTAGTGTATTTACCTAATATTATACGGGAAGGGAGCTATGCTCGTGGTGAACAAAGGGCTCTGCTGTGGATGTACTGTGTCTTAATGCACTGCTACTGACCTGGGCAGTGTACAGGAGATAGGGATGACTCTTCACCCATGAGGATCTAAGATGAAAAGGAAATATTAGGTGGGAGTGTGTATTTACCTAGTTGTATTTTGCGGGAAGGGGAGCTATGCTCGTGTTGTCCCGCCATTGTATCTCTCAGTGTCTAGTTTGCTTTTAAACTCGTGAATGGTTTTTGCGCTTACTATTTCATTATCCAGTTTGTTCCAAGTGTCTAAAACTCTATGTGGAAAACTGTTTTTCTTCAGTTCTCTTCTATAGCTATGTTTTCTTAATTTCCTTCCATGTCCTCTTGTGTTTCTCTTGTCCCAGTTTAGTAATTCTTCTCTATCAAGTATCTCTGTGCCTTTCATGATTCTGTAGATGGTCAGTAGGTCTCCTCTCTCTCTTCTTTGCTCCAGTGTCGGTAGTTCCAGTTTAGCCAATCTCTCCTCGTATGATAGGTTTGCAAGTGCAGGTGCCATTTTTGTAGCTGCTCTTTGGATTCTTTCTATTTTCTTTATGTGTGCCTTGGCTTGCTACCTCCCCTATAAGAGGGAAGAGGCCTTTGGTATATAGCATAGGTGCAGAGAACAAAGGGAAGTTGGAGATGAGCCAGTTGTTGTTTGTGGATGACACTGCACTTATAGCTGGGAAGATAGACAGTGAGGGTACGATAAGGAAACTGAAAGTAAGGAGATGAGATGTACAGGGATGAGGGTGACAGTAGGATGGAGGTGAGTTGAAAGGGTAAGAGACTAGAAGTTGAGAGCTTTAAGTACTTGGGGTCACATGTGGGAAGGAATGGAGGAGTTGGGGCTGGAGGTAAACTGTAGAGTGAGGGAAGCAAGTAAATGTTTTGGAGGAATGAAGTATCATAAGAAATATGTATCTGGGGATGAATGCAAAGAGAAGGTTCTATGAGGGAGTGATTCTGCCTATATTATTGTATGGAGCAGAGACTTGGAAATCAAAATAGGCAGAAAGGAAGAACCTAAATGTGTTTGAGATTAAATGTTTAAGTATGGTTGGGGTTACAAGGATGGATTGAGTGCAAAATGTTGAGTTGAGGCAAAGAGCAAGGGTGGAAAGAGAGCTGGCAAATAGGATGGATCAAAGACTGCTTGGATGGTTTGGGTATATGGAAAGAATGAGTGAAGAAAGACTAGCAAAAAACAGTGTGGAAAACAGAAGTAGATAGAGGGAACTTGAAGGGAAGACTAAGAATGAGGTGGATGGATGGGGTGAAGGGGATATTAGGTACAAGAAGAATGTTTGTTGAGCAAAGAAGTGAGAGGGCAAAAGATAAGTGTGAATGAAGAGTAGTTGTAAATGGATTTTAAGTGATGATATAGCCTGAAGGGGTTTCTTCAAGTCTGCTCCATTTATTTCTTGGGTGAATTAGGGGGGGTCACTGTAATGAAACAATCAAAGAAAACCATTTTTTTTTAGGGGAGGCTGGTACCCACTTGAACCTCAACCTCACCTGTGGTCTGGAACTGTTCACATATGAAGGCAGGAAACTGTGTCCACAGTATGTCACTACAGTGATGATACCCAAAGGAAGCTAATCCTGTTGTGGAGGTGGTGTGTCTTGCTGCTTTGCTTCTGATGAAAGGTCATCCTTGCCCCCTGCCACATTTGCTCATGTGTTGGAGAACAGAGGTGACCCCACATAAACAAGGAACTAAGATGGGAGGGACAACAAATGGGTTTTTGGATGTGTATGGTGTAGGGGATGGATGTGGGGTGGATGTATGCTTTGACTTACCCTCCCCCTATAAGGAGGAAAGGGTCTTTTGGTGTAAAATATATGACTAATGTAACCCAAATTGATTCTGTTAAAGAAAAGGCACCAGAGCCAAGGAGTTAAAACAGTTTCTGGAAGGTAATTCAGCATATTCATCTTACAGAGAAACCTGGGCAACTCCTGGCTTGTACAAGAATACAAGCATAAAAACAATCTTCATGGTTGGTACAAGTTCAACTCTGTATTACCAGAGACGCCTCTATCTGGAGAGCAAATACTTCAGAGACGTTGTTCAAGTGGACTTTATGGACAACAACCAGAACCAAACTTTGAAGACACTTGCAGCTCTTTATTGGACGCACAAGTTTTGTTCTAAAGCAAAATGGTTGGTTAAGACAGAGTCTAACATATTTCTGAACCCCTTTGCCATTCAAAATTACCTGAAGAATGCCTCTGGAGATTTTGTGTGCCGACCAAGCTACAATGCGAGTGTGTGCAGACCAGGCAAATGTAAGAGAGCTGAGGTGGAGCTGACAGAGGAAGAATATGCAGGTAATGTACTCCCACTTCACTGCACTGGCAATGCCTACATTGTGAACACCAGAACCATCCCAGCTCTTCTGAAAGCTCATATTTCCTATAAGAATTACTTCAGTTTGGAAGATGTATATTTTACTGGCATTCTCCCCAAAAATGCATCCTATGTAGAGCTTGAAGTACAAAATTTCCCTCTACAACCAAAGACCATTTTCAAGCATCACTATAATGGCACAACACTCTTTGTCTGCGATGTAGATAAATATATTGGCCCAGGAAGCACCCAGACTATTTGGGATATGATACTTGATTTCAGAAAGACCAATTTGTCCTTGAGCAACTCTGTTAACAAGGAAGATGTAAAATCAAACCAGGCTAAACATAAACTGTAGTACCAGTACAAGCTACTGTACTGTGCAAATTTTTGTTTGTAAATTTTATTCCATGTATCATGGTTTGGTACTTATTGATCTATGTACCTTTATACCAATCCTCCTTGGGGCTAGCAAGCCAAGGCAGTAATCATTGGTATAAAGTATTTATAAGTTTTTGTAGATGCTGACCAAAGGTGAAGGGTAAAGTGATATCAAGTTATGTTATTTGATGCATATTGTGCATTAGTTTTACAGGATGTTTTTACTGTGAGGTGTGTGCACAGGCAAGTAGTGAATATGTATGATTTGGAAGAAATAGAGTGGTTCCTCAGAACTCAAACAACCCAGAGGTTGAACAATTTGCAATTTTGTTTTGCTTGTTTATTTTTATTTATATATACTTTTTGTCCTCCAGAAATAAAACTTTTCATAGAACTTGAACACCAGAATGGTCATATAATACAGTACTGTAATCAGTCAATCCATTGCCCCTGTTCTTTCTTGCAGAAGACCTTGGGTTTCCTGGTAAAAAAGCAACAGCCTCCAGGTGGGACCATAAGTCACTCAGGTAATATATGCATTTTGTGTATATGCATACATATAACAAGGGCTTTTTCTCCCTTACAAGGGAGGTACCCAAAGTAAAAGACAAATCTATTCTCACCCATTTCATCCCCACATACTCCACTCACATTCACCCCCTCCCTCCCTCGTTTCTTGTTTCCTCCTGGACAATGGGTCATCCCTGCATCTTGCCCACTGCCCTGGGGTCAGAAGCAATGCTGCAAGACACAGCAAGGCCACTTCATTTAATCAGCAACTCCCCTCTCTGTCCCCTCATGCAGAAAAAGAGAAGACGGGGAGAAATCTCTTCCCCCACCAATCCCCACCCATTCCCATGCATAGTATCATCCATATACAACCATTCTCCACTTACCCAATCATCTGTTTTCTCCCTTCTCCAACAGACATTCCCTTCTTTTTTCAATGCCCTTTTTACCCCATCCCTCTCATCCTTGGTTGCCCCCTCATTTTCACTCCCTCCACCTCTGCTTTCCACACTTTTACAAATCTTTCTTCACTCATTCTTTCCATGTGTCCAAACCATCCCAATACTCTCATCAACTCCATCTCCCAACTCCCTTTCCAACTCCATTCTCATCCTTACCTCCTCGTTTCTTACTCTCACTCTATCCAGCCTAATAACCCCTACCATACTTCTCAAGCATTTCATCTCAAACACTTAAAAATTTCCTCTCTTATGTGAGAAAGCTATAGGAAAGGGGAAGGATGTTTTTTGGGCTTTTATGGATCTGGAAAAGGCTTACGACAGGGTAGACAGAAAGGCACTGTGGGAGGTTTTGCGGATATACAGGATAGGAGGAAAGCTTCTAGGAACTGTCAAGAGTTTTTATGAGAGTAGTAGAGCTTGTGTCAGGATTAGAAATGGAGAGAGTGAGTGGTTCGAGGTAAAGGTGGGACTTCGTCAGGGATGCGTTATGTCGCCCTGGCTGTTCAACTTATACATGGATGGGGTAGTGCGAGAGGTAAATGCAAGGGTGGTGGGTCAGGGATTGGAGATGGTTAAAGAAAATGGAGAAAAGTGGGAGGTGAGCCAGCTGTTGTTTGCAGACGACACTGCGCTTGTGGCAGGATCGGAGGAGGGATTGAGGAAGTTGGTGACAGAGTTTGGGAGAGTGTGTGATAGAAGAAAGCTGAAGATAAATGTGGGTAAAAGTAAGGTGATGAGATGTTCAAGGGGTGAAAGTGGCAGCAGACTGGAAGTGAGCATTAAGGGAGAGCAACTGGAGGAAGTGGATAGTTTTAGATACTTGGGTGCAAATGTGGCAGGAAAAGGTGGAGTGGAGGTGGAGGTAGAATGTAGATTGAGAGAAGCGAGTAAATGCCTTGGTGGATTAAAAAGTGTAATGAGGAATAGACATTTGGGAATGGATGCTAAGAGGAGACTGTATGAAGGAGTGATTGTGCCAACAGCACTGTATGGGGCAGAAACATGGAACATAAGAGAGGAAGAGAGAGGAGTTTGAATGTGTTTGAGATGAGGTGTCTGAGAAGTATGATGGGGGTTACTAGGCTAGATAGAGTGAGAAATGAGGAGGTGAGGAGGAGAACAGGGGTGGAAAGGGAGTTGGGAGATAGGGTTGATGAAAGAGTATTAGGATGGTTTGGACACATGGAAAGAATGAGTGAAGAAAGACTAGTAAAAGAGGTATGGAAGGCAGATGTGGAGGGAGTGAACATGAGAGGACGTCCTAGGATGAGGTGGATGGATGGGATGAAGGGGGCTTTGGGGAAGAGGGGAATGTCTGTTGAGGAAGGACGGGAGAGGACAGAAGACGGGTGAATAGAGAATGGTTGTATATGGATGATGTTATGATGCATGAGGTGGAATGGGTGGGGGGATGGGGGGTGAGGTAGTATGTGTGAGCAAAATTTGACGCAGCCCGAAGGGATTTCTCCTCATCTCCTTTTATGCATGGGGGGACGGAGAGGGAGGGTCGCCGATGTAATGAAGCGGCCTTGCTGTGGATGTGCTGTGTCTTGTGACACTGCTTCTGACCCAGGGCAGTGGACAAGGTGCAGGGATGACCCGTCATTCAGGAGGTGCTAAGATAAGAGGGAGGGTGGAGGGTATTCAGGGATGGAATGGGTGGGAATGATTTTATGCCTTTTCCTTTTTGGCTACCTCCCTTGTAAGGGGGAAAAAGCCTTGGTATATGTATGTTCCATGTTTCTGCCCCATACAGTGCTGTTAGTACAATCACCCCCTTCATACAAACTCCTCTTAGCATCCATTCTCAAGTGTCTATTTCTCATTATATTTTTTAATCCCCCAAGGCATTTATTTGCTCTCAGTCTACATTCTACCTCCACCTCCACTCCCTTTTCCATCACATTTGCCCCCAACTATCTAAGTCTATCCACTTCCTTCAATCTCTCTCCCTTAATACTCACTTCCAGTTTGCTGCTGTCCTCTCCCCTTGTACATCTCATCACCATACTTTTACCCACATTTATCTTTGACTTCTTTCTTTCGCACACCTTCCCAAACTCCATCACTAACTTCCTTAATTCCTCCTCTGATCCTGCTACAAGCACAGTGTCATCAGCAAACAACAACTGGCTTATCTCCCACTTTTTTCCATTTTCTTTATTTACCTCCAATCCCTAGCCCATTACCTTTGCATCTTTGGATTTACCTCTTACACCATTACATCCATGTATAGATTAAACAGCCATAGTGACATAACACATCCCTGGCAAAGTCCCACCTTTACCTCATACCACTTGCTCTCTCCATTTCTAATTTTAACACAGGCTCTACTACTCTTGTAAAAACTCTTGACTGCTCTTAACAGCTTTGAAACATCCCCATTCCTCCTCCATTCCTAGTTCTACTGTGTCCTTCATTTCCTCTCACTCTTCTCTCAGCTTCTTATTGTACTCCTTTTATCTCTCATTTAAGCAGTTTACTCTGAGCACCTCCCTACCTTCTGTCCTTTTCCTCTTTCTCCATCTATCCTCCACTCTTAACTTACCTTCCACCAAAAAATGACCTGATATTCCCCCACTCTCTCCCCTAAGAACATGTACATCTAAAAATCTTCCTATTCTTCTCCTGGTTACCATTATATAGTCCATTAAAGCCTTATCTATCACCCTTCTATCCACCCTCTCCCATGTGTACTTATACTTGCTTTTTTTTCTAAACGCTGTGTTTGCTATCATCACACATCGCCATCAATTCTCCACCACAATTTTTTCCTGGGACTCCACACTTCCCAACCACTCTGTCTATTGGTTCATCTCCTACCCTAACATTGAGATCTTCCAATACTACTACTTTGATATTTCTTCCTAAACCCTCTATGCACCTATTTGAATCTATCCAAAAAGCCTCACTTTCCTCTACACTCTTCTCACTACCAGGCCCATATGCACTTACAGACCCTATCTCCCTTCCAAGTTTCACTTTCATCTTTCACCTTGAAGAAACTTCCATACTCCACCACACACCTGTCTCATCACTTACTCCTATAGCCACCCCTTCTCTCCCCTGTCCTCTCTTCACTCCTGACACCCTCCCAACTACACTCCCAAACTTAAACTCACCCCTTTGATAAAAAGATAGTACTCTAACAGACTTTAACAATTTTCTTAGAATTAAAAGAAGAAAAAAAAAAAATATATATATATATATATATATATATATATAATATATATATATATATCAAGTGTACTGTGTATGTTATATGAACATTCAAGTTCAAGAAAAAAATTGCTGTGGAACTCAAGCTTTCTAGAACTTGAATGGCCTCAAGGAACAAATTAAGTTTGAGTTCAGAGGTACCAATGTAATATAGATTTAATTATTTTGAGGGTAGAAATGGACATACCTACCCAAAGAATTTTCACCCTAAATTACTTGTATTTGTATTGTATTTTCATCATGTTGAATATTTCTCTTAGTTTCGTAATATAAAAGTGTTGTATCAAGGCAGGAGTTATTTTTTATTAGTGTGCCCAGATTTGTAAATGGAATGAAGAATGAATTGCTTACAACTTTGTTTTGGGACAGAAATATTATATGGTATATCTGTCTATATACCAAGGGCTTTTTCCTCCTTAACAGGGAGGTAGCCAAAGTCAAAAGGCATATACCCACTCCCACCCATTCCACTCCTATCCACCACCCTTTCTACCCTCTCATCTTAGCTCCTCATGGATAATGGGTCATCCCTGTATCCTGCCCTCTGCCCTGGGTCAGAAGCAATGCAGCAAGACACAGCACATCCACAGCAAGGCTGCTTCACTTAATTATTAACCCCTCTCTCTGTCCCCTCATGCAGAAAAAGAGAAAACTGAGAGAAATCCCTTCAGGCTGCGTCAAAATATATATCACCCTTCCTTACATCACACTATCATCTATACATAGCCATTCTCCACTCACCCCTATCTTGTGCCCTCTCCCTTCCTTTCACCCCATGTAACCATCTCATCCTCGGTCATCCATTCACATTCACCCCATGTACCTCTGCCTTCCACAACTCTTTTACTTATTTTTCTTCACTCATTCTTCCCACGTGTTCAAACCATCCTAATAATCTTTCATCAACACCATCTGCTACCTCCTTTTCCACCCCAGCTCTCCTCTTCACCTCCTCATTTCTCACTCTGTCCAACCTAGTAACCCCTACCATACTTCTCAGACATTTCATCTTTAACACATTTAAACTTCTCCTATCTGTCTCTCTTATATTCTATGTCTCTCCCCCATACAGTGCTGTTGGCACAATCACCCCTTCATATGATCTCTTTGCATCCATTCCCAAATGCCTATTTCTCATGACACTTTTTAATCTCTGAAGGGATTCTATAATGAGAATATTGTTTATAAAAAAGTGAAAATAGCTATACATTTTTTCACATGTGTATATCTTATTTGACTTGGTCACCTCCATTATAAGGGGGAAAAGGCCTTTTAGTATGCTTGTATGTATGTCTTCACTTGTTAAAGCCAAATATCAACAAAGTTCATATTGGTATTCTTCTTTGAAGTCATGATGACACCAATTGTTGCCTCTAGTTTCACTGATTGGACATCTGCAGCAGCTGGCAATGGTGTTTGGGTTCTCCCATGGATCTCTCTGGGAAGAAATGTTGATTTAATGTCTGTAATGCATTAGTGTGGGACTTTCTATGTCACTGATTTATAATAGTAGGAGGAGAGGAGTAGTTATTGGTTCTTGACTGGAGACTGAGTGTGTCCCCCTTTGGGTTTCACCTCCAGATGGATGTGAGGGTGTAGAGTGTAGATGGATTATGAAGATGGGTAGAAGAGAGATGGTTCTCTTATATGCATCTCACAGAACAACCACTTGCAAATAACTGTCAAGGTTCCTATGTATGTATGTCATCCATCAATTTGTGCCCCCTTGTCTCTTGTAGAAGACCCATGGCCTTCAGTTGTACATATCTTTCTATATACCAAGGGCTTCTTTCCACCTTACAAGGGATTTAGCCAACCAAGGCATGCACATCCCCACCCAATTCCACTCTCATCCATCATCCATTTGTTTCCCCCTCATCATAGTTCCTCATGGATGAAGAGTCATCCCTGTCTCCTGCCCACTGCCTGGGTCAGAAGCAATGCAGCAAGACACAGCATATTCACAGTTGGTCCAACTGCTTCAGTTGTACATATGTATTATATATTAATGAAAAGGTATGAAGGAGTGATTGTTCCTTTGGTGCTGTATGGAGCAGAGATAAGCAACAAAGATAATTTTCCCTGATATCCACAGTTTGTAGGTACTAGTCGTTGGCCCTGTGTACATATACTGGTACATCTTATACAGATGAAAAGAGGATGGGACCAACAATGAGGTGGTCCTACAAGACAGGCATCAGAGAAAATCATTTCCCTTCCACTTGTCTTCAAGTTTCATCAATAGCCTCTCTTCCTTATGGAAGCACAACCCCAAGGGGTTGGTTTATGGTCTCCTAAACAAGTCCAAGAACTCTCTCCAGTTATCTTCCACTTTTTCTCTTTGTCTCTCCAAAGCAACCAACTAACATTGATGCAATGCAGGTGATAGTTTAGCATTTCTTTCTAAAGAACATTGCTGGCCATTGGTCATAGGTGTCCTGTCAGTGGAACTTGAGGCAACAATTATTATGAGGTTGTAAGAAGTAATGATTTTACCCAAGGTGCTGTATAGAGTGGATTTTTGAAATGTCAGGGAGATGGAAAGAAATAGACAATGTTTTGCAAAGGTGTTTGAGGAACATGGCTGGTGTTTCAGAAATGGATAGTGAGAAATGTGGAAGTGAGGCAGAGGAAGGAAATTGAAAGGAAGTTGTTTGATAAGGTAGAACAGTGTGTTCAGGTGGTTTGGGCATATGGGGAGAATAAATGAAGAATGACTAGCAAAGAGAATATGGAAAGCAGAGATAAGTTGTGTTTAAGAGGAAGACCAAGAATATAAATGGATGCATTGAAAAGAACTGGATCTACATAGTATGTTTGTTCAGCAGGGAAGAGATAGGAGTGAATGGATTGAGATTGTGAATGGATGAAGGGATGAAGAAAGTGGGAGGTTACCATATGATGGAATAGGTGAAGTAAACCAGGCTCAGCTGTTGGACCCTGCTCTATTTATCTATCTATATACCAGTGTCTTCTTTCCCTTATAAAGGAGATAGCCATCCACCACCCTTGCTTCCCTCTTAACTTAGCTCCTCATGGATGAAGGGTCATCCCTGTCTCCTGCCCACTGCCCAGATCAGAAGTAATGCAGCAAGACACAGCACATCAACAGCAGGGCTGCTTCACTTAAATGGCAACCCCCATTCCTTGTCCCCACATGTGGAAAATTAAGAAGACGGAGAAATCCTCTTGGGCTGCATGAAAATATCATCCATACACAACCATTCTCCACTCACCCCTTTCCCCTGCCTTCTCCCTTCTTGTTCAGTAGACATTCCCTCTTGCTCAAAGTTTATTTGCCACATCCATCCATCTAATTCTTGGTTCACACCATCCACCTCTGCTTCCCACATCAGAAAAGAGCTACTTTCACCTCTTTGTCTCCATTTATCAAACTTGGCTTTCAATTTTAAACTCGTGTATGTACTTAGATGGAACTATTTCCTTTTTCAAGTTGTTTAAAAAGTTTATGTGTATGGATAGCAGTTTTTCTTTATATTTTTCAGGAATCTTGTTTATTCATTTTATTTTATTTTTTTATTTTTCCTCCCATCACCTCTTGTCACTCTCCCATCCCAAACAGAGGTCTTTCTTGTCAGTTTTATCCACTCTTTTCATTATCATAAATACAACAATCATGTCTACTTCCTTCTCTCTCTTAGTAAGGGGAGATCCAGTTTACTAACTTTTTCTTGTACAGTCTGCTTATAAGCCTGGTGACAATTTTGGTTGCTGTTCTTTGTATTCTTTCAGTCTTTTTTTTTTTTTTTTTTTTTTTTTTTTTTTTTTTTTTTTTTTTTTTTTTTTTTTTTTTTTTTTTTTTTTTTTTTTTTTTTTTTTTTTTTTTTTTTTTTTTTTTTTTTTTTTTTTTTTTTTTTTTTTTTTTTTTTTTTTTTTTTTTTTTTGCATATTCCCATCTGGGGTGAATCAGACTATGTCATACCAAAAGTCTTGTTAATATGTTTACTGGGTAACGATTATTATCTGTGACCAACATTCTCAGGTCCGCCCTAACCTGCTGACTGAGCGAGTTAGGGCGTTGATACTTGTGGCAAAGGTTGAGGGGAAGGCAGTTTGAACCCTGCCACTGGTGAAGTTGAACCAAGGGCATAGTTCATTAAATTCTATGCTACAAAGTCCTCTGTGAGGGGCACTGTCCTAGCCTTCTGATAGGAGGAAGTTTGACATTAAACCATATCATCATCATCAAATGACTGATGACCTTTTTGTACTTTTACCTATTTCTGATACTTTGCAGTTCTCCAGGCCTGCTGGCAGAACTTGAAATTTGGGTTATTTCTATTATAGGAAGGCTTCACTTCATTATATTTTTCTTTCCATGTATATTTCTACTAGAACACCTTCTATGAACATAACTGTTGTTTGCGGACGACACTGCGCTTGTGGCAGGATCGGAGGAGGGATTGAGGAAGTTGGTGGCAGAGTTTGGGAGAGTATGTGATAGAAGAAAGCTAAAGATAAATGTGGGTAAAAGTAAGGTGATGAGATGTACAAGGGGTGAAAATGGCAGTAGACTGGAAGTGAGCAAGGGAGAGCGACTGGAGGAAGTGGATAGTTTTAGATACTTGGGTGCAAATGTGGCAGGAAAAGGTGGAGTGAAGGTGGAGGTAGAATGTAGATTGAGAGAAGCGAGTAAATGCCTTGGTGGATTAAAGAGTGTAATGAGGAATATACATTTGGGAATGGATGCTAAGAGGAGACTGTATGAAGGAGTGATTGTGCCAACAGCACTGTATGGGGCAAAAACATGGAACATAAGAGAAGAAGAGAGAAGGAGTTTGAATGTGTTTGAGATGAGGTGTCTGAGAAGTATGATGGGGGTTACTAGGCTGGCTAGAGTGAGAAATGAGGTGAAGAGGAGAACAGGGGTGGAAAAGGAGCTGGGAGATAGGGTTGATGAAAGAATATTAGGATGGTTTGGACACATGGAAAGAATGAGTGAAGAAAGACTAGTAAAAGAGGTATGGAAGGCAGATGTGGAGGAAGTGAACATGAGGGGACGTCCTAGGATGAGGTGGATGGATGGGGTGGAGGGGGCTTTGGGGGAAGAGGGGGTCTGTTGAGGAAGGACGGGAGAGGACAGAAGACAGGCGTGAATGGAGAATGGTTGTATATGGATGATGTTGCGATTGCATGAGGTGGAATGGGTGGGGGGTGGGGGGTGAAGTAGTATGTGTGAGCAAAAGTTGATGCAGCCCGAAGGGATTTCTCCCCGTCCTCTCCTTTTATGCAATGGGGGGACGGAGAGGGGGGGTCGCCGATTTAATGAAGCGGCCTTGCTGTGGATGTGCTGTGTCTTGCGACACTGCTTCTGACCCAGGGCAGTGGACAAGGTGCAGGGATGACCAGTCATCCAGGAGGTGCTCAGATAAGAGGGAGGGTGGAGGGGTGTGGAGTGTATTCAGGGATGGAATGGGTGGAAATTAATTTATGCCTTTCCCTTTTTGGCTACCTCCCTTGTAAGGGGGAAAAAGCCTTGGTATATGTATGTATGTATGTATGTATGACAGTATAAGTGTAATGTTTATTAATAAAATTTTATTATAAATATTTGTGTTTTATTATTTATTAAGACATCATTATTATTATTATTTTTTTTTTTCATAATTTTTTCTTTGCACTTCTTGAGGAGGGGGCCCTAAATGGCTTTGGGCCTGGGAGCAAATCACCAAAATGACATAAAAAAAATCCCACAGATTTAGGCAAAAATCCGTGTTTAGCCAGTTTAGTTACAACTTGCTCCAGTGAGAAAAAGTGATGCACAGAACCCCTGAAGTTAAGTGCACAAGCAGGGCTAAAGGTGTACGAGACCCAGCCAGATTTGAGGCTTCAGGTTTGTTTTTTTATTTCTGCCTCTGCATACACCTTTGGCTTGAGTGATCACCAGGTTGTCACAGGGGGCATCATGGCCCTCAGCCTGTGGGTGATAGGGTGGCCAAATTGGATCAAATTGCCAAAATGTTCCCAAAAATTCCCCAGGCTTGTGGATTTGGGCTCAAATCTCAAGGTTGGTCAATTTGGTCATAACTTGCTCTAGTGGGAAATAGTTGTTTTCAGGGTCCCTCAAAGAAGGTGTAAAGAATACAAGCCCAAAGACACATGGATGAGATGATGAAATAAATTAAATCATAAACTGTCTAATCTGTCAGAGATTGGAATATACAATAGTGATGTAGTTTCTGCATTAGGTAAAGGATATAAAAAAGACTAAATTGGTTCCTAGCCTTGCAGACATGATGTACAAAAAGAGACTGAATGTTCTGGACCTGCCATCATTGAAAGCAAGAAAAGTAAGAGGTGACTTGGTAGTGGGGTTCAGAACATTAAAAGGGATATATAACACTACCAGATTTCATGGTCTGGGATGAAAGAGAACTGGATCATGGGAAAAAATTAAAAAGATGTTTAAAGAATGTCAAGAAATATATATTTCCATACAGTTGCATCAACTCCTAAAATAACTTAGGTGAAATAACTCAAGCTAATTTCACAACATAAGCATTTTCAAAGTTGTATAAAATTGTTGGAGAAAGAGATGGGATTTCATGAGTATAACTCCTTTCTTGTATATTACAATTTGGTAAATACAGCTAAGTAAATAGACATTGGCAAATGTAAAATGGAGTAGGAGTATGACAGCAAATTTTGAAATTAATCAAAATATGCTTGAGAAGGAAGTGAAGATAATGAGGAGGGGTGAGTTAGGTAGAGAGAAAAGGTTAAAAGGTGCAAATGGACATGTTGATGGAAGTGAAGGCGGTAAGGGGAAGATGGGTGAAGTATTTTAGAGAGTTGTTGAATGTGGAGGAGGATAGGGAAGGATTGACTGGCAGTGGGAGGAGCTAAGAAAATGATTGTGATCGGAGAGGAAAAGAAGATGTATAGGAAAAGATGAGGTACAAGGAGCTTTGAAAATTATGAGAGCTGGGTTGGATGGGTGTCATGCAGTGTGTCTGAAGAAGGGAAGTAGTTATAGCAGGTTGGCTAGCGAGGTTGTTTAAAGTATGTCTAACGGAGAGGAGCATGCCAAAAGACTGGAGGTGCATGTATAGTTCCACTTTACAAAGGAAAAGGGGACATGTGAATGTAGTAGTTTTAGAGGGATCAGTTTGTTGAGGATAGTAGGAAAGGCATATAGGAGGATGTTAACTGAGAGGATTAGTTGAGGAACGGGCAATAATTGATGAGAGGAACTGTGGATCAGATTTTTGTGGTAAGGCAGGTTTGCGAGAGGTTTGTAGAAAAAGGTATGGATGTTTTTTGGGCCCTTAACTCCTTCCATACGGTGCCGCATACGTAGGCGGCATGAGGAGCAAGTGGATACGCGAGGCTGCCATATCGGCGTCTTGATTATATTTATTGTAGTTGCCCCTGCGTAATGACATTCTCTCTAAACCAGTGGTTCTCAAACTTTTTTCTGTCGTTTCCCCCTGCACCCAGGTCAACTATCCAGATTTCCCCCTTCATGTGTAGCAGGGAAAGAGTAGTTGAAATACACTATGACTATTTACTAATTTATTTTACAAATGTACAAATATACTGATAAACAGGCATTCTCTCTCTCTCTCTCTCTCTCTCAAACATGAGAAAATCCATCAGATTTTTTTTAGTTAGTAGGTAGTTTAATTATTTCCCCCTGGTAGCTTCAAATTTCCCCCAGTTTGGGAACCACTGCTCTAAACTGTCTTCATCACATTTTTATGGTTATCAATATTCACGGGTGAAAGAGAGAACGATCGATATAAGCGGTGACTATACTTTATGATGCGAGTATTATTACGACACTCTCTCCCTCTGGAGTAAGTTTGGGCCAAATCGGAGACATGACGGTTTTTGGCCAAATCCGTGGAACCCTTTGGTAATTTTGAAGGTCATTTTGGCCACTTGTCCCAATTGGGTCACCACCTCAGCTACAGGTCGAGGGCCACCAGGGCTCTTGCGGATCGCACTTAGATACTGCTCAGGCTAAAAGTACGGGCGCCAACAGGCGGAAATGAGAGGGGAAAATTACACAAACACAAACAAATTTGGCTGGCCGCCACAACCTCGCCCTTGGGTCCAGGTTCCCCACGTCTACCTCTCTGTGCCCTGTGGACGACTCTCTCCCTCTGGAGTAAGTTTGGGCCACTTGTCCCGATTGGGTCACCACCTCAGCTACAGGTCGAGGGCCACCAGGGCTCTTGCGGATCGCACTTAGATACTGCTCAGGCTAAAAGTACGGGCGCCAACAGGCGGAAATGAGAGGGGAAAATTACACAAACACAAACAAATTTGGTTGGTCGCCACAACCTCGCCCCTGGGTCCAGGTTCCCCACATCTACATACATACATACATACATATACCAAGGCTTTTTCCCCCTTCCAAGGGAGGTAGCCAAAAAGGGAAAGGCATAAAAACACTCCCACCCATTTCATCCCTAAATACACTCCACACCCCTCCCACCCTCCCTCTCATCTGAGCACCTCCTGGATGACGGGTCATCCCTGCACCCTGCCCACCGCCCTGGGTCAGAAGCAGTGTCGCAAGACACAGCACATCCACAGCAAGGCCGCTTCATTTAATCGGCGACCCCCCCTCTCCGTCCCCCCTTGCATATAAGGAGAGGACGGGGAGAAATCCCTTCGGGCTGCGTCAAAATTTACTCGCACATACTACCCCACCCCCCGCCCATTCCTCCTCATGCAATCACAACATCATCCATATACAACCATTCTCCACTCACCTCTGTCTTCCGTCCTCTCCCTTCCTTCTTCAACAGACATTCCCCTCTTCCCCAAAGCCCCCTTCACCCCATCCATCCACCTCATCCTACCACATCTACCTCGCTTTTAATCTGAGCAGTATCTAAGTGCGATCCGCAAGAGCCCTGGTGGCCCTTGACCTGTAGCTGAGGTGGTGACCCAATCGGGACAAGTGGCCAAAATAACCCTCAAAATTACCAACCGTCATGTCTCCGATTTGGCCCAAACTTACTCCAGAGGGAGAGAGTCGTCTACAGGGCACAGAGAGGTAGACGTGGGGAACCTGGACCCAAGGGCGAGGTTGTGGCGACCAGCCAAATTTGTGTGTAATTGTCCCCTCTCATTTCCGCCTGTTGGCGCCCGTACTTTTAGCCTGAGCAGTATCTAAGTGCGATCCGCAAGAGCCCTGGTGGCCCTCGACCTGTAGCTGAGGTGGTGACCCAATCGGGACAAGTGGCCAAAATGACCCTCAAAATTACCAAAGGGGTTAACCCACGGATTTGGACAAAAACCGTCATGTCTCCGATTTGGCCCAAACTTACTCCAGAGGGAGAGAGTCGTCCACAGGGCAAAGCGAGGTACACGTGGAGAACCTGGACCCAAGGGCGAGGTTGTGGCGACTAGCCAAATTTGTGTGTAATTTTCCCCTCTCATTTCCGCCTGTTGGCGCCCATACTTTTAATCTGAGCAGTATCTGAGTGCGATCCGCAAGAGCCCTGGTGGCCCTCGACCTGTAGCTGAGGTGGTGACCCAATCGTGATAAGTGGCCAAAATGACCCTCAAAATTATCCACAGATTTGGCCAAAAACCGTCATGTCTCCGATTTGGCCCAAACTTACTCCAGAGGGAGAGAGTCGTCCACAGGGCACAGCGAGGTACACGTGGGGAACCTGGACCCAAGGGCGAGGTTGTGGCGACCAGCCAAATTTGTGTGTGTGTGTATAATTTTCCCCTCTCATTTCCGCCTGTTGGCGCCCGTACTTTTAGTCTGAGCAGTATCTAAGTGCGATCCGCAAGAGCCCTGGTGGCCCTCGACCTGTAGCTGAGGTGGTGACCCAATCGGGACAAGTGGTCAAAATGACCCTCAAAATTACCAAAGGGATTTGGCCCAAAACCGTTATTTTCCCCTCACGACCAGCCAAATTTGTTTGTGTTTGCGTAATTTTCCCCTCACATTTCCGCCTGTTGGCGCCCGTACTTTTAGCCTGAGCAGTATCTAAGTGCGATTCGCAAGAGCCCTGATGGCCCTCGACCTGTAGCTAAGGTGGTGACCCAATCGGGACAAGTGGCCAAAATGACCCTCAAAATTACCACGGATTTGGACAAAAACCGTCATGTCTCCGATTTGGCCCAAACTTACTCCAGAGGGAGAGAGTCGTCCACAGGGCACAGCGAGGTAGACGTGGGGAACCTGGACCCAAGGACGAGGTTGTGGCGACCAGCCAAATTTGTTTGTGTTTGTGTAATTTCCCCCTCTCATTTCCGCCTATTGGCGCCCGTACTTTTAGCCTGAGCAATATCTAAGTGCGATCCGCAAGATCCCTGATTGCCCTCGACCTGTAGCTAAGGTGGTGACCCAATCGGGACAAGTGGCCAAAATGACCCTCAAAATTACCAAAGGGAACCCACGGATTTGGACAAAAACCGTCATGTCTCCGATTTGGCCCAAACTTACTCCAGAGGGAGAGAGTCGTCCACAGGGCACAGCGAGGTACACGTGGGGAACCTGGACCCAAGGGCGAGGTTGTGGCGACCAGCGAAATTCTTTTGTGTTTGTGTAATTTCCCCCTCTCATTTCCGCCTGTTGGCGCCCGTACTTTTAGCTTGAGCAGTATCTAAGTGCGATTCGCAAGAGCCCTGGTGGCCCTCGACCTGTAGCTGAGGTGGTGACCCAATCGGGACAAGTGGCCAAAATGACCCTCAAAATTACCAAAGGGACCCACGGATTTGGACAAAAACCGTCATGTCTCCGATTTGGCCCAAACTTACTCCAGAGGGAGAGAGTCGTCCACAGGGCACAGCGAGGTAGACGTGGGGAACCTGGACCCAAGGGCGAGGTTGTGGCGACCAGCCAAATTTGTTTGTGTTTGTGTAATTTTCCCCTCTCATTTCCGCCTGTGTGCGCCCGTACTTTTAGCCTGAGCAGTATCTAAGTGCGATCCGCAAGAGCCCTGGTGGCCCTCGACCTGTAGCTGAGGTGGTGACCCAATCGGGACAAGTGGCCAAAATGACCCTCAAAATTACCAAAGGGTTAACCCATGGATCTGGACAAAAACCGTCATGTCTCCGATTTGGCCCAAACTTACTCCAGAGGGAGAGAGTCGTCCACAGGGCACAGCGAGGTACACGTGGGGAACCTGGACCCAAGGGCGAGGTTGTGGCGACCAGCCAAATTTGTTTGTGTTTGTGTAATTTTCCCCTCTCATTTCCGCCTGTTGGCGCCCGTACTTTTAGCCTGAGCAATATCTAAGTGCGATCCGCAAGAGCCCTGATTGCCCTCGACCTGTAGCTGAGGTGGTGACCCAATCGGGACAAGTGGCCAAAATGACTCAAAATTACCACAGATTTGGACAAAAACCGTCATGTCTCCGATTTGGCCCAAACTTACTCCAGAGGGAGAGAGTCGTCCACAGGGCACAGCGAGGTACACGTGGGGAACCTGGACCCAAGGGCGAGGTAGTGGCGACCAGCTAAATTTGTGTGTGTTTGTGTAATTTTCCCCTCTCATTTCCGCCTGTTGGCGCCCGTACTTTTAGCCTGAGCAGTATCTAAGTGCGATCCGCAAGAGCCCTGGTGGCCCTCGACCTGTAGCTAAGGTGGTGACCCAATCGGGACAAGTGGCCAAAATGACCCTCAAAATTACCAAAGGGGACAAAAACCGTCATGTCTCCGATTTGGCCCAAACTTACTCCAGAGGGAGAGAGTCGTCCACAGGGCACAGCGAGGTAGACGTGGGGAACCTGGACCGAAGGGCGAGGTTGTGGCGACCAGCCAAATTTGTGTGTAATTTTCCCCTCTCATTTCCGCCTGTTGGCGCCCGTACTTTTAGCCTGAGCAGTATCTAAGTGCGATCCGCAAGAGCCCTGGTGGCCCTTGACCTGTAGCTAAGGTGGTGACCCAATCGTGATAAGTGGCCAAAATGACCCTCAAAATTACCAAAGGGGTTAACCCACGGATTTGGACAAAAACCGTCATGTCTCCGATTTAGCCCAAACTTACTCCAGAGGGAGAGAGTCGTCCACAGGGCACAGCGAGGTAGACGTGGGGAACCTGGACCCAAGGGCGAGGTTGTGGCGACCAGCCAAATTTGTTTATGTTTGTGTAATTTTCTCCTCTCATTTCCGCGTGTTGGCGCCCGTACTTTTAGCCTGAGCAGTATATAAGTGCGATCCGCAAGAGCCCTGGTGGCCCTCGACCTGTAGCTGAGGTGGTAACCCAATTGGGACAACTGGCCAAAATGACCTTCAAAATTACCAAAGGGGACCCACGGATTTGGCCAAAAACCGTCATGTCTCCGATTTGGCCCAAACTTACTCCAGAGGGAGAGTGTGTCGTAATAATACTCGCATCATAAAGTATAGTCACCTCTTATATCGATCGTTCTCTCTTTCACCCGTGAATATTGATAACCATAGAAGATGTGATGAAGACAGTTTAGAGCAGTGGTTCCCAAACTGGGGGAAATTTCCCCCTGGGAGGAAATTTGAAGCTACCAGGGGAAAATAATTAAACTACCTACTAACTAAAAAAAATCTCTGATGGATTTTCTCATGTCTGAGAGAGAGAGAGAGAGAGAGAGAGAGAGAGAGAGAGAATGCCTGTTTATCAGTATATTTGTACATAGAAAAATAAATTACTAAATAGTCACAGTGTATTTCAACTACTCTTTCCCTGCTGCACATGAAGGGGGAAATCTGGATAGTTGACCTGGGTGCAGGGGGAAATGACAGAAAAAAGTTTGGGAACCACTGGTTTAGAGAGTATGTCATTACGCAGGGGCAACTACAATAAATATAATCAAGACGCCGATATGGCAGCCTCGCGTATCCACTTGCTCCTCATGCCGCCTACGTATGTGGCACCGTATGGAAGGGGTTAAGGATTTAGAGAAGGCTTATGATCGGGTAGACAGGAAGGCATTGTGGGAGGCATTGCAGAAATATGGGATTGGGGGGGAAAGTTGTTAAGGACAGTCAAAACTTTTTATGATAGAAGTAGAGCTTGTGTTAGGATTGGAAATGGAGAGTGTGAGTGGTTTGAGGTGATGATAGCTGTGTATTTACCAAATTGCAGTATACAGGAAATGAGCAATGCTCATTGGGTCCTGTCTCCTGTTCTCTAATTTTCTAGCATATCTAGACTCAAATTCATATACAGTTCCAACTTGATCTATATCTTTGATTTCCAATTATCATATTTAGATTTGAATTCGTGTATTGTTTGACCTTGGGCTATATCACCTAAGCTATTCCACATATTTATACATGTATATGGAAAACTTTTCTTCACATCCTTTTGATATGTGGTCTTAATTTACTACTATGACCTCTTAAAGCCCATCTTTAATCAGATCTCTTCTATCAGTACAATCTATCCCCTTTAGTGACCTGAATAATGTAATCTTGTCACCTCTTTCTCTTTGACCTTTCAAAGTTGGTAGACCCAGTATTAGTCTTTCCTCATATGATTTATCTGCCAGGCTGGCGATCAGTTTGGTTGCTGCCCTTTGTATTCTTTCAATCTTGCTTATATCCTTCGCTCTGTGTGGGGACACATATTCCAGTCTTGCACGTATCAGGGTTTCTATGAGTTTCTTCATTATCTCTTCATCTATATAATGGTGGTATGTCACTATGGCCATTCAATATGTACATGGATGGGGTGGTATGGTAAATATGAAGGTAATGGTCAGGCAATTGGAGATGGTTAGAGTGAAGTGGAAGGTGAGCCAGCTGTTGTTTGTGGACGATATTGCAATTGTGGCTGGGTCAGAGAAGGGTCTGAGACAGTGACAAAGGTTGGGAAGGTATATGATCGGAAATTGAATGCAAATGTGGGTAAAAGGAAGGTGATGAGATGCACAAGGGGAGACCATGGTAGTAAGTTCGAGGTCTTTGAGGAGAGGAATTACAAGAAGTGGACAATTTAATGTATTTAAAGTCACATGTAGCAGGAAATGGAGGAGTGGAGTGGATGCAAAGAGATTATGTAAAGAGGTGATTGTGCCTATGACACAGTACGGGGAGGAGACTTGGAATTTAAGAGAGGCAGAGGAAATTTAAATGTGTTTAAGATGAAGTGTCTGAAAAGTATGGTGAGGGTTACAAGGATGGATAGAGTGAGAAATGAGATGTGGAGAAGATCGGGGTTAGAAAGGGAGCAGGTAGATAGAGCTGATGTAAGATTAATGGGATAGTTTGAGGTACATGGAAAGAATGAGAGGAGAAGGGTTGTGTATGAGTGATAATTTGATGCAGCCTCAAGAGATTTCTCCTCATCTCCTCTACTTCTCACCAGTGGGGACAGGGAAGGAGGGTTGTCATGTACATGAAGTGGCTGGCCCTGCTGTTGATGTGTTGTGTCTGACCCAGGCAGTGGACAGGATACAGGGATAACCCTTCATACATGAGAAGCTAAGATAAGAGGGAACAAATCCATGGGGTACTGGAGTAGAAGGGTTGGTGTTGGGTGCATGTCTTGGCTGGCTTCCTCCCATATTATAAGGGAGA
Source organism: Oratosquilla oratoria (assembly GCF_046742065.1). Taxonomy (NCBI): domain Eukaryota; kingdom Metazoa; phylum Arthropoda; class Malacostraca; order Stomatopoda; family Squillidae; genus Oratosquilla; species Oratosquilla oratoria. Next base: position 46,845,255 of record NC_134803.1, on the reverse strand, counting down.
GACCCTTGGCATATAGATAGATAGGTATATACATGTGTGTATAGGGGTGGTGGTGGTGGGCATGTTTCTATCCAGATAGATTATTTATTTTTATCTTATTATTGAGAATGAGAAATAGACATTTGGGAATGGATGCTAAGAGGAGATTGTATGAAGGGGTGATTGTGCCGACAGCACTATATGGGGCAGAAACATGGAACATAACAGAGGAAGAGTTTAAATGTGTTTGAGATGAAATACCTGAGAAGTATGGTAGGGGCTACTAGGCCCTCTAATCTTGGCTCCTCCTGGATGACAGGTCATCCCTGCATCTCACCCACTGCCCTGGGTCAGAAGCAGTCACAAGACATAGCACATCCACAGCAAAGCCACTTCATTAAATCAGCAATCCCCTCTCTGTCCCATCACTCATGTATCCATAACATCCCAATACTCTTTCATCAGCCTCTGCCATCTCCTTTCCACCCCAGCTCTCCTCATTTCTCACTCTATCCAACCTTAATCCCTACTTGATCTCATCCTTCTCATACATTTCATCTCAGATACATTTAAACTTTTCCTATCTGCAACCCCTTTTCCTTTTTGGGTACCTCCCTTGTAAGGGGGAAAAAGCCTTGGTATATGTATGTATATGTATGTATGTAACCCCAAATACCTAAAGCTATCCATTTCCTCCAGCTTCTCTCCTCTAAGACTTCCTTCCAACTTGCTGCCACCCTCTCTTCATGTACATCTCATCACCTTTTGTGTAGAAGCTTATGTGGGTAAAGATATACAAAAACCAGTGAAACTTAATCTATTGGGTGGAAATGTGATGCCTCTTCTCCCAGGCTATTACCATGTTTAAGGACGGAGGGACAAACCCTTGTCAAAGGACAACTCTTATGAGCAACAGCATCAGCTCTCTAAGGGAGCATTTCTCAACCTGGGGTCTGTGAAACCCTGAGGTTCTGCAAAAGGTTATTGTAATAATGTAATATAGACATCATCCTATCTAACCTATTATTATTATGAAAATAAAATGGGAAACATATGGTATATGTGTTTTTTTGCACAGGGGTTCCTTGAGACATGCAATCTATTCTAAAGGTTACGCAAGGGTAAAAGATTGAGAAATGCTGCTCTAAGGTCAATAATAGTATCAATCCATTGTCCCAGGTCTCTTCCAGGAGAGTCACAGTTCCCAAGTAACTGGCTATGGCCACTGGGTGGGCTTTTAAGTCACTCAGGGAACAAATACTACATTGTCTACGGATTGTTTGTGTGGGGCATTGTTAGATGTGTTCACAGTGTACTTTGTATGGTGGTTGAATCTAGGGCAACTTGATTCTGTGGCAAGGCCTATTCTATGTTGATACTCTCTTTAATGCTTGTTGGTGTCCAGAATCCAAGGACGTTTGGAATAGTACAATTAACAGAAGGAAAATTGGTGTTGACAATATTACAATTAATCCATGTCCCAGACCACTTTTGCGACACCCATTGCCTTGTTTATAAGGTCAGATAGCAGCAGAACCTGAAATCACATTACACAGTAATCATATACACTTAGGTTTGTGTATGATAAGGGCAATAAAAGAACAAAAGATACAATAATATTAATTTTATAAGACCAACAAGGTGGTAGCAATTACATAAATGAAAAATGAAAAAAAAAGAAAAAAAAAGAAAAAAAAATGCTAAACTTACAATAGGACAAACGTAAGTTACAAGAAAGGGCATTAGAAATAAACCAGAAGTGAAAAATATAAGAAAAATTGATGTTTTTAATTGAAAGTTGGGCGTATTGCAAAGAATGAGAGACCGGAAGGAAATTGATGAAAAAGTAATCAGTATTACCATTATAGAAGGAAATATTTGTAAAAAATAATATATAATTTGAACATGCACCCACACACACAAAATATATATACTGTGTGTATATATACTCTACATGCATTTTTTCAATGAACAACCTATTTCCCCATATACACATGGAGTAGCTTTACTCTCATCTTGATTGTGGGAATAATATTCATAGCTTTTATAGCAGAAGACAAGGAATCAAATCATCCCCATATTGTATTCATCACCAATGTAGTTGTAAGCCAGTACTACTTTGTGCTCCCATTTTATCACCCCAATTTTTTTTTCTTCTTTTTTTATCTATTTTATTATTATTTTTTTTTTTTTGTGAGGGGCACATTGTTGTGAGGATAGCCATTACTCCCACAGCAATCATCTGTACTTCTAATGTCTCAATCACAATGTAGGGTTGTTTGATGTAGAAGGTCATCCAATCTGCAAGATATTACATATGCCAAGCAGTGTGACAGGGAACAGAACCCTTCATCCCCAAGATAGTAAGGGTGGGTGAATGAGTTTCAATTCAGCCACACACAGCCTAATAAGGGGGAGAGCTGAGAGAGAATACAAAATGTGTGTGTGTGTGTCTGTGTAATGTAAAGAACTATGCTTGTAATGCAGAAGCCAGAATATGGTAGATTTGAGCCTGCATGCTCTGGGAAATGTTGGCAATGGTGATGCAATTTGTGTTGGATCTTGTTGCATGATCAGCCATGAACAGCACTGTGACAAAATTTAGTTCCTTCGTCTTTTACTTAGAAGCTATGACCATCCTCACAACTGTGAACATTGGTGACCCCATGCTAATTCAATGACTAAACCTAATTCAATTTTTGTCTTTCACTGTTTATCATGGATTTTTTTTTTTTGCAACCTTACCCATTGATACAGGGTCTATACTTACATGTAACAAACACACATATATTTTTTTCATCTATTGTAAAATTCCCCATAAAAAAGTCACCTTCCCTGGCAAGTCCTTGCAGCTCTGAAAACTAAAAGGAAGGTGGGAAAGGTTCCCTTACCCTGATATGAAAAAAAATAGTGGGAAAGGCAATGAAGCAGTTTAAAGACTGAGAATGGAAAGGAGAAAGATTGGATAAGCATTTTTGAACAAGGATTAAACACTTACAGAATACTCTACAACTCTGGGCTGGGGGGAGGGGAATGAAATTCCATATGTTGGAGATTTCATAAGACTTGGACAGTTTGTATCTCCCTAACATTTCAGTAATAGGTTTTACCCACCTTCCAGAGGGTCCTCCTCTATTCTACTCTTTTCCAAGGCTATGAGGATGGTAACATAGTTCCATAGTTCCAATGGAAGAGTGAGGCTGGGACCAATATCCTTGCTTTACCCCAGTGCCTGAATTACTACACAGCAAGTTAAGAGTGTAGAGTAGAGTACATACAAAGGAAGAAGTTAGGAAATGAGATAAAGAAAAAAGTAAAGTATGAAGAAATGGATAGTGATGGGGTACAAAGCAGAGGTGTAAGAAACAAACTGCATAGGGAAAGTAGAGGAGGAAGTGTTTGAGGAGATGAATAAAACAGCTGCTTGTGATGTATGTACAAGAATAGAAAATAACATTAGTAAAGGCTCTTTTGGTGCAGGTCATTGAAGGCTTGAGAGGAACATGGTAATAATTTTTTCCCAAAAAAAGATACGGAGATCAGATTGAGAAGTATTAGGATTTGAGTAAAGAAAACTTGTTACTGTAGTCTCATGAATTCTCAGGAATAAATCTGGTATGTGGTATGCAAAGAGCAGCATAGGTTCCTCTGTCTGGTGGCAGAGTTGACCTACTTCCCTCATGCCAGGGTTAAGAAACCTGTCTCCACGAGAGTACGAGTGGCAACCCCAGTAGTGGGGAATTCCACAGTAGATGAAAAAATACATATATAAATATTTATACATACATCTATTTATATGTATAAACATATACACAAACATATACATCCATATTCAAATCATATATAAACAAAACATTACTATACAAGAAAGACCTTTAGACATTAGATTCTGTTACTTTTTCATGAAAAATAAGTCTTTTGAGCGAATTAGTGTAAGATCACCGAGAACATAGTTCTGAAGAAAAAAACTCCATTTTGTAGATAAAGCAATGTTAAGAGACGAGACTGAAAAAAAAGTTGGGAAAGAAAGAGAAGACATGAGGTAAAAGCAGGATGTGGAAAAAGCAAAGGTGAAAGGGAGATAAGACACAGAGAAGATGTTGTGCCCTAAGGATCAATTCGTCCCATGACTAGGCATACCACCATCAAGCAGAGTGTCCGGAACTGCCATGCCATTAAACGGATAAGAGTTCACTCGGAATCCCTTACCACACCGGTAAAAGATGGTTCCAGTACTGGGTTTTGTGGTGGGATGACAGCAGCAGTTTACTATTAGGGCATGCTGTGGCTTTTGTGGACTTAGTAATGGCAGACTAAATAACCTTACATTAATGTTTTTTTTTATGTATTTTCACAGATACGTACTCATATCTATTCAGATATAAATCCTAGAAAAGAAAAACTCCAAAATAAGAAAAAGGCTTCAGCTATTCCAAACATAAAATACTCATATAATTGTCTGTTAATTCAAAATGTATTTGAAAAATATACAACAAAATCTTCAAGATACCATCAAATCCACAAAAATCAACTGCATTTCCTTAACCCACAAAGTCTGACTCTTTAATACTTTCCTTTGCTCGGCGGCCCTTCTTCTCTGCCCTTGAGGAGTGTGGTCATGCAATGTAGCCTCTTGTGTACACAATCCACTCTACAACTTACATGTAGACAGATAGGCAGACTAGGATGATGCTGCTGCAGGTTAGGAGACATAAAATTATGGTGTGTTGAAGACATAAGAGCATGAGGTGGGGGAGGAGGGGGGGGAAGGGAGGTCAAGACCCCATGCTGGGGGAAAGGCAGCTTTGAGAATCACCTCAAATCATTCATTCCAACCTAACTAAACATGGGTAACCTAGGTACACCATATCTAACTCTATCATTGTTACCTAACCTAACTACCAAGCCTAACTCTTCTCGTCACATATTCTATGTTCCCTCTGACTACCACAGTTACTTCACCTATCTTATGCCATTCAACCTGTAAAACTCAAAAAGCTTCAAGTAAGCATTTTGTGCACATGAAGGATAGAGGAATGTTGGTGAGAAGGGCTAAAGGATCAGTGAGGGCATAAGGCCTGTGGGTATTCAGGAGGGCAAAGGATTCAAGGTAATGTACTGGAAAACAATCAATACAGAGCTGAGCAGGGAGCGGGTAAAGGAGAGTTGGAAGAATGTTTGGACAACCGAGCACCTTGCAGACACAAACTATCTGCTTCGTTCTTCCTATTTGCAGCTGCATATACCTGACAATTTCTATACCTGCTATTCAACAGCTGACTTCTGATATCTAGTAGCTGTTGTGTCTGCTATCCAACAGCTGTGTATCTGACAATCACTATATAAACTAAAATCTAGTATAGTCTATGCCATAGAGAACAATCAAGAAGGCAAAGGAGAGGTAATTTGGGAAGGAGGGGCAAGGGAGAGGAACTGCAAGGCAGTGGGGAAGAGAGATGGAAATGGATTATGAAAAGTTATCAAAGTCAGGATGGAGGAAGGTGAAGACTAGGGACAACAGGGCCGGTGGAGAAAACGAAGGAGAGACAAGGCCATGTACAGATCCACCGTACACAGCTTGACATGGGAAAGAAGTACCCAGCCTCCATGCCAGTGTCAAAGCTCTCTGAGATACCTCCATCTCCCTCAAACTTAAGCAAACTTATCTTTAATAAAGTTGAACAGGGATGCAGTTCACCCATCAGCTTTCACTCAAGGTCTATGTCTTCCTATGACTCTGGTTTGCAATTAGCTGTGATCCAGTCACGTTTTCAAAGTGAATAAAATGGTCATAACTTACATACAATTGTTGCTTTAGCAACGGCACTAACAACACTAAACATCTGATGCTGTGGGATTTTAAAAATATCTCGAATCTACAACATAATTATGGCAAATATATTCAGCCTAGAAAAAAAAAAAAATGTTTACTAGACTATCTGCCTAAACCTAGACAAGTATAGTACATCATCTGCTCCTTTCTGCCTCAATATTTGATATGCAATACACTTTCCAATGCCGAAGACAGAACCCTTCACAGAGGGGGGAAGACCATATATCTACAATTTGTCATGGCCATAACTTGAGAAAACAAAACTGATGGAGGGTGGGGGAGAATTAATATCAAGTGTTAGAGACTAGAGATGGAGGCTAAAGGAGCACGTGAAAGCTATGGAGGAATGAAGAATATGAAAGATTGGGAGAGAGGAGAGAAAAGCAGGAAAGGATGATGGGCATGGGATGTGGGGACGGGCACGGCAGGAGGTTACTGCCTGGAGGCCAAAGGACACTCGTGGGATTAGTGAAGCAGCAAGGCACTGCCTTGTTGTGAATCCTATACAAGGACATAAATACTATTCAAGTGTTTATCCAATACAATGCAGATATCATATATATATAATACAGTAAATAATGGTTGGTATCATAGAGCAGGTAGAGAAGACAAGTACTGACATATGATGGACACGAGCTCAGACTATTCTGTGCACTGCTTTCATCATTATGTCACAAGACAACAAAGAACACAAAGAACACAAAGGACACCAAGGATCCAACCAAGGAGACAAACAAGGACAAACCGTTGAGACACTTTGCAGCACAAGCATTAAAAACACACAGTAATAACATTAAATCCAACATGATCCAACTAAAATCCTTGTATTGTTTTATCATACAATATTCAATGCTTATGACACAACGCCCTGTGTCCAAATGAAGAAAGATTCAGCCCAGGATGCTGTGTAAGGTTGGCCTCAGGTACGGAATCAGCCCAAGGCATGTTCTGTCACCGAAAGACAGAGGGATTCCAGCCGATCGGTAATCTCGTTGTCAGTCGGGTCTTGGGGACCCAGAGCTGCTACTCCTGATGTGGTGCTGCTGCTGTTGCTGCTGCTGCTGCCGCCCACCAAGTGCGCAGACGTGAAATGCGAAGAGCTGCCACCACTTCGAATGTGAACGTCCCCTCCACCACCACCACCACTACTGCTGCTGCTGCTGCTGCTGCTACCAATGGGAGGCTGCAAACTGCTGCTGCTGTTGCTGCTGGCCGTTCCCACGGGAGGGGGCAAACCAGCTGCTCCCCCCATGGATGGGTTGAGTGATGTGGGGGGATTGAGGGTTGAGGTGGGATTGCGATGGGCGAGGGGCAGCTGGTGAGGGCGGGAGGGTGCCGATCGTGTCCGCTGCAGGGTGACATGGGGCCGGAGCTAAGAAGGAAAGTTATGTTGTATTGGAGGCACATTATTCCATCTTAAACTAAGATCACCACATACGCACACACACGCGCGTGAGCGCAACTCCATGCATGCACACATATGGGCCATAGGGCAAGTGTGTACACACACATAAGCATGCAAATACACACACATGCAAGCAAGTATGCACACACACACACACATGCATGCACACACACCTACATGTATACACACATACGCACACACATGCATGTGCACACACACACACACGTGCACACACATACACACACATGTGCACACACATACACACACACACACACCCATAGACATACATACACACACACACACACACTCACACTCTAGCACAGATAAAACACACATGCAGAAAACTAACACATACAAAGACACACACATCTATCTCTCATTCAGACCTGTGCCTTCTGCTTACCTCTGACGGTGTTTCCTGTAGAGATGGGCGTTTGGCGAGGAACGTGTGTGGACTCAACAAACCCATTCCAACAGATGGCAAGCCAGGCAAACTATTCCGCTGCCCTAACAATCCACCAAGTCCACCTGGGACGGCTCCGAGGTGGAAGAGGGTTGGAGGTGGCTGCGAGTGAAGCCCCTTGCTCCCACCCATGAGCATGGTGGGGAGGTGGGGAGCAGCTCCACCTCCTGTGCTGCCACCCCCATGGGCACGCTGTGTCCCCCTTGGCATTCGGAAGGATCCGCCCAGCAGACTTCCATTGTCACTGCTGTACTGTTGACTCCACCTACAAATTTGTTAGATGATTAGATTAGCTTGAAGATTTGCAAAACATTATGCAATTATGTATTAAACTCCCTCATCAGATTAATTTATTAACTTCCATGTTATCCTTTCAGTAACAAATTGGTTGAATAATGTGATTGTCTTAAAATTATATCAAATTTTTTGTTACAAGTAAAAGCTTAAAGATAAATGAAGATACAAATCATAATGAGTTTTCCTAACCCATTACAGACTACAAAAATATGTCTCCATATGGACCAAGCTTAATAAGGAACTAAAATGAATCTTGTGAAAACTGTAAGGTACTATGACAAATAAATTTGTGTGAAAGATTCTTCAAATACATACACAACTATCAGTTTAGTTATACTCACAAAATGCTACTTTATGAGCAGTGAAAAAAGTTTTCCATAATCACTACAAGGAAAAAATTTTACACTTACGATTTTGCTGCCTTTTTCTCAGCTAGCAATTGATCCAGCCTCACTCCTTACATATTCATGAGGACTCAAATGCCAGATGATCCAACATGGTAAAAATCAATAAAATCACTTGCCAAACTACATGAAAGAATCCTCACACACTACTTACATATGACTGTTGTATTCTGTTGCCTTCTCAATCAATACCTGCCTTAGTCTTAGTTGATGATCCAAACTCATCTTATATTTTGTCATTAGTTTTACATTTTTGTATAATACTGCTACCTCTATTACACTGTTACTGCCTCAGAAGCCTAGAACTACTTGGAACCAAATCTTGAATGCAAACAATGACAGGATATTTTACCAGAATCACAAGCATTATGAATCATCCTTCTCAAAACAAGATATCCCTTACTAGCCTGACAAACAAGATCAATATCTACTTCTTAATCTTTATCTCTTATCTAGTACTGCAAAGCTGAGCAAGGACAAGAGCCTACATGGCCTCACCATACAAAATGCACCCACATGCACATCACAAAACACCTATTTACATGTTTTTATAACACAACCAATCCTTCAACACTATTTACAATATACAAAACTGCGAGTGATGGATGAAAGAAGTAAGTTACCTTAAGCTATTGTACATACACACATATACCAAGAACTTTTCCCTCTTACAAGGGAGGTAGCCAAAGTCAAAGGCATAAATCCACTACCACCCATTTCATCCCCACATACTCCACTTCCATTCACCACCCCTCCCTCCCTTTTTTCTTGGCTCCTCCTGGATGATAGGTCATTCCTGCATCTTGCCCACTGCTCTGGGTCAGAAGCAATGCAGCAAGACTAGGTGACATAACATCCCTGGCAAAGTCCCACCTTTACCTCAAACCACTTACTCTCTCCATTTCTAATTCTAACACAGACTCTAGTACTCTCATAAAGACTCTTGTGATTGTGCAAATGATACATATATACACCAAAAGGACCTTTCCCTCTTGTAATTGCAGTGGCCTAGACATGGCATACACCCATCCTTCACCCATCCCACACCCAAAGTATACAATCCTTAATAAACTTAGCATCTTTACATTAAATACAATTTTCATGTCTACTACAAACAATTCAGAAATTTGGATCCCAGTGAAAAAGACTAAGATTGTACCCATCTACAAAAATGTGTTTTGTATGTATGTATGTATGTATGTATGTATGTATGTATGTATGTATGTATGTATGTATGTATGTATGTATGTATGTATATATATATATATATATATATATATATATATATGTATGTATGTATGTATGTGCACCCACAGTTTGTTCCCACTTATAAAGGGGGGGGGGGTGCCTGAGTCAAAGCACACGTCCACATGTAAAGACCCACTCAGTCACTCCCTCCCATCTCAGCACCTCTAGGATAATGAGTTCCTCTGCATGCCACCACATTACTTGGATCAAATGCAGTGCAGCAAGACACAGCTTTTCCACAGATGCACTGGTGTAGTCCCCAAACATAAATGAATAGGAGAAAACAAAGAACAGTGACCAAAATGGTCCCCAGACTAAAAGACAGAGCATGTAAAGAAAGATAGGAAAAAAACTAAGCCTGTCCTCGTTAGAAGAAAGGTGAACTGACTGATGTGTTCAGATCAAAACAGGAATGGACAACAGAAGAAGGTAAGGAGCCTATGCCAGCAGGAGGTGCATAGCTACAACCAAAGGCATCATCTTTGCCTGATGTGCTTCAACTGTTGGGGTAGGTAACAGTCACTGCCAGGAATCAGAGGCAAATGTGGTAATTGAACCCATTATTAAGGGAATGTGAGACACCAGCACACATGGACAACAGAGAAGACCTTTTAATACGGGACAGGATCAATCAATCTCATTACCCCAGTTCTCTCATGCATGAGACCAGCACCCACCAGTTAAACTCATACATTACCCAGTGAAGAGATTTTGTGGAATTGTCTGAAGCGAGCGTGGGAAAGACATTTACATGCCTCCTTTACTCTTGTCTATTTTTACTTAACATATAAAAAGAACTAATGCCACTTCCCATGTTCTTATTGGCTGCTTCATGAATTTTTCAAGTGTATGAGGGTGGAAGGTTTGTCACCATGAAGTGGTGGGGGATAAGCTAGTTCTGGTTGTGAAAAAGCTTTGCATTGCTGCACTGCCTTTCAACCAACCAGTGTGGTGGGACACAGGGATGACCCTTCTTCCATGAAGTGCTGAGGTGAGATGAGCAATGATTGAATGTTTTGGGGAGGTGTGGGATAGCTGTAGGATGGCTGTATGTTCTGGTTGGCCCACCCCTCTTATAAAGGGGAAAAGACCTTTTGGTAATGTGTGTGTACTTACTACAATACTGTGCAAATGATGCAAATGCGAGTTATGTCTAGGGAAGCATACCTGTAAAGGTCTAAACCTTTATGCAGTGTTCCAATGTTATACACAACCAATTACAACAACAACATGCAATCCTCTACATCCTGAACTCATTACACATAATATACACTTTTCTATCTTGGCAGGCTATGACAAGATCATACCTTCGGTTGTGACGAGCCTCCTTGTTCCTGGGGGGTAGCGGGTGCCATACACGCAGAACTTGCTGCTTCCATGAAAGTAGTCTTCTTGCATGGGCATGAGTGAAGGCTTCATGGGCACCACATTTGTCCACAAGGCCCAAGAAAGCCCCTACACTTTCGTCTTCTGGTCGTGCACATACCAGCAACTGTGTACACACTAAAAAGAAAAAGGCATTTACATGAAACAAAGTATTCAGGAGAATGTTGAATAAAATTGTAACAACATCAATCACTCCTTTCAGACACCCTTACTTTACTTTTTTCTTTTCTTTTTTCCTTCTTTATTTTTCTTTAGTTTCTTCTCAAAGTTTCCATTAAAGACTTCTATGCTTGACATCTACTTAATGGATGTACTGTAGTTACCCATAGCAATCTATGATTTATTTTCCCTCATGCTTTTGAATAAAGTGATCATGTCATGTCAAAAGTACCATAGGAAGGTGTAACCTACCTTTGCCCATGACTCGTGTAAATTGCGACGGCAGATCGCCTTCGGGAATCTGCTGAGGAACATCAGTATCCAGGCTATTCTTGCCCTCATCCTCACCACTGTCAGCATCACCCCTGCACAGCGTCGAGGTTGTGGAGGAGGAGGATGAGGACGACGACGACGTGGAGGTAGAGGAAGAGGCCGAAGTGGGAGAGGAGGTGGTGTTGGAGGTACCCAATGGCACCGATGAGGAGGCCATGGAAGAATTGGAGGTGGAAGAAGAGCAAGGACTGGAAGCAGAGTTGTTTGTGGCAGAGCCATTATAGGGCGGGAAGGGCGTGATTATGAGAGATTTGAGTTCGTTTAAGGCCGAGCTCACATTCCCACTCTCCATCATGTCCTGCCAAAGAGAAACCATTACAGTTGGAGGTGACAATGAGATCATAAAAGAACATAAACACCAAATTGAGAGAAGTCAACATAATTCTATTTCAACAGTTCAAATTATAGGCATATTCAATTTAATTTCATCTAGCCTCCCAATAGGGGAGAGTTTATGACATTAAACCATATAAAAAAATCAATGTTCTTATTTACATATCTTTTACTGGCTAATATTATGTTCTCATTTAATGAAATGCCAAATCCACACATATTTGGCTGGCATTAATCAAAACAAAACATAAACTATGCCACTATGTTGAAGGAGTTAAATTACATGGATGCTGAAAACCTTTTGAAACATAGATTCAGAATGCAAATGACATATTAGGGCATGAAAACCCAATCAAAATAAAATTCATAAAGAAATCACTGACACTGAAACTCCACAGATATTCGTTCTGAAAGCCACTAAATACTCTAAAGAGGAAAATTTGCGGACATTAAAATCTGCAAAAGCAGCTTCAAATTATTGCTGTGAGAGAACTATATCAACAACTGACAAAGCTCATACACACTTAAAATCAAGTCTAACCTAAAATGGCTACAGTTCATTCAATCCATCACTCATACCTTCTCAATTTGCGCCAGCTGATTGGGACGTTCACTGAGTTTCCTGATGGAAAGGACGATCTTGTGCCGAGCACCCTTGGTGACACCCTGCGCCTCCAAGGTCTTCTCATCGAGAGACAAGAGTTCTTCATATGAGAGTTGTGATAGGAGTTGTGAGTACTTGTGCAGACGGAGGGATTTGAGCCAGATGCCCACATCTGAGGAAAGATTGGAAAATGAGTAAAATTTAGGGTCTTTGTCTTTCTGTTTCTCATCTTCTTTTTCTATGGAACATAAATGACTTGGTACATATTTTCTAAAACAGACACTCACCCAAGCAATTAAACTACCTTTCACTACAACTCCATAAAATTAATGTTTGTACTAGTATACAAGTTCATATTTGTAATTCATCATTGGTAACCAACACTTCTATCCTTGGGGACAATATTATGCTGATAGGAAAGATTTCAAGAATATTGTAAAGAAGAGAATAAGTAGAAGTTAAGTGATTAGCAATCTTTTTTGGATGAAGATTAGTCTCCAACCATATTAAAATGCTGTGGTTCTGGTCCATAGAGGCATCACTAACTCCTTAAAATATTGACTGCAGGGACTAAACTCTTTTAGGTATTAAAAACAGGCATACATGACAAACCAACACTAGAAATTACTCCCGTCCCACCCCACCCAAACACTACACAGGTCCTCACTGAAGGACATGAACAACACTGACACACATGATCTCTTGCTTTGGGATGGGGAGGGCATCATGGGGTCATGGGAACAAATTGAAAAGTGATCACATATCTGAAGAATGAGGAAAAATACAGTTTCCCATACAGGTTTACCCCTGGAACCATGAATTTAAAACTACTTAGGAAACTGAAAAAATGCAAGAAAGGACCCTACAAACATAACTCCATTCTGTATATGGCCTCAGTGTTATGAACCGAAACAGATCCCTGTTGACATAATTTATTACTATTATAACTCAAAAAACAATCGGAAATGAAATTTGGTGAACAGTGTACCTCGCATGCCGGGCTTGGGGGGAGGCTGATCCTCCAGGTGTGAGTCCGAGCCTGAGGATCTCGAAGACGCCAACGACTGTGGGGACAGAGGAGCTTCCGAAGACACGCTCCCGCTCCGCGCTTTCGCCTCCTCCTGAAATAGGTGACGTGCACTGTAGATCACCAAGGTCTTGGATCACGTGATAGACTCGTGATCGACTGTTTTTACCATTTTTGGATGAGAGCTCTCAGTGTGTATGATCCAGTTGATGGATACTGAATTTACATGCACATAACCCGTCCCTTTGCTCAAGCGGGATAGTAACTGCTTGGGGTGTTAGTGAAATTTTTGCTCCGTAAACAGGACACGATCTCGGAACTCCTGGGTGAGAAACCAAGATGCTATCCCTTACACTTGAAAGCGTGTGTGTGTGTGTGTGTTTACCTAGTTGTATCTTACGGGAAGGGGAGCTACGCTCGTGGTGTCCCGTTTCTGTATCTCGCAGTATCTAAACTGTTCTTCAATTCATATGTGTGGCGACAGTTTCGGCCGGAGCTACTAAGCGCCCCGTGGCGTAGTTACCTCAAAACCTTTTACAAAGGACTCACCTGTGACGAATCGAGGGACTGCCCACATGGAGGGGTGAGCGAACTACTTCTCGTTCTTCCTCCACCAGATACTCCTCCTCCACCTCCTCCTCCCACTCCACGGATACCTCCTCCTCCTCCACTGCCGATACAACCGACGTAGTTACTCCCATAGCCACCTGGGGGAAGAAAAGAAATAACAATTAATATGGGATAATAAAACATTAATTCATAAATAGTATGGTATGATAAAAAAAAAGGTCAACATCAATGTAATATATTCACAAAGTCTAAAAAAATACTAAAGGTACATACATATTTCATACTAAAGGTATATACACATATATATACATATATATATACATATTATATATATATAAATATAATGAAAATAAGGAAATCCCTTCACTGCTACTTATTAACTTTAAATATTTATTCTAGGTGCCGCCATGTGATTTCATTCATACGAGGTAACCCCCCATCCACCGCAAAAGAGCTTAAACCCAATAGGTTAACCTTCTTGCTGTGGCTTTGCATCTCTTGATGCTGGTTACTGCAGTGGATTTTATTCAGCAAAAGAGGGGGAGGGGGGTGCCATCCCTCCACAGTGAGGAAGCGTGCGGGGCCTTCGTGCATGTGGCACTGGCACTTGACCTTCTTGACGAGACGTCAGGTCAGCTCAGGTCAGATGACGTGACTGATCTCACGAGGCTGCCGACCGAGCCAACTGGATTAATTCAGGTCGTCAACATCTCCTCCTCCCTCTCTTGCCCTTCCTCTTTCTCCTCTGTCCTCCCTTTCTTCCTTCTCCGTCCTCCCCCCTCCTCCTACTCCTATTAATTTTCCTCCTATTCTCTGTCCTCCCTGTTCTCCCTTCTTCCTCTTCCCCCTCCTCCTATTCCCCTTCCCCCTCCTTTCTGCCCTTCCCTTCTCCCTCCTTGTCCTCCCCTCTTCCTCCTCCTCCTCCCTCCTTCTCTTATTTCTTTCCTCTTACTCCCTGGCCCCTTCTTCTTCCTCCTCCTTGTCCTCCCTTCTTCCTCCCCCTCCTACTCTTATTCCTTTCCTCCTACTCTCTGTCTTCCCCTTCCCCCTCCTCATGCCCCCTTCTTTTTCCTCTTTCCCCTCCTCCTACATATATTCCTTTACTTCCTATCCTCCGTCCTCCTCCTCCTCTTCCCTCTCTTCCTAGTCCTACCTACCTCCACCTCCTACTCCTCCTCCTCCTCCTCTTCCTCCTACTCCTACGACCCGTCCTCCCCGTTCTCCTAATCCTCCCCAATTCCTCCTCCCTCTCCTAATACTCTCCTCCTCCTCCTCCTCCTCCTCCTCCGTAAGGACATTCGACGGAGAACGGCGGAAACCAGTTTGATCAGGGATCCGGTCTGCGTGAGAGAGAGAGAGAGGGGGGGGGAAGGGAGGAAGAGAGAGAGAGGGGTGAAAGGGAAGAAGAGAGAGAGAGAGAGGGGGGAAGGGAAGAAGAGAGAGAGAGAGAGGGGGGAAGGGAAGAAGAGAGAGAGGGGGGAAAGGGAAGAGAGAGGGGGGAAAGGGAAGAGAGAGGGGTGAAAGGGAAGAAGAGAGAGAGGGGGGAAAGGGAAGAAGAGAGAGAGGGGGGAAAGGGAAGAGAGAGGGGGGGAAAGGGAAGAGAGAGGGGTGGAAAGGGAGGAAGAGAGAAAGAGGGGGAAGGGAGGAAGAGAGAAAGAGGGGGAAGGGAGGAAGAGAGAGAGAGAGGTGGGGAAAAGGAGGAAGAGAGAGAGAGAGAGGTGGGGAAAAGGAGGAAGAGAGAGAGAGAGAGAGGGGAAAGGGAAGAAGAGAGAGAGAGAGAGAGTGTGTGCGCGTGTTTATGTCTGTGTGCGTGTGTGTGTGTGTGTGTGTGTGTGTTTGTGTGTGTGTGTGTGTGCGTGTCAACCGGCTCCCTTCACTCTCGGTCTCCGTAGGACCGACCGACCGACCGCCAAGTTCAATCCAACGACTCGTTTCACTTTCTTCCTCTTCTTTCTCTCCTCCTCCTCCTCCTCCTCCTCCTCTGTCTCCTTCTTACTCCTATTACCCCCCCCTCCTATTGTTCCGTCTTTTTCCTTTTCCTTCCTCTTGTTAATATCCTTTATTTTCCAATTTTTCTTCCTCTTCATCCTTCCTTCCCTTTCTCCCTCCCCTAAACAGAAGACTGGACAGAAGGACAAGGAAGAAGATCGAAAGACTGAGAAGAAAAGAAAGAGAAGACGAAGCAGAACGAAAAGTAAAAAATATAACAAAAACAACGAAAGGAAGAAGGACAAGAAGTAGAAAGAAAAAAATGGGGGGAAAAACAAATTTCGCATTAATGTTCCTTCAACAATGTCACATTCTGGGGGCTCCCCCCCCCCCGCCCCCCGGCCACCGTAATCAGTAAGAGGCACGTCGGACTCCACAAAAGCCTTGGGCTACGTTCACAACCACGACCATGCCGTCACAACCTTAATTAGACATACCTGTACTCACAACACATAACCTTGCTTAGCCGTACCAAGCCACGGCGGTGTGCTCTCCGGAATACACCGGTCCAATAGTGAGCCACTAAGGCCGAAATCTCAACATTGAATTAAAAAATAGTCTCCACTTATGAGCTTGTGTGAGAAAAAATAACGTATAGATACCGCTATAGTGATGGGGACTTTTATCAATTTGTGAAAGGACTCTATTTTTTCTTTCTGGTGTGGAATAAGGATAGCGCTACTGAATTCCTATATAAGGCGACTGACTGGGCCGGAAGGAGGGACTGGGGATCCCCCGTTTTGTATTTTCCTCACGGGAAGTCGAGGGTTGATTTGCTTCATCCATCCGCTTACAAGAGAGGGCAAAGGCACAAGCACAATACAAAGACTAACTTTACTGTGAGACTCCTAACGTACATATTTGAATGTTAAACAAATTTATATCATATATATTGCACAGATTTGGAAACTCATCCATTTGATGTACAATTCATAATGTGCCATAATTTTGTAATGTGGATATGTATAGTATCTATTATTTTGGTGTGGTCAACAGAATTATCTCTCCATTTATCTACAGATGAGAATGTCAGCTGTTCTGAAGTGACAGATACAGTTGCACAATCAAATTCAGAACGCGAAGTCCAACTTCTAGTGGCGACTTGACATGAAGAGCGTGGCTCCATAACCATGTCACAAGTCAGTTGTCCATGATATCCCCTTCTCCCAACAAGCGTACAGATCGAGCAGACTAGGGTTGAGGATAATGTGTTATGATATGTATATTAAACAAAAGGCACTGCACCTATTTCTGAATTCGAGGAGGAGGAAGAGGAGAAACAGAAGGAGAAAGATAAGAAAGAGATGAAAAAGGAACAGGAAGAGAAAGATGAGGAGGACGTGGAGGACAAGGAGTAAATGTGAGAGGGACAAGGCGACCTGAGGAGGACAACGAACAAGAGGACAATGACGACGACGACGACGACGACTGCGTTGTCGACAGATGTCTCTCCTACAGTAAATTTACGAGCGAAACCTTTCTGCAGGGCGACAGTGTGAGTGAGGGGAGTTGGTGTCTGAGGTAGAAGGAGCGGGGGGGGGGGGGATAGGCATGGGAGTGGGGAACAGGAGTGTGGATGGGGATTGGGGAATGGGGGCTGAGTTAAAGAATGAGAATGGAGGTAGGATTTGGGGGGGGAGGGTCCTCCCACCGTGTGCCACACGAAAGTGTGGTGCCAAGGACGCTTGGCACTTATGAGGAGTGCCCAAGGAGGTGGAGAAGGTGGCACGGTGATGGGTGATGGTTTCATATGAATGGAGTTTATACGGATGTGATCGATGATGATGGTAACAATAATAACTATTATCTTGAGTTTCAATGTGAGGGAACTCGCTGCCCCAAGGTAACCACCAACGATCCTCAGACCCTTCCACAGAGTTGTCTGGGGGTGGGTCTGTTTATGTCAATGTCTAGTAGTACTAGTAAGAGGAGAGGAAGGGAGGTGAGATCAGTCACCGGTTGCCTACTCTCTTTTTGTGTGTAAAGACAACAGTCGAAGGTAGAATCGCTGGTGAAATCGGTATCAAAATAACACAAATCTTAGGAATACTGCTACTGACGAGATAAGACCGGAAGTGTGAATCACTGGTTAACTGTTATAATTTATTTGGAAATTACTAATCAGACATTACTAATTACCCGTATGAATATTAAATCATTGGATATTAGAAATAGTACAGAGGTCTTAACGCTACAGTAACGTCTAAATGTAAGCAAATGAGTAGATTAGTAATTAATTAATTAAAAATCTGAAAAGTAAAAATAAACTATTAAATAAACAAAACCTGGATATACATTTATGATAAAACAAAATAATAATAATAACAAATATAATTATACATAACCAAATAAAAGCATGAAAATTTGAGTAACGAATAGAACTATTCATAAACATAGAGAAATTACTCAATACCAAACAAATAAATTCAAACAAAACAAAACAACAAGCAAAAATAAAAATACATAAACAGATAAAAAAAAAATGAATGTCAAACAAACAAATTATACATAGATAAAAATACACCGCACAATCAAAATTAAATATAAATAGATAAATCACGATTTAATAAAGAAAGAAATAAAAAGTCTCAAGAGTAGCGTAGTGGTTCCTTTATGTTGAAGAGGTCCTTCTGATATAAATCCATCTTGGAGAAAGATCCCATGGGAAGACCGGGACGGGATAGGGGCCGAGACAGAGAGAGAGAGAGAGAGAGACGGGATGTGGGTGTGGTGGTGGAGGTGGGGGAGAGGTGGAGGTGGTGGATGAAGGTGGAGACGGTTGAGAAGGTGGTTTGCAAGTGACAAGATTATTGTGTGTGTGCGTGTACAGTATATGGTAATGTTGGATACAGTATGGCTGGAAGGATGATGGCTAGGTGGATGCGGTGGTTGGTGGAAGAAGTGGATGAGAATCGTGTGTGTGGGAGCGGTGGAGTGTGGAGTAGGAGGAGGATGCCTCCGAGGCTAGAGCAGCGGGAAGAGGAGAAGGAGAAGGACTTGGCTGCTCCACTACAATAGTGACCCAACTGGTCCAGAGAGGAAGGCAGAAGAAGTCCACATGTGATCCACTTAATCCAACGCACATTATCATCATTATCATTATTTTGTTGTGAGAGATGACAGGCGAGTCTATTCAGCTTTGGGGGAGCATCACTATAGCGTTGGGGTTAATCTACTTTGACTCTTTAAACTAGTTTAACCAATCATATGACGAGGAAGTTTAAGCCTACGTGCTCGGCGTGCTACGCCAAAAGGCAGTCACTGGTAGCGTTGGGAATGGAACTCAGGTTCATGTCTTTACAAGGCGAGCGCGAAGCTCAATCCGCCTTGGAAGCATACACACACATACATACAGTATATACGTACATACATACACACGGAGGCAAAAATTAATTATGGAAAACTAGACTGTACGTGGGCGGCCCTGCGAAAACAGGGAAGACGAGAGACGCAACTCGGCTCACGCCTACGCCCATACGCCCCACGCCCACACGCTCCACGCCCTTATGTCCACATCCCCGCCAGCACCATCACACCCACCCTCACACCCGCAGCCTCTACGCCAATACTCACAGTCACCCACACCGCCCGCTCCTTCACGCCCGCACGCCCGCGGAGGGACTGGAGACGAGTTGGGGTCATGCGGGACAAGGGGGCGGGTCAAGTCTTCGTCTCGCAGTTGGCGGACGACGTGACGGACTTCAAATAGTTTATTCTGGTTAGCGTCTGGAGAATATTATGTTTTATACGTGCGACGTGATGAGAGCAAAGGGTTTGTCTAGATTGTATGGCGTCTGGCGATTTTATTCATTTATGGGCGGGTGTTACTGTATCTAGACACCCTAACTATTCTTGTATTTTTGTTCCGTATTTGCAAAAAATAAATAAATAAAATAAATAAAATAATAATTAAACAAATAAAATAAATTACAACAATAATAATAATATAATAAAATGTGTCGTAGGTTTACTGTACGCCCCAGCTGAACCAGGTTGCAAGAGGTTGCCTACAGGTGGTGCTGGTGCAAGAGCGACGCACTCTGGCCAAGGGGGCCGATGAGGTTGCGGTACAGGTTGCGGTGAGGAGCAGGTTGCACCAAAAGTAAAAACGGTCGTTCATGTCATCTCTTGGAGCAAGCAACCTGTACCTAGAGGAGGTTGTACATGCACCACTGCACCTTCTCGCGTGGATTATGAGTCAGCAAATCGCTCAACACAAGGTGCCTCTGCCCTTAGCAGTGAGCACCCACATCAAGGTGTGCTTACTCAGCAGTCAGCTGATTAAAATAGCTGATTAAAATAGCCAGGTAGAACAAACGAACGCAATTTGTATAAAACACAGTGGGAGGGTTAACTATATATATGAAAGGTAACCACTTTAGAAAATAAACAAACGGAGCAGAGCGCTTTCGTATATTACATCTTCAGTGTAAAAATGTTTATTTTCTAAAGTGGATACCCTGCATTTATAAAACACACGTTCCCTGTGTTTTTATTGCATATATATATATATATATATATATATATATATATATATCATTATTATAATTATCATCATTATCATTATAATTATTAACAAAAAATCTAGCTCTTTCTCTGGGAGGAGGGGAATCCCCCCCTTGGGTGAATTAAATCGCCTGGCGACAGCCACAGCACACGCAGGAATAAGGTCAAAGGGGAGAGGCAGTCCCGTGTTATGCAAATTCTACAAAGTCCCACAATATGTGATTTAATCACAACATGCAAGGACACCACTAAATATACAAGCAGACTGTTGTAGCTACATATGCTAATTGGATTTATATGCATATTTACGCACGCAAGCACGCACATACACACACACACACACACACACACTCGTGACGCAGTGGTAGAGTTCCTGCCTGCCACTACTGCGGTACGGGTTCGAATCCCGTCGAGGGCTAAAATAATTTCAGTATCGCTGCGCTGCGTGTCGTTACTCCAACTCTCGTGGGAGGGAAGTTGGGTGTGTGTGTGCGTGTAAAGTCACAGCATTACCCATAGATCGGTCATATATGAGATCTGAGCTCTCTTACGGGAGGGAAATAGCTGTCGATCACGAGTCCAACACGTGATACATGACCATGGTGAATCGCGCGCGCGCAGCATTACCCGTAGATCGGGCAATATATATGCTTAGAGCTCTCATCAAGGAGTAATAGCTGTCGATCACGAGACCAACACGTGATCAAAGACCACGGTGAACACACACACACACACACACACGTGTCCGTTATTTACTGTTGTTATTCACTATTCTTCGTTGTTTGTCGTTATTTTATTTATCTTTACTTGTTCATGTATAATCCTCCGCTCGTCTTCCCTCTAAATTAGCTTTGTACGAACGGGGTTAACCCTATTCCTCAAAGGCCCGATTTAATCCCCTTGTATTACTTTGTTCTGGCTGAAGACAAACGATCTTATTCGGCTCAGAGGAAGCCACGGGCAGTGAAGGGCGAAGAGTTATTTCTATAAGAGCTGAATCGGATCTTTAAATGGGAAAAAATCCCCAAAATGTATTCTTTTTTTATCACTATATGTATACCAAGAGCTTTTTTCCTCCTTATAAGCGAGGTAGCCTAATCAGAGGCACGTACCTATTCCCACCCATTTCACTCCCTTCCACCCTTCCCATCTTAGCTCCTTGTGGATGACATACTTTAAGGATTTTATTTAATCTATCGCCTGACGTCTTCAATATCTTGACGGCCCGGGAAGGGGGAAGGGGGGGAAGGGAACAGACTCTGGGTTGAGGCCCCTCAAAATATAACGAATAAAAAAAATAATAATAAAACAAAGTAATTTAAGGCTCAGTATAACAAAATATATATGGCATGTTGACGGGGTTAAAAGGAAGTTTACAGTTCTGAGGATAACCCCTCAATTTCAACCCCTCAACCCCTCAATTTACACCTCATTTTACTCACCACTTGTGCTAGGCGTCAACAATTTGCTGCTGCTGCTGCTGTTGCTGCTGCTGCTAGTATGGCTATTACTATTGTTGTTGTTGATGATGACGCTGTTGTTATTATTATTGTTGTTGTTGCTGTTTTTGTTGTTGCACTTGTTATTGTTGATAAGGTTGATCACTGGGCTGGAATTGTTACTCACACCACTGCCCCCACCTCCTCCTCCTCCTACTCCTCCACCTCCGTCTCCACTCTCGCCCACCACACCGCCCACCGTCCTGTCAGTTGCTGTCACAATCGTCTTAGTGGCGTGGGGGATGGGCGGCGTCTGATGGGCGGCATTGATGCAATTGTGGGCGGCCACCTCCTTGGCCCATCCGCCCTCTCCTGGAAGGCAGCAGATGGCGTCAGTGGGCGTGTGGGAGGCGTCAGTGGGCGTGTGGGAGGCGCCGTGGGCGTGGCGTCCTGATGGGCGTGAAGTGGGAGCCTCAACAAGAGTTTGCATAGATGTGCCGAAATGTACAGTTGCCTCCACTTCTAAGTACTACAGTGGCACATGTCTTCTTGCAAGGAGATTTTTTTTTTTTTTGTATATTTATGGGAGTCATTATCTTACGATCTCGCAAACTTATGAATATGGTAAATGTACGACGTTAGATAAAATGCTTACTGCAGGTTCACAAAAGACAGACAGAGAGCCACTGTGGTACCTATAAGTGAAACAAACTGTATGTGTACATAAGTGTACATGTGTGTATATGTGTGTACATTTGCCACCGATTATACTGTCGCATCTCGAATTTAATGTTACTAAATAATTCATCTTTTTATATACATCATTACTTTTTATTGATGAAAATATATCACTATAACATCTCTTCCGAGTTGTATATGTAGTCTAGTTAACTGGAATTTAGCCTAGTTAACCTAACTATAGAAGTTTTATTATGCATCTGAATACAGCTGTGGGTTGAAAGAAAAAATAAAACATTAAATTCGGTCGGGCAACAGGGCTTCTGGTGGCTGGTCGCTGTACTTTTGTATGTCGAAGGTTGGCTATGAATAAAAAAAGGAGGAAAGATATGTGGGTGTCGAAAGGTTGCCTATGGAAAAAAAACGAGGAAAGACATGTGGGCGTCAGAAAGGTTGACGACGAAAAAAAAAAGGATATTTGTGCATGTCGAAGGTTGGCTATGGATAAAAAAAAGGGGAGGAAAGATATGTGGGTGTCGAAAGGTTGCCTATGGAAAAAAAACGCGGAAAGACGTGTGGGCGTCATGAAGGTTGACGATGTTTTAGAGGATATATGTGGATGTCGAAGGTTGGCTATGAAAAGAAAAAGAGGAAATGATATGTACATGTTGAAGGTTAACTATGTAAAAAAAATAATGTGGATGTCGAAGGTTAAAAATGAAAAAAAGAGTAACAATTTTCAACGTAAGTCGGTATATACATGTCAATGTCCACTTATGGAGCTCTGTCAAGGAAGAAGTAAAGTGTGTGTGTGTGTGTGTGTGTGTGTGTGTGTGTGTGTGTGTGTGTGTGTGTGTGTGTGTGTGTGTGTGTGTGTGTGTGTGTGTGTGTGTGTGTGTGTGTGTGTGTGTGTGTGTGTGTGTGTGTGTGTGTGTGTTTGTCACTGATTCGAATGCCACGATCTCCTGAGCTACATAATGTTCAAGACTGCAACAAGTCCAATTAATTTTGTTCCTCTTCCGTTATATATTTTCACGCGAACAGATTAGAATGATGTCACAATCCTTGAACAAAAATATGGTTTACAAAGCGCACACACACGCGCGCGCACACACACACACACACACACACACACACACACACACACACACACACACACACACACACAAAGGAGGTCTAAAGAGAACCTTACTCTTGAGTGGGGCCGTCGATCTATCGATCTCAAATAAATACCCCCCCCCCCAAAAAAAACACAAAAAAAAGAGGAGGCTAGGATACCAGCTTCCTGACCCTCCTTAACCTTTTCCACTGTATTACTTATAGCTGTCGTCAGGCGATTTCATCCAACCAAGGAAACACCCTTGCTCAGTACAAGGGTCAACCGTATCTAAAAGCCTGATATTCCTATCTCTGTCTCGTACATTTATTCTGACTGTTGTCATGGCACCACGAGTGTTAAACAGGATAAAGTCAAACTAAAATAAATATCCCTTAATCTTCCTCCTCCTCTTCCTCCTCTTCCACTTCAAATACCTCTACAGCGCGATATTGTTTTTAAGGTTAGAGACGCTGGTGAAATGTCGTCGACGAGATACAACTACAGTGCCTCCATCTTTAATATCTCCATCGTTACTTTTTTGCTAGTCTATTTCCCCTTTCTTTCCTCCTTTTTCCTTTCTTTCTTTGTTCCTCTTCCCCATCCTATCTCTCCTCCTCCTTCTTCTTCTCTCTCTCTCCCTCTCCCTCTCCCTCTCTCTCTCTCTCTCTCTCTCTCTGTCTCTGTCTCTCTCTCTCTCTCTCTCTCTCTCTCTCTCTCTCTCTCTCTCTCTCTCTCTCTCTCTGTCTCTGTCTCTGTCTCTGTTACTCTCCCCTGGTGGCCTCTTCCTCCCGCCACTCCATCACGTCTCTACTTCTCCACTCTCCTTTGTCATGCACCACAACCTATGCACTCTCCTTCTTATCTCTCCTTTCTCTTTAGTCTCTCAATTCTCTCATTCTCTTCTTTAGTGTCTCCTTCCTCCTCCTACACATGACTCACAGACTCTCTGTCCTTTGCCATTCTCGAAGCGTGCCCATACCACCTCGACAGGATCCAATTCATCTCCCTCCTATACGTAACCCGTCTCTCAGGATTTCTCCATTGTTTTCTTGCTTGAAACCTTATCCACTTTCTTCATACTAAACATAGACCACAGACACTCCATCTCACCGCTTCTATCCCATCGGTGTCCACAACTTGCTTCCATACAGAAGTGTGGTTACTTGCTAGTGTATCTACGCGTCTCAAGTTACATTTTCTTTTTTTCTTCGACGATATTTGATACTTTTGTTTTTCCCCTCAGTTCTTCCGTGGGTTCTGCTAATAATCTATGCTTCATTATGTGTGTGTATATATATATATATATAAACTAGCTCTGACACTGGGACTTGAACCACTGGCTGTGCGATTGGCTGTGCGATTGGCTGTGCGATTGGCAATGACGCTACCACTGTACTATGTAGGACGTCCAAAAAGAAATTTTGTGGAATTTGTCCTAACAATCTCCCGACATCAACTCGCACGATGCAGTATGTAGTCTAAATCTAATCGAGTCTTTTATTCAGGAGAGCCATATACATACATACATATATACATATATATATATATATATATATATATATATATATATATATATATATATATATATATATATATAATATTACATACGCGCCATATGCAGCACATCTGACCAATAGGAGGCTCACAACTACTCTCTTGAGAAGACAGGTTCCATAACCCTCCTGGGATTGGCAGGATAGGAAACGCCTCGCCAGCTGATAAATGAAACTATTAGGTTGTTCACATTCCACACAAATGGATTCCAATTCCTGGAATCCTTGGGGGCAAGAACGCTCTACCACTTCTAGGTCCCACTGAACGTTAGTAACTAGTTTATCTAGAAAATAAGGTTTTGTTCAGGCGGTTAGAGCCCTCAGTTTAGTGAATTTATCCATTCTAGAAACTGACAGAAGACTTCATTCAGCTGAGGAGAGCCCCTCTTGGCAGCGAGAGGGCTACGATAAAGCCATGCCCGTATCTAGTGTCTATATGCGTGGGAACCCGCATGTTTATAGACAAATACTACATATACACACACAAGCGCATGGGTTTTTATACGGGCACACACGAACTTCACACACACACACACACACACACACACACACACATATATATATATATATACAGTATATATATATATTTTTTTACATATCCTATATATACAGATACACACACACACATATATACAGTATACATATACAATATATTTCAAATCACGCCCACATTCACAGTGGCTCGAGACACACAAGCACCCCCCCCTCAACTCCCCCCCCCAACACCTCAACTCCCCCACCCCCACCCGCCCGAAGTAAGCCCATATTTGTTAACCGGTTACTGGTTATCATGCACGTGTGGGCGGCGGTCGTGTGGGCGTTGCGAGCGGGCGGCATGGCGACAAGGCCTCCTTCTCCCCACATCCACCCGCCTCCCCAATGTGGGATGTGCACTCTCACACCCAAGCGGGTGCCTACTTCCGCGCAACAAATCACATGTAATCCTCTATGGTGGTGTTCACTTGTATTATATATACATATATATATATATATATATATTTATATTTGTTTATTATATATATATATATATATATATATATATATATATATATATATATATATATATATATATATATACACACACACACATACATCTATATAAGCGTTTCACATCTTAGTACACAGGCACGCACTGACGTGCGCGCACACACACACACACACGCGCGCGCGCGCAAACACGCGCACACACATACATACATACAAACACGCACACACAAATACACACACACAGACATACACACACGCATGCACACACAAATACACACACAGAGACATACACACAAGCATGCACAAACACAGGTACAGTGAATTTGGGTTCTCTCTGCTGTTAGGTTCGTTATATATCACAAAATCCTATGAACCTTCGCCCTTACGTACCGTGTGAAGGGCTCACAGTTCTCTCTCTGTTGGGAGGAATCTCCATAATTCGGAACTTTCCAATATTCGAAAGGGAGATTATTTTTCCGATAATAAACCAAAAATAAAAAAGTGATTGTTATCCGCAATTTTACACACTTGAGAGCCTCTCGTTCTCTAAATTGGAATAAAATTAACTCTCCGATAAAGAGAATCTATACGAAAGAACGCGAAAAGCCACTTTAAGAACAAAATTAAAACCTAACCTTGGTTTCACCGCATTATTTATATATATTTTTTTTTCTCTCAGTCGTTGCCCGAAAGGGATTTTTTTGTGTGAATTATTTTGTATAATTTTAAATTCATGTTATATTCATGTGTTCAAAAACTGAAAAGATGAAACTTTTTTCTTTGACTGTACAAAGCATCACAAATTATATAAAGTTGTTGCTTTCTTCCTCTTAGCACTAAAATGCGATTAATGTTAACATTTGAACTTTTCTCGCAATTCACTAAGAAGGCCCACTGAAGCATGAACAGAAGTGTATGTACAGATAAATGTAAACATACAAAAGAAAAATAATAATAATAATAATAATAATAATAATAATGATAGTTAAATAATTGTAACAATAATAATAATAATAATAAAAATAAAAACGTAACCAATGAAAATGAGACAATACAAAAATTTTTGTCATTCGCACACGAAATGCCAAATGTAATCAAATCCAAATCGCGTAACAGAAAAATAAAACAAATAAATAAAAACACAAGACAAGACCCAAACACGTACCTACTTCCACCCACCCACCCACACGTACACATACTTACACGTACACACGTGTGTGTGTGCGTGTCTGCTCACGGTAACACAAAATAAGGTATCCATCCCCGCCCACAACCAAATGACGCCCATTTGCATTTCTCTCGCAATAATGTGAAAGACAAAAAAAAAATAAAATAAAATAAATAAATAAAAAAAAT
>NC_134803.1:46807607-46812607 GCF_046742065.1 Oratosquilla oratoria | reverse complement strand
CCCCGCACTCTGGACAGCCTGCGTCAGGACCTGAGGTCGTCGTCAGCGGCGCCGTCAGGAGGAGGAAGAATGAGAACGAAAACCATGAGTTAATAAAGAAATATAGAGAACAAAACTAATGAATAGACAAATAAAGAATAATTATAATCATAATACGTCTATCTATTTATATACCAAAGGCTTCTTCTTCCTTATAAGGAAGGCAGACAGCCAAATATCCCACCCACTCCCATCCACCACACGGGTCAGATGCAATGCAGCTAGACACAGTACATCCAGATCAGAGCCGCTTCACTTAATAATAAAAAGTCAAATAATCATGAGTAGGATAGAATAATGAGAAATGAAAAACATGATTATAATATGATAAACAAAAAAATCCCCCACATGCACCTCACATATATAGAGGCTTTTTAAGCCTAGGATTAGATCACCACTGTGGTGAGTTACTGAGATTGTATCGTCCATCCCCAAGGGATAGGCCGGCGGTCCTGGAGTGGCCCATGAAGGCTGACTTCGAAATACACACATCTACGCGAGAGAGAGAGAGAGAGAGAGAGAGAGAGAGAGGAGGGGGAAGAGAGAGAAATTTATAGACGGAAAGTATCAGACAGGCACGGAGAAGCCCGGCTCTCAGAGGGGGCGGGGGGGGAGGAGGAGGAGGAGAGGGAAAAGAGAGGGAGGAGGGAAGGAAAGAGGGAGGGAGGATGAACGAAGGAAGAAGGGAGGCAGTGGAGTAGGAAGGTGGGAAAGAGGGAGGGAGGATGAACGAAGGAAGAAGGGAGGCAGTGGAGTAGGAAGGTGGGAAAGAGGAGAGGAAGGCAGAGAGGTAGGGAGGGAAGTAGGGAGGGGGAGGGGGGTGTAGGGGAGGGAGAAAAGTAGTGAGGTAGGAAGAGGAAGAGGAAGGAGAGAAGGGGAGGGGAGGGGAGGGGTAGGGGGAAGGTAGGAGGGGAGGAGGGAAGGGTTGGAAGGGAGGAGGGAGCGGATAAGGGAGAAAGGTAGAGAGGTAGGAGGGGAGTGGAAGGGGGTGGGGAATAAGGGAGAGAGAGGGGAGGAGGGAGCGGATAAGGGAGAAAGGTAGAGAGGTAGGAGGGGAGTGGAAGGGGGAGCGTAGGAAGGGAGGGGGTGGGGAATAAGGGAGAGAGAGGGGAGGAGGGAGCGGAAGAGGGAAGGGGGAGGGGTTATGAAGGGAAGGGGAGAGCCTATGTCCACGGGTTACGTCATCCAAAAAAGGCGACCTTTACATATTTTATTCACCTTGACCTTTACGTTGCGTCTTGCACGTTTTTGTTATGTCTATCGCCACGAGGATTATAACCATCTGCGGAAAACCCCTTCTCCAGCAAAGGGGGTTAACCTCATTCCAATAAAACCCTTTACCGTAATCTTTACGTTTTAATCCAGCTGCCGCCAGGCGATTTAATTCAGATGAGGGTTTAGGGGGAAAGGGAGTTTATGGCTACCGTAGTGATGAGGGTTAAGGTGATCGCTGTTAAGCCCTTCGGCATGGTGGGGCCACTCACAGATTTTATTATGACTGCAACTTGACGGTTTTATTTAGATAAGGGGGAAAGGAGAGGAGGGGATCGTCGAAGTGAGGGAATGACGATGAGAGAGAGAGAGAGAGAGAGAGAGAGAGAGAGAGAGAGAGAGAGAGAGAGAGAGAGAGAGAGAGAGAGAGAGAGAGAGAGAGAGGGAAAGAGAGAAGAGAGAGGGAAAGAGAAGAGAGAAAAAGAGGGAGAGAGGGAAAGAGAGAAGAGAGAGGGAAAGAGAAAAGAAAGAGAGGGAGAGGGAAAGAGAAACGGGAGAAAGGGAGAGAGAAAGAGAAAGAAAAAAGAAAGAAATCTTTTTATTCAAAGTGACACGACCTCCACCTCCTCCCTTCCTCCACCTCCTCCCTTCCTCCTCCTCCTCCTCACCTCCTCCTCCTCCACCTCCTCCTCCTCCTCCTCCTCCTCCTCCTCCTCCTCCTCACCTCCTCCTCCTCCACCTCCTCCTCCTCCTCCTCCGCCTCTTTGTTCTTTGAACCGTCAAAGAACGTATCACACGGGCAGAAGATGCATGACTGAAGGAAAAACAACAATGGACTCATTGACACCTGGTGTCCCATTATTGTTATCACTATCAATATCACTATTATTATAATTATTATTATTATCATCGTTATTATTACTATCATCATTATCATTATTATCAATCGTTAATAATGAACACAATCACCACCATCACCACCACTTCTTCCACTAGCATCACCACCAACTCCACCACAACCACCCTCCATCCACTATCACCTCCACCCTTGATTCTTCCACCACCCCCACCTCCACACCTCCCCCCACTCCCTCCCTGCAGTTAAACGAACGCAGAAGCACATAGGCCCCTCTAGCACGCAAGCACGCCCATGCATAAATTGTTGCGTCATCAATGCAGCCGCATCTCGCTGTCTCCTCACCATGGAAGTCCGATATCTTATCTTTTATCACACGAAATCTGGCATAAACGAAAGAAATGAAGAAAAAGAAGAAGAAATATACAGAAGTCTTTTAATCTACTAAGACGTCTCCAAACTTTGCAAAATCAAATTAGAATTTTTCTTCAAGATCCTCTAATAACAAAACTGGATTATTTCATTTCGAAAACGTGACAAACTTGAAGACGCTAGAAGACGATTAGAACCACGCCAGCTACCTCGTCTTCGTGGCCACTTCTGTACCGGGTGGTCCTTTTACTGAGGCTGCCGCCACGTGATTATATTTACTTCCCTGCCCCCCCCCCAAAAAAAAAAAAGTGGAGTTGGTCGAGACAGAGATTACTTTCTCCTTCTGCAGAAGGCCCCCAGCCCTCGACGAAAGAAAAGAAAAGAAATATATATATATATATATATATATATATATATATATATATATATATATATATATATATATAAAGTTCACAGGGTCGAAAAGCCTACAGACCAAGGCTCTCCAGGAACATGCCTTTTAGTGGCAGCCAGGAGAGAGAGACTGAGAGAGAGAAGGGTTATCCTCTCCGCCACATTTCCGTGGTCCGCCATTGGTGCCTGTCCACTTTTTGGTGGAAGCCATTCACCAGCCACTGAAAAGTGGCCCGTTCCCGGCGGCGTCGGCCTTCCCAAAGGGTTATCCGCTCTCTCGTCCTTCGCTCGTAAACTTGAGGCTCAAGTCATCCTTTAACCCATTCAATACGGAGACATATTTCGTGGATTTTTTGTTCCGAGTAAGAATGGGTGGTTTTATGAAGCTTAGGTGGCGTGTGGGTGGGTGTGTGGGTGTGGGTGTGGGGGGATTATGGCCTGAGGGGGTTCTCGATCGATCCAGAACCCCTCCAACTCGGAATCCGCCCCCTCTGATGCATAAGGGCCCCTCATCCACGGTACGATCTGGTCTTGAGGCCACCAGACAGACCGGGTCGGATCCGACCAGATCGCACCGTGGATGGGGTCCCTAAAATCGCAGGAGTAGAAACGAGTCTTGTCTATTTTGGTATTTCTTCCCTCCAGGGACCAGAGTACCAGAGTCGAGTTGTTCTACCCGTCATACGGTGGAGGGAATCATCTCCCCCACCGCCCGTCTCCTGAACTCAAAGCCTTCAGCTTCATCTGGAAGTGCAACCCCACTCGATAGGCCGGTACCTAGTCATCGGACTGAGCCCAGGTCTGTTATCAACTTCGACTATTTTCACCTTCGCTCTTCACACCAAGGGAATCGACAACCGGAGAATGATCCCCCTTCTTCCATGTAGCCACTGACACAGAAACAGACCCACAGTCCAACATTTAACTTTTGGGGCGCATATCTAACAGAACCCAAGGACACCGTTGTCGGCTACTACGGGGTCGCGGATGTCTCGCCAGTGACTCGTGACTCAAGTCTTTAAATCGAAACGGTATTTCTTGATACAGAACACTTCTCAGTACCCGGTCATGTGACTAAGCCCTCCATCTTATATTTAATACAAAACCCACTCTCCCTTTTTTTTTTTTTTTTTTTTTTTTTTTTTTTGTCGACGTTGGGTCGCCTCCCAGTCTGGTCAGGACCGTCGGAATATATTCAATATATTCAATCTAATATTCTACTAATCCTTCCCGTGCTGACTAGTAGCTATCTGACAACTATGGTTTTCCCATGTCAGCGTTGTATATAAAAGCCCTCGCTGCCAGTCCTCCCCTCAACCCGTTCCATATTTCAATACATGAGCTAGAAGACATTCTATATAAAATCGGACTCAAAACAAAATTTCTTGCTAGAGAGAGAAGAGAGAGAATGAGCGACAGAGACTGATACCGAGAAGAGAGAGACAAAGAGATAAAGAGAGAAAGATAAAGAGAGAAGGAGAGATAGAGAGAAATGATCGTAAGATGTCCTTCGAAGTGTTGGCATCACACCTTTCGAACTTCTCGGTAAATTCCCGGACCCACAGTGTGCGGGGGTGGGGGGAGGGGGGAGGCTGGGGGGCGCGGGGGGAGGGGGGGCAGGAGGAGGAGGACGCACTGGCTCGAGTACTGTCCCTCCTACTCGAGACACGCCCACTCTCGACAAAACAGGAAATACCTTAAGCCCTTACGTACCGCGTGCTACTCTTCCTCCCACTCTTGATGGCGCCAAACTATTTCATTCATCTACGTGGTACCTTCCTCCACGATAGTGACGAGGTTAAATATCCACATCTGATGTGTGTCTATGTATGTGTGTAGGGGGGTTAGTGTGTGTAGGGGGGGTTGTATATGTGTGTGGGGGGTTTGTGTGTGTATACATATGTGCGCGCGCGCGCGCGCGTGTGTGTGTGTGTGTGATGTGTGTGTGAGAGAGAGAAGAAAGAAAGGTGTGTGTGAGAGAGAGAGAGAGAGAGAGAGAGAGAGAGAGAGAGAGAGAGAGAGAGAGAGAGAGAGAGAGAGAGAGAGAGAGAGAGAGAGAGAGAGAGAGAGAGAGGGGGGGGGAGGTAGAGGGAGGATCACGGCCAAGTATTGGCTCCTTTTGTCCTTG
>NC_134803.1:46800107-46802607 GCF_046742065.1 Oratosquilla oratoria | reverse complement strand
TAAACTGAGTTTATGTGGGATACCGCTCCATCAAGTATTGATACCAAGTAACCACACGTTACTTAATGTGTCAGACTTGGGTAATAATACTCTCATAGAATCACAGTCTAAGTGAAATCAAGTGAATCCACAAAAATTGTAGTCTTTCCCAACCCCTCAAAAGTCTCCCCATCACACACATACACATACACACACACACACACACATACACACACACGCACACACACCTTCATGTGAACAAAATCTCTGGATATATATAAAACTGAATGAAGAAATATTTAAGTGAATAGAAAAAAACAATATATCGTACTGCCATCACATCATCTGAATGCGTGAAGTCTCCTCCAGCTGAATAGAGTCGCCTGGTGACAGCCAGAAAAGGTCATCTATGGCAGAGATAGAGAGAAAGAGAGAGAGGGCGAGAGAGAGAGAAAGGGGGAGGAAGAGGGAGGGTGAGAGAGAGAGAGAGAGAGAGAGAGGGTGAGGAAGAGAGAGGGAGAGAGAGAGAGAGAGAGAGATAGGGGAGAGAGAGAGAGAGAGAGAGAGAGAGAGAGAGAGAGAGAGAGAGAGAGAGAGAGAGAGAGAGAGAGTGAGACAAGGAAGCACCACACGAATACAGATCTCTGTACTGAAATCGGCATCATATCCTTGTGAGTTTCAGAGCTGAAGCAGTTTCAACTACACAAGCCAACAACCACATCAGGATTCCACGCGTCTGCAACGTTGAAATGTAATTTGTTCCACAGTTGACGTGACCGCTCCTTCCAATACTGCTTCTCTAATGGCTCTTTCCCGATCCAACATCCGTTGAGGGACAGTGCCAATATCTCGGTGCCAAGTGGTGCCAATACATATCTTGCTCATGTCCAACGATTTTATTCAGGTGATGAGGGTGTCTGCTGGTACCCTGGGCGTGAAAAGGGTCACTTTGGACCGGGACTCGAACAGAACCGTGAGTGCCAAGGAGAAATGGCACCACCCGAGATAATGATCGAGAACGGCAGATCGGACTGTTAGGAGAGAACGTGTCTGTCGCCGGCGCCATCCAACGGCACGTTCGTTCACGTGACAGCCACGAGAACGAGACGGACAGCGCCCCCCTCCACCCGCTCTCCCACTCCCTCTCTTCTCGGCACTCCCGATGACGAATGCGCGCGTCTGTCTGTCTGTTTGTTTGTCTGTATCTCGCTTTGTACCTCTCTCTCCCTCACACACACACATACGGCAACAGTTATGTATATCCAGAGCACTTAGAGAGTTCGAAACAATGTTTGAATAGACTTGACATAAAACAATGAGAAGTGATTTTGAATGCTGGGCTTAATCACGACCTTTGTGCAAATTACCTGGATCAAACAACTTGGTGCAATCACGCACACACACCTGTTGTCAGGCGATTTCATTCGTTTCCATGACACTTGACCGAGGGTCACGGGGATGAATAAAATCGCCTGACGACAGTAAGAAGATAAGGAAGAGGGCCATCAGGTATGGAAGGGTGGACCTGATTGGGCCACCTGAAAAGCTCAGTGCCGCTGAGTGCCACGACCAACTATGGCACCTGTAGCTACGTACAGGTGCCTCCACTACTAAGTACTACAATGAATGACGTCATCAAGGAAGCCATTATGTCTTTGGATCATGGATTAAGATAAATAAAAATCAAATAGACAAAAAACAAAGATGACGATAACAATGAAAATACCAAACGGTAACAGATAAATGAAAATTGATAAAATTACATTAAACATTCACAGTACAAATAAAAAATATATTACTGATAATAAAAACACCAAAAGAGGTGCTACCGATATGATTAAAATCGCCTGGCGCCGCTAAGAACACAAGGACAAGTGCCACCCCGGACGTAAGGTGCCAAGTGAGGCGGGGGGGGGAGTGCCAGGGAGATGATAGAATCACTTTGGCGGCAGGGAAAAGTGCCACTCGTTACGGAAGGGGAAAGCAATTGGCCTCTTGTATTCTAATCGCCCATTAACGTCTCTGGAGGAAATTGCCTAACGACCAATTACCCCGTCACTAACAAGCAATTAGACGTAAACGGTCTAGCCGCATCCCTTACCTTATTGCATAGCCTAGCTGTCGCCAGATGATTTTATTAATCCCAACTGTATTTAGGTCTTTATATATTCTGTTATGCCTGCCGCTAGGTGATTTTATTTATTTTAGGGGGGGGTTCAATCTCTCCCTTTTCCTGGTCAAAGGGATTAACTCATCTCGATTACCTCTGTCAGCGCAGTTAACCTCAGATGCCGCCAGGTGATTTTATTCAATATTAAGGGAACCTAAGCAACGGGATTCGAACTTGTTTCTATTAAGGTTTCCGTATGTTTGCCTTCAGGCGATTTTTATTAACTTTGAAGAGACCTTTGGTATTTTTTTTGGGGGGGGAATTTCCCCCCCCCCTTCTTTACAGGGAGATAAATCCCCCCCTCCTCTCAGTTGGGCTGCCGTCTCGCAATTCTATTCATCTCTGTGGTAC
>NC_134803.1:46787607-46795107 GCF_046742065.1 Oratosquilla oratoria | reverse complement strand
ACGCACAAAGAAACAAAACATACACACAAAATAAATAAAACAATCATCTCTCGTTCACTAGACACATGTCTGGCTTGGCCTTCCTGTCCACCCCTGTCTGTCTGTCTGTCTGTCTTCCGCCCCTGGACTTCCCGGACGGCGAGAATGACGTCATAAACTCCCTTGATGACGTCATGCCGCCTCCGGGGCCAACGCAAAGCAACATTACGTAAAACTTTGGACGCTTTTGTTTTCAATTGATTTTAGATAAAAAATTAATTGGTTTATAGTCATCTTAACACGTTTTTATACATTTACAGAAATCCATTAAATACTTAACAACAAAGGATAATTAATTTGTACGGCAATGATGTAGAGTGGGGCAGGTTGGTACTTCCGCAATAATGCTATGCACACGCTCAGTCTGTTCGTTTTAAATTGACGAAGAGAGAGAGAGAGAGAGAGAGAGAGAGAGAGAGAGAGAGAGAGAGAGAGAGAGAGAGAGAGAGAGAGAGAGAGAGAGGGGGGGGGAGAAAGAGGGGGGGAGAAAGAGAGGGGGAGAAAGAGAGGGGGAGAAAGAGAGGGGGAGAGAGAGGGAGAGAGCGAGGGGGAGAGAAAGCGAGGAGTGAAAGAGAGAGGGAGAGAGAAAGCGAGAGGGAGGGAGAGAGAGAGAGAGAGAGAGAGAGAGAGAGAGAGAGAGAGAGAGAGAGAGAGAGAGAGAGAGAGAGAGAGAGAGAGAGAGAGAGAGAGAGAGAGAGAGAGAGAGAGAGAGAGAGAAAGAGTCAACAAAATTAAATCTCCCTTTCCGACACGGGACTGTGCCATATGCACATGACACAACGCCTACGTCTGGCACAGCCTTCCTCGCTATTCGTTACACTCGTCTTCCGTGACACAGTTTTTTTTTCTTTATTTTTCTGCAATCTGATCAAACAAGGCGAAGGTGGTGAGGGTGGAGGGAGGGGGAGGGGAGGAGGAGGGGGTGTGGGTGAGGGTGGCACTGTTGGTGCCTTGTAAGTCTGCTAATGACACTCTTCCGGCGCTGAGGTCATTTAATCTCTTAATCTACGCTTACACGACAGACTGATGTTTACGTTATTGTGTGTGTGTGTGTGTGTGTGTGTGTGTGTGTGTGTGTGTGTGTGTGTGTGTGTGTGTGTGTGTGTGTGTGTGTGTGTGTGTGTGTAATGTACCCCATCTTCTTAATCTATTTCGTACTTTCCTGAAGAGGGCTGCAGTTGGCAGCCAAAGTATAGAAGTTACCGTTTTTTACAAGTTTTTTTTTTCCACTCCGACAGTGGGTTCTATATGTGATTTAATATATATATATATATATATATATATATATATATATATATATATATATATATATATATATACATAAATTCAATGAATATCTTTTGAAGAACATTGTATTGCATTTTGAACATTTTTTCTTTAGCCAGGCGATATGCCTTTGTGCTTCAATGGGGGGGCACACACAATGGTCTAGCTCGTGTGTGTGTGTGTGTGTGTGTGTGTGTGTGTGTGTGTGTGTGTGTGTGTGTGTGTGTGTGTGTGTGTGTGTGTGTGTGTGTGTGTGTGTGTGTGTGTGTGTGTGTGTGTGTGTGTGTGTGTGTGTGTGTGTGTGTGTGTGTGTGTGTGTGTGTGTGTGTGTGTGTGTGTGTGTGTGTGTGTGTGTGTGTGTGTACTGTATATGATTTACTCGCATCGGTCCTCCACTGTCACCTTTGGAAGCTCGAATCACGTCACCTTTCCGGGTTAAACACACTTAGGTCGTGGATGTTAGGGTCCCAGGCTCCTAAGGCCTTCGTACCTCGCTCACTTCGCTATTGTACACTTTGTTTGGTTTTAACATTATACTGTATTATTATTTCTATTATCATTATTAATACTATCATTATCAATGCAACTATTACTATCATTATCATCACTTATTATTGCTATTAGTAGCATTACTATTAGTACTAATCTTAACATTATTTTCCCAGAGGTATAAGATGGCACTGGTTAAATGTATGGTATGTAAGGGAAAAGGGACTTTAATGTATGTGTCCATATATATATATATATATATATATATATATATATATATATATATATATATATATATATATATATATATATTATATATATATATATATACACCCGCACGCACACACACACACACACACACACACACACACACACACACATATATATATATATATATATATATATATATATATATACATATACATGCTATATACACACATATATTATAAATTCACCTTTCTTATTGATGACTCGTTTACGCAAGCCTCCCCCTCTTGTGTGAGGGCACCAAGCGTCAGAAATATTGAAAAAACTCCATACAAGTTCAACAATACTCTCGATGCTGTAGACTTACAACAAAACACACACAGACACACGCACACACACACACACACACACACACACAAATAGATCTAAGGAGTTTAGCAGAACGAAAGGAAAAGTAATTAGGACTTTTTGAGTGGAGGTAAAAGAGTGCTGGGAGACTCTGGTCCGTAGGGACGTCACTAAAGACCCTAATCTAATGACTACGAAAAAACCCATGCAGTTACTACCCCCATACAGTGGAGAAGGGGGGGGAGGAAAAGGTGAAGGCTGAGGGGAAGAGGAGGGGAGGGGAGAAAGGAAGGAGGAGGAAGGGAGGGGAGAGAGAGGAAGGAGGAGGAAGAGAGGGGAGAGAGAGAAGAGGGAAGAGAGAAACGGTTAGAAGACTAGACTGGAAATAAACAAACAAAGCGAGGTAGAAGGGGAGGCAAAGAACACGACGAGGGGAGACGAGGGGAGGCGAGGGGAGGGGAGAACAATAAGAACGAAAAGAATTAGAGAAAGGGGGAATAACTGTGGAGAATGAATAGAAAACGTGAGGCGTGGAAAAATACGATTGGGGGGAGGGAGAGGGGGGAGAGGGAAGAGAGGAAGAGGAGGAGGAGGAGGAGGGCGTGGGAGTGAGGTCAAAGGGAAAAGAGGATCAAGGAGAAAGAGAGACGAGGAGAGGAGAAAGAGAGAAGAGGAGAAAGAGAGTTGGAATGGTTCGAGAAAGATGGAGGGGAATGCAATAAAAAAATATTGAATGGAGAAATTGAAATGAAATCAACACGTCGGTTTGATGTGCCATGGCAATGAAAGTGTGTCGTGCCACTGAGGGTGTACCATGGCACTGAAGGCGGGTCGTGCCACTGAGGGTGTCATGGCACTGAGGTTGTGTCGCACCACTGAAGGTGTCCCATGCCACTAATTGTGTGCCATGGCACTGAAGGTATGTCGTGCCACTGAGGGTGTGCCATGGCACTAAAGGCAGGTCGTGTCTCTGAGGGTGTCATGGCACTAAGGGTGTGCCATGACACTAAAATTGTGTCGTGCCACTGAAGGAGTCTTATGGCACTAATTGCGTCCCATGGCACTGAATGTGTGTAGTGCCACTGAGGGTGTGCCATGGCACTATAGGTGTGTCGTGCCACTGAAGGTGTGTCATGGCACTGAAGACGTTAATTAGGGAAACGTAGTAAGCAAAGAGGAAGAGAAAGGGGAGAGAGAGGAAAGGAAAACGAAAGAATGGGGAAGAAGGGAAAGAACGGGAGAGGACAAAAAGAGAGGAGGAAAACAAAGAAGAAGGAAAAGGGAAAGAAGGGAGGTGGGAGGAAAAAGAAAGAAGGAAACGGAAAGGAAGGAAAGGGAGGAAAATGAGAGGAGGAAGAAAATGAGGAGGAGGAAGAGGAGGAAGAGGAGGAGGAAGAGGAGGAAGAAGAGGAGAAAGAAAACTTGGTTGTGGAGAGGAGACGGAGGAGAGGGCAGAGAAAAAGAAGAGAACAGGAGATAAAAAGAGAATGGGGACAGGATATATATATTTATATATATATATATATATATATATATATATATATATATATATATATATATATATATATATATATATATAAGGAGGAGAGAAACGAATATCTTTTAAGAAAGGAGGACATGTTAGATTGCTGTCTGTGTTGTGTGAATGTGGGTCAGTGTGTGTTACCGAATGACAGGCGAGTGAGATAGTGTGAGAGAGATGGAAAGGCAGACATTCCACTGAAACTGAGACTATGATTAAAAGTATTTTCTATTGTATCGCCAGTATGTGCGTGCGTGAGATTCACCGAGGTCTTGGACCACGTGCTGAACTCGTGACCGACAGCTATTGTTTTCCCGAATGAGAGCGTATATATGCTCCAATCTATGAGTAATGTTGTGGCCTTCTACACGCACACATAACTCCTTGTGTGTGTGTGTGTGTGTGTGTGTGTGTGTGTGTGTGTGTGTGTGTGTGTGTGTGTGTGTGTGTGTGTGTGTGTGTGTGTGGTGTATGTGTGTGTTTGTGTGTGCGCGTGCGCGTTTATCAACCCAAAGGTCGATTTAAAACGCCTACATGAAAAAACACAACTCCTAAATTGGAAGAACCAATCGCCTTCAAAAACTCGATCGTGATTGGCCCTGGTGTGACGTGGAGGCCGCTGATTGGTCCAGACGTTTCCATGACAACAGCTCATTGGCAGCTGACCCGAGCTGCTGGGGCGAGCGCCAATGTTCGAAGAAGTATTTACCCCCGATTTAATTGAATAATATAGACCTCGCCATCCAACGCTGACGCGTCTTATGTATTTTCTCCTGAGCCCCCGCTAGGTTATTCCATTCATCAACGATTGAGGGTTGTCGCGGTTTGATCTTGTCTATTCACTTCTGGGTGCCGCCTGACGATTTTATTCAGCCCTCGAGTCTCAACTTCCGTCAGCAAAGAATGGCGACCTACCAGTGTCCAAACTTCAATTTATATATTTTATTCTGGCGAACGGGAGCATACTCCATTCAGGTGAGTTACATGTATTCCATGGACAAGAGTGTAACACTTCAGATATTTTATTCTGACTGACGCCAGACGATTTTATTCAGCTTGGGAGGGACGGGAGACCACGGATACAAGCGACCCTTTGGTCCGTGTCCCACTTCTGTGATTTTATTATTGATAATGTAGGATGATTTCATCGATAAAGGGGAGGAAGGGGAGAGTTAACAAAGTAGACGGTTGGTTACAAAGTTAAGAAAACAACAATTAAAATCGAACATGTACACAAAAATAGATGTGTGTGTGAGTGCGTGTGTATGTGTGTGCGTGTGTGTGTGTGTGTGTGTGTGTGTGTGTGTGTGTGTGTGTGTGTGTGTGTGAGTGAGAGTGAGAGAGTGAGAGAGAGAGAGAGAGAGAAAGTGAAAGAGAGAAAGTGAAAGAGAGAGAGAGGGAGAAAGTGAGGAGAAAGAGAGAGGGGGAGAGAGAAAGAGGAGGGAGAGAGAGAGGGGGAGAGAGAAAGAGGAGGGAGAGAGAGAGAGAGAGAGAGAGAGAGAGAGAGAGAGAGAGAGAGAGAGAGAGAGAGAGAGAGAGAGAGAAAGGCAGACAGACACAGTGAGAAACCGAGAGTGTGACGAGACGAGAGAGAGAGCGTGAGAGCATGAAAGCGAGAGCGAGCAAGAGCGAGACAAAGATAGCCACAAAGGTCACTCCAGAGAGGAAGAGAAGGAGGAGGGGGAGGAGGAAGTGGAGGAGGAGGAAGGAGAAGAAAAGAAAAAAAGGTGAGAGGAAGTATAAGTAGAAGAAGAACAGATGGAGGAGGAGGAAGAAGTAGAAGAGGAGATGAAGAAGCAGAAGAGAAGATGAAGAAGACGAAGGAAGAAGAAAAGAAAAAGGAGAATGAAAGGAAGACAAGGAGAAGATGAAAAAGAAGAGGAAGAAGATGAAGAAAAAAAGAAGAAGAAAAAGGAAGAAGAAGAAGGAAACAGAAGAAAAGGAAGAGGAGAAGGAGAAGAAGAAGATGAAGAAGAAGAAGAAGAAGAAAAGGAGAAGATGAAGGAGGAACAAGAAGAAAAGGAAATGGAGAAGTAGAAGAATAAAAAGAGGAGAAGGAGAATAAGAAGAGGAGGAGAAGAAGAAAAGAAAAAGAGAAGAAGCAGAAGAAGAGGAGGAGTAACACGAAGAAGATGAAGAAAAAGAAGAAGAGAAGAAGAAATAGAAAACACGAAGAAAAAGAAAAGGAGAAGAAAAGAAAAAGAAGAGGAAGAGAAAAAATAGAAGAAAAAGAGAAGGAGTAGTAGAAGAAAAAGAAGAGGAGGAGAAAGAGAAGAAAAAGAAAAGAAAAAGAAGAGGAGAAGAAGAAAAGAAAAAGAGGAAGAGAAGAAGTAGCAGAAGAAGACGACGACGAAGACGAAGAAGACGAAGAAGAAGAAGCAGAAGATGGAGAAGAACAAAAAGATGATGGAAAAGAGGACGAAGAAGAAGTTGAAGAACAAGAAGATGGTGAAGAAGAAGAAGACAAAGAAGAAGAAGAAGATGAAGAAGAAGAGAAGAAGAAGAGGAGGAGGAACTCTGGGGCTCGTGCCAATCCGGAGGAACAATGAGAGCGATCGCCTGGAGGAGGAGGAGTGGTAGGAGGAGGAGGAGGAGGAGGAGGAGGAAGAGGAGGAGTGGGAGGAACCTTCCGAGCTCGGGGAAGTTCGTGATAGATCGATACACTACCGACGAGGTTCCTTCTCCAGGACCTCACACCAGGAGGCGCTTAGCTGCCACG
Organism: Oratosquilla oratoria; assembly: GCF_046742065.1. Lineage (NCBI taxonomy): Eukaryota > Metazoa > Arthropoda > Malacostraca > Stomatopoda > Squillidae > Oratosquilla > Oratosquilla oratoria. The sequence continues at coordinate 46,788,517 of NC_134803.1, read as the reverse complement.
ATGGGGACGGGGGGAGTTGTCACCTTTGCCTTAAGTACTCGGACTTCCAGGCGAATTGAGGGGAATGTTGCTCGCCAATGTGAGTAATGGTGTGGCATGCACTCGCGTGCGAATACATGCGCACGCGCGCACGCACACATGCACAAATAAACTCTCATACACACACAAACGCACTAATACTCGTACACACACACACGCACACTCGCATACACATACACACACGCACACTTATACACAGACACACGCACACACACTTATACACACACACACACAGACACACACGCACACACACACACACATACACGCACACGCACACACACACATGCTAATGTCGATTAACCCTTTCACTATCAAAGCCGACTTGCATCATTGTGTATGTCGCCTGGTGATTTCATTCACCTTTGGGTAGCCTCCTGCAGCCGCATGGTTAAAAACCACCTCAATTAAATTTTCACGACCCAACACAACTGTCTAAATCTGGCTCCCGCCAGGCGATTTTATTCAGCTGATGAAACCTAGAAAGAGAACACTCGGTCTTTTCAGACAGCACCAAAAACTCATCAACCGTGGCCGTGGCCGGTTTCGTGGAGGCTGCGGTTCTTCTACTGGAAGGAACCGGGCTAACAGACTGATTAGTACCTGTACCTTTACGAGGACGACTCTGCCTGGTACTCCTCGATGACTCACCTGAAGAAGAAAAGAAAAATCGCTTAGTCCTCAATACTAAATAATATAACAAAAACAATAATAATAATGATAGTAATGATAATAATATATTAATAATAATAACAATAATATATAGCTACATTATAAGGAGCATTAATATCGTGTGCATGTGTGTGTGTGTGTGTGTGTGTGTGTGTGTGTGTGTGTGTGTGTGTGTGTGTGTGTGTAACTTGTGTACAACAGA
>NC_134803.1:46775107-46780107 GCF_046742065.1 Oratosquilla oratoria | reverse complement strand
TGGTTAGCGTGGTCCTGGTTGTGTTGAACCATATGGTTTGGCCTGGGAGGATAACTGTGGTTAATCTGAAGACCACGGTGGTTGTGGTGGTGGTGTTGCTGGTTGTGGTTGAGCTGGTCTGTGTGGTGGTGGAGGTGGTTGTGGTGGTTGTGGTGGTGGCCAAGCCGGTCTGTGTGGCGACTGTTGTAGAACCCACCCAAGGACGACAGAGAACTCTCCATCAACGTCCTTGAAGACACAGTTGGATTTACCCAGGCCATAGTCACACCGCCGTTGTGGTGGAGATGGTGGTGTGGACTGGTGTGGACTGGCTGGTGGAGGCTGGCCACCGTGGTGGAGGTTGAGCAGTTGCTCGGGGGTGGAACAGAGGTGGAAGTGGACTGATGGTTGTGGTGGGCGGTCTCGTGTGGAGGAAGTTGTGGTTTGTTGGAGAAAAGTGAATTGGAACTGGTGGTGGATGCGGTGGTGGTGGAGGAGAACCGTGGACTGGTGGAGAAGATCGAAGTGTTGGAGAAACTCGGAGCGGGGTAATCAAGACTGTGGGAGACACTCGTCGTCGTTATCAAGCCTAGCCTCTCGGCATTGAAGGCAGGCACAGCGGACAGACCCGTTTTACTGGTGGAGAAGGCGGGTTTGGTGGAGGGGAAGAGGGTGGAATTGGTGGTGGTGGAGGCGGGAGAGATGGCCCGTGTTCGCATAACCTCATATGTTCTCATATCATGGCGTGGCGACGTCGATAGGTATTCAACATCTCGTCATTCTTCCTTCTAGAACCTTCAAGCACAACAAAGAAAAACAAACGGTTTAACGCAAACGATATGACGTCATGTCGCGATAGATAATTTCTTCTTGGGAAGCCTTTACCAACCGGTACACACAAAGTCGTACCCTTTTCAACACCAACTAAACTTTCCCATGCAGCAAGATTCGTATATCTAGATGCAGAAATACTGCGCACTTTTACCCCTCAAGGCGTTCTTATAACAGGAAGTAAAAAGAAAAAAAGAAAAACAAAATGAAGAAAAAAAATAGGGGATTTTTTTCAACTTAGAATGTATTCACAGACTACAGTCTATAAATAGTCCGATTCTCGCGCACCTATCGATCTCTCCTGCGTGTTTTAACTTCTTCACTTCGCTCTTCTATTGACTTTAAACCGCGAACTTTGCAGAAATTCTTCCTTCAGCGCTCGTTTTCATTCCTTTGATGGACAATGCCCAGTTCCTCTCGCACTTCTTCGGCACTTGCAGAACCTCCCAGTTGGGTTTTTTGGTCACACTTCATCAAGGTTCTCCTGAAGTCTTCTTAGTCTTCTTCGTCGTCGTTGTCTTTTGATATTCAGTCGAAGACGTCACGGGTTTCGCGATGCACAGTAACTTGTTTCTCATTTGAATATCTATATTTACATATATCTATCAATATATCCTATACACATAGATTCGCGGTTCCGTTTCGTGGAATGGTTTATATTTTTTCTATACTGGCGTGTGTACCCTTCCTTATTTCAGCTTAGAATCCACGTTCAAGTAACTTGAAAGATCAAAGGAGAACGGAAGGCTGTGGGGGGAACCAAAGAAGGAAGGGAGAACGAATTCAATTAGACACAAGGTCACAGAAGTGGCATTCCAGTCTGTCAACAATTCAAAAACAATCACAGAGGACAAAAGATAACAACAACTTGTCGTATGTCCTACGCTCACCGATATCTTGAACATATTTTTTATGTATCACAAACACGTATTCAGTCGCATGTAATATCACAAACGCATATCAGTCGCATGTATTGCGAACATATAAGTCGCATATATCACATATAAGTCGCATATAATATCATACATATACCAAAAGGCACTTTCCCCTTATAAGGGAGAATATAATATCTCAAATGCATTATCAGCAGCATGTAATATCACAACATATTAGTTCCACACAACATCACAAACTCGTATCAGTCGCATAAAACATCACAAACGCATGAGGCGCATATATCGCAAACGCATACCAGTCGCATTTATCATAAAACGCATACCAGAGCTCTATTAAGACGGGGAGAATGTACCCCCCCTCTGCGCGTCACTTTCATTTTTACTAAAAACCAAACAATTTCATTCAGATCAGTGGGCTACGTTGACCACCACGATTAAACTATCACTATAAACCCTTTCCGAAAACTCAAGAAGCTTAAGGACTTTGTTTTAGCTGACGTCAGATGATTTTAATCAGCTCACAGGCAAAGCTCAAGACAGAAACGAGAATGAATATGCTTGCGTTCATGTATACGATATACGACTACACCTGTTCACATGTAAACAGATGTAAACAGATGCACACGAAGGTAAACAAACACACAGTCCAAAATAGGCAAACCCACGGATGCGGACAAACACTTGTGAAAAACACGAAAATAAATGGACAAGTAATCTAAAAGCCGAGCGCACACACAAACAACCCCCTCCTATCGTTCAATCCGAGTGCATACAAATGAATACGTGCATAAATATCTCCACACACGCACACAGACGCACAATGCATATTTGAGTGTATGTGTGTATTCATCTAGTTGTATTTTACGGGAAGGTGAGCTACGCTCGTAGTGTCCCGCTTTTGTATCTCGCAGTGTCTAGTTTGCAGTAAAATAATCTAGTTGTATTTTACGGGAAGGTGTTTGTGTGTGTGTGTGTGTGTGTGTGTGTGTGTGTGTGTGTGTGTGTGTGTGTGTGTGTGTGTGTGTGTGTGTGTGTGTGTGTGTGTGTGTGTGTGTGTGTGTGTGTGTGTGTGTGTGAGAGAGAGAGAGAGAGAGAGAGAGAGAGAAGAGAGAGAGAGAGAGAGAGAGAGAGAGAGAGAGAGAGAGAGAGAGAGAGAGAGAGAGAGAGAGAGAGAGAGAGAGAGAGAGAGAGAGAGAGAAAGACGCCACTCAGTAATGCAGCCAGACAACGCATATGCAAGACAATCCTTCCAACATTGCGGCGATGCAGTACAAGGACGTTGAGGCACATCACGTGGAAGTGCCTCGTGGAGTCGCCGCGTACGGGACAATTTTAAGTGGTCGTGGTGACAGCACACACACATACATACATACATACACACACACACACACACACACACACACACACACACACACACACACACACACAAAAAGAGAGAGAGAGAGAGAAAACGCACAAAATTGGCCTGCGCGCGGGCTTCCAAAAGAATACATGCAATCCATTTCTCGCCACGAAAAAGTGGCCGGGCCTTGCCACCAAAAATTGTCCCGTGCGCGCGACGGGCCGAACGCAACGTGGTAATGCAACACCTCAATGTACTGCAACGCTGGAGACAAAGGACAACATGACCAATGATGAAGCATTCAGTCTAACCTGGCAAAGATTTACTTCAACAAATCTGCTGGAAAATTGGTTTGCTCAAATGTGAATTACAGTATTTCGTTACACTGTCAGGATTGTTTTCCAAAGACTATATAGTTTTGTTCTCTAAAATGTCTCCGTCAAGTAAAAATGAATAATACAAAGTAGTAGGCGATTTAACAAGACTAGGTATTCCTAATACAGCAACGACAGACTGAAAACATAAAAAAACAATAATATAGAAGTAATTGATGACAGAAAACACATCATAGCGGGCAAGGGTTACATTAATATATAACTCTGCTTGGGGCATTTTTCCTCTAATATTTTTTCCATAAGGGGAACGACTTTGTTTGTTTGTGTGTGTGTGTGTGTGTGTGTGTGTGTGTGTGTGTGTGTGTGTGTGTGTGTGTGTGTGTGTGTGCGCGCAAGCCCCCTCAACTCACATAAAAATGAAGAACGACATATTCTGTCACAACAGTTTGTCTAACAGCACTTCATAAACGTGACACCTTCCCCTCTACCGTGACCGCGGGTGGCTGGCTGGGTGGCTGGTGGCGGGGGTGAGGAGTAGGGTAGTCAGAAGTTGAGACCGTAGAACAAAGAGCCCTCACCAATAAGCAACTCAGTGACATGCGACAGAACCTCCGAGTTCTCCCAAAAACCAATATAATGTGTCACTGCAGTAGGTTGGTTCGACACAGACCTCCACATTAGGAATAATTGGATAGAAAAAAAAGACCTCAGTGATAAAACATTCCACCCCACGTTGGGAACAGGACTACTGCGGTCGTATTCTCGAGTGTGTAGCATTGAATTCCCATTGCAGGACCGCCGGCCTACCCTATATTCGACAATACAGCCTCTGTGCCACACCACAGTGTAACCTATCTTGGTTAGGTTGCATGGAGGGTGCGAAATGAATGTGAAGTGTCGAAAGTATTGGATTGGCTGTGGTTGTGAGTAGAGATTAGTTTCCAATCATACGGGAATGATGTGTGATTAGGTCAGTGAAAATGTCACAAAGTTCCTAAAAGATCGATTGTATAATACGTGCAGTCAATGCCCTTTACAGGAAACAAATTGCTTAATTTGCTTAGCAAGGTATTCGGTAGGAAAGTGCCCGAAAGGACAGAAGCGCTGGTAAACCATAGCCCAGACATTATCAAGCCACTATGCAAATATGTTCTTATAAGGCACACAACCCTTCCGTTTCATCACTGAAATGTCGAACCACGAATTCCTTAAATTACGAGACGGATCAAGTCCTATACTTTATCGAAGTCCAAGAACCAAAAGACGAAACCTTTTCGTGCACCGCCGCCGATCCATACCCAAACAAAGTGACATGACTTATGGTTTGCAAACCTGTCAGACAAAAGCGTAGCGCAATGCGCCGAAGCCACAGCATATGAGCAGCCCACTACTACTTCCAGGCCACCCCAACCCCCTCCGCCGCACTAAAATTCCATAACAATTAAACACAGGATTGACACTGCCGCAGAATCCGCATGATCGAGAGAGCGTCGTATTGAATCAGCTGTGGAACACAATTCCGCAATTACTTGCGTCGCATTTCTTCATCTGACACGACACGGCAAAATGACACAACTGTGGGACTTAATGACTACACACTTATGGTGTGCCGTGTAC
>NC_134803.1:46760107-46765107 GCF_046742065.1 Oratosquilla oratoria | reverse complement strand
ATATATATACATACGCACACACACAAAATCTTTGTTGACCCAGTCCTAGGTACGTCTGAGATCATAACCAAAATCTTCTTTGAAAGAACTATATAACAACAGTGAACAGATAAAAATCATAAATCACGTTAATTGCCCTGTCAGATACATTATCTCAAGATTTCATTAACCTAATGGATGACATTATCCCATTGATTCTGAAGGTAGACATTTTTCGATCTAGGGGAACCAAATCGCATGGTGTCGTTTGGGACTACGATTCTGATACTTTAATTCAAAATTCACTGAATCACAGACCTTATACCCGCTACCCCACAGCCGGTCCCTTGCGGTCACGATCCTATGATCCCCGTATGAGTGCCAGGGTTGTGTATAAAACAGCCAGTTGGCACTCATAGCCAAAGGGGGGGAACTGGCACCAGAGTCAGAAGTACTTAATCGAATTGGCACTATTTCTCGTATGAGTGCCAAGACCAGTACAACTACCAGGGGGAAAAAGTACCGCCTGGTAGGGAAGGGGGATAATTAAAGTGTACATTCAACAACCGGAAGTAATTAAGGATCCCAAAGAGAAGCAATTAGCGTCGCCGTCCGGGTGTAATTGCTAGTTCACGGAAATGCCGCGCGATACAACGCAAAGAAAGTCTATTAATGTCGAGTCTGCTCACTCTGACTCCACAATTCGTACCAGACTGCGCAAGGGGGCGGAGCCTTGGAGCTATGACATCATCTGGCCTCGTACCCCTTGCCATAAATGCGGTTATATGAAAAATTATTATCTTTTACATAAAATTTGAACAAAATCATTATTGGTTGAACCGTAATTAAGACATTTTTATTATGCATCTACCCCAATGCTAGCCACGTGTCTAGGCTATCCATTTGTTCAACAATCTTCTTTTTAAATATTCTCTACTATTCACATCGAGTGACGTCACACACAAGCCAGACGATTCCATTCTTCTGAAGGATCAACACCAACGGAGCGAGAGGATTAAACCTCCCCCAATTAACCCTTTTATTGCAAATGACTTGTAGTATGCTTAATCTAACTGCCGTCAAGCGATCTTTTCAGTTGAAGGATACCCTAAATCAGACCGAGGGTCAACTCTATGAATCCTAGAATTATATATGTATATATACACACACACACACACATATATATATACACACATATACATATATATATATATATATATATATATACATACATATATATATATACACACATATATATATATATATATATATATATATATATATGTGTGTGTGTGTGTGTGTGTGTGTGTGTGTGTGTGTGTGTGTGTGTGTGTGTGTGTGTGTGTGTGTGTGCGCGCGTGTTGTAGGATCTTCCAGGAGGTCGTTCCTCCCTTCTGCAGAAGCCGCTGTCGAAACCAAGCAGACGCCCTTGGGAACTCGAGGACTCCTGAAGAAGAAATCCTGCAGTACTGGTCACACAAGTGACCAGGAACTCTGACAACTGACAGGGGGGTGGGGGGACGGGGGGAGGGGGGGAGACGGGGAGAAACTGTTCTTGTTCTTGATGGCAATCAATTGTGCGAGGTTGGGTGTGGAGGGGTCGGGTGAGGGGTGGAGGTGGAGGTGGAGGTGGAGGGAGGGGGAGGTGGAGGGGGAGGTGGTCCGCAGCAATGGCGCAACTGTGATGCAGCAAGAACACTACACAGAGGGAGAAAGGATGAAGGATAAGGATAAGAATGAGGACGAGATGATGGGAAATAGGATGAGAAAGAGGATATGAAGACGAATGGGCAAGGGGATGAGGACTAAAATGGGGAGATGAAGGATGATAATAAGAATGAGAAGGATGAAGAAGATTAAGATGAGAATTTAGACGAAAATGAAGAGGATAAGGATGGGGTTGTGGATGAGTAAGAGGAGGAGTAGGAGGAGGAGGAGGAGTAGGAGGAGGAGGAGGAGGAGGAGGAGGGAGACATCAAGTTTTTTGGTTATTAGTATCCCCCTCCACACACACACACACACACACACACACACACACACACACACACACACACACACACACAAGTTCAGACGACAATACTTACAAGGGACCCGTTACAACAAAAAACTATTGTGTGATTTATATTACAAACATTGACCACTCCGAGACAACCGTGTATACTTTCTCCTCTTCCCTGAGATCCCGTCAGGCGATTCCATTCGTATCCGTGACTCCCTTGGAAATCCCAAAAGTCTTCTAGCAAAGTTCTAGTAACGTACAACAACAACAGCCGGGGAATCTATATTCCTAACTTTGTAAACAGGTTCGTGTTGTTTTCTAAGATTTGGAATGCGGCAGCCCGAAGACAAATTTCAAGGGAATGTATTCGTTTATGAAAAAGAAGAAAAAAAAATGTCTCAAACCCGACCGAGCCAAGCAGAGGCATTACACACAGACACGCACAAACCAAGACACACGATTTATGTGCAAGCATGTATGAAACAAGAAGGCAAGCAAGCAAGCATTCTTTCTCCTTCTCCCTCTCTCTCTCTCTCTCTCTCTCTCTCTTTTACTCTCACTCTCTTCGTCTAACACATGTAACTTTCATTACAGTACATACATACGTACAAGGAGGGAGAGAGGGAGGGAGAAAGGGAGGAAGGGTGGGAGGGGGTGAATCAGAAGGAACGAAGGAGGAGGGAAGGAGATGAAGAAAGTGGGACTAAACTGAGATCTACGTATTTCTTCAAAATAATCTCATTTGCGTCGTTAGTGTCACGGTCATCTATCTCATCCCGTACCGGGTAACACTTTCCCTTTCATCCCACGTGCCGCCAGGCGATTTTATTCAGATGAAGGATCAATGCGAGCCAGTGACTCAGGGGGCAATGACTGCTCGCTACCCACTCCGCCACCACAACCTCCCTGGGGGCTTGGATTCGCGCGCTCGCTGGTGTATGTGTGTGTGTGCGTGTGTGTGGGTCTGTGTGAGTGTATAGGTACACATGTACGTGTGAGAAAGAGCGAGAGGTGTAAGGAGGAAGATAGCGAGGTGGAGAGCGAAAGATACAGAGAGAGAGAGAGAGAGAGCACATACAACACCTAAATAACACACTTATACTCATTTAATGTGCATATAATCGCGCGCGCACACACACACACACACACACACACACACACACACACAGTTACAACAGTACCCACAGACTGGACCACCTGACCAATAAAACCTTCATCCGGAAGGGTAACAACTGTCGATCACGAGTCCAGCACGTGATCCACCAGGACCACGGCGAACCACACACGACCTTCAGGATCTTGTGTGTTTGTTTACAAAGAAGTAAGCATCGAGTTTAATTCAATAATTCCCGTTCCAGTTCGATTTAGTTGAAGGACTTTGTCGTTGGCGCCTGACTACGCTCAGACTGCGCGTGAGTGGGGAGGTGGGTGAGAGTGAGGTACGGGGGTTGGATTTATCTATTTATTTTCTATTTCTATTTTATTTTATTTATTTACTTTTTTATTTGGGAGTGAATTGTCTTCCACGGCAATCAGAGCTATTTAGTTGTGTCCAAGTTTGTTTTCATACAACGTTTGGTATGTATGGAGTGTAGGTACGTATATATACGCACGTATGGTTTAAGTATGTATGTATGCATCTACGTATATGTGCATACGCATTTGTTACATTTACGTACTGCGTATGTATGTCTGTACTTCTGCATTACGTTATGTGTGTATATATGTACACAAATTAATATGCATGCATACATGAGTATGTCTATGTATGTATGCATGCATTCATGCATTCGCACGAATGAATGTATATACAGATGTATTCGGATCTTTACATATACAAAGGCATTTGTGTGTGTGTGTGTGATTCACCATGGTCTTGGATCACATGTTGGACTCGTGATGGACAGCTATTTCCCTCCCAGAAGGGAGCTCAGAGCTCATATATATGACCGATCTATGGGTAATGCTGTGAACTTACACGCACACACACCCAACTCCCCGCCCACGAGAGTTGAAGTAACGACTCGCAGCGCAGCGATACTGAAATTATTTCAGCCCTGGGCGGGATTCGAACCCTGACCGCCGTGACAGCGGCTACGATCGCTACCACTGCGGCATCAAGCCGTGTGTGTGTGTGTGTGTGTGTGTGTGTGTGTGTGTGTATGTGTGTGTGTGTGTGTGTGTGCGTGTGTGTATGTGTGTGTGTTTGTGTGTTTTGACACACCCAAGGCCAAACCCCGACGATAATTAATTAGGGCACTTCAGTCGGGCTACACATGACTGTAAGGGCACCAGGCCGCGCACATCCTTTCATGAACGTTATCATCACTGACCGGAAGGCATCTTGACCCGGATTCTACCCCCCCACCCCCCAGCCTCACCCCAACCCCCCCACCTCACCCCCCACCCCCCGATATGCCATGCAATCCGAGTGATCGGCGTGTGCATGACATCAGCTGCATGTTATTTATATTCTTGTTTTGTTTTGCTTGTTTACATCCGTTGGACATGTTTACATTATGTTACTTATTTATCTTGTTTTATTTTTGCTTACTGTGTATGCGTGGCATCTGCTGTCACGTTTTCTATTCTTTAATCTACGTTTTTTATTCATTTAATGACGGTGTATGCATGGCAGCCGCTGAATCAAATAATGTTATTTATTTACAATATTCTATTTAATTTCATTTATCTACTTTTATATATCTATTGGTGTGTGTGTATGTGATTTACCATGGTCTTGGATCACGTGTTGGACTCGTGACAGACTGTTTTTAACCCTTCCAGAAGAGAGCTCAGAGCTCATGTATATGACCAATGTATGGGTAATGCTGTGATTTTACACGCACACACACACATCCAACTTCCCGCCCACGAGAGTTGGAATAACGACTCACAGCGCAGCGATACTGAAATGATCTCAGCCCTATGTGTGTGTGTGTGTGTGTGTGTGTGTGTGTGTGTGTGTGTGAGAGAGAGAGAGAGAGAGAGAGAGAGAGAGAGAGAGAGAGAGAGAGAGAGA
>NC_134803.1:46750107-46755107 GCF_046742065.1 Oratosquilla oratoria | reverse complement strand
AAGGATAAGGAGGAGGACGAGGAGGAGGAGGAGAAGAAGGAGGAGGGGAGAAGGAGGAGGAGGAGGAGGAGGAGGAGGAGGAGGAGAAGACGGAGTAGGAGAAGGAGAGGAGGAGGAGAAGGAGAAGAAGGAGGAGGAGGAGTAGGAGGAGGAGGAAGAGAAGTAGGAGGAGGAGGAGGAGAAGGACGAGGAGAACTGTATGGGAGGAAGGAGGGTGAAGAGAGTGAGGGGGGAGAGAAGGGGAGGGAGAGAAAGTGAGGGGAGGAGAGAAGGGGAGGGATAAAGAGGGTGGATGGGAGGAGGAAGGAAAGACGAAGTGAATGAGGAAGAGAAGAGTAAGAGGAGGAGGAGGAGGAGGAGGAAACAGAAACTTGGAGAAGAGGGGAAGAAGAGAAGGATGTTTTCATAGAAAATGGGATGAAAACAGTGAAGGGGAAGGAAGGGGATCGCGTAGAAATAGAGGGGAGAAGAGGGGACGAGAGGGGAGGAGAATGGAAAGGAGAGGATGGAAGAGGGAAAAAATGAGGGGAGAGAAGGAGGAGGAGGAGGAGGAGGAAGAAGAGGGGAGGGGAGAAGAACAGAGGAAAGGTGAGAAGGAAGGGGAGAGAAGAGAGAGATAAAAATGGAGAGGGGAGAAAGGAGAGATGAGAGGGGAGAAATGGGAGGAGACGATAGGGGAGGAGAGGGGACGGAAGGGGATAGGAGAGGAGGGGGGAGGCGAGGGGAGGAGAGGGGAGAAGTGGGGACGGAAGGGGATAGCAGAGGAGAGGGGAGGAGAGGGGAGGCGAGGGGAGGAGAGGGGAGAAGTGGGGGAGAAATGGGGACGGAAGGGGATAGGAGAGGAGAGGGGAGGTAGGAGAGGGGAGGAGAGGGGAGAAGAGGGGGACGGAGGGGGATAGGAGAAAAGAGGGGAGGCGAGGGGAGGAGAGGGGAGAAGAGGGGACGGAAGGGGATAGGAGAGGGGAGAAGAGGGGACGGAAGAGGATAGGAGAGTAGAGGGGAGGAGAGGGGAGGCGAGGGGAGGAGAGGGAAGAGGAGTGGGAAGTAAAGGTGAGGGAGTGAGGGGAAAGATGATGGGAGAGACAAGTGGAAAGGGGTGGAGAGGGGAGGGGAGGAGAGGGGAGGGGAGGGGAGGAGAGGAGAAACGAGGGGTGACGAGGGGAAGAAGGATATGGTGACTAAGAATACCAACCAGTGATTACTTGATTACCGAGAACCAAGAAAACCACGAAAATGTGACTCACAGCAACCCCTCTTCCCCTCCCCCTCCTCCCTTCCCTTCCTTACCCAAAGGGACACGAAAAAATAAATAAATAAAAAATAAATAAATAGATAAATAAATAATAATAATAAACACATCAATTTATACAACCGAAGAATCGTAAACACAGGATGGCCCACATGGAGAATTGTCGCTCTGTCGAAGTCTGGGGTGATGAATGATAATAAAAACAAATAAAAACAATAATAACAATAACAGCAGTGAAGGACGACATGGGAAGACCATCCATCAAAGACACGGTCAAAACGATGACGTCACAATAAAGAAAAGAAAAAATCGAAAGAAAAATAAAGAAAAAAAGAGGAAGAGAAAAGAGCGGGGCTGAAAAATTCTGGGCAGTCAAAGAGAGGGCAAGGGAGAGGGGAGAGGAAAAGGCAGGAGGAGGAAGAGGAGGAGGAGGAGGAATTGATAAAAGATGAGGACGAGGAATACGGGAGGGGGAGAGGGGGAAGGGGAGGTGGAGGGGGAAACGGTGAGGGAAGAGGAGGAGGGATGAGGAGGAAGAGGAGGAGGAGTAAAAGGAATTGATAAAAAATGAGGACGAGGAGTATGGGAGGGGAAGAGGGGGGAAGAGGAGAGGAGGAAGGAGGAAGGGAAAAGGGGGAAGAGGAGGAGGGGGAGCAGGGAGAGGGGGAGAGGGGAGAGAGGGAGAGGAGGAGCCATGAGGAGGAAGAGGAAGAGTAAAAGAAATTTATATAAGATGAGGACGAAGAGTATGGGAGGGGGAGAGGGGAAAGAGGAGAGGGGGAAGGGGGAAGGGAAAAAGAGGGAGGAGGGGGAGAAGGGAGAGGGGGAGAGAGGGATAGGGGGAAGAGGAGAGGGGGAAGGGGGAAGGGAAACAGAGGGAGGAGGAGGGGAGAATGGAGAGGGGGAGAGAGGGAAAGAGGAGAGGGGGAGAGGGGAAGAGGAGAGGGGGAAGGGGGAAGAGAAAAAGGGGAGGAGGAAGAGGAGGAGGAGGAGGAGGGAGAGGGGAAAAGGGGAGAGGGGGGACAGGGGGAAGAGGAGAGGGGAAAAGGGGAAGAGAAAAAGGGGAGGAGGAGGAGGGAGAGGGGAGAGGGGGAGAGGGGAAGTCCGGGGGGATCATGGAGGACGCCCAACTTACACTTGGTTTCCTTTCCAAGAAGTCCCATCTTAGAAACACACACACGCACACACGCACGCACGCACGCACATATACGCACACATGTACGTGCGTGCACATACGCGATCGTTACACTGTTTACGCACACGTGTATGCGTATACACAGTTGTGTGTGAGTCACCCTATTGCATTACGCACATACGTATGTACGTACACATGTACGCGTGTATACATAAGTGACCGTTATACTGTTTACGCACACGTTATGTGTATGAGTCACCCTATTGCATTACGCACATACACATGTACGTACACATGTACGTGTGTGCACATACGCGATCGTTACACTGTTTACGCACATGTGTAGGCGTATACACAGTTGTGTGTATGAGTCACCCTATTGCATTACGCACATACGCATGTACGTGTGTGCACATACGCAACCGTTACACTGTTCACGCACACGTATATGCGTATACACAGTTGTGTGTATGAGTCACCCTACTGCATTACGCACATACGCATCTACATACACGCATACACACACACACAGCCACACACACTCCCACACACACACACGGACGATGTTGAGCAATTGCCCTTTTCTATGACTCATAGGCAACCCCAGCCCTTAATCCCTCCCCCTAACCTCCCCTCCCCCCTAACCTCCTCCTCCTTTCCTTTCTTCGTCCCCCAACTCCTCCCCCGCATGCCCCTCCTCCTCCCTTAACTCCATCCCCTCTTCTTCTTCTTCCTCCCCGTCCCTCTCCCCTCCTCCCCCTGCCCCACAGGATTCTCTTTCTCCCCCCTCCCCCCTCCTGCTTACTCCATTGCATCCACCCTGGGGGAATAAAATCCGTCCTCCCCCCCCGAGGGATTAACTCCACTCCCCACCTCCCTAAATGTGGGATTCGCTCCCCAACCCTTCCCTTCCCTCCCTCTCCGCCTCAGGTGCAGATGGCAGCACTTCCGCGGGGTTTGCCGAGTCGTTACGATGTGGTTTGTGTGGTTGACCGTGATCACGTGATAAGGGTATACAAGCAAAGGTTCAATTCACACTAAAATTTCAACGCACAAGCTCGTTATATATATATATATATATATATATATATATATATATATATGTGTGTGTGTGTGTGTGTGTGTGTGTGTGTGTGTGTGTGTGTGTGTGTGTGTGTGTGTTTATACATATATATGTTTATACATACATACATATATATATACATACATATATATATATATATATATATATATATATATATATATGTTGGATCCCGCGTTCTCCCACATCCTCCCAACCTTATCAGCTCAGCTTCATCCACCAATCCCTCCAAGTATACCCACATCCTTATAATCACATAATCATGTAAATCTACTTGAAATATACCCATACCATAACGATCACACCCAAGACATCCTGTTGCCGGGCTCAATGAAGCCCTTCTCTCCGATAAACACAAAAACACGGGACAAACTCGAGCCCCAAACATCCGGGCCCACCTAAGCAAACACGCCTCATTCCAGAACTAACATACGCAAACACACAACAAACACAGGGCTTGTTTTTCTTGGTACAGTAAGGTTTTGGTATCGTGGCTACAGCTGGCTATATCGCGTTCCCTGTATCGATGCTGTAGTCGTAGAAACGTAGACGTGTAGACCAATGTGTACACATAGGAACACACGCACATACAAATACACACACACACATACGCACGTGCACACACAAACATATTAACATATTATGAACTCTGAGCTCTCATCCTGAAGGGTAATAGTTGTTAATCACGAATCCAACACAGGATCCAGGAATTTCGTGATTCATACATAGGCACGCCCGTTATATACAGTACATAATGGTTTTAGTTATTTATATTACTCACTATGCCACCAGGAGATTTGATTCATTTAAGAGATATACCCTACAGTTTTAACACTGCGTGTGTGTGTATATATGTCGGTATATATATATATATATATATATATATATATATATATATATATATATACACACACAAAACAAATAAACACACATTTGTACATACTTTGGCGTATGACATGAAGAAAATAATTTTAAAAACACGCACATATTCTGGAAGCCTCACATACATGTAAATAAACAACTCGGCTGCATATACAACCACTCGAAATAAACATAGCACTTAAAAAACGCTTTTGTATCCATACAAGTATGTATATCTGCATATAATCGTATGTATGTATGTATGTATGTATGTATGTATGTGTATATGTATGCATGTATGTGTGTATGTACATACTCGTATGTATGTATGTAAACCGCCGACCTAAATACCACACCGCAAGACATCCTTGCTCTCAATACTGAATATCACTACAGGAAACGTTAAGTCTGACCAAAGCAATATTTTCCTTCACCACCCGACACACTGACACCACAATCACCAACTATCACCACTATGCATGCATTGCATTTATCGTAACCATTCCATGAACGCCCTTCGTCCATGCAATGAGAGTCCTTCTACTTCCACTATCCACCCAACATCCCCCCCCCCTGATAGCTCTCCCCCCTCACCAGCAAAGCGTTGGTTGGCGACGCTTCGTCTAGACTTCCATCAACTTTGATCCATTTGTCACCGCCTTGGCAACGCTGGT
>NC_134803.1:46737607-46747607 GCF_046742065.1 Oratosquilla oratoria | reverse complement strand
GTGTGTGTGTGTGTGTGTGTGTGTGTGTGTGTGTGTGTGTGTACGTTCTACGTGCACACGCCTTAAGCTGCTCACAATCTCTATGTCGACAGCTGTCTAACCACATCAATATGTCAAACGCAGGTCTACGTAATAGCACCACTCACTGTGTGTGTGTGTGTGTGTGTGTGTGTGTGTGTGTGTGTGTGTGTGTGTGTGTGTGTGTGTATGTGCGTGCGTGTGTGTGTATGTGTGTGTGATTCACCATGGTCTCGGATCACGTGTTTGACTCGTGATCGACAGCTATTTCCCTCTTGGAGGAGAGCTCAGAGCTCATATATAACCGATCTATGGGTAATGTTGTGACCTTACACAGACACACCCACCCAGACAACCTCACCTCCCCGCTCACGAGAGTTGGAGTAACAACCCGCAGCGCAGCGATACTGAAATTATTTCAGCCTTGTGTGTGTGTGTGTGTGTGTGTGTGTGTGTGTGTGTGTGTGTGTGTGTGTGCGCGCGCGCACACGTGTGTACGAGTAAAAACTGACCCAAGCCTGTTAGAATGGGTGTGTCCAATCCACATTCAATAAACAATAGATAATCATCTCTCCAAGTAAGAAAAAAATTCCTTAAATAAACAGAACAACGCTAATTAAATAGACAAACGCAAATTAACAATTATATGTATAAATAGACAAATAAATAAACAAATAAACAGAAAAATAATTTCACCGATTCGGAAAAAAACGGGAAGATATCCTTGGCCAATCAGGAAGCATCTCGACATGACGTCATTGGGGTACAAAAGTCACAAGAAACGAATTTTTTCGAGCAGAAAATCGAAACCTTATACATTTCATCCTGTTTGATCAGTTTGGCGAAATAAGGACACACGTACACACACACACACGCACGCACACACACACACACACACACCTCATCTTCCCTAACCTTCTTCATTATCATTAATTTTGAAATGGAAAAACAGCAGCACAACAAAGGGATTATGTGACGTCATTAGATGAATACAAACAAGGCCTCATTATTCTCTTGTCATTCTTGAGTTATTTTGCCTCGAAAACATGCGCACGCACACACAAACACACACACACACACACACACACAATGTACTTGAAAATATTATTCTATACAATAGTTCTATGTATAACAAATGTATCCTTTACATAAGGCTATCTATAAAACAGTACGTTTGACTGCATAGAAAACCGATACGCTTGTTCTGGGTGTTATGTTCAGAAATGTGATTTTTGAATGAGGTACTTTCTATACCACATTCAAAACAAAAATAAATAAAAATATAAGTAAATAATATAACTGCCACCCCCACATTTAGAACAATAAATAAATAAATAAATAAATAAATAAATAATATAACTGGCCACCATCCCTAACCATCTAGTGAGAGACTAAACCGGTTGGGTCAACTCCATCAATCAAAGGGACACTCTACTTAAATAAAATCTCTTGGCGACACCAGAATAAAATATATAAATCACTTCGAAAGGCCAAACGAGTGAAGAAGGTTGCGCTTAAAAATGTACGGAGTTGAAGTTACTCTTCTTCTTCGCCCTCCTCCTCCTCGTCCTCCTCCTCCTCCTCTTCCTCATTTTCTCAAATTCTTCTATTCTCCCGCCCACACACTCCACCATCTATATATATTTTTCCTCCTCTTCCTCTTCCCACTTCTCTTCCTTCTTCGTCCTTCTCTTCCTATTCTTACTTCTCTTCTTCGTCCTCCTCTTCCTCTTCTTCTCTTCATTCTTCGTCCTCCTCTTCCTTCTCCTTATCTCAGTCTCTTACTCCATTCTACACCACACACTCCTCCTCTCCCACCCTTTTCTTTCTCCTTCTCTTCCTCTCCTCCACCTGTTCTTCTTTCTTCTTCTACTTCGCCTCTTCCTTACTCTTCTTCCTCTTCCCCCGAGCCTCTTCCTCCTCCTACTACACTCACTTTTCTTCCTCCTCCTACCACACCCTATTCCTCCTCCCACGCCCTCCTCCTCCTCCTCCCACGCCCTCTTTCTCCTCCTCCCATGTCCTCTTCCTCCTCCTCCCCTCCTCCTCCCACGTCCTCTTCCTCCTCCTCCTCCTCCTCTTCCCAGGCACCTCTTCCTCCCCCTCCTCCTCCTCCTCCCACGCCCTCTTCCTCCTCCTCTTCTTCAAAAGCCGCCGACGCGTCCTCGAGAATACGGAGAAATTTCTTAAGTCGCGACGGCGGCGGCGGCGGCGGCGTCCGGCACGTGAAAGGGAAAGTTAAAGTTCCACGCAGGTGGAGTAACGACTGCATTTCCTCCTCCTCCTCCTCCTCCTTCTTCCAGATGGTGACCTACTTAATAGATCTTCTTTCAGATGGTACGGGATCGTTCTTGTGTCTCAACCACCTGAAGGACATCATCCCGTAAGGGGGGGAGGCGGGGCAGAATCCTCCTTCTCATCTAAGGGGAGGGGGCTAACATCCCCCCCTTCTAGTTAAATGGTGGGGGACTAACATCTCCCTTGCAGTTAAAAGGTTGGAGATAACCTCCCTCTCTCGTATATGGGGGGCAAATATCCCCCTCCCGTTTAAGTGGGGGCTCTAACAACTCCTATCTCGTTTAAGGGGGGGACATTTGCTATTTTTGAGAGATCTTATTCTGGTGAACGTAAAAGATTTTATTAATCATAGGGGGGGGTGAGGTGTGAAGGGTGGGGGGGAAAGCCCGGCCAAGACTGGGTTAAGGCTAACCATCTTATCATCGCATCCTAGTCAGAAGGTGAGGAACATACCAAAGGAAGACAATATGACAGATCATCACACACACACACACACACACACACACACACACACACACACACACACACACACATACTGCGTGTGTGTGCATATGTAAGGTCACAGCAATACCCATAATTCGGGCCATATATGATCACTGAGCTCTCATTTGGGAGATTAACAGGATTTGATCACGAGTCTGACACGTGATCCAAGGCCATAGTGAGTCACACACATGCACGCACAAAGAGAAAAAGAGAAGTGACAGTAGAGAGAGAGAGAGAGAGAGAGAGAGAGAGAGAGAGAGAGAGAGAGAGAGAGAGAGAGAGAGAGAGAGAGAGAGAGAGAGAGAGAGAGGGAAGGTGAGGGAGTACAGAAAAAAAAAAAAAAAAAAAAAAGGGAACAGTTTTCCAAGTTCCCCCAAAATTTGGCGTTATCCCGAAAACCAATCACAGTTGGAAATTTCAAACTCAAATTGAAACCCAACGGCCTTCTCAGGACCGTTAAGACGGTTAGACTTCGTTAGGTTTCTGGTTAAAAAGTTGTGACATTAGATCCAACTCGGGGTCTCCCAGGCGAACTGAAAGAGGAGAAAGAGAGAGAAAGAGAGAAGACAGGGCGAAAGAGAAGAGAAAGTATGAATAATGAAGAGAGAAGATAGAGAAAGCATGACAGACACACAAGAATAAAGAGAGAGACAGAGAGAGAGAAAGGGAAAGACGGAAAGAGGGAGAAAGGGAGAGAGAAAGGGAAAAAGAGAGCGAGGGAGAGAGGGTAAGAGTGAGTGAATGAGAGCAGGAAACATACATATACGTAGACACGAGCTTTCATCCGGAAGGATACAACTGTCGATCACGAGTCCAGCACGTGATCCAAGAGCGTGTTGAATCGTACGCGGACGTACAAGAAGGAGGACAAGGACAAACAGACACGTCTATCCAGTCAAACAACGTTTCCCTTCTCCAATCTACTCCTAAATTGAGGACCTCTCTCTCTCTCTCTCTCTCTCTCTCTCTCTCTCTCGCTCGCTCTCCCTCAAATGACTTTAACCATTTCATTCGAACTGTTACACTCTCTAACCCCTTACGTACTTGTTAGTACTATTCTTACTCTGCCGTCAGGCGATTTTATTCATACCCTTAGGGGCTTATCTCTGTTAATCCCTTCCGTAAAGGGTTGTCCCTTTACCTCTTTATCTGGCTGCCGCCAGCCGATTTTATTCGCTACAATACTGCCTCCACAGTGACTAAAGAATGTGTAATGGTTCGCGGCGTTTCCGTATGTAAATTTCTCCCGGATCTCTGAAATGCTTCTGGTGCGCGCGCAGTACCACTGCACCACCAATGCTAAACCTTTCATTAAGAGAGAGAAAAAGGGGGGTGGGACCATGGAAAGATTTTATATTCCCATTAGGGTTCGGAGACTAACGGTGGTATTCTTAAAAAAAATTATTTCCTTATATAAATCTTATATGAATCCTTAGAAGGGAAGGATCTATATTGAATTTTTTTAAGAATACCACCATAAGAATCTTACGCTGGTATAAAAAAAAAAAAAAAAAAAAAAAAAAAATCTTTGCTGATATAGAATTTTTCCTTCCAAGGATTTACATGATATTTATATAAGTAAAGAATTTTTTAAGACCTCCACCGAGAGGTTCTTCGCCTTCACAAGGCCTCCCTTCCACCTCCACACTCCCGTCAACTTCCACAAGACTTCTCATGCACCTCCAATGGAACTTCCGTCCGTCTCCACACTCCCGTCCTCCTCCACATTACCGTCCGCCTCAATATTCTCGTCCACCGCCATATTATCGCCCCCGTCTACACTCCCTCCTGTCCGCCTCCACACTCCACGCTCCCGTCCACCTCCACACTCTCATCCACCTCCACAAGACCTTCGATCCATCTCCACACTCCTGTCCGCCTCCACGCTCCTGTCAGCCTCCACACTCCTTCCTCTCCGCCTCCACACTACCTCCTACCCGCCTCCACAATCCCATCCACTTCCACATTACCGTCCATCTCCACACTCCCGTCCGCCTCCACACCCCATTGCCCGCCTCCTAATTTCCTGTCAACACCCCAACTTTCAATTTCCTGTCTATCAGTGAGCAAAGGTTTCTTTGCCTGTCTGCCCTGACAGCGGCCAGGTCCTCCTTCTGTGCACAGCTGGCTCCACTTCTAGGTACTACAGTGCCTGCCGTCTTCTGTGACGTCAAAGCAATCGTAAGTCCCTCTACTGACCATTTACGATCCTCGTAAGTTTACGAGGCCGTCAGGGACTCACAAATCTATGACTTTAAGGTTTACTTTGGAGTGTAGGCGACTGTACAATTGTATACCCAAAGTTCTGCGGCATTTTTGTGTTATAAATCGTCAATAGAGGCCGAATTAAAAATAATAATAATAATAATAATAAATAATAATATTAATAATAATAATAACAATAATAATAGTAATAATTAGTATTCTATATTCAATTATAGATAATTAGTATTCTATACACTCAAACACTGCAACAATGAATTTAATTTCCTGTGGAGCCCTCTACTGTCTAGCAAAGAAACCGCAAGATTGCGAACACAGCCGTACAGTTGGCAAAACTTTTGTGTGGTCCATCTGCCAGTGCAATACGGAGTGATGTGGCAACATCGCAAGAGCGTTTGCATATAAACAAACACCATACTGCTAATTTTCAGCAAACCTTTTGCATATATACAAGCCATTCACTAAACACACAAGCAACGTTGCCACATAACTCGTACTCTCACGAGGACCTGGGCCATGTGGAAGTGTAGTCGACTGTACATTTTACAAAGGATTAGGTTAACATTTATTCTGACTGTCGTCAAGCTATTTTATTCAGCTCTTTGTGATCCCTCTCGATACCAAAGGAGTACGAGTATGTGCAATGTCATGGCCCGTTTCCGACGGCAACATAAGGCGAGCACAAAGCACCAGTGATACGCAGAAATGTCAAAACGTGCCGGCATTCGAGGGCGTATACACAACACAAAACACACACAGATATACATACATATAATATATATATATATATATATATATATATACACACACACACACTCCATAACCGAACTTATGGCAAAGTTTGACGAGTGAAGGCAAAGAAACGGGACCCCACGAGCACGTCTCCATCCCCGTATACTACAACTGTGTAAACACACACACACACATTACCCATAGATCATATATGAGCTCTGAGCTCTCTTCCGGGACGATAAAAACTGTCGATCATTAGTCCGTCACGTGATCCAAGACCATGGTGAATCACACACACACACACAAGGATAGAAAGAAAGAGAACTATGTACTTTGTCAAATGACCGACATGGGCAACAACTGACATCAAACTTTGGCCTGAGGCACTTCTGGTCCCTCTGATCGCCGTCCTCAAGGTCTGAGGTGAAGCCCTTCTACCCGGAGGCCCTCCCCCATCTACCCCCTTCCCCTCCCCTCCCGAGGCCCTCTCTACATACCCTCCCCCTCCCCCCATGTCGAGCTTCCAAACAAAGCCAAACAGTTCGTGTCGCAAACCCACTTCACCACAGAAACTCCCCGGGCCTCTCCCTCCCTCCCCCCTCTCCCCCCTTACCCTACTCCCCCTACCACCACTTACCCCCTATTCCCCTCCCTCCTCCCCACCCCCCTTCCCTGTCGGGCGCACGTGGTGGCTCGATTGCAATACAAACCCGCCACACATCAAAGCTTCGGCGTTCTTTCGGTGAATTGCTCTTTAAGGGAGCGGTCAGACAACTGTATCTGGTCTCTCTCCCCTCCCTCCCCTCTCTCTCTCTCTTTCTATCTCTCTCCCTCGCTCTCTCTCACTCACTCATACACATACGTGCTTAACCCGTTTTAATTAACTCCTTGGCGTCTATATTCAACTCATGTTTATCCTGCCTACAGCCAGGCAATTCCATTCAGCTCAATAAAACCCCTGTACACAACTTCACTGTTCCAGGCGTCTTAAATGTGTCAGTCCAACGGCCGCCATACGATTTCTTCCAGGCGAAGGAAAGCCTGGCGCCGGGGAATCCCGAGCGTGTCGCCAGCGTCGGATGACGGGAAGGGCTCTCACGTGACGCTTGGCGCCAGTCGGTCCGTCCGCCACACGTGTTACGCCCCTCTCGTGGCACTGGCACCCGTGCGTACGTGCGTACGCAGTGTACGCACTGATGCGTCACCTGGAAGCCAAGTTCGAGCGCCAGCGTTGAGGACACAGGAGGGAGTGGATCGAATTCCCCGCCGTGAATTACTTCATTTTATTCTGGTTAGTGTTATATGGTTTTATGCAGCTCTGAGGGGAAGGAGAAGGGGAGGAGAGGTAAAGGGAGCGGAAGAAAGGGAAGGGAAAGGGGAAGTCAGGAAAGGGGAGGAGGAAAAAAGAGACAAAAGAAGAGGGAAAGTGAGGGAGGGGTTTAAGAAACAAGACTCGGGGAGCGGGGAGGGGAAGGAGAGAGAGGAGAAGGAGAGAGGGGGAGAGGAGAGGAGAAGGAGAGAGGGGAAGAGAGGAGTGGGATAGGGAGTGGGTGAGGGTGGGGGGTGGGGATCATGAACTTTGTGCTCAACACGCACAGGTGACGCGCCCACACTTTTGGGATCATTTATCCAACTTGGAGTCGAAGAGTGACCCCAGGTGGACTACACGCGGGCTTATGTCATCGACTGTACGCGGAAAGCCACGCGGACACGTGTATGTGATTCACCACCATGGTCTTGGACCACGTGATGGACTCGTGGTCGACAGCTATTTCCCTCCCGGAAGAGAGCTCAGAGCTCATATATGAACCGATCTATGGGTAATGCTGTGACCTTACACGCACACACACACACCCAACTCCCCGCCCACGAGTTGGAGTAACGACTCGCAGCGTGTATGTACACATACTTGTATACAGTTATCTACACTTCACCCATTTTACTCTTATCGCGTCTAATCATTACACTGCTGAAACTTGAGGACAGGCGTTTTAGCTGCCGTCAGGCGATTTTATTCAATCAAAGGAAACCCCCGCATGAAGATATGTTTATGCCATTGGGGTGCTGAGTGGTATGGTCTAACTTGCTAACTTGTATATAGCGACCGACATATTTTACGGATTTTATTCAGGTGATCGACATACATACATACAAAAATACATACATACATACATACAAACATACATACATACACATAAAGGTTTTTTTTTTTTTTTGCCCCTACAAGGGAGGTAGCCAAACTCAAAAAGCATAAAATCCACTCCCACCCATTTCATCCACATACTCCACTCCCTTTCACTCCTCACTTCCTTCCCCTCTTTTCTTGTCTTCAAATGACCCAGGTGGTCTACAGGTGAATTTATTCAACCGAGGTGGGGGTAGGGTGGGGGTAACGGTGTTAAGGAGGACGTCACAGAGTTCCCCTGACTTTCGCTCAGTCGTCCTCCAGTGTCACAGGAGGAAGGAGGACATACAGGAGGTGGACCTCGACCCTGTGATGTGGTTAGCCCACGCACCAGAGATTCGCCCTTCACTTAATTGCGAATATAATGACAGGGCTTCCCTCTCTCTCTCTCTCTCTCTCTCTCTCTCTCCAAAGCACTCACAAAATAAAGATAACATGAACAAATGTATGTGCGAATTGTAGGAGTGGTTATATAAACAAACACGTACGCACGTATGTACGCACACACATACACACACACATACATACACACACATACACACACACACACACACACACACACGTTTTGAAATTGAAACCAGGCATGACAGCCAAAGAGTAAAGAAAGAAGATCCCATGAACGTTGTTCCTTTCCTGTATACTGCAATTATGTGAATACATGTACACATGTGCGTACAAACACACACACGCGCGCACACACACACGCACGCACGCACGCACACACACACACGCACACACACACACACACACACACACACATTTAATCCAGAGCTGGCGAGTTATGACACGAAATGTCCTGTGACTGGAGCAACAGGCGCACGTCACTCCAGCCACCGCGCCGCCGCCGCCGCCACCGCCGCCGCCACCGCCACCATCGTCGGCGCCGGTCGGCGGCGTCCCGCCCCCTCCGCCAGCCACTGCCGCGTCACCCAAGCCACTTTTACTCGATCTATCCGAAAATGGCTGTTTCATGAACCTGACCAACCGACTGGCCTGAGGTCTTGTGATCACGTTTCAGTTTGAGTCTTTCGCCAGAAGAAAATGATCAAATAATATCACCAGACGGTTTTATTCAGCTGAGGGGGCTTAAGACGATCTCTTCCAATGAACTTGACGCACTCTACATATTTTGTTATGGAAGATACCAGGCGATTTTATTCAAGAAGAGGTCAATATGGGCATTTAGTTAGTCACTATATTACGTTATGAGAAAGAGAGAGAGAGAGAGAGAGAGAGAGAGAGAGAGAGAGAAAGAGAGGTAGAGAGATGCAAAGAGAGGCACAGAGAGGTAGAGAGAGACAGAACGGGAGATAGATAAAGAGAGAGAGAGAGAGAGAGAGAGAGAGAGAGAGAGAGAGAGAGAGAGAGACTTAGAGACGTGATTCCTTCGGGCCCCGTGGTGCACATTACATATGTTATTCTGACTAACGTTAGACGAATCTATTCACTAAATAAAATCGTCTGTCGTCAACCAGAATAGAATTTCTAAATAGCAACGAAAACATAAAACGGGGTCCCCCTCTCAGTTGAATAAAATCGTCTGGGTTTTATCAGAATAAAATATTTAAATTGACCTTATTGGGAAGAATATGAAATTTGATTTGATTTGATTTATTTAATTATAAAATTGTTTTACAAGCAATTCAAGCCAATAACCAATACAAATGAATTAATAAAAAATGTAAAAATATAGATTGAGTCACAGGAAGGAATATAATAATATAATTGGAATAACTCAAAAAACCACTACGAGTACAAGGGGCTCATTTTCATTGAGGTCAATTTTGAGTGATGTTTAATCTCAGAAATCAACAAAGATAAATCTCATCCTGACCCTTAGAAGATGCATTCATATACGCCGTCCTAAATAAAAAAAAAAAAAAAAAAAAAAAAAAAAAAAAAAAAAAAAATGATGGCCACTCTCCAGTATCGGATCTGGTCGCGTGTCAGAGACCGGCTGGAGGGTCGGTGCGCGGGGGGAAGGGGGGAAGGGGGGAAAGGGGATAGGGGAGAGGGGAGTTGGGAAATTAGTCGGCGGGATGGAGACGGGACGGGAGG
>NC_134803.1:46725107-46732607 GCF_046742065.1 Oratosquilla oratoria | reverse complement strand
GAGGAGGCGAGGGGGACGAAGAGGAAGGAGGGAGAGGGGCGAGGGAGGAGGAGGAGTGGGAAGGAAGGAATAGGGGAGGAGGGGAATGAGGGGAGAAGGGGGGGAGAGAGAAATGGGAGGGGGGAGGAGAAGGAGGAGGAGGAGGAGGAAGGGCAAGAGGAGAAGGGGGAGAAGACGACGAGAACGGGGAAAAGAGAAGAGGCGGAGGAGGAGGAGGAGAAGTAGGAGGAGGAGGAGGAGGAGGAGAAGTAGGAGTTGGAGGAGCAGGTGGAGGAGGGGTGTGAAGGAAGAGGAGGAGCAGAAGGAGGAGGAAGAGAAGGAGGACTAGAATAAGATGCAGGAAGAGGCTGAGGAACAACAGAGAGAATAAAGAAGAAGAGGAGGAGGAGGAGGAGGAAGAGAAGGAGGATTCTATTCTAAAAATAGAAAGAAATTATTCACGATGCGGATGTCCGTTTGTGTAAACGTGTACACATGTGTGCGTATGTACACACGCAATTATATACATTTACACAAATAACCCTTACCGTATGAAACTAACCTACACACACATGCGCACGAAATACAGATACATACATATACGAACTAGCACATACACACACACACACGGACACACACACGCACACACACACACACACACGAAACTAATTCACCAGCAAATACGCAACCAACCTACACACACACATACACACGTACACATATACGCACACGCAAGCAAACATATCCATACATACACGCGCAATAAATCACACTTACAATATATACGTAATCAACCCCTACACATACACACACAACCGTACAACACCATGTCACAACCTGACACAAACTGATCAGTGACACTCGTGACGTCTCATACGACACACGACGCCACAGATCTGACACAGCCCCTCGTCGTGTCAGGGCGTGTCTGGCACAGCGCGTGTCAGCCCAAGCGTGCGTGTCAGATGAAGTGTGACACTAACTTTTTCTGACACGAGATCAATTCCTTGTTCTAAAGTACAGAAGAACAGGTCCTTATTCTGAAGAACAAAAAATATGAACACGAGAAAAGTTTCTTGTTCTAAAGAACACGATAACAGTTCCGTGTAAGAACACGAGAACACTTCCTTGTTCTAAAGAACAAAAGAACAAAACCTTGTTCTATGGAACACGAGAACAATTAGTTATAAAGAACACGAGACCATTTCCTTGTTCTAAACAACACAAATATTTCCTAGTTCAATAGAACACTAGAACATTTCCTTGTTCTAAAGAACACAAGAACAATTCCACGTGTTTGAGACTGGACACTGATTTAACTCAAATAAGCGAAACTTTCGACAGTTACAGGGTTAGCTTAAACCATTTTAGTTAAAACGCAGTGGCCTACTTTATATATTTTGTCAAAGCTAAACCCAAAAGGTTTTGTTCATGTATGGGAACAGACGAGTTTCCACGCGATAAACTTCATATAGTCTATTCTGGCTAACCACAGACGATTTTATTCAACTGAGAACCCCGGGCACGAGTGACATAAAGCCACAAATATTATCTATAATTTATATATTTTATTCTAGCTGCCATCAGGTGATTTTTTTTTCCACCAATTAGGGGCACGCGCTTCGGCCACATCGTGTGAGTACAATGTCACAGCTCTCATCCGGGAGGCTAATCACTGTCGGTCACGTGTCCCGCACGTGATCCAATGCAGTGATGTTAAATGACACAGCCATATGCGGAAAGCCAAGTTTCACTCTGAGACACAATTTAACTAAAGACTGAACGACACAAATCCGATAGACGTCGAATGGAATGTGACGCGGTCTGGGTGGCACGCTCCTGGGGTGCCATGACACGATCTGGCACGAAGTACATGACGCGGACGATGTGCCATGGGCCCGTTAAGACACCATGGTCATGTTTTGTGTTCTTATATAATTATAATAATAATAATAATAATAATAATAATAATAATAATAATAATAATAATAATAATAATTATTATTATTATAATGGTTACCCCTTTACAAAGGTGAAAGGGCATTTTGTGCATGCGTATATATATATATATATATATATATATATATATATATATCTATATATATGTGTGTGTGTGTGTGTGTGTGTGTGTGTGTGTGAGTGTATGTGTGTACGTGATTCACTATGGTCTTGGATCACGTGTTGGACTCGTGATCGACAGCTATTTCCCTCCCGGAAGAGAAGTGTGTGTGTGTGTGTGTGTGTGTGTGTGTGTGTGTGTGTGTGTGTGTGTGTGTGTGTGTGTGTGTGTGTGTGTGTACCCATGGATAGAAGCGCCGGTTATGGGGACCAAACTACGATTCCTTTGGCTGCGCCGCCAAGCGATTTTATTCACACGAGACGAAACCCACGACCGGAACGAAAGAATGACAATATCACGTGACAAAGCGTCACGCGAGTGTCATGACACACGAAGAACATAGGGCCCAAGGTGACTCATCATGCGACAGGTTCCCTCTTTGTGACACGCAGTGACAAGATGGCACATCGTGTCATATTACGACGCACGAGGACGAAGCGAAACGACACGAATATCCTCAGAATTAATGAGAAAAATAATATCTTTAAAACGATGACACACCCCAAGCGACACAAATATGACACACATAATGACACGAGATCACGTGACACACTCTCCCCGTGTCACATTTCCGCTGACACAGTAGGGAGTGTCACGATTCTAACAGTTTTCTGACACAATGAAAATATGACACACGGAGACAGAACACAAAAATACTATATGACACGCAATACAACTCCTAATGACGGTCTGACACACATCGGCGCCTTTAAATTGCTTATGTCACAAAAACATGACACGAAGTTATGACAACTTGTGACAATGACCCAAAAGTGATTTTTTATTTACAAGAGGGAGGGGAGATAGATGTAGATAGAGAGCGAGAGAGAGAGAAAGAGAGTGGAAGATGAGAAAGAAAAAAATATCAACCCCACACACACACACACACACACAGAGAGAGAGAGAGAGAGAGAGAGAGAGAGAGAGAGAGAGAGTGATAAGACAAAAATATCCATACACACACACACACACAGTGAGAGAGAGAGAGAGAGAGAGAGAGAGAGAGAGAGAGAGAGAGAGAGAGAGAGAGAGAGAGAGAGTGGAAGATAAGACAAAAATATCACCCCCATACACATACGCGCACATACACGCGCGCGCACACACATACACACACACACACACACAGAGGGGGGGAGAAAAAACAGAGAGTAATGGTTCAGTTTATAAGCTACAAAAGACACACACCAACGTCACGAGCAGCTTTCCACCTCCCGTGAATCATCACAACTGTGGCCATTACCGTAGCTCTCTCAGTGTCACATCAGTGATGACACATTAGCCATAAAAAGTGATTGATTCCTCCCAGGCAGTCGCCCTTACCATCCTTAAAAAGTAGCTCAAGGATTTCATTATTTATCGTCTCGCATTGGGAGTGTGTGTGTGTGTGTGTGTGTGTGTGTGTGTGTGTGTGTGTGTGTGTGTGTGTGTGTGTGTGTGTGTGTGTGTGTGTGTGTGTGTGTGCGTGTGTGTGTGTGTCTGTTTTGCTCAAACCTAGAAATATGTTCTTCAGAACATTGAGTAACACTGATAACATGAACTAAAAGTTATTTCGCTGGTGCGAGTAGGAGGGGGAGAGGGAGGGGAGAGGAGGAAGGGAAGAGGGAGGGGGGAGGGAAGAGGGAGGGCGGAAAAGGAAAGTGGGAGAGAGAAGGGGAGAGGGAAGGGAAGAGGAAAGGGAGAGGGAAGGGGAGAGGGAGGGGAAAGGAGAGAGGGAAAGGGGAGAGGGAGGGAGGAAGTGGAGAGGGAGAGGGAGAGGGGAGGGGGGAGGGGAGAGGGAGAGAGAAGAGCTGAAGGAGAGAGAAAGGGGAGAGGAGAAGGGGAGAGGAGGAGGGGAAGGGGAGAGGGAGAGGGAAAGGGGAGAGGGAGGGGGAAGGGGAGAGGGAGTGGGGACGGGAAGAAGGGAGGGGGGAATGGGAGAGGGAGGGGGGAAGGGGAGAGGGAGGGGGGAAGGGGAGAGGGAGGGGGAAGGGTAGAGGCAGGATAAAAAGGACGGGGAAAGGGGGAGGTGGAAAGGTGGGGGAAGGGGGGAAGGGAGAGGGACAGAGGATGGCTGTATGGAAGAGGGAGGGGGAAGGAGGAAGAGGCACTGGTTAGGGGGGACGGGGGGAGGAGAAGAGGGAGGGTGGAAGGTAGATTCATAACATGAACGCAGTTAACCACCAACCTTACTCCGTCAACTAATCCCATAAAACTTAATGCGCCTTTGTCCACTACCTCTTCCTCCTCCTCCTCCTCCTCTTCCTCGACCTCCTCCTCTTCCTCAACCTCCTCCTCCTCCTCCTCCTCCTCGACCAGGTGTACCCTCAGAAACCCTAATTCCCTAATTAGCGGTACATGCACAACGTTGATAAGAGGGCAGTATAGTATGAACTGAAATGCGGGTACCCACATGTAAAAAAATAATAATAAATAAATAAATAAACAAATAACAATAAATAAACAAACAATAATAAGTAATAATAAAAACTAAGTAAAAAAAAAAAATTAAATAATATACCAAATCGGCATGACCACTTGTTACACTCTTCCCACACCCTAACCAAGACGCTTTCTTTACAATCTCCTTCAGCCTCGCATTCAAGCGAGAGGACCCAGACTTTTGGGCGAGACTGTACCGGGTACCTGTACAGGACCTTCTAACGCCATATACGAGGTACTCCCTCCCTCCCTCCCTCCCTCCCCAAGCCTCCCACCTCCTACTCCCAACCCCCCACTCTAAGTCCTCTCTCACTTTCGTTGACGATCACTCTCTCTCTCTCTCTCTCTCTCTCTCTCTCTCTCAGGCTCCGTTTTCTTTTGCCTTTTTGGGCCTTCCAAGTCCAGTCGTGGGCCTTTACAAAGGTCGACCAATGACACATTTGAGAGACCTTTTTCCGCGTCAAACTTCACCATGTGAGACACACACACACACACACACACACACACACACACACACACACACACACACACACACACATTCCAACATTTTCCTTACATAAAAAAAAAGAAAAAAGTAGAAAAATAGACTTCATGGGTCCACTGAGGTAATACGCCTAGAGACGCTTCACGGCTGACCACCCGCTCCCGTGCAGTCTCGGAAATTAACCCTTTCCCTGCATGACGATTCGTACAATGGCTGCCGCCTGGTGATTTCATTAAGCAAAAGTTTTAAACACACCTCAACCCTTTCACCAGTTACTTATACCTTCATTCTGGCTGCCGCCAGGCGATTTTATTCGATCGAGGGAACACTCTCCTCAATCAAAGGGTTCAACACACGATCGAACGTAAACACTTGAGTTCGATGAAGTGGTACATAACACATATCCCGAGTTCGAGATATGGGCACTGATGTTCTTTGTGGTCTGTTCATTTGAACATGACGGAATTGTTCTCGGGGAATGAAAATAATGTTAATTGCAATAACAATCTCGGCGAATTGTCCGAAAAAAACAAAAAAACAAAAAATCGATGAACGTCCCCCAAATGAGAGCAATTCCAGACTTGATATCAGTCCTTTCCAATGGCTCCAGTTGCAGTACTTCCTCGATCACACTAAATAAAAAAAAAAAATAATAATAATAATAAAAAAATCCACGGCAGCATGACGAAGTTTTTGATAAGTCACCATCACCTACACGATCGAAGACACAACCTTCAAGAACCACAATATTCGACACAAACTTCACAACATCTGTTCTTACATATTTTCTTTGTTCTGTTCACTGTCCACTTGAAGACCTGTTCACTGTTCACTTGTGGTCTTGTACACAGTTCACTTCCATGACGATGTCAGAGATGTCCAACAGGGTTAATAAAACCTTCATTTGTATTCAAAACCCGGGATGACTCGAGTTACGTCCAAAACCCTCGAGTTACGTACAAAACCCGAGGTGACTCGAGTTACGTACAAAACCCGAGGTGACTCGAGTTACGTCCAAAAACTCGAGGAAACTCCGAGTTACGTCCAAAGCCCGAAGCGACTTGAGCTACGTCCAAAATCCCGAGGAAATTCCGAGTTACGTCCAAAGCCCGAGGTGACTCGAGCTACGTCCAAAGCCCGAGGCGACTCGAGCTACGTCCAAAACCCCTAATTTACGTACAAAAACCCGAGGTGACTCGAGTTACGTAAACCCGTTCAGAGTCGGGGACCAGGACGGGATCACACACACACTCGCACACTGCACAGACGGAGACACAAGTAAATGCTGGGCGCACCTGCGTTTCTCACTCGACACTCGGCTCGCTCCTGGACAAGCTGAGCAATTTTTCCATCGGCTCCGTCTCAAGGTGACGAAATGAACGGAAACGGTACACGCACAAACACACACACATACATACACACACGCGCGCACGCACCCGCCCCGTTCGCCGTGGCGAGAGAGAGTGAATGAGACAGAAGATGGCGGGGGCCGGGTGGAGGGGATCAGGAGGAGGAGAAGGAGGAGGAGGAGGAGGAGGAGGAGGAGGAGGAGGACGTGGAAGACTTAGTGGAGGCTGACGGGAACGGAGGAAGGCTAAGTGGGAGGTGATGGAGGTGGGAGTGAAGGTGGAAGGGTGTGGAAGAATGTGGAGTTGGTGCTCCTGCTGCTGTTGGCGTCTGAGAAACCTGTTGTAGACGCACATGCACGCACGCACGCACGCACGCACGCTCGTGTACGCCACACAAATAAACCCACACAGACACACACAATGATTCTACCCATATCCATATCATAATTATGCCAGTTTTCATTATACTCTGTCCTATTTTCATCCGAGGGCTGGCTTCGACCCACGACCCTAGCAGACTGAATAGGCATAAGTCTGACTTACCCTATATTTTATTCTGACTGTCGCCAGGTGATTTTATTCATCTCCGTGGCACCCATCACCCCATATAAGGTCATGTACCAGAACTCCTTTGTAATCAAGTTTCAAGGAAATTCCCAGCGTTACAGAGCTTTGATGATATTACATATTACATAAATTCTATGTAACCTGTATCAAACTGACCTACACTTGCACGGACCAAATGGTCTCTACAAGATTGGAAATAGATTCTTCTTGGCCCGACACGGCTCGTGCACTAGCCGCACGCACCCTTCACCAGGAAGACAAATGACGTAGGTGCTGCTCCAGCTGACGCCAAACAATTCCATTCAGCACAGGGGTCCTTTGTGGTCAGTTTGGACCAGGCGTTCATTTTTGGACCACTGGAAGGGGTCCTCTGTGGTCAGTTTGGACCAGGCGTTCATTTTTGGACCAGTGGGTCATTTTTTGACCACTGGTTCATTTCTGGACCATTAGTTAATTTTTGGACCAGTGAGTCACTTTTGGACCACTGGTTCATTTCTGGACCATTAGTTTATTTTTGGACCAGTGGGTCAGTTTTGGACCAGTAAATTTTTGGACTACTAGGCAATTCTTGGATCAGTGGGTAA
>NC_134803.1:46710107-46715107 GCF_046742065.1 Oratosquilla oratoria | reverse complement strand
TTAAACAAAGGGAACTCCTCCCCCAGGCTTAACCCTTCTATTTTCTGTCCCCCCTCCCCCCCTCCTCCCTTCCCCCGTGCCTTGATCCTTACCGTACAGGGTAAACCTTTCTATCTCTATTTCAACTGCCGACATTCTCCAGCGGAGTTACCGTCCATCTCGATCAACTCCTTCCGTTCCGTGTGGCACTCTTCCTTTCCATTCCTGCTGCCGTCAGGCTATTCTATTCGCCTCCGTGTCACTCACCTTCGGATGCCGAGGGGACTATCCGCAAATCCTTTTTTTTTTTTTTTTTTTCTTCTTTTTTTCTTTGAACAAAGCTTTCGATTTAGCGCCAGACGACTTTATACTGGTTCGGAGAAGTCTTGTACTAACTCAGGACTATTGAATTAATTTCCCTTCTCCTTCAGTCAACATTACCCCACCCCTTCCCTTTATTCTGGTCGTCTTGTTCACACTTGCGCAATATTGTCCACAAGGACAGAAGCGCTGGTAAACTAGTCCACAGCAGCCCCTTCCCTTTTTTTTACTATACCTATCTCTTTCCTCTCCACAAGTTTGAGTTTTAACAAAAAATAATATATTCGTGCTCACTCGAGACTATTTATATGCACAAGCACAACCTGCCATCACCAAATCGTAAGTTTAGTTTTATGTACAACATACATCCCTGGTGCACACACATACACACACACACGCACACACACACACATATACGACTGTAAAAAATACTGCACAGGAAACCGGCACTCCAACTCTGGTGGGCAAATATTTGTATGTGTGCGTGCGTGTGTGATGTCACAGCATTACCCATACATCAGGTTAGATATAAACTTTGAGCTCTTATCCAGGAGGGTAACAGCTGTCGATCATGAGTCCAGCATGTGATCCAAAATTGTGGTGAATCACATACGCACACATACACACACACAAGCACACACACACACAGTCCCAGTGGTCTATTTCCTCGGCCTCCACCTTTTCCCAAAGCATGGCTTCCCAAGACTAGCAACTTACCTCATGTATTCTAACGGATTCCACTGAACTCGCCAACATTCCAATATTTATATTGATTGGGACCTTTCCAATCATTCCAACTCCTGCACTAGGCGGCATTCTTATTCTTACTATTATTTAATTAATTATTATTATTATTATTTTTTTTTTTTTTGGGGGGTGGGGTCTGCCGACAGGCTATCTTATCCCCTTGACATTCCCGTGGCGGCGTTAGGGTTACAGACTACCACGATTAATCCCTTACGTGTCGGGTATCAACCTTAATCTGGTTTCCGACAGACTATTTCACACCTCGGTAGAAAAGAGGTTTTACCTGAGGACAATGACGAAGAAACAAAGACTCGGCTGATGCTATGCCGCGGCAGAACTCTCCGCCGCGACCCGCCGCCGGTCGACTCTCATGCCGCTGCGCTTGATCGAGTGTGCTCTCCCTCGAAAGAGCCGGGAATCCATCACGTTCGTTACGAAAGTGATTGTCACGGACGCGTCACCTCCATCTCCCTTTCGCTGCGTTTCACGACCCTGGTGGTCCTTTCTACCTGCCGCCGGCCGATTTTATTCAGCTGAAGGAAGTTCCTGCCTCCTTCAGCGTCCAAGAGGTTATTGTCTACATCGATCTGCTCTTTCCGTACCAGGTGGTACATTTTATTTCATTATAACTGCCGCCAGGCGATTTTATGCATCTCAATAACGATTCCTTAGTAGCTAAGAAGAACAAAGAAGAAAAAGAGGAACAAAGAAACAGAAGAAAAAGGACAAAAAAAGAAGATAAAGAGGAAAATGAAGATAATGAAAGTGTTCAGCTGTCTATACATAGCTAATAGTGAGGAAAGATCTTGGGAACTTTGAGCAGTGACGCCCCTCACTCGCTCAAACATCCTCCATAAGGACAACTCCAATCAATACTGAGTGGATTCTGCACTGTCATAACAGCTGTTACGTGTTTTTGCTCTCATCATACTTTCCCATATATAGATTAGACTTCTCCACACCCCGAAGCTCTTATCTCAGTAAGGACTCCTTCCATTTAATAAAATCATCTGGCGTCCGTTGATATAAAGTCGTTATGCATTAGCAAAAAAATAAAAAATAAAATAAAAAATAAAGATAGAAAAAAAAAAATCAGCTCATTAAGTCATCTGCCGACAGCCAGTATAAAACCTATGAAGATGAGGATTACCGATTCTACTCTTGTTCGCCCGAAGCCAACCAAGGATTACAGACCCCCCCTTCCCCCTCCCAAACCTCGGGGATCGTTTCCAACTTTCAGCGTTTTTCGTCTCCGCAGCATTTCTGCTGATTTGTCAGTCCCGATTTCACTTGAAACCCACAACTTACACTCAACCTCACTCCTCTCCCCCTTCCTCCTCTTCCCCTCTCCCCCGTCCCTTCTTTCTCTCCTCTCCCCCCGTCCCTCCTCTCTCTCCCCTCTCCCCCTTCCCTCCTCTCTCTGTCTCCCCTCTACCCCCGTCCCTCCTCTCCCCTCTTCTATCCGTCCCTCCTCTCTCCCCTCATCCCATATTGAATATAAACAAGATCATATCACCACAACATTGAGGGAAGGCGAGTCCTTACACTACACCCTGGTGGGGAGGGGAAGGGGAAGGGGAAAGGGGAAGGGGAAGGGGAAGGGGGAAGGGGGAAGGGGGAGGGGGGATAAGAACTCTTGTAAAGATTATATGCGTTCGTTTCAAAATAAAATTACGTCCATAGACTAAGTTTGTGAGGCCTTTCAGACTGTTTACCCCAATCGGGGCAATACCCATTCAGATACTTGTTCAGAAATTAGAAAACATGAACGTCAACATCAAATTAAAAAAAAAAAAAAAAAAAATCTTCGGAATGAGTTCAACAAGGTCCTTCGTGGTTTGGTTATCCGATCCTCTGCAAAAGTGTGTGAACTCTGTAATGAGCCCCCTCCCCCGGGGGGAAAAGGGCGGGTGGGGGGGGGGGGAAGGGGACAATTTTTTTCTTCTGATTTTTACATGGGAGCGAGGGCAAAGTCTCTTTCATCCTCATTAAAAAGAGAGAAAGCGAGAGAGAGAGAGAGAGAGAGAGAGAGAGAGAGAGAGAGAGAGAGAGAGAGAGAGAGAGAGAGAGAGAGAGAAGACAAGCGTCAGGTTTTACACTGTTTTCGTGTCCAGTAAAATTATTCAATGTTTTATTTTCTCTCTGTGAGATCGCGGATACACAAACGGTTTGACAAAGACTTAGGCATACAACCCATAAAACTTGAAGGCCTTTTAATATTAGTCCTGCACGTTGCCTCACCCAAATCCAAATGACTTGCAGCGAACACAGACAAAATAAATAGAATAATATTTCTGCATTAAATTCATTATTAATGCCCCTCATTATGTCAGACGTAAGACATGAAATCTAATTAAATTTGCACTATATATATACATTTACATATATATATATACTCATGTGTATATATATATATATATATATACACATATATTTATATATATATACATATATACACACAGCTATTTGGCTGGCTGACTGGCTGGCTGGCTGGCTGGCTGGCTGGCAACCCTCACGGGTCACGAGGTCACTTGCAGGCAGGGCCCACGGAGGCCATTACCATACTCGCTCGGCACTCTCCCCACCAACTGTTGCCGCCAAGCCCCGCGTCACTAGATTACTCACCAACTCGAATCGTTGGGTCCTCTCGTACTTTCCTGGCACCCTCACCCTGGCACTGTCCTATTCTCTTGGCACCCAATGGGGTTGCCATCATCATCCGGAACCTCCTGGTTAGTTTCTGTCCTCCGTGATTAGCCGTCTAGGGCCGGTCACTATTCAACTTCATTGACACACTATGCCTGGTCGATACTCTTCACTCTTGGCACTCCCGTCTGCCTGAAGTCCTTGTATAACTCCTGAACTCCTTGTATCACTCCTGGAGTCCTTGTGTCACTTCTGAAGTCAGTCTACCCGAGCTGGGGAGTCTTTGCCAACGCAGAGTGAACCCTGTATTGATTTTATATCAGATGGTACTACTTAACTTTTTTTTTTTGGGGGGGAGAGGGGGAGAGGGGGAGAGTTGTCACTGGCAGACTTCATTCAGATGCAGAAGGCGCGGGAGGATTGCCCTCTGCTCGGCAAAGGGCAAAGGGCGCAACCCATACCTGGAACTTGGAACCTGGAACGTTGACTCTCCAGGAGAGAACGGGGCAACAAGTCTCTTAACGCATTCAACACGGAGTCGCACTTTCCAGACTCTATGCCGACTAAAGCCAAGCGATTCTATGCGGCTGGTGGAAGGCTCCTGGTCTGAAGGCCGGCTTTCACGGAGCGAGACCCCTTCCAACACAAAGCCGGAGCCCTCAGATGAATAAAATCGCTCGTCCGAAGCCTGAACAAAATATCTGAAGAACGACACTGTGTGGTTAAGGGCGATCCAGCGCGTTGGTGGCCCATCCAATATGGCGCTGAGGATCAAGATGGGGTCAGCCCTCAACTCTCGAAGTGGCGAGGCAGGGGTCATCCGAGGTCATCCGGAGTGAAGAATTACCCCCCTCCCCCACGCACGCCCCCGAAGCTGAAGTCACCTCGCCAACACTGAGGGATATATGCTAAGGAGGGAGTAAAAGTCCGAGGGGGTATTATTGACCAATCAGGGCGTATCTTGTCCCCTCGGCAGCCAATCAGCGAGGTCCTTGGCGCTCGGCGCTGTCGGGAGCAGAAGGGATGTGTGTGACAACCCTTTCACCTTCCCAGTGACGCAATGTTGTCATTATTGACTCCCTCAGATGGAGGGGGACGTGGGAGAGGGGTTGGTCCTCCTCCACCACTATGTATCTTCATCAGTTGTGATGCCAGACGCCTACCAGAGGGAGACTTGAGAACAAACTTGCGTACAATTGGGGTAACATGTTCTTCAGTGTTTTCCTTATACGCACGCACGCATACACACCAACACACACACACACACACTCACACATCAACACACACACACAGATACACACACATAT
>NC_134803.1:46705107-46707607 GCF_046742065.1 Oratosquilla oratoria | reverse complement strand
CTCCAACAACAATATTTACAATATAATAATAAAACAATAATAACAATACAGTAATAAATATAACATAATAATGATAACTAATATAAGAATAACTCCTCCCCCGTGATTCCAAGGTCCAAGAACAACAACTACAACAACGACAATATAATATAATAATAACAACTAATATAATAACCCCCATGGTTCCAAGGTCCAACAACTACAACAACAATAAATATAACATAATAATAACAACTAATATAATAACAACTCCCCCATGATTCCAAGGTCCAACAACTACAACAACAACACTATGCTATGATCCCAATCCCTGGTTGTGAGGAACTATTCAGTTGTGTGATTATATGAACAAGACGATCTGTTCAATTAATAAACGGATGACCTGGAAGACTTGGCGACAATTGGAAATCCGGCTTTGTCCTCCAGATCCGCAAAGCCAGAAGCAACATGAGGCTTTACTCCGGCTTTTGCGAAGCTGAACGAAGAATTATTTCAGTTTTTTCAGACTTCAGACGCAATCGGGCTTCGAATTTTTACTTACACAAATCTTACGAAAATTTATCACAGTAAAACATAAACAGATTAATATATGAAGGAATCAATTTATGAAAATAAACATAAAATATATAAGCAAACACGTAAACATGATAATTACATGAACAATTGAATAAACAAATAAATGAAAATAAAATAAGTACAAATAAACAAACAACCACGTGAATAAAAATCCGATAAATAATATGAAATTAACAACGATGATTAAACAAATATTGCCGAAGATATTGCGTCCACTGTAATAACATTTCACACACAAAAAAAATCGTAATCTGAGCGATAGTAGCGCCAACTACTCCGCAATTTTGTATATCAATCAATCAATCAAATCAGCCATTTGAGTCCACTGCTGAACGAAGGCTTCTTTCATAGCATTCCATGATTCACACAACCACCTCAATCTCTGCCACGTCACTCCTGCAAAATTCTCAATCTCGTCTCTCCACCTTTTATCTGGTCTCCCTCTTCCACGCTTCCCATCTCGCGGCGTCCACTCAGTAACACACTCGCTCCATCGCTCATCAGTCGTTCGTACTAATATCGGGTGGCACTGTTTATATCGGTCTAGCTTCCGTCAGACTATTTCATTCAGCCTTGAGCAGCATAGGGGCCAACACCCCCACCCCACCCCCACCCCAAAAAAAAAAAAAAAAAAAAAAAAAAAAATCGTGCAGCTGCACCGTTGCCACCAAAGCTAACGTTTCCGAGGTCTGAAACGAGAAATATGGCGGAAATGATGAGGCTAATGGCGGGAGCCGGTATCAACCTCCCCTCCCCTCGGGAGCAGGTAATGGTGGGACCCAGACCTAAGACGGAGAATCAAAATGAACAAAATAGCCGAGAAGAATGAGGCGACGCTTGGATGTGGTGGAAATAATTTACTCTAAGATGAAAGGAAACGCGAGGAGAGTTTACGAGAGACAGAAGGAGAGCAAGAACGAGGGGGTTATTGCCCCCCTTTTGGGGGTAAAGAGAAAGTAAAAATGAATATGATAAAGATAAAAAAAAAAAAACATAAGCATGAAATAATAAGGGATTTTCGTGAAAAATTGGGAGAACCTTTGGATTCACGAGCCGGAATCAAAACCGACCTTGCAACAGGAAAGAGTAAAAAATATATATAATAATAATGTACTCACCGCTTCCATATGAACTCTAGAAACATTGCACGCTTACCTGCAAAGAAAACAAAAAATATTTAATCATTCGAATAGAAAAGAAAATAATAATAATAATAATAATAATAATAATAATAATGATAATATAATAATAACAATAATAATAACAACTGATAAAAACATAATAGTAATGATGAAATCATAATAATATTAACAATAATGTAATGAAAATTATAAATTAATACATACATACAGTACATATATCATGGTCTTTTTCCCCTTTACAAGGGATGTAGCCAAAGTCAAAGGCATAAATCCATTCCCACCTATTTCATCCCCACATACTCCCTTCCTGTTCATCACCCCTCCCTCCCTCCCTCCCTCTTTTCTTGGCTCCTCTTGGATGACGGGTCATCCCTGCATCTCGCCCATCGCCCTGGGTCAGAAGCAATGCAGCAAGACACAGTACATCCACAGCAAGGTCACTTCATTTAATCAGCGACCCCCCTCTCCGTCCCCACATGCAGAAAAAGAGAAGACGGGGAGAAATCCCTTCGGGCTAAGTCAGAATATCATTTACATCATATAACCACTCTAGCCCCCACCCCACCCACTCCCTTCCATGCATCACAGTAATATCCATATAAATTCATAATTAGAATAACAATAATAATGATAATAATAATAATAAAACAATAATAATGGTAATAAGGATGAAATAATAATGATAATAATAATAATAATAATAATAATAATAATAATAATAAAACAGTGTAATAATAATTGGAATTCCACAAATACGACCAATCTTCAGGCCATAAGAGTTC
>NC_134803.1:46677607-46685107 GCF_046742065.1 Oratosquilla oratoria | reverse complement strand
TGAATGCAACTGCACGAAAAGCAAGTCTCGTATAACAAAGCGACTTTGTTATTTAGTGAACAACATTTACACGCAATATATATATATATATATATATATATATATATATATATATATATATATATATATATATATATATATATATATATCGTAAAGGAAGCATATTTTCTTTAATGCAAGTAGAGTTGAATACGACAGATTGAATCATTGTGAAAATGCTGTCGTATTTAATTCTACTTGCATATATATATATATATATATATATATATATATATATATATATACACACACACATATACATATATATACACACACACATTGGAATAACTTCCAAGAAAATTATTTCATATAGTTCTTTGTCAGAAATACAATTGCATCCAGTCATATTAAGCATACTTTTGATTACAATATCAATTCCAGCTTGTGTCAAATCCAGCTTGTGTGTCAATAACCTAGATAACTTTATCATTAAGAAAATTGTTGAATGTACTTTAGCTCCAAGGGATAGTCATTGTGTGATCAAATGTCTACATATTGACATTTCATCACAGTTAGGGTTTTTGTCTTATCCTCGGCAACTGTAATTGCTATTTCGAACTGTGTTCTTTTCATTATCTGCACTTCATGTATATTGATTCAATCCCAAATAAACTTATTATTATTATCATTATTATTATTATTGTTATTGTTATTATTATTATTATTGTTATTATTATTATTATTATCATTTCCCGACTTGTGTGATTGAGTAGCTTGTGTGACCTCTCCTTGTTCCTTTTCATGTCTCCTATTTAATATACGAGCATGTATCGCTGTCTCTGTCGCTTTGCATTCCCTGATGATGTCTTACAATAGACGAAAATGTTCGGGCTAATTCTGTTATGTCCCAGTGGTTTTTCTATAACTATATTTTCACGTGTCCTTGTAAACTGCTGCGATATATATATATCTATCTATATATATTATATTTGTGTGTGTGTATGTGTGTCTGTGTGTGCGCGCAGGCGCGTGTCCAATACCAATGCACTTTACTTACACCTATATATTTGGTAATTATTTCATGAAACATAGTGTGTATTTTGTACACGAGCTGCCAAATGCATAGAATGTACAAGTGTGCATGTCCCCTACACCCTGAGTTTCCCTTCGCAGAATCAAAGCCCTCAGTCGTAAGCCAAAATCAAATTTCTAAATCTCAACACGGTCGAGAACAGGTTACCCAAACCAGCCTCAAACTCACCCTCTCCCCCTTTAACCGAATCAAAACCACGTGTCGCTATTTACGACAAAAACTCCTTACTGGAACCCGGGCACTGTCGGCACTCACCCGATCAGGGGCGCTCTTCGAGAAATGCTTTTCTGTGGCTGTACGCGGATGACAGACGCAGAGAGAAAGCAGCTTGGAGGGACAAAAACGAGATACACTATGCAAATAGCGTTACAATAAATAATAAACCAGGGCCTTACACACGGGTCATATCATAATCATTCACATGCCTACTATGATCTATGCCTCATCAGAATTCAGAATGTAGGATGATAAATCACAAACTACTGCATTCTTACAAGGAGCCTAGTACATGCGGTATATAACTATATACCTACGTAATATATTCTATGTTGTTATGCTAGAAAATGCGTAGTAATAAATAATGAAATAATGTAAATCTAAGTAGACATATTTATGATATGTACTCCTTTCTACGTGCCTATGGAATGTGTAGTACATCATGCTTGTAAGTACAGAACTATGTACATAGTGTACATTCGGTACTAAACTAATTTACTGACTTCTTAACTCTTCCATTGCGTTTAAGACCTTTATTCTAGCTGCCGCCAGGCGATATTATTAGCTGAGGGAGACATCCTCTGTAGGAAAAGGGTTACATGTACAAATGTGCAATTTGTTCTTACTGTAGACGCAACAAGCAAGAAATATATGTACTATGTACTTGATAAAGCTCTGACAAGCGAAATGTCGTAGTAAAAACAGTCTTCAATTGGTGCTCCTTTTAATAGACTTGTCGGCAACTGATTACATGCATGCATGCATGCATACATACATAAATACATACACACACACACAAACACACACACATATATATATATATATATATATACACATATATGTGTGTGTGTGTGCGTGTATGTGTGTGTGTGTGTACACATGTGTATATACAGTATATGTACACGCACACATACATGTATACACAAACAAAAATTCGTACATACAGGGTGTCTGCAAAGTATATACTCTGTGAGTACCCTTGTGACTACTTTTTTAACCTGCATACACTACTTTTTTCTTCTTCAGTGGCAGAAGCCCTCGTCAAACCTTCATCCTCAACAATCTCGCACATTTCGCTCAATAACTTCATTTTACGAGAATCTCGTGAGTCATGCATTGTACTCTCAACACACCACGGGCCCGTATTCACAAACCTCACTTAACTCCTTTCTCCACTACATTACCTCCATAGATTTTGTTCTGACTAGCGCCAGGTGACTTTAGTCAGCGTGGGGGAACCCTTGCATAGTAAGGTGTTAAACTATCTCGGTTATGGCTTCCATGGTTACGTATCCCTAGTTAGTTTATAATGAATTGATAGACTACCTTGATTAACCTTTTAATCCTATGTTGGATATTCAAGGATTTCATTCTGGCTAACGCCGGTCGATTTTCTTATGAGGAATATGTGACTGGGAATATGTGGCCGAGAGTACGTGTGGCCGGGAATATGTGTGCCGGGGATATGCGTGGCCGAGAATATGTGTGCCGGTGATATGTGTGGCCGGGAATATGAGTGGCCGGGAATATGAGTGGCCGGGAATCGGTGTGGCCGGGAATCAGCGTGGCCGCGAATATGTGTGGCCGGGAATCGGTGTGGCCGGGAATCAGCGTGGCCGCGAATATGTGTGGCCGGGAATTGGTGTGGCCGAGACTAGGAGTGGCCGGGAAACGGTCAATACAGCAATCGAGTAAATGACAGCGCGGTGCATTCTGCTATAAATAAAGATTGCATATCATGTGCACGTCGCAGTGCTGCCTTGTGTACGCACGCACATCGATGCGTACACAGTCCGAAGCGATCGCCTTCGCTTCGTCCTCGTTTGGCTTCAAGTAAACGTTTTTGTTTTATTTTTATCTATTTTTTTAATTATCTATTATTATTACTATTATTATTATTTTTGCTTTTGTTCAGAACGATGAACTCTCACACACATTGGCAGTCCTGAGTGCGGTGTTCGTTTTTTTTTTTTTTTGGGGTAGGTGGGTGGGGGGGCTGCACGTTGAGAAATTCGCAAACGAA
This sequence comes from Oratosquilla oratoria, assembly GCF_046742065.1. Taxonomy (NCBI): domain Eukaryota; kingdom Metazoa; phylum Arthropoda; class Malacostraca; order Stomatopoda; family Squillidae; genus Oratosquilla; species Oratosquilla oratoria. The sequence continues at coordinate 46,681,796 of NC_134803.1, read as the reverse complement.
CAGAATATTACTAATGCGTTTTATCAAAACTGACCAATAACTCTATTTTATCAGTAAGTCCTCTCCATGACAGTTATGTTAACCTAACCTAACCCACCTAGTCCCCAATTCTTTTTAAACATACACAAATAAACAAATTGTTTAAAACAACACGAATAAGCAAACAACTAAATTGAATAAATACAAACAAAGCGAACATGCGGTTGTTCACTTTCAGTTTCATTTCTTGTATTCGAAACGCGGTTCGGTCTCAGCTTTGCCCCGGAGCCTCGAACCCGCACCTGCAGACCCACAAGACCCCTTCACTAGTGCGGGTGCTCACTTTCCGTTTCGTTCGCTAGTGCGGGTGTTCACTTTCCGTTTCATTCGCTAGTGCGGGTGCTCACTTTCCGTTTCGTTCACTAGTGCGGGTGTTCACTTTCCGTTTCGTTCACTAGTGCGGGTGCTCACTTTCCGTTTCGTTCGCTAGTGCGGGTGCTCACTTTCCGTTTCGTTCGCTAGTGCGGGTGCTCACTTTCCGTTTCGTCCGCTAGTGCGGGTGTCCACTTTCCGTTTCGTCCGCTGGTGTGGGTGTTCACTTTCAGTTACATAGCCGTCTCCCTTCATAAGTATCTTCAGAACGGGACCGCTCCCTTACCCTCCTCCCCTCCCCCTCCACCAGTTAACAAAATCAATTGGCGCCAACCATTACCAAACGACTAAAGAGCGCCACAACAGAGCAAAGTACCGTCCCTAATTGAATAAAATCGTCTGGCGACAGCAAGAAGCTAAATCCAACAACAGTCACTCTCCCAGAGTTTCCACCCGTAGACGCTTAGCTGCATCTACACCCCTGTGCGAGCGTCAGTCACCGGTGGCTTTCGGGATTCGAACTCCGGTTCATGTTTTTACGAGTCGGGTTCGAAACAGCACCCTTCCCCCCTCTCACCCCCCGCCCCCTCCCCCCAAAGGGAGCATTTGTAATCAGTGCCACGGTCTGCCCTGCTTCTAAAGCCACATTCCTGAGTGTCTGTAGGCGGGAGGGGGGGAAAGGGGGGAAGAGAAGGGGAGAAGGGGGAAATGAGGGGGAGAAGAGGATGGGGGTGGAGAAGAGAGAGAAGAGAAGGGAGAGGGAGACGGGAGAGGAGGAGGAGAAAACAGTGGGAGAGAAGGGAGGGGAAGAAGAGGGAGAGGGTGGAGAGGGGAGAAGGGGAAGGTGAGGGGGAGAAGGTGGGGGAGAGAGGAGAAGGGGCAGGAGAAGGGAAGGGAGAGGGGGAGGGAGAAGGGAGAGGGGAGGGGGAAGGGGGAGGGGGAAGGGGAGGGGGAAGAGAAGGATGACAGGGGGAAGAGGGGTGGGAGAGGTACATGCCCTTCAGCAGGGTCTATGTACATCAAGTACTGGTAGACCATCACCCTAACACCAGCGCCAATTCTAAACACACACACACACACACACACACATATATACATGCAGATGCACACACACACACATATATATATAAACACACACTTGCACACACACACTATTCACAAATATGTGTAAAAAAAATTAAAATACTGTAATAAATCAACACATGCATATACATACAGATATTTACAAACATACAAAAATATGTACAAACTTCACAAATACGAAAGATACTTAGAAAACTATAAACTCTCGCAAACATCACTATTTATTATCAATATTTCTTGTTGCGTAAATATACATTAGTCTATCCCAGCACAAACACACACACACACACGCAGCAGACACGTGTGCACATGTGTACACAGCTGTACGCACACTTGTACACACAACCGCGTACGGTCATTTTGGCGGCCCTGGTCTACTTTCACTCTCATCCTAGCCAACATAGGAGGAGGAGGAGGAGGAGGAGGAGGAAGAGGAGGAGGGGGAGAGGAAGAGGAGGAGGAGGGGAGAGGATAAGCAGGAGGAGGGGGAGAGGGGGAGGGAGAGGAGGAAGATGTGGGGAGTGCAGGAGGAGAAGAGGACAAGAGAAAAGGGAGGAGGGATGAAGGAGAGAGAAGAGGGAGAAGAGGAGGAGAAGGAGGAGCAGGAAGAGTAACGAAAAGAGGAGCAGGAGGAGGAGGGGGAAAAGGAAGGAAGAAGGGAGGAGGAGGAGGAAGAGGGGAGAAGAGGGAGAATATGAAGAAGAGGAAAGGAGGAAGAAGGGGAGGAAGTGAGTAAGGAGAAGGAAGAGGAAGAAGAGAAGGAAGAGGAAGAAGAGAAGGAAGAGGAAGAAGAGAAGGAAGAGGGAGAAGAGAAGGAAGGGGGGCAAGGAGAAGGAAGAGGAAGATGAGGAGGAAGAGAAGGAAGAGGAAGAAGAGAAGGAAGAGGGAGAAGAGAAGGAAGGGGGGCAAGGAGAAGGAAGAGGAAGATGAGGAGGAAGAGAAGGAAGAGGAAGAAGAGGAAAAGGAAGAGGAAGTAGAGGAGAAGGAAGAGGAAGAAGAAAAGGAAGAAGAAGAAGAGGAGAAGGAAGAGGAAGAAGAGGAGAAGGAAGGGGAGTAAGGAGAAGGCAGAGGAAGAAGAGGAGAAAGATGTCGAGGAGTAGGACGAGGAGGAAGGGGAAGGGCGAGGATGATACGGAAGCGTAGGTGTAGGAGTAGGAGGAGGAGGAGGAGTAATAGGAGTGGGAGTAACAGAAGGGTGAAGGAGATGAGGAAACGGAGAATGAGGATGAAGAGGAGAAAGTGTACAAAGAGGAGGAGGAAGAAAAGGAGGAGGAAGAGTGAAAGAATGAGGAAGAGGAGGAGGTAGAGAAGAAGGAAGAGGAAGAGAATGAGGAAGAAGAAAAGAATGAGGAAGAGGAGGAACAGTAGGAAGAGGAAGAGGAGGAAGAAGAGGAGGATGAAGAGGAGAAAGTGTACAAAGAGGAGGAGGAGGAAGAAAAGGAAGAGGAAGTGGAAAAGAATGAGGAAGAGGAGGAGGCAGAGAAGAAGGAAGAGGAAGAGAATGAGGAAGAAGAAAAGAATGAGGAAGAGGAGGAGGAAGAAGAGGAGAAAGATGAGAAGGAAGAAGAAGAGAATGAGGAAGAGGAAAAGAATGAGGAGGAGGAGGAAGAGGAGTAGGAAGAGGAGGAGGAGGAAGAAGAAGCGAAGGATAAAAATCTGCAAGCAAGAGACCCAAGGATATCCTGACAACAGAGCAGAGATGACAAAAGTAAGACAAAAGAAAAAAAATTGGAGTTGAGAGGCAGCGCAAGATTTGTGAGAGGTTGATGACGTCATGAAGAGGAGGAGTAGGAGGAGGAGGAGGAGGAGGAGGAGGAGGAGGAGGAGGCCGGGAGCGAGGACACGAAGAATTGAGAAAGAAGATGGAGGTAAATGGCGTTAAAGGACACAGGAAAATTTAAGAAGAAAATTAAGAAGAAAGAAAAAAACGGAAAGAAAACGGGATGCACACAATACCCACCCACATGTGGGGTGAAGAGAGAGAGAGAGAGAGAGAGAGAGAGAGAGAGAGAGAGAGAGAGAGAGATGGAGAGAGAGATAGAAAGAGAGAGAGAGCCAAGTGTATATGGTAAGGTCTGTCCCATATTACATCTTCATTGTGTGTGTGTGTGTGTGTGTGTGTGAATATATATGACATAATTATCGGTTTTCTGTATAATCTAGTATCACAAGAACCATAATCCTTATCATTCTCTTCACGTACGAAAGGGAGTTTAGCGTACTGTATATTCACATCAACTAAGGAATGGAGGTATGGAGAGAAGGAAATTGTAGGGAAATGGGAGTGGAGGGTAGTTGGGAGGTAGGGGAGGAGTAGAGAGGGGAGGGGGGAAAGAGGAGTGAAGGGAGGGAGAAGAGAGTGGGGAGGTAGGGATTAAAGGAAGAGGTGGGAGGAGAGAAAGGGGAGTGGAGGGAGGGAGGGAGGGAGGGGAGAGTGGAGAGGTAGGGAGGGATGGAGGAGGTGGGAGGTAGGGAGAGAGTAGATGGGGTGAGGGACAGGGAGAAAGGAGGGAGAGGAGAAAGAGGGAGTGGAGGGGAAGTAGGTGGAGAAGGAGGGGGAGGAGGGTAGGGGAAGAGAAGGAGGAGGAGGAGGAGGAGGAGGGGAGGAGAGGAGGAGGAGTGCTCGCTGAGCGAGGGAAAGTTCACCACCGATGACTAACTCCCCCCTCCCCCCCACCCGCGGGGGGAGAGGGGGGGTGGGAGGGCAGCGACCAAGACACCAAACCGCTCAACCCGGCTGGTCGGTTTCGGGCAA
>NC_134803.1:46672607-46675107 GCF_046742065.1 Oratosquilla oratoria | reverse complement strand
GGTCACTAAACGCCCTGTTAAGGCCACGCTGACTGACTCCTGAACACCAACGGCCGTGACCTGAGGAAACCAGCTGTCGCCACGTCTCAGCCAACCAGCTGTCGCCTTCTGCCATCTTGTCTGAGTACCCGAGCTTAAGTCTCACTCATCCCTAGTTAGCACTTAACCATGTCGGATTAAACCAGCCCCTAATCTTTTTCTGACTTAGCTAAACCCCATACTTTTAACTCGAAGTGTGGCTAATCACGCAAGTCCCCTCCAACACACACGTTAAACGACGTGCCAGCCTCTCATATACATCACATCAAGACTGTGATACTCTGTATATATTTAATTCAGGCTACAGAACAAAATCAATCAAGTATACCATCACTATGAATAGGGTCGTGAACCCCCACTATGAATTTGCAGGGTTGTTGTTGTTGTTATCAGAAGGCTGAACCCTTATTTCATCTTACAAAATGACAACGTCCGCCTCCTATGAACTACCTTTCACATTCTGAGGCTGTCTATCTGGAGGACGCCCAGATACTTTGCCAATTCCTCAACATCTTTGACAGATGAATTGACTTCTTTCTGAGCAGACACCAACACAAATTCCATCACGAGAGCACTATAATATCCAATTACCACAAAGGCTATTAAAAAAGAAAAAAGAAAAAGAAAAAGAAAATCTGAACCGATACCCGTTCCCATAGCTTTTTAACCTCTCATTTCACCCGTCCCCTCTATCCTCCCCCTCATCTCCCCATCCTCTTCATTCCCTCCCCCTCACCTTCTCCTCATCTAACACGGCCATCAACCACAGTTTATCTTTACCCAAAATACACACAATTCGGGCCGACCGCATTATCCCGGACAGGCCCCCACATATAACATGCGAACCTCGCTAGCGAGGTCAACCACGGTCGCTCTACCACCTCAGACATTCTATCAGGATGTCAGCACTGACGGGCTGACCGGCGTCGCACGTTTATCTACGGCAGGTCAGCTCTGCGTCAGCCCAATCCCTTTGACAGGTAACCATTTTGCTGACTTTGCTGCAGTAACAAATGGGTGGTGTTTTGTACACCACGGTACCGGTAAGTGGTGGCCAGTCTGAAGGGGAGCAAGAAGTGAATAGCTGAAAACATTTATTATGCTAGGCACGTAAGACCAGATGGTGAGGTCATGCTGAGACAGGCAAGTATATGCTGTTCTGTATCATTAATATCACCTAAAGACTTAAAATATTTTAAATGCATGAAATTCGATACCTCATTACGAGGATATGTGTATAAGGCCCAACTTTCCTCTTATACTTCTTACTGTAACATCAGTGTCAAAATCGTTCAAGTGAATGAACTTATACATATATATATATATATATATATATATATATATATATATATATATATATATATAATCTTATTCTTAGTTTTGCAATATGCGAAACTAGTAAGGAATAAACTCTGAATATAACTCGTGTTTTTCCTCTTCCCATCCACGTCAACTTGCCACACAATGTGTGTGTGTATATATATATATATATATATATATATATATATATATATATATATACATATACACAGAAAGAGAGAGACAAAGAAGCTCAATTCTTATCACGTCGTCACAGATCTCGTTGTTGAAGAATCACTGAAGCATACCTGTCCGATGCCAAGCGCCCCCACCTCTCTCTCTCTCTCTCTCTCTCTCTCTCTCTCTCTCTCTCTCTCTCTCTCTCTCTCTCTCTCTCTCTCTGACAAGCTACGGAATCCCGCACGACGTATTCCAGGTCGGGTTTCACCCTTCGGCTGTTCCAGCGGTGACGGGGGGAGGTTCTTGGCTGGGGGACAAGGAAAAGGGGACCGGTTACAGGAGTTGGGCAGGTAAAGGGCACAGGCGGGAGAGACAAAGGAAATTGAACAGATTCTGTAAAGGAATAAAAAAGAAAAAAAGAAAAAATTTAAGATTTTGAGGACGTCGGGCGTCGGGAATGGCGTGTGGAAGGGAAGAGAGGATCCGGGCGACCGAAGTGGGGTTAGAAACGGAAAGGTTTAAATAGAAAAGGAAGTGGGAATAAGACAACACAGTGGGCAGGATAGGTGACGTATTAAAGGAAAAGACATAAGGGAGATTGAGAAAAAACAAACAAAGAAAGGGCTCGATTGGGTGAGGGTGACAGACAAGAAAAATAACAGAAACAAAGCAATGGAGAGAGAGAGAGAGAGAGAGAGAGAGAGAGAGAGAGAGAGAGAGAGAGCGAGAGAGATAGAGAGAGAGAGCATAAAGGAGCGAAACAAAGAGAAGGTAGGGTAGTAGATCTCAAAGTTTGATGAAAAGAAAAAAAAAAGAAGAGGAGCAGTGAATATGGACGATGAAAGAGGAAAGGAGGACGAAACGAGAACGAAGTAACGAAGGTGAAGGAGGCAATACGGACGAAGCAGGAGGTAGAAGGAAGACAGAATAAAAAAGGAAGAGGAAGGAGAAAGAAAACGAGAAGGGAAGAGATAATAAAGCT
>NC_134803.1:46662607-46665107 GCF_046742065.1 Oratosquilla oratoria | reverse complement strand
TGCCTTTGGTTCAACTTTCGCCGGTGGCAGGATTCGAACCGCCATCCCCTCGACCTTCAACGCATGTAACGACGCCCTAATAATAATGATGATACTAATACTCGTAAATAAATCGAACAATGACATACTCCACACTATTAACTTCTTTTAGATCCTCCTGGGTTTCCAGTTTATCTTCTTTTCTCCTTTCAACTTCGCCGGTGGCAGGATTCGAACCACCATCCCCTCGACCTTCGATGCAAGTAACGACGCCCTAATAACAATGACAATACTAATAAGTAAATCGAACAATGACATGCTCCACATCATTAACTTCTTTTGGATCCTCCAGGGTATCTTCTTTCCTCCTTTCTTAACTCTCCTCCCTAAACTCGTTTACTTAATCCCCTTCGCCCACTCGGCGCGATTCTGCCCAATAGGAAAGAAGCGTTGGTGATGATATCCTTCCCGTACGAACGTCATTCTCTAATCTTACCTATTAACTCCCCTACGGACCAGGGTCGCGAATGTGGCGCCTTTTACGCATTTATTATGGCGAACGCCGGCTAATTTAGTTTAGGTGAGAGTTACCCCTTTTGAGGGAAAGAAAAAAAAAAACCTAGATTGAACTATATAGATTAACAATTTTCTATTTGAAAGGAAGATTGAACGACTTCATTGATTTGATTTTGGTTAAGAACTTCATTCAGTTCACGGTACGTCTCTGTGTGTGACGTAATTTGTACTTTCCCCTATCCCCCCCATCCCTCCTTTATTTCCCCTTCCCTCTCCCACTCCCTCTCTCCTCCCCCTCTCCCCCTAATCTCCCCCGATTCTTAAAAATCCTTCTCCTTCTTCTCTCCCATTGTTTCCCCCAACCTCTCTCCCACTTCCCAAAATCCCTTCCCCTCTTCTTCTTCCCTGTTATCGCCCCTACTCCCCCTCTCCCCCAATCTCTCCCATTCTTAAAAAGACTTCCCCTCCTTCCCCTCTCCCCCCACCTCTCGCCTGCTTCCCAAAATACCTTCCCCTCTTCTTCTCCCTTTTTATCTCCCTTCCTCCCCCTCTCCCCCTAATCTCCCCCGATTCTTAAAAACACTTCCCCTCCTTCCCCTCTCCCCCACCTCTCCCCCGCTTCCCAAAATCCCTTACCCTCTTCTCCCCTTTTATCTCCCCTCCTCCCCCTCTCCCCCACTTCCTAAAATACCTTCCCCTCTTTTTCTCCCCTCCTCCCACTCCCCATTTCCCAAAACCTCTTCCCCTCTTCTTCTCCCCTTTTATCTCCCCTCCTCCCCCTCTCCCCCACTTCCCAAAACCCCTTCCCCTCTTCTTCTCCCCTTTTATCTCCCCTCCTCCCCCTCTCCCCCACCCCAACCTCTCCCCCGCTTCCCAAAACCCCTTCGCCGAGACGACGTCAGCAGGCCAGGGTTAGTGAAAGTCTTTGCAATTTGCAACATATCTACTCCCCGGTCAACTCCCACGTACTCCAACCCCCACACTTAGCAACTCCCACAAGTGGCAACTCCCAAACGTAGCGACATCGACTCGTGACATAACTCCCAAGTAGGTGACTCCTACATTGTGGTGACTCCCACACGGGGATACTCCCACACTATATTCACATGGCAACATGTTAAATCAAGGTATGTGTACACACACACACATACATACATGCATATATACACACACACATACATGTACTAGTGGAGCAACTTCACTGACGAGCTTCTTTGGAGAGAGAGAGAGAGAGGGAGAGAGAGAGAGAGAGAGAGAGAGAGAGAGAGAGAGAGAGAGAGAGAGAGAGAGAGAGAGAGAGAGAGAGAGAGAGAGAGAGAGAGAGAGAGAGAGAGAGAGAGAGAGAGAGAGAGAGAGAGAGAGAGAGAGAGAGAGAGAGAGAGAGAGAGAGAGAGAGAGAGAGAGAGAGAGAGAGAGAGAGAGAGAGAGAGAGAGAGAGAGAGAGAGAGACTGCAGGAGGAAAATGCACTAACGTAACAGAAAACATCGGGAAAAAAATAAATATAGATGTGGAAATTGCGAAACGATAAGAGAAACAGAAAGAACTGGAGGAAGGGTGGAAAAAGAATAAATACACAGACACCAAGAGGCGTTTTTCCCCCATATAAGAGGGGTTGCCGAATCAATGCATACACCCATCCCTCACCCATTCATCGGCTCTCCCATCTTGACACCTTGTGGATAAATGATCATTCCTGGTTTCCTCGATTCAAAGGCAATGCAGCGAGACACAGCTCCTCCATAGCAGGGGCTAACAGCCTAAGCTGGTTATCCCCCGCAGCTTCATTACATGGCAACCCCACCCCCAATTTCAACTACGAAGAAGACGAAGTAGAAGACGAAGAAGCAGAAAGTAGATGAGAACATTCTTTCCTTCAACAAATTAAAACCACTCTCCATTCACTTCTTACTTTTGCACTTTCTCTTCCTTGCTCGACAGACATTCCTCTTGCGTCCAATATCCCTTCACCCAGTCCATCCACCTCAATCTTGGTCTTCCTCTGAA
>NC_134803.1:46627607-46657607 GCF_046742065.1 Oratosquilla oratoria | reverse complement strand
AAGGAAGTCACGATTCATGACGTCATCTCTCCTTTGTAGAGAGAGAGAGAGAGAGAGAGATAGAGAAAGTAATACCACGGTATTCGAAATCAAGAAACCCGAAGGACCACAACACACCCAAAGAACGTTTAAGAATACAGTTCTTCGGGAGACCCTGCCGGAACTCTCGCTATTTGGTACATGAAGCCCCCTCCCCCACCCGTTGTAGCGATTACACGCGGTTCCGTAGCGGCACGACGGCGGCTGCGGTATCATTTGTTATGCATCAGTAATTAACAAGGAAGAGGTCAAGGTCGACCTTGGTGGAGGATTTCCACCCTGAAGGTGCGTCGGCACCTGTCTCTCCAGTGTGACAATCATAAGGATGACTTACTATTCATGTCGAGCGATCGCTACATCACCCAGCCTCACACACATACTCCTCAATCGAAGCGAGGCGTCACAGTGAGTCAACATAACATACATACCCGTGGGACAACAAATTATATAAATCCTGTTATTATCTTTGCTAACAATTGAACAGCTATGACAAACAACACACACGCCACCACCCACACCCGCCACAAACAATATCCACAAAACACCAATACATCCACAACACCCAGCAACTAGAACTCCATTCACAACACCCACCGTCAACAATATCTGCAACACCGATGAAACAGCGCCTACAACCAACAACACTCTCTCGGGTCGTCTCTTCCGCGATGCAAATCTAATCGTCTTTTCCCTTTCATTTTGGGTAACCGGCATCGCTCGCTCTAATAAAACTGAATGACATTTGTCCTCCACCATCTCCACAGTTCCATTAGTAGAGTCCACCCCCGTCCACCACACTCTCACCTCCACCCACCTCCACTTCTCTCCGCACCACAGTCACTCCATCAAACACTCCAATAAGGATCAGGAGCACCTAGGTCAGTCCACCCACTTTCACGGGATCAGTTCTTGAAGGAGAGGAAGAAAAGAAGAGCTTGAGGCGCCTACGCCATGAGGCGCCTACCTGCGTCTTCTGGAGCCGTTACCTGTGCCCTATGTACTTGGACTGTTGGGGCAGGTAACAACCAGTCTCTATTGGGAATCGGAACGAAGTGCGGGACTCGAACCCACGAAAAGAAGATGCGAAACCAGAAGCTTCCGACAGTGCCACAAGCGAACTAGAGGAGGAAAGGTCTGTACGGAAAGACTAGATCTTAACACAACGGGACTCGATCCTGAGGCAAACTTCTTACAAAGGATTACAAAGGATTACAAAGGCAAAGCATGCCGACAGGAGACCTTTTGATCCATATCTAGGTCGGATGCAAAAAAAAAAAAAAAAAAAAAAAAAAAAAAAAAATAACCTCATCATAATTTCCAAGCTTTTTACACACTTCCACGTTTTCTCTTTATTCTCTATCTTCTTGCTCATTCCTCTTCCTCTTCCTTCTCATTATCTTCCTCTCCATTCTCCCACTCCTTTCTCTTCCTCCTCTTCATTCTCCCCCTCCCCTTCACCCCCTCCTCCTCATTTCCTCCCTCCTCCTTGCTCCCCTTTTCCTCTTCCTCCTCTTCATTCTCCCCCTTCCCTTCATTCCCTCTCCTCCCTCCTCCTCATTTTCCCCCTCATCCTTACTCTCCTTTTCCTCTTCCTCCTCTTCATTCTCGTTTTTCCTCCTCCTCCTCCTTTTCATTCTCATTCTTCCTCCTCCTCCTCCTCATATTCACCTCCTACGCATCCTCTTCCCACTATCTAATCACCTCCTCCTCAACTTCCGATCCCACTTCACTCCACTCCCCACTCCATCCCTTCGCCTCCACTCCTCCTCCACCTGCTCCAGCGACCGGGGCAGGTAAGAAAGAGAAAGTGGCTGAACAGGAAAGCGGTTGCCACGTAGAGTTGAGATAGAGGGAGTTGATAAGAGGGTTGATGATGTTGATTACCGGCGCTGTTGTAGTGTTTATATTACAATACATGATAAATATGATGACACGCGTGGACTGACCACGTACTCGAGAGATGACGGAAAGAAACACTGATGGAGATGTCGGGAGGGAGAGAGAGAGAGAGAGAGCAGAGAGAGAGAGAGAGAGATCAAAGGGAGGCGGGGTCGGTTCCCAACGAGCCCAGACACACGTGTGGGTTCACTACTACCCGAGGTACCAGGCACTGTACAGTCTGGACAAAAATTTAAGGTTTTTCCTAGATTTTCGGTCAATATTTCACATCTATTCGGATGTATCAACAGCGATGTTATTGATCAATTTATTATAATTTTACCTTTTTTTTTATCTATTTGTTGTTTGAGGAGTGTGAAATCACGTCTATACACATATATACGAGGACGAAACGGATCGTTTCTAGTAAATTCTGTAATTCATTTCTTTTAACAAGACAGATTTATTATATGAAATACATTAGGCCTCGAAATAAGAACCTATCAAAATACAGAACCCCCAAAAAGTATGTGTGTATATATATATATATATATATATATATATATATATATATATATATATATATATATATATATATACACACCGTAGATATATACATATATAATCAATACACTTGACTGCTAACCACGCTTTGTATTTTCATCCTGGTTGCCGTTAGGCGATTTTATTCACCCGAGGGGGGAAGAAAACTTGTGGAGTGAAAGTCTGAATCCATCATATTCTGAAAACCTGTCACCCTTCAATTCGGCGACGCATCTTATATGTTTTATTGTCCCGCCTGTCACCAGGGGATTTCATTCAAACGAAGAGATAATCCTTTTATAGCCCACTACAGGACCCGCCTATCCCTCAAGCTGCAATACAGCCTTTGTACAGGTCTCACGTCAATTATTATCATTATTATTATTTCTTTTTGTCCGGCACGTGATATATTTTCTTAGTAGCATTTCGCTTAAACGATATTTTTCTTTAATAGATAAAAAAAAAAATGACAAAGAATTTTAATTCTGTGTCACGAAAAGATCAAGGTGGCTTAAGATTGTACCTCATTAGTTTGAAGAAAACACACACACACACACACACACACACACATTTATATACAGTATATATATATATATATATATATATATATATATATATATATATATATATATGTATGTATGTGACCGTGTTGAACGTATGTAAACAAACAGGGTTGTGCCTGAAGACCTGATCCGCTCTTCAAGGTTGAAAACTTTTATGTCTCGTGCACTTTTCGATCGCCGTTCTGCGCGTGTGCATGCGCAGAACGAAACGACCGCCGATTTCCTTTTGTTTCGATTCCGGACCAGAAGTCACTAAAACCAACTTACGATCGTAAAAGTTGCCAGTGAATGTAGGATTTCTTTTTTCCATTTATATAAATATATATATATATATATATATATATATATATATATATATATATATATATATATAGTACATTATCAACCACAATACACTTTAATTCTAAGCCATCAACATCGAGAGATTCGAGAAGGCCAACATGCAGAAATTGAAACGTGGTATGACCAAGAACTCGAACCTGGGGTAGCACGGGACAAGTGTTAGAACCTTGGTGAGGCAATTGTCATATTAATCTTCAAATTCATTCTGCTTTATTCTGGCTAAAATCAATCGATTTTATTAAGCTTTCCCATCACATCACACTAGCGATCCGAACCGCATAGTCAGTGAATAACTGCGCGGTTGTGTCTGAACGCCTCCATTGGCTTACATGGTAATTGAACCGCCGCGGTTGAAACCGCTAGTGGGAACAGGGCCTAACGAAACCATCTACAGAGGGCTAATCATTTGGATGCGTTTCACGAACTGTGCATTTACTCTTGACTGCCGTCAAACGATTTTTATTCATTTCCGTGACGCCTACTTACCCGCCTAACCTACCTACCCGTCTTACCTTCCTGGCTACTTGCCTATTTGCCTTCTTCATGACACACATCCCCACCCTGTGAGAACGGAAATCCTTGTGCATGACAACGCCGATCACGAAATCAAATTTGCAATCATGCAGTTGCGCGCGCGCGTACACACACACACACACACACACACACGGTTGCAAGGTTGGGCAGTATGAGGCGGGATGCGTCTCTTTATCATTACCTGCTTGCTAAAATAAACAACAAATAAATAGATAAATAAATCATAAATAATCAAATAAATAATTCGTCACTAATACGAACTTTGGCTTTGGCGGGTCCGCATCTAGGTCAGATACATATAAACACACACACACACACACAGAGATATCATATATAAAAGAAAAGATTATCAAAAAGAGATACGACAACCCGAAGGTGCTCTCTCACTCTCTCTCTCTATCTCTCTGTCTTTTTCTGCGACATACAGCGGGTACCCTCCACCTTTTCCCGCCCTCGTGCAACAGAAAACGGAGCGCGTGGCGAAGGGAAGGAGAGACCAGACCTTTCCCGCACAGGTCGTGATGCATATTGCGGGTAACGAGGTGTATTATCGAGAGCAAAAAACGACGGCAATCGTGGTGACAAAGCCATAAGCTGAAGTTGGGGAGGAGGAAGAGGAGGAGGGAGAAGAGGAGGGAGGAGGAGGAGGAGGAGGAGGAGGTGGTGAAGGAGGGAACATAGTGGAACAAAATATCTTCTCAAAAAAATAAGAAAAAAAAAGTTTCCACGTTAAGACTGTGGTTGCGTTCACCACAAATAAACCCAAAGGTGATGACTTGGCACTTGGTGGTGCCACGCACACAAGAATGGCACTCACGACGACGGTGATGATGGTGGTGACGGTGATGAGTAAGGAAAACACGCCCAAGTACCGTTGGTAACAACGATAATTTAGATGATGATGATGATGATGACGGAGAAGGCATTGTGTTCGTGTCATCATCGGTGCCAGTGTCAGTGTCAAGTATCGGACCAGGTGGGAGGATGGGGGAGGACGGAGGAAGAGGAGGAGGAGAATGGGGAGGAGGAAGAGGGGAAGAGGGGAAGAGGGGAGGATGGGGGACGAGGAAGGGAGGAGGGGAAGATGGGGGACGAGGGGAAGATGGGGGACGAGGAAAAGGAGGATGGAGGAGGAGGAGGAGGAGGAGGGAATACAGTAAAGCATGAGGAGGAAGAGGAGTGGGAGTAAATAAGAGGGGGAGAAAAAGAAGGAGCAAAAGGAACAGGAAGAAAAGGAGGAAGAGAAAAAGACAGGAACAGAAGAAGGAGTGGTAGGGAGAGAAGTAGGAGGAGGAGGAGGTAGAGGAAGAGGTGGTGGTGAGGAAGAAGAGGAGAAGGAAGAGGAGGAGGAAGAGGAGGTGGTGGGGAGGAGGAGGAGGTGGTGGAGGAGGAAGAGGAGGAGGAGGAGGAGAAAGAGGAGGAGGAGGAAGAGGAGAAGGGGGAGGAGAAAGAGGACCAGGAGGAGGAGGAGCAGGAAGAGAAAGAGGAGGAGGAGGAGGAGGAGGAGGAGGAGGAGGAGGAGGAGGAGGAGGAAGAGGAGGTCTCAGCCGGGTCCCGCCCATCCTCGTCGTCCCATGCGTATGTATATTATGATCACTTTCCTTTTCGCGCTCAACAACTCTCTCTCTCTCTCTCTCGCGAAGCACAAAAACAACAAAGACAGAGACGCAGAAGATGAGCCATTTACTTTCTACGAAGGAGAGAGTGAAACTGAGAGAGGAAAAGGACAAATAAATAATAATAATAATAATAATGATGATAAACGTGGCCCCATTTGCATTGTGGGCGTGTATGCAACAATAGAGGTCCGCCATACTTTCTTACACAGAAAGCGTCATTTCAAAGACATAAAAGCATGGGAATGAGGCATGTGCACGTCTGTGTGTGTGTGTGTGTGTGTGTGTGTGTGTGTGTGTGCGTGTGTGTGTGTGTGTGTATGCACGTATATATGCATGTATGTATGTGTGGGCACTCGCGTGTATATACGTATTACGAACTATGAGATAGGTACACACACACACAGAAATAAGGAGAGAGAGAGAGAGAGAGAGAGAGAGAGAGAGAGAGAGAGAGAGAGAGAGAGAGAGAGAGAGAGAGAGAGAGAGAGAGAGAGAGAGAGAGAGAGAGAGAGAGAGAGAGAGAGAGAGAGAGAGAGAGAGAGAGAGAGAGAGAGAGAGAGAGAGAGAGAGAGAGACACGGGGGCGTGGGAGGAAAGAGAGAGCGAGACCTGTCACAGCCGCAGCCGCAACCGCGGCCGCCGTCAGTTCGGTTTCGCCTTCACCCGAGGTCGACCTCGCTGTCACTCTCCGCGACCAGGTCGCCCACTAGCAGAAGCTCTTCTACACTTTCGTTGCGTTTTGTGACGAAGATTCTCATCAGCGAAATGGGTTAACATATTCAAAGCTTTTTTTGGGTTGAAAATTTTCGGCGTGTTCTTAGTATCTATTCGACCTGCCGCCAGGCGATCTTATTCAACTGAGGACTCTGAGAACGATTCTAGTCTACCTAGACGACCTACACTTAAAAATAAAAAACATTCCCATTATATATATATATATATATATATATATATATATACATTTATATATATATATATATATACACACACACATAAATACATATATATATATATATATATATATATATATATATATATATATACATAATCTATTGATAGAAAACATCTTACATTCATTTTTATATTAGATATAAAATTATTGGTAATAACGCATACATACGTACATACATACCATGGCGGTTTTCCTCATTACAAAGGAATGACTCAGTTAAAATGCACACACACACACACACACACACACACACACACACACACATCGCCCATTCATTGCCCTTACGCTACTTATAAAGCCTTAACGACCAATTCAATGGATGGCTACAATTACAGTTGTATAATACAACGTTCTCGATATATTCTACATCATCAACTCCGCCCCTTCGCTATCAAAGGGGGTGCCACGGAAATTAATTAAATCACCTGGCGGCAACCAGACTACAAAGGAACAGTGCCACCCGGTACGCAAGGGGGTTGTGTGACGTTGGCACTATGAAAGTGCCACTGAGGTGAATAAAATCGTCTAACGGCAGAGGAACAGGACTACACGGTAGGGAAGGGAATATCAAGGGGGGAAGGATAGTGGCACGAATATGAATAAAATAGCCTGACGACAGCTAAGTTAAAAGGAAAAGCACCCCCGGGTAAATCAGGAACCAATCGCGGTTAAAAAAAAAAAAAAAAAAAAAAAATCGTAATCACTCACCACCACTGAAACGCATCCATCACTAAGCTGACCACACCCACCTGGCCATCCTCCACTCGCACTATCCACTTAACTCATCACTAACACCCTCAATTACACCAATCACCCTATTCACCACAGCGCGTTCATCACACTCTGAAGGGGAGCTCCCGCTTACCGCCGACCTCCTTCGTGTTGGTCATCCGGCGGAAGAAGCTGTCCATCGCTTAACTTCCTCAAAGGACGAAGATTTAATCTTTCAGGAGCGTTTATTATGATTTATATAGCTCAGAAGAACCCTTAATAGTTAAAAAAAAATATATATATATATATATATATATATATATATCGTTCTGGTCAGCGGCGGCAGGCGATTTTATTCAGCTCATGACACGGTCTCAGCGCTCCAGGATGTGGTACTTCGTTGGTGCTCCCTCATCCTTCGCCCCTTCCGTGCCTGTCGCCAGGCAATTCTATTCACCTATGAAGCGCCCTTTCCGTAAAAAATGGCACTTGTCATTTCTATTTTGGCTGCCGCAATTTTATTCTTATATATATATATTTTTTTTTGGGGGGGAGAGGGGCGACGAGAGAAAGAATGGAGAGAATGAGAGAGAGATAGAAAGAGAGCGTGAGTTAGAATGAGATCAAACAGAAAGGAAATAAAACATATATAAATTGAGAGAGAAAGAGAGAGCGTGAATTAGAATGAGATAAAACAGAGAGAAAATAAAACATAATGAAAGTGAGAGAGAGGCCACGAGGTCACAGCGGTCGACACCCGGCCCTAATGGGCTTTGAGCTCAGACTGCAATCAGGGAGGGTCGAGTCAAGATGATCAGAGACCAGATTATAATGAGTGTAGCACCAACAAGACGTGACTCCCGCACCTTCGAACAACACTTTAACCTTCCCCCCACCGTCCGTGTTGGCAGGGGGAGAGGAGGGAAAGGGGGAAGAGAGTGGGGAGAGGAGGGAACAGGGGAGAGGGAACAAGGGAGATGGGGATAGGGAGAGGAGACAGGGGAGAGGGAATAGGGGAGAGGGGGAAAAAGAAAGGGGCGAGGGGATACGGGATATGGAGAAGGGGAAAGGGGACAGAGGATATTGGAGAAATATAGGGGAGAGGGGGACAGAACAGAGGGGAGAAGGGTGAAGGCTTATGGGAGAGGGGAGAGGGAGCAAGGATATAGGATATGGGAGAGGGGTCAAGGGAGAGGGGAGAGAGGGGGAACAGGAGACGCTGACTTAATAAAGAACGAATCCCCCCTCCCTCTCCCCCTCCCCTCCCCTCGGTAACTCCATCCGCTTAATTAATTAATACTGGTTGTGGAACCAATCCCGTTTTCTTCCTTTCTTTTACTTCTTTTTTCGAACAACTTTCTCTCCCGCTGCGACAGGAGCCGCCCGGAACCGTTCCGGTAAAGGGTGCCTCCTGTACTGAAATTTAGTCTTTACGGCCGCGTTCCGATTAGCTTCACCACAATTGGTAGGATATATAAAAACTGTCTTCATCTTTTCGATCCGTCATCACAAAAAAAAAAAAAAAAAAAAAAAAAAAAAAAAAAAAAAAAAAAAAAAAAAAAAAAAAAAAAAAAAAAAAAATCGAGACTCGAACTCCCGTGCCTTAACACACGAGCCAATCACACTACCCAATGGACCACCACGATTCTCCCCACACTAAATATTAATACACAAATAAAAATGTAATAATATAATTTAAAAATAAAATCAAAACAGCAAAATTGAATTATATCAAACGCAGTGAATAAAAATTGAATATCATTAAATAAAACGAATGAAATTAAAAATTGTCCACAATTTTTTTTTTTTTTCTGTGATGTCATCAGGTCGCCTCGATCGGTGACCATCACTCAGAATGGATGCCCTTGCTAACCTCTGCGCCGCGGCCAGGACTCGAACCGACGCCGAACTTACCACGCGGTTACCAGACGCTCACTCCAGAGTTGCTAAATCACTACACGCACACCAAAGAAGAAGCGCTCTTAAAGTCGAACGCACACTCCGACACAGCGCAAACTCGACCCTACTGCCACAGTATCCACGTATAACATGAGTTGGTTTCCCGCAAAAGTCGGAAAACCTCTCTGTATCTTCTCTCTCTCTCTCTCTCTTTTTTCTCTCTCTCTCAAGTGAGCACCCGGCCACAGCCATACTGCCTAAATCATGGCCAGGGTGGTGAAGAAAAGAGGAGGTAAACAAAGATATTTTTGTAAAGCAGTGCCAATGTAAACAATAGAGTGCCAGTCTGAACATTGGTCCCTACGACCAAGAACTAGACATGCATACCATATATATATATATATATATATATGCATATATATGTATATATATATATTCATATGTATGTATATATATATATATATATATATATATATATATATATATAAAAAAAAACACAAACACACACACACATATATATATATATATATATATATATATACACTTCCAGATACCTGAAGACGCCACCTGATGAAGCAGGAGGAGGAGGAGGAGGAGGAGGAGGAGGAGGAGGAGGAGGAGGAGCTTCCGAGCGCCCGAGGCCACTCTGATTCCTGCCGGTCCTCCAGTGCCGACGAGGAGTCATTGTTCGGCCCTCCTCACATCCAGCGAACAAAACAAAAGACATACGCCTGTTCAATTTCGTCCGCCCCCTTCTTATCAATGGATCCGCTCCTCCTCCTCCTCCTCCAAGCACTCATCTCCCCACTCCTACTCCTCCCATAACTCCTCTTCCTCTCACTCTCACTCCTCCTCCACTACTAAGGGAGTGTTTTCCATTTCATTACTTTAACTCTTCTGTTATTTCTTATTTTCCATTTATTTTCTTTTTAGAACTAACTTCTTCCTTCGACATTATTTCCCTTCTTGCCTATTTCCACGCTCTGCTGGACAGCGGGGGGCAAGACAGTCCAGAAGGCTAGAAGCGCTGGTAAAACAGTGTAAAAAAAAAAAAAAAAAAAAAATCCATGACGGGTCCTATTCTAGTCCCCTGTCTATCTGTCACTGTACCTGTCTGTGCCTGTCTGTCTGTCTGTCTGTCTCCTTGTCTGCCGCCGAGCTTCCAAGCTTCTCCACCTGGCCACCTTTGTCAGAAACTCTCTTCCATTTTCGAAATAAGTCTTTTCGAAAATTCTTCCCGAAATTTCTGGTCCCTTTCACTCGGTCCTTCCTTTAATACCCTCTCTCTCTCTCTCTCTCTCTCTCTCTCTCTCTCTCTCTCTCTCTCTCTCTCCCTTCCTCATCCATCTCATTTTATAATACCTTCTCTTCTCTACTCTACTCCCTCACTCTCTGTATTTGTGTGTGTGTATATGCGTGCGCCACTCTCTCTTTCTCTCTCTTACATACTCTTTTCTTCTTTCAGTTCATTTTATAAAATCTCCTCTACTCTTTCTCTCTCTCTCTTTCTCGACTGAGAACTTGCGCAGAGCAGTGGTTAGCGTCCCAGTCTCGAACGTTGGAGGCCCGTGTTCGACCTGCCGGAAGAATTGCTTCTTGGCTATTGTTCACATGGTGGTCACATGACTTATCATACACACACACACACACACACACACACACACACACACACACACACACACACACACATATATATATATATATACATATATATATATATATATATACACGTGTGTGTGTGTGTGTGTGTGTGTGTGTGTGTGTGTGTGTGTGTGTATGTGTGTGTGTGTGTGTGTCCGGCAGCCAGCCTGGATTTACAGGTTTCTCAAAGACTCCAGACTTACGACTGGACGAAGGGGAAGAAATGTCCATCATATCTTGGCGCGTCTTTATGGAAGCGTATCTTTCTTCTTGCAAATCCTCGAGATGTTTTATCGGCCATTTCGTCCACCTCTGCAGTCCGCCAGGGCCTAAGTCATATACTACATGTACAGTCGCGGGTTAGTGAAACTGTTACACTGCACCCAGCATTATGCTGGCACACACACACCCATATATGTATATATATACATATACATACACACACACACACACACACACACATATATATATATATATATATATATATATATATATAGAGAGAGAGAGAGAGAGAGAGAGAGTTAAAAAAAGAGGGGAAGCTTCAGTACAAGTTCAATATTGCCATCAGGCATCACGTTAATTAGTTTCTATTTAAAGACAAACAGTAACGTTATAATAACATCCTGATAACACAGCACCACCACAAGGTTGCCACATGTCTTCACATCATCACCATCATCATCACTCCAGTGACGTAAACAACGAGGTCTGGCAACGCCGCAAAACACGAACAGCTTGAACGCTTACGTCAACAAGTGCGGTTAGGTAACTTACAATGCTTCTCTGCTCAGCCTGTTACGTCACAGACTTCGTGACGTCATTGATGTTACTTTGTACAGTCGCCTACACTGCAACCCCCGACATGGGACCCGAAGGTAATGAAATACGTTCAACTCAAGTAACGCTAAGTAATTCAACAATTACTTTCTGAATTTCATCATGCGTCATTTAAGATATTTCTTTTGTAACTTTAAAAAGAGGATTTCGTAAATCTGACAGTCATCACACTTTTACAATCCATTATGTATTATCAGAACATTTTCTATTACAATTCCTCTCTTTACTGGAAGTGAAATATTCTTATTGTCATTTTGCTGGCGGAAAAGGGTGGGGTGGGGTTTTTCCATTGCTGAATAAATTCGACTGACGGCAGATGGAATAAACAGATCCTAAAACGTCGCTGCTTGAGACAAGTTCGGTCACAGCAAAAAAAAAAAAAAATCCACAACAGAGACCTTTGGGCCCATGAGGAAGTCGAAATATATTCTGGGGCCTTCCGTCTACAGAATAAAATTGTCTGACAAGAACCAGAATAAAGTAAGTAAATCAAACTCCCTTACAAGACATTTGCTATGAATAACAAGGACACTGGTTGTAAGTTGGTCTTGGTCATATTCGACAGTACAAAGATCCGAGATCGAACCCCTCCGAGCACACAGGGCAAAGGTGGCGACAACTAAGCGCCTCCTGGGGGTGGCGTCCAAGCATCCTAGGTCAATTTCACCGAACCAATATATATATATATACATATATATATATATATTATATATATATATATAGATATATATATATATTGATTGATTGATTGATATATATAAAGTTGTGAGACTAATATTGCAAGTTATAACTTCTCCCCACCCA
Source organism: Oratosquilla oratoria (assembly GCF_046742065.1). Taxonomy (NCBI): domain Eukaryota; kingdom Metazoa; phylum Arthropoda; class Malacostraca; order Stomatopoda; family Squillidae; genus Oratosquilla; species Oratosquilla oratoria. The sequence goes on along the minus strand of NC_134803.1, from coordinate 46,645,246 downwards.
CTCCCCCCAGCCTTTCTACCCTGTTATTGACCACCCCTCCCTATCTCCCCCGCCCCCCTCCTCGTTGGAGTTCTGAAATGAAATAGATGAGTGGCTCGTTAATTCCACTGGCCATGCCACCACACAGACCAATTTCTCAGCTGGGCTTCCAGACCATTATCCGAAATTAATCTCCCCCCCCCATTCCCCCCAAATTCCCCTCTCCCCCCCCTGTAACCCATCGACTCCTTCCAGGCTTAGGGGCGGCTGAAGACCCGACCCTACTTGACCTGACCCGCACTAGTCTTCCCTCTTCTTGTTCTCTTCCTCCTCCTACTTCATTTTCTGTCTCCTATTCTTCTTCTTCCTCTTCTTCTTCTTCTTCTTCTTCTTCCTCCTCCTCCACTTCCTCCTCCCTTCCCTTTCTTCTCCTCCAGGTCCTCATTCTCTCACTTATTTTCCTTCTCCTATTTTTCCACCTCCGTTTCCTTCCCATCCACCCCCTCCTCCTCCTCCTCCTCCTGCCCACAACTGTCCTCTTCCTTTTCTGGGTCCCACAACTTCCTTCCTGGCAAAGGCCTTCGCCCAACTTTGACGCACGGCCAATCAGGGACTTGAAGACTTTTTGTGGCAATAAAGTCCAAGACCCACTCTTTCTTTCCTTTTTTCTTCTATCGACGACCGATCATTGGCTGCTGGAAACTAGGAGGAGGACGCCAGACGGTTCTATTCAGGTCAAAAGGGATCTCTTGGTGAAGAAGGGGCGAAAGTGACACGTACGTACATACATACATACACACACACGCGCGCGCAAACTATACTAGACCACGTCATTCCCACAGGAAGGAGTGTGTAGTTAAAATGGCGTCCTTTGAGACTCCTCCCCCCTCCTCTTCCCCCCCTACCCCCGCCCTCAAACTCCCTTAGGGTCATCAGCTGCAGTACTGCGACAGTCTGGCGTCAGTCGGCAGCGCCTTCTGCAGGCGGCTCCTCAGGCGGTAATGGGCCGAATTCACGACGGGGCCGTTTTTTTTTTTTTTTTTTTTTAGACTTCACTAAAGCGTTTGGAGAGATCGCCTCTCCTCGCGAATCTAAGGGCCGACCATAACTTCGAAAACTCGTCCTCTCACTTCGATGGCATCTCTACAGATCTTGGGCTATCTAAGCCCGCAGGAGGAGGAGGAGGAGGAGGAGGAGAAGGAAGAAAGGGAGGAGGAGGGAAGGAGAATAGAGGATAAGTTGAGGAGGAAGAGAGGAAGAGGAGAGAAGAGGAAAGGAGAAAGAGAGGAGAAGAGAAGAAAGTGGAGGAGGGGAGGAGGAAGAAGAGATGTGGAAGAGGAGAAACAAAGAGAGGAGGAAGGAAGGAGAAGAGAGGAAAGGTTCAGGAAGAAGGGAGAAAGAAAAGAGAAGAGGAAAGGAAAAAGAGAGGAGAAGAGAGGAAATGTGGAGTAGGGGATGAGGAAGAGGAGATGAGGAAGAGGAGGAGGAAGGAAAGGAAATATGATGTGGAGAGAAGAGGAGGAGTTGCATATTTCTACGCCATGGAAGTCACGTTAATAAAGAAAGAGAGCAGGAGAGAGAGTATGAAGGAGCACGAAGAAGAGTAAGAAAGAGCTACACAAGAATGAGAGTACGAGAGAGTAAATTAGTTAAAGAACGAGAGAAAAATATTTTGTGAAACCAACAAGTTCTGTTTACAATACAGAACCAGACAAAAATATTAAAATAGAATAAAATAAAATAGGCCGCTATCTCACAGAATGGAATATAAAACCAAAGTCCGAGAGAGAGAGAGAGAGAGAGATAGAGAGACAGGGAATGAAAGAGAAAGGCAGACAGAAAAAGAGAGAGAGAGAGAGAGAGAGAGAGAGAGAGAGAGAGAGAGAGAGAGAGAGAGAGAGAGAAAGAGAGAGAACGTCCTTGGCACAACGGTCATATCAAACAGTGATCACCCCAACTAAAAAAAAAAAAAGTAGACAACCTCAAAACAAGAAACGAGTGCGCAAGGCGGCGCGCCTGCGCAAGAGACGTCACTGCGCAAGTTGCTTGATCATGGAGGAAGGAGGCGACGTATGAACTCTTGGAGGACTAAAGGCGTGGTTTCTAAGACTGCAAGAAGAGAAATAGCCGACCCTTTGAGATGTTGCAAACCTTGCAACGACTGCAACCTCCTTCGGGGCTTTGTTGTCTATCGTCGTCTCCCCCTACTCCCTTTCACTTTCGTTCATTACTGCCAGGGGATTCTATTCAGCTCAAGGGGGAAGGTTGTCCTCGAGAAATCAAAGGAGTTACGGTGATATTGTTAAAGAAAAAAAAAAAAAAAAAATATATATTTATATATTTAAATATATATATATATATATATATATATATATATATATATATATATTATATAAATCTTATATAAGTCCTTGGAAGAGAAATATTTACATAAGGAGAGATTTTTTTAAGAATACCACTATAAGATTCTTACGGCGGAATTCTTAAAAAAAATATTTCCTTATGTAAATCTTTCCCTTCCAAGGATTTATATAAGATTTGTATAAGGAAATAATTTCTTAAGAAGCCCACCATTAATACCAGGTAGTACCTTTCCCTTTTGTATTCTGGTTGTCGTCAGACGATTTTTATTAATTTACGTGGCGTTCATTCGTTAATAAGGAAATTATTATATGAGAGAAAGAGAAAGAGAGGGAGGGCATGACTCCTTAACCTCATAATATTACCAGACATTGAAAAGCCTATATTGTCAGGAGAGGATATTGGTTATCCTTGCCTACAGCTGGTTTCTAAAGTTCGTCGACAACCTCTTGGGGGTTGCTCATAGATGTGTCCACACGTTGTTGCTTTTTTTTTTTTTTTTTACATCTATTCATTGCAAAGACTAATAATTACCAAAAATGCAGAATCACCATCTGGCAATAGCTCTTTAACGCGTCACATTTGCAAAATCACCACCTGAGACAGCCAGCCTTTACCAACTATAACCGCAACATCACCATCTGGCAACGGCGGCCCTGGAGCCATCTGTCATGGGAACTATATTGGTAACCATCTGCTGCTAACGGTACCTAAACGTTTGTGTAGAGGAATCGTTTAACTAGAATTCTTTAAATAAAGGAAATGAGAGAGAGAGAGAGAGAGAGAGAGAGAGAGAGAGAGAGAGGGGATACGTACACACACATACAGAAATACACATTTATCATACAAATACACACAAACACACACACACACACGCACATGCATCCCCGCAGCCAAACACGAACATGCAAACACGTACACGCACACGCACGTACACACGAACGCACACATGTACGCACCCACGTGCAAAGAGGCACGAAATCAATGGTTCCCGAAGCAAGGCCAAGAAGCTGCAAGACCTCAGATGTGTAACTGTACTGTGGCCAGCACAGGGGGTGAGAGGGGGGGTGAGAGGGTGAGAGGGGGGGTGAGAGGGTGAGAGGTGGGGTGAGAGGGGGGTGAGAGGGAGGAAGAGAAGGGGGAGGAAGAGAAGGGGGAGGGGGAGTCAAGAGGTGGGGGGAGGATGTAGAGTAGGAGGTGGAGGAGGGGTGGAGGAAGAGAATGAGGACGAACAGGAGCAAATGAAAGAGGAGGAGGAGGAGTTGGAGAGGGGAAATTGTGGGGAACTGTATGATGACAAGCACGAAGAGGAGGAAGAGGAGAGGGAGAGAAGATGGAATGGTGAACGGAATGAGGAAGAGAAGAGAAGCAGGAAGAGGAGGAAGAGGAAAAGGAGAAAGAGGAGGAGAGGAGGAAGAGGTGTGAGGGATAGAAGGAGGGAAGAAAATAACGAAGGGAGAGAGGGGAAGTAAGGAGGGGAAGGCGGGAGGGGAAGGAGGGAGGGGAAAGAGGGAGAGGAAGGAGGAAGGGGGAGGAGGGACGGGATAGTAGGAGGGAAAGGAGGGAGGAAAATGACGGAGGAAGATGAGGGAGGGGAATGAGAAGGAGGGAGGAAGGGAGGAAATGGACGGTGAGGGAGGAGGGAGGAGGGAGGGGAAGGAAAGAGGGTGAAGAGTGGAATGAAAAAGAGGATGAAGGGCAAGAAGAGAAAGACTAAGAGGAAGAAGAAGAAATAAAGAAACGGAAATCTGAGGAACGAACGGGTCAAAAAATAAAAAGAAGAAAAAGAAAAAGAAATTGAGGACCTCGCCGAAGAAAACACGAAAAAGGCGGAGAAAGAACCCCTCCCCTCAAAAAAAAAAAAAAAAAAAAAAAATCGCGGAGAGAGAAAGAGAGAGAGAGAGAGGAGACGATGACTGAATAAGACGAGGAGACGAAGTTTGTCTAGCTGACAAAACCAGCGCGGCTGACATACAAAGGTGTTCTTGCAAGCGCTTGGCATACAAACAGCCTAACCCGCTACGCACACAGAATGAATGAAGACAGGGAGAGGCGGGGCGAGAACGGGAGAGGAAGAGAGGAAGAGGGAGAGGGAAAGGGAGAGATGGAGGAAGAGTGGAAAAAAAGGCGGAGGTAGAGAGAGGAAGATGTACACATATACATACATACACACACACACACACACACACACATATATATATATATATATATATATATATATATAAATATATATATATATATAAATATATATATATATATATATATATATACACACATACATAGAAGTATATATATATATATATATATATATATATATATATATAGTGTGTGTGTGTTCAAGCGCGCGTGTACCTTTGCGTGTACGTGCGTGTACGTGTGCACAAAATCGCGTGTGCCACCAGGTCAATGCACTGTACTCTGCTGCCCTGACCTGATGTTTGTGGTCACTTTCATATGGCCTGACCTTATATAACTGCTCCGCTGCCGACGCCGCCTGTCTCAGACTCCTTACTGGCACTCGCTGCCACACTCTCCCGATTCCGTAATAATGGTGAATCACACCATCAATGTGTACATGTACGGTATATATATGTATATATATATATAAATATATACATATATATATATATATATATATATATATATATATATAAATATGTGTGTGTGTGTGTATAATATCAACTACCTCTCCCCCGCCACACATTGGTGCTCCTTTAAAGATACAAAATAAAAACATATAAATGAAACAAACAAAACGTAAATCAAACAAAAAATAAAGATAAACAAATTTATAGAATAGAAACATAATTGTTATGAACAGTAAATGACTAAAGTAACAAAAGAAAAAAAAAGGCAGGGAGGGGGAGATGGAAAGAAGGAAAGCCCCGAAGGCAAGGCAATTGCCTAGTTACGCTTCCTTTATGCCTCTTGACGTCACTCCATCAAAAAATAAAATAAAATAAATAGATAAATAATAACAATAATAATAATAATAATAAATAATAATAGTAAATAATAATAATGATAAATAAAATAAAAACAATAACAATAAATAAGTAAACAAATAGAAAATAAAAATTGGAGCAACGAAAGCGTCTGCAGAAGACTTCCGAGGTGGACTCGTAACCTGGCCAGCATCGCCTTCGTCAGTACACGACGTAGGCGATGACCACGACGGCCCCCCATCTTTGGAAGGTCTAAGAGCCCCCTCTCCCCCAAAAAGGACCTCTTTTTGTGGCGTTGGGCGAGAGTTAACCTCTATTGGGTCATCTTTGGAACGTCTGGAGAGTTTGTTTAAAACTCCTTACGATTTTAGTCGCTAAAAGGCTCTGGAGGTACTTGATACTATAGCACCTTTATTTTCATTCTTTTATTTGTTTATTTTTTTAGGACAGACGATTCTGTTTTCAGCCTACGGAATCACATCCGTACTAAAAGGGACTAAAACACATTAAAAAAAAAAAAAAAAAAAAAAAAAAAAAAAAAAAAAAGTACTGGAGGGACAATCTGCCAGCCCTCGACCTGCGCAAGGGTCCGATTGGTGGGAGAAGGGTAAGGAGCTACCTAACGGTCTACGCAGGAGAGGTAGGTTGCCCACATGACCTGCGCAAGTGGGAGGGGGGGGGAGGTAAATGGAAGGAGCCAGACCTTGAGGTGGGTTCACTGCCTTTTACCCTTTCGCTGGGGAGCCTATTGATAAAAATCGCCCGACGGCAGCTTGAATAAACGTAGGGAAACGGTTATAAGGTTCAGTACTTGTTTAATAATAAGAGTTCATAACTTCTAACCCCTTCCGTACCGGGTGGTACTTTCCCTTATATTCAGAATATCGTCAGGCGATTTTATTCATCTTCGTGGCTCTTTCTGCGCACAGGAGGATGTGGGAGGCCCGCAATACAGCGCATGCGCAATGAACCACTTTCGAAGGATTCCACCAACAGGGGGCGGAAGAGGAGGAAGAGGAAGAGGAGGAGGAAGAGGAGGAAGAGGAAGAGGAGGAGGAAGAGGAGGAGGAAGAGGAGGAGGAGAGGAGAAGACAGCAGACAACAACAAAAGACCTGTCGAAAGAAAAGGAGGCGCTGTCTACAAAAGGTCTGCCCAAAGCGGTTGCCCACTGCACAACGCATGCGCAAGGACCGTGGGTTCCCCGCTTTCATCACAAGCTGCAGTAGCCGAGACGGTAAGGCTGTTACGCGGCACCTTGTGTATGTGTGTCTGTCACGCTATCTTATGCGATCAGATTCTTGTTTGTTCTTGGTAATTCCAGGCGATTTTAGTCAGTAGGAGGGGGAATTTTACGTCGTCTATAGGTTACTTATGCTATACAATATGAAATAACGGAGATTCAATAACTCCTATATACTCTAATATCGCTGTACACGTTCTAAAATAATATTATTGTAGGATATTTGCGCGCGCACACACACACACACACACACACACACACACATTATACATATATATATATATATATATATATATATATATATATATGCGCGTGTGTGTGCGTGCGTATGTGGGGGTTAGCGTGTGTGTGTGTGTGTGTGTGTGTGTGTGTGTGTGTGTGTGTGTGTGTGTGTGTGTGTGTGTGTGTGTGTGTGTGTGTGTGTGCTTATGTACTCTGGTTAAGATGGGTTCAAACACTTACATGAAATCATCGCCAACTAGTCGACCTCTTCGTAAGTAGAAGGAGGTGGAGGAGGAAGAAGAGGAAGAAGAGGAGGAGGAAGAGGAGGCGGAGACCCACAGAGAATCCTCCTTCGACTAATGACCTCATTCTCCAAAGACATCAGACTCGAGGGACATGACGCAACAAAGCGGAGAGAGAGAGAGAGAGAGAGAGAGAGAGAGAGAGAGAGAGAGAGAGAGAGAGAGAGAGAGAGAGAGAGAGAGAGAGAGAGAGAGAGGCGGGGAATAAAACAGAGAGAGAAACAGACAGAGACATAAATAGGGAGTTCGGGGGAGATAGCGTGATGGAGTACCCAAGCCAACGACATCGAGTTACCCACAGAGGACAGAGGGAGCGAGGGAGGGAGGAAGGGATCACCAGCAGACCCCGGGAGCCACAATAAACGTAACATCTGTTCCCCAGGACAAAACAACATTACCAGGTCCCTGATCGATGCCACTGCACTGCGGTTACCCGCTGCACCGCGCTCCACGACGACGACGACGACGGCAGAGAAGAAAGATGACGAAGACGAGGTCGACGAGATCGTCAGAAAAGACCATGGCGACAACGACGACGGCAGAGAAGAAAGATGACGAAGACGAGGATGACGAGATCGTCAGAAACGACCATGGTGACGACAAGAACGACGACGAAGAAGACGACAATTGATGACGTACACCTCTGACAGGTCCGGGCGATCGATAATGGAGCCAAAGTTTTCTTGTCAGGAGGGTCAAGGAGGAGGAAGAAGAGGAAGAGGAGGAGGAGGAGGAGGAGGAGGAGGAGTCATGCAGTCATCTGCGGTGTTGGCACTGCTCAAGAGAGGGGAGGAGGGGGAGGGGGAGGAAGTTAAGAAAGACAAAAGAAAAGAAGAAAAAATCCAAATTACAATGACAAAATGCGGGAGGAGTAGGAAGAGGAGGCAGGAGAGGAAGAGGAGGAGGAGGAGGAGGAGGAAGAGGAGGAGGAGGAGGAGTAGGAGGAAAGAGGGAGATGAGGTAGAGCGTAGGCTTTAGGGACAAAATTAAGATATGATAAATAAGAACGAAGTGGAGAGGAGAAACGGAGTGAGGAAGAAAAAGAATTAAGACAATACGAGAGAGAGAGAGAGAGAGAGAGAGAGAGAGAGAGAGAGAGAGAGAGAGAGAGAGAGAGAGAGAGGGAGAGAGAGAGGGGAGAGAGAGAGAAAGTTGAGAGAACAAGTGAACAAAATTCTCAGAGAAATTGTTATGTGTGTACATCCGTGTGTGTGTGTGTGTGTGTTCAGACGTTTTCATTCATCCATCTTTTTCTGGAACCCAATCTCCTACTCTCGTTTTTTTTCTCCTTCTTCTTCTTCTTCTTCTTCTTTGGTCGTCTGCGGTCCGAGGTCAGACACAGGGGAGAGTCCGGGTCCTTGGCCCCTTCTGCTGTAAGGAGGAGGAGGAGGAGGAGGAGGAGGAGGAGGAGGAAGATGAAAGGGAGGAGGAGGAAGATGAAAGGGAGGAGGAGGAAGAGGAGGAAGAGGAAGAAGCGGAGGAAGAAAAGGAGGAAGAAGAGGGGGAGGAGGAGGAGGAGGAAGAACAGAGGGAAGAAGAGGGGAAGGAGAGAAGAAGAGAGAGAAGAGGGAAGAAGAGGGGAAGGAGGGAAGAAGAGGGGAAGGAGGGAAGAAGAGTGGTAGGAAGGACGAAGAGGGAGAGGATGAGATGAAGAGGCTGTTGAGGAGAAGAAAAAGAAGAGGGGAAGGAGGAAGAGGAGGGGAAGGAAGAGGAAGAGTAAGAGGAAGAGAAGGAACAGGAGATAAAGAGGCTGGGGAGGACGAGGAGGAAAGAAGAGGGGGAGGAAGAGGGGAGGAGGAAGAGGAGGAATAGGTCGGAAGAAGAAGAAGAGGAGGAGGAGGAGGAGGAGGAGGAGAGGAAAAAAGTTTCGGGTGAGCTTCAGGATAAGAGTAAAAGAAGGAATAGGGAAGGATGAGAAGACGAGGAGGATAAGTAGGATAATCAGGAGCAGGAGGAGGAGGAGGAGGAGGAGGAGAAAACAGAAGAAAAAGAAGCCACATTGCAACATGTCCCTCTACAATATGAATGAAGCCGAAGGCATCTTCTGACACGCGAAGAAGAGCCAAAAAATAAAAACTGAAAGAAAAAAAAACATAAAAAGTTTTGAGACTACGTTCGAAAGCGATGCCAAAGGACACAACCAAACGAAACACGAGGAGGAGGAAGAGGAGGAGGAAGATCAAAAAAAGGAGAGAAACATGTAGCGGGAGAAGAAGAGATACAGCAAGAGAGAGAAGAGAAAAAGGGGACGAGGAAGAATAGAGAGAAGGAAACGAAGAGAAAGTAAAAGAGAGCGAGGAAGTGCAGAAGACGGAGAAGAGGAGAGAAGACAGAAAGACAGATTGCCTCTACTGCGGAGAATCTTGCTGCATCACAAAGACGAAGAGGAGGACGAGGAGGAGGAGGAGGAGGAGGAGGAGGAGGAGGAGGAGGAGGAAGAAGAAGACGAACACCACGAGGAAGACGTAGATAAAGACAAGTGGTCTGCAATTAATAGAAAGATGAAGATGAGGATGAAGATGAACACGAAGACGATGACAAGGATGAGGACAAGGATACTACAATTAAGAAGACAAAGACGAAGATGAGATGGACGGAAATGAATAAATTACTTTTAAGTACCAGGGCCAGGCCAGGGCGCGTGCGGTCAAAACTACGTGGTACAGTACGCTACACTTCCGCATGGTGACTCGTGCATGACTTTGCAAATGTGTATTTGCATGACAAGGTAAAAAGAACGACAGATTATCCAGTTAAGTTTAACCAAACGTTCACAAACTGTACCCCAGTCCTTGAACACGCATACCGTTACTGTCTCCCTTGGGCAGGGGCATGAGTGAGTGGTGTGCCTGAGGTCAAAGTATTACCCATAGATCGGACTACACTTGCTCTGAGCTCCCATCCGAAAGGGTAACATCTGTCGATCACGAGCCCAGCACGTGATTCAGGGGTAATGGTGGATCATACACGAACTTTCCACATTTCACGACGAAGTGGACCAGGTGGAAGTGTTGCCAAGTGTGAGTGGGGGAGAGGGGAGGAAAGGGGGAGGGAACTGACATCAAAGGATCATGGGGGGAAAATGACCACTGTATGAGGGGGAGGGGGGGAGGGTGTGGGGGGTGGTTGGGATAGGTATTTCGGGGAATAGGTGAAAGGTTAAGGGGGGAAGGGTGAAGGGGGGAAGGGGGGTTATTTAGGGGGGAAAGTGAAAGGTGAGGATGACCCCTATAGTGGAAAGGAAGAGAAGAGACGGGCGTAAGTGGTGGTAGTGGTGGTGGTAGTGGTGGCGGTGGTGGTGGTGGTGGTGACAGTGGTGGTGGTGATGATGATGGTGATAGTGTTGGTGGTGATGATGGTGGTGAAGAGAGGTTGAAGGCAACAGAACAGAAAAGAAAGAGGAGAAAAAAGAGAGACGAAAAGAGACGAGAATGAATGAGAGGAGAAGGGGAGGACGGAGGGGGGGAGTGGGGAGGGGGAAAGAGGTAGAGAGGGTACGAGAGGGGGGGGGAGGGAAAGGAGAGACAGAAGAAGAGGAGGGGGAAAGGGAGAGGGGGAGGTAGGAGAGGAGGAAGGCGGAGGGGGAGGGGGAGAGGAGGGAGGAGGAATGGAAAGGAGACACAGAAGAGGAGGTGGAGGGGAAGATGAGGGAGGAGGACAGGGAAAGGAGAGACAGAAGAGGAGGAGGGGGAAAGGGAGAGGGGAGGTAGGAGAGGAGGAAAGGGGAGGGGGAGGGGGAGAGGAGGGAGGAGGAAACGGAAAGGAGACACAGAAGGGGAGGAGGGGAACAGAGGGGGGAAGAGGACAGGGGGAAAGGATGAGAGGAGGGAGGGGGAGAGGGGGGAAGGAGGAGAGGAGGGAGGGGGAGAGGAGTGAGTCAACCAAAACAAAGATGGATATACGAGACACGACACAGGAGTCGAGAATGGAGGCAAAGAAAAACATAGACGGGGGACGAAGAAGAATAACATTAAAAAAAAATGAAAAAAGATACGAAAGGGAGAAAAGGAGTGAAAAGGAGAATTGGTAAGGAGGAGAGGGAAGGAGTAAGGAGGAGGAGGAAGGAGTGAGGAGGAGGGAGAAGGAGTAAGGAGGAGGGAGGAGTAAGGAGGGGGAAGGAGTATGGAAGGTGGGAAGGAGTAAGGAGGAGGGATAAGGAGTAAGGAAGGTGGGAAGAAGTAAGGAGGAGGGGGAAGGAGTAAGAAGGAGGGGGAAGGAGTAGGGTAAGGGAAAGGAAAGGAGAGGAGAGGAGAGGGGGTGGGGAGAGTGTGGGAAGGGGGGATAAAAGGAAGGAAGTAGGGGGGAAAGCAAGTGGTGGGGGGAGGGGGCAGGGGGGAAGGAGGTATGGGGGAGAGAGAAGTCAGCAGTAAGGGAGCGAAGGGGAGAGGATTATTGGGGGGGAGATGATTTGGGGTACTTGGTGGAGATTTGTGGGGGGTGGGGGTATTTCTGATGAAAAGAGAGCAATTATGACATACACAGATCGATATACAAGCGCACACACACGCGCGCACACACGCACACACACACACACATATATACATATATATATATATATATATATATATATATATATATATATATATATATATATATATATTTACTTTAAGTTTGCGCTCCCCAATTTTCGTATTACTTCTTAGTGATACCTCTACTTTAGCAGTCATATTAAAACTACTTGGTATCTCATTTGCCACACAAAGAAATTCACATTAACCTAAAGATAAATCTGTATATTATTATATCTGTTGTAGCGATTTAGGAAGAAAATACAGTACGTACAAAACACAAACACAATTCTAGCCAGTTTACAAAAAATAAAATAAAATAAAATAGAATAAAAGAAACAAATAAATAATAATAATAATAAAATAAAATACAACAGGAACCACGGCACCATACACGTGCCGTCACCACAATCATCCAAACTGAGAGGTACTTACCTGGTTGCTGGAAACCGGAGACAGCAGGACGACGAAACGAAGTTCACCCATAAGATAACCCATCACCCGAGAAGCTTTTCTATCACCAACTTGTGAGTCTTAACACTGGTATGTTTCCATGCAAGTGTGAAGGGAAGGGAAGGGAAGGGAAAGGTAAGGGAAAGGTAAGGGAAATGAAGGGAAGGGAAGGGAAAGGGAAGGGAAAGGGAAGGGAAAGGTAAGGGAAAGGGAAGGGAAGGGAAGGGAAAGGGAAGGGAAAGGGAAGGGAAAGGGAAGGGAAAGGGAAGAGAAGGGAAAGGAAGGGATGGGATGAAGGGAGAGGAAGAGGGGGGTAGGGAGAAAGAGGGAGAGAGACAGGAAGAAAGTGGGAGGGCAGAGATAGGGAGAAAGAGAGAGGGCGAGAGAGAGTGAGAAAGAGATAGAGAGAGAGGACGAGTGGGAGAAAGACGGGAAGAGAGGAAGATGGAGAGATGGGAAGGGAGGGAGGGGGTGAGAGAGAGAGAGAGAGAGAGAGAGAGAGAGAGAGAGAGAGAGAGAGAAAGAGAGAGAGAAAGAGAGAGTAGGGGAAGGGGAGAGGGGAAGAAGTTGGCTCGAATAAATGTGAACATTTATTTCTAGGTTTGTAACTAAATCTAAATTTAATGCATGTGTGCTTCCGTGTTTAAATATGTATGTGCTTGTGTCTGATCTTCGTGTCAAAAGTCATGCAAAATCTTTCATGCAAACGATGTATGATTAATTAGACGCTTTTGTACCGTAACCTATGCATGATCAAGTTGAAAAATAATAATAATGATAATAATAAGATACTGTATCCTGTCACCATCACTATCACCATCACCATTGAGGTTAGGTCACTGTTTCCAGAGGAGAGTCGAGGTCATGCACAGAAAGAGTCCTTTTCCAGAAGCCTTGAAAGTAGAAGGGTCTTGTCATGTCTTGTTTTCATCGAAGTACTTCGCACAGTCTTCTTCAGCGAAGCCTGTGCACTTCTTTCGTGTTCAGAGTAAATACGTGTACAGATTCAAAGTCCCCAGTACCAAGTATAGTACTTGTACAGACATTATATATTGAAAAGAGAGAGAGAGAGAGAGAGAGAGAGAGAGAGAGAGAGAGAAAGAGAGAGAGATAGAGAAAGGTGTATGTATATGTATGTATGTATGTATGTATATATATATATATATATATATATATATATATATATATATATATATATATAGAGAGAGAGAGAGAGAGAGAAAGAGAGAGAGAGGGAGAGATAGAAAGGTGAAAAAATATATAAAACTTCTAAAATGCTGTACAAGTACCTCAGAGTACACAAAATGTTGTGCACAAACTCCCCTGAAGAAAGTCTACTGTCCACCACCGCAGGCCAGTCATGATCATGTCACATACCTGACGCACAGTCGTAGTACACGAAGCGAGCAGACGGTCAGGTCAGTCAAAGTCTCGTCATTGCGTAGATTCGTCGACAAACGCCGCCGTCGGCTGTCGACCAGTTTCGTCCAGATGATGTCATGTCTTCTTTATTCATTTTTATTTGATTATTTTTGTTTTGTTCCAACAGTTTGTTGCTCTACGATCAATATGTTGGTTGGTCACTTGGCTCAGTTTGTACAAAATGGCGTTTTAACGAGTTATACACGAAATTAAATTAATTTACTTTAATTACTTTGAGAACAGACTAGCAAAAGTATCATTGACCAGACATATGTCAACAGTCATTACGTCATCTCTATCACACGTTGTGACGTCATGTCATTCACCGTTACATACGTTATGACGTCATGTCGCTGATCGTTACACACGTTCTAACATCATGTCTTTGATCGTTCCACAAGTCGTGACGTCATGTCGCTAACCACTCCACATGTTGTGACGTCAAGTCGCTGATCTTTACGATCAACATTCTGTGGGCACTTGCTGAGATCATGTCGAAGAACGTACAATGACGTCAGGTCATTTCACACCAGATGACGTCATATCAGTCTAAATTCGCTTCTGTCGCGTCACGGTGGGAATAGTCATCTCACAACACTGCCACAATACCACACTGGTGATGGTGATGCGTTAAGTCGTTTGTTTTTTCTAAATCCAGGCGATTTAATTTGTCTTGTGGAGGAACCTCGCGTGCTCAGACTTGCCTGCAAAAGAAAGAAAAAAACAAAACTTAGACTTCATTCTCAGTTACCGAGGATACGAACAATAAAGTTAAAAAAAACTTAACCGAAGTTAGCACATTAACCAAATAACCGGCCAACAGCTGCATGGAAGAGGGCTTACAAGTTAACTGCCGTATAATTAAACCACATCAGCTTGCTGGTTACCTCCCCCCGTACCCCCAGGCCCTAAACTCGTTATGAACCCCTTCCCCCCCTAACCCTCACTAAACTTTAAACTCGTAAACTTTTTTTTTCAAAATAATCAAATTATGATGACAGCTTTTTCATATTTATTCATAATTATGATCTATTTATTCATAAATTATTTATAAACAGTTTATTCATCATTTATCTATATTCTCTATTCATGTCTATCATCTATTCATAAAAATATTGATATTTATTCGTTAGCATTTTTTATTTATCATTTATTTATATTATCTATTCATATCTATTACATATTAATAAAAATACTTTACTTATTCTTTAGCACATTCAGTCCTTTATAAAATTTATTCTGGCTGCCGTTACATGATTTGATTAAATCAGGAAACGTTACTGCATTAAAGAGGTTAAGAATATCTTGGTTAAATCCTTCGATAATCACGGTCATGATCATAAAGACGGCACATAACTCGTTCCCACACTAATCCAGATTAAGATAACAGCACCAAAGGCAGTTAAAGAAGAAGAAGAAGCCTCCTCTTCCTCCTCCTCCTCCTCCTCCTCTTCTTCTTCCTCCTCCTCCTCCGCCTCAACCCTCATCCTCCATTACCACCACCACGCCATCTTCTCTCGTCAACAACAACACCTCCTCCTCCTCCTCCTCTTCCTCCTCCCACGTCCTCCTCTTCCTCCTCCACGTCATTGCCTAGCAACTGCCTCCTACCGTCCCCCCCACCGTTGCCTAGCAACCAGACATACCGCGACATCACACCTCAAAGACGCATCACGTACACCAAGTCACCCGAGGTCGAGTGACGTCACGCGGCCCTGTCCTGGCCAGAGACCATAGAATGTCTGGGGGCTGATTGACGTCACCTCGACACCACCTGGTTCGTCTCAACTCCATACCTCCATATAATGACCACTTCCACATATCGACCACCTCCACATAGCGACCACCTCCACATTCCACATAGCGACCACCTCCACATATCGACTTCCTCCATATATCGACCACCACATATCGACCTCCTCCACATATCGACCACCTCCACATAGCGACCACCTCCACATATCGAACACCTCCACATAGCGACCACTTCCACATATCAACCACCTCCATACTACTGCCACCCCTCAGCCGCACCTTCAACACCTCCCTCCATCCTCCACATCTCGGCTTAATAATTACTGGATCTTTCTCTGTTCACTTTACATTTTCCTTCGTGTATATTCAACTTCTTAGAGTTGTTTCTGTTTGCCGTCAGGCGATTTTATTAAAGGGAGAGATCTCCGGAGAGAGAGGGAGGCATAAGACTTACTAGCTGCTTTCTTTCTCTCTCCTTCTTAATCGTTATATTCCTATCTATTCTCCATTCCTATTCATTCTCTTCCTCCTCATCTTCTTTAACTCCCTTTTCCTCCTTTTTCTCCTTTCCCTATTTCCTTCTTCCTTTTCCTTTCCCTCTTCCTCCTCCCCTTTCTCTATTTTTCTTCTCCATTTCTTTCCTCTCTTTATATTTTCTCTCCCTCTCTTCCTCCTCTCCTTTTTCCTCTCCCTCTTCCTCCTCTTCTTTTCCCTCCACCTCTTCCTCCTACTTCTCTTCCTCTTCCCCTCTTCTTCTCCTACTTCTCTTCCTCTTTTCTTCTTCTCTCTCACCCTCTTCCTCCTCCTACTTCTCTTCCACTCCTCCTCTTCTCCTACTCCTCTTTTTTTCCCTCTCCCTCTTCCTCCTCCTACTTCTCTTCCTCTCTCCCTCTTCTACTTCTCTTCCTCTCTCCTCCTCCTATACTCCTCTTCTTCTTCTTTCCCCAGTTCCCAGCCTAAACACAATAATCCTTGTAAAATCCCATGCCGGGTAAACTAACAAGATACTAACTTCAGCAACAATTCATCTTTAGAGGAGGAGTTCGGGTGGGGGGAACTTTATCACAGAAAACGGGACGTAAGTCCCATTAGAGAAAACGTAACGACTTAAGGAGAACTAAGAAAGAAGTGAACTGTTAAACCATATATATTATAAAGTCGCTTTAACTGAGAAATACAAAATATAGGAATTATGAAAAATATTTCAATTATACTTTAATACGCCCATGATGACTTGTCTTTATATATAATATTACCTAAACATATTAGAAAATACCTTAAAGAAAACGTATTTACATGGGGAGACTTTAAGATATCTTTATCCTGTAAACTAAAATATATTTCCATAAACAATATAGTGAATGAACGATAAATAAATCGACTCAATATAAATCCAACAAAAAGAATAATTATAATATTCCAATATTTACTGAGGTGTGTGTGTGTATATGTATGTATGTGTGTATGTATGTGTGTGTGTGTGTGTGTGTGTGTGTGTGTGTGTGTGTGTGCGCGCCTCCAAAACCCTTTCGTACTGGGTGGCACTTAAATTTTCCCTCAACTCTGCCGTCTTCAGATTTTATTCAGCTGACGGCTGCCTCCGAGAGAAAAAATCCATTTAATGATGACGTCACCATTTTCTCTGTAGAAATTACTTTGATGTGGTCTTCTACAGCTGTAGCTTCAAGTTAGAACGCCCGCTATTTAGAACCGCCGCACGCTTCGTCAAAGGCGTCTGAAAGTGACAAATATTGTTCCCTCCCCCTCCCCAAAAATAAATAAATAATAGATAAATGAATAAATAAATAAACAAATAAATAAATAAACAGATAAATAAATAAACAAATATAAAATAAATAAATAAAAGAATAAAAAAGCAAATGTAAACATAAACACCTTTTGTTTACAGTTTTGGCTCCACCTCCTCCTCTCCTCCTTCATCACATACTTTCATCAGACGTAAACGATAAACACAACCTTTGCCCGATATGCTGGGGCTTCCTGGAGAAGATAACATGACCGGTTGCTGTTGGAATCGAACCTGTGACGCGTGAAATGCGATCGAAAAAGACTCTCCACTCGGTACATCACGAAGAGAATTAATTCCCCGTTAACCCAAACCAATAACCAGTTAACCTCTATTCCTAAGCTTCAAACTTTTATGACACAATAATACAATCTGCACGACAGTTGTATAAATATCAATACACTTGTTATTTCAACAAAATAACAAAAAACACGTTAATTTTTGCAATAGGACTAAAAGCTTTCTGTTGAGATAAAAGATTGTGTGTGTGTGTGTGTGTGTGTGTGTGTGTTCATTTGCGTGTGTTACTGTTTCAAGTCAAAATTTCTTTTCTCGGTCATTCGTGCAATTGAATTTTGAAAAAGAATTAAATGGTCAAGAAACAATGGGGAGAATTGCATTCAAGCCTACGTAGACGTGGACAC
>NC_134803.1:46605107-46615107 GCF_046742065.1 Oratosquilla oratoria | reverse complement strand
ATTACTATATTTTTATTGTCAATTATTGTGGTCGTTTATCTATTTCTTTTCTTTTTTTCTGCAGGATGGTTGGTGTTTTGGGGTCTTTGGGTTAGGATAAGTTAGGTTAGGTTAGGTTAGGTTGGGTTAGGTCAGGTTAGGCTGGACTGAGTTGGCTTGGGTTAAGACAGGTTAGGTTGGGTTAGATTAGGTTACATTAGTTGGACTGGATTCTTTTTAACACTATATCGAATAGTCAACAAGAAACTACAACTGCAAAGTGCCTACTATTGGGTGGGTCAGGAACTTCTGACCGCGAATATACCATTGGTCCCCAATGCATTGAAAGAATTCCTTAAAGGGATGGCATGGAGTCACGCCTCAATAGGACGTTGTCCCTTTAATAATTCTATTCTGGTTACAACCAGACGATTTCATTCACCCATCTGTGCTTTCGTGGGTGTCCACTTTCCCCCTTTCTCCTCCTCGCTCCCCCCACCTCCCCCTCTTGACCTCCATCCCCCTTCTCTTCTCCCCCCTCCCCCTCCTCCCTCCATCAGCTCCCAACTCCATGCAAGCTTTTATACGGTTATAATCAGTATGATTTCCTCCCCCCCATTATCTCCCACTATCTCCCCTACTCTCCCTCTTCCCCCCAAATAGCTCATACAGACGCACGAACCTATTACTCTTTTTCTCTCTCTCTCTTTCTCTCTCTCTGGTTTCTGCATTGTCATCCGACTTCAAAATTCTCAATCTCTTCCTCCTCTCCTACTCCTCCCTCCCTCCCCATCCTCCTCCTTCAACTCCATTAGTCCTCCATGTTCCAGCTCCTCCTCATTTTATTCCTCCTCCTTCCTTTCTCCCTCCCTCATCCATTATCCTCCTCTTCTTTCTTTGGTCTTTCTCTACAACAATTCTTTATTTTATTCTCTTCCCTCTCCCCCATGCCTCACTATTTTCTCTCTTCGTCCCTCCTTCCCACCCTTCCTCTCCTTTTCCCCTCACTTCTCCCTCATCCCCTCCCTCTATCCTCCCTTCCCGTCTTGCCTCCCTCACGTCCTCCCTTCCTTCCATCTTCCCGCTTTTCTATCCTTCCTGCCTTCCATCCTTTCATCCACTCAACCTCCAACCCATTTCCAATTCTTTCCTTCCTTCATTCATTCCATCATTACTTCCTTCACTACCAGTTGCATTTCTTTCTTTCCTTCCTTCCTTCATTCTAACATTACTTCCTTCACCCCATTTGCACTTCCTTCTTTCCCTCCTTCCTTCATTCTATCATCACTACTTTCACCCCAATTGCATTTCCTTCTTCCTCTCCTTCCTTCATTCCATCATCACTTCTTTCACCCCATTTGCACTTCCTTCTTTCTTCCTTCATTCAATCATTACTTACTTCACCCCAATTACACTCCCTTCTTTCCCTCCTCCTTTTCATTCTTTTCCCCAAAGGGCAGCCTATCTCCACTGACCCCTTCCGTACTGGGTGGCACTCTTCCGTTCGCTGTGCCTGCCGTCTGGCGATTTCATTAATCTCCGTGGCACCCCCCCTCGGTGGGTTAACATAATAGTCAGCCGGCAGACTTGATCAAGTGAACAGTATCAACCGGTACGGAAGGGGAAGTGATCCCCCCCCCTTTCACTACACACAGGGATGACCTTGAAATAGATCATTATTCTTGATAATTTATTTTACGGGGGGGGGGGTTGAAGGACAAATATGGGTAATATCTGACACAAGGAAACGAAAATAAAATCTTAGGTAAAAATAAGAGTAATAAATAATATTAAATAATATTAATAATAAAAAACAACAATCATGATTCATAAGAAATAAAATAAAATAAAGTAAAATATGTTTCCCCATGCCATGATTTCTTCAGAACAACAATTATCTCATAATTTCTGTTAAGGTCAATTAAATCATCGAACATTAGCCAGGATAACATCTCCCAAGGACATAATGATAAATCCGTCCGATTCGTGGAACGCTGTCCCACTCGAATAATTTTTTCCGACTCGCGAAAATGTTCCCTTAATCTCGGCAGCTTGTCCAACTCGCAGTAATTTCGTCCGACTCATGGTCATTTTGTGGAATACGGGCATTGTCCGACTCGCGGAAATTTTGTCCGACATGCGATACTTTTGTCCGACTCGCGGAAATTTTATCCGACTCACGGTAATTTTGTCCGACCCAAAAAATGGAAAAAGGTGACGACGGACAAAAACCGCCTACTTTTCCCATGTTCATAAGAAACGAAACATCTCCATCGCGATACACACGAGGTGTCCCGCCAAACATCCGGCTTCCCCGCCCTTTTCCGCCCCCGCCTCCGCCTCCGCCTCCAACTCTCTTCTCTTCTCTCTCTCTCTCTCTCTCTCTTTCTTTTTTTTCCCTTCGACTTCGCGCTGTCCAACCCTTAACCTTTAGGCAAACGCCGACAAACTGGTACACCCTTTTTCGTCCACCAAAGCCACGGACCTACGTCGACTGAGGCAACTGCACGTGCATGTGTATGTGCACATTTCTATATATGTATGCCCGCAATTTCGGAATCCAACACAAACACACACACACACACACACACACACACACACACACATATATATATATATATATATATATATATATATATATATATATATATATATATAACCCCCCACCACGAGCTGTAGCTCCTTGAGATCCCAAGCGAAGTCAAACAATCCTGGGTCATCTTAGGTCATGCCGGTCCCTGTACGATCAGTGAACCCCCAATAGTCCAGATGTCGGTGCTAACGTGTTCCCCTTGATTGAGGTTCCTCAGGTACTGCTGGCCTAGATCGAGACACGGATCTTCAGCTCGAGAGATGTGTATTCATATATGTATGTACAGATATATATATGTACGCAGGTATGTATGAATATATGTATATACAGTATGGGTGTATGCAAGGAATATATATATATATATATATATATATATATATATATATATATATATGTGTGTGTGTGTGTGTGTGTGTGTGTGTGTGTGTGTGTGTGTGTGTGTGTGTGTGTGTGCGTGCGTGTGTGGACTGGGTTGTCCACCCCCTTCACGTTGCGATCCCCATACACAAACAAAAGGAATAAAAAGAAAATAACCAAAAAATAATTACGACGCTAATAATCATAAAACAAATATCTACTACACGATCGAGCTGTGCTTAATGGTTCCATTAAAACTGGAACAAACTCTTTCTCCATCTGCTCTTTCCCGTCGCTCATAAAGCAGGGTTAAGAGTTTCCAGGCCCTAATTAGAGAGTTTGGGGTCGAGTACTCAGCAGTTCCCGAAGACATAAAAGATCAGCTCTCGAGTGCCGTAGTAATGAGCAAAGATCTAGAATAACAATGGCCTCCAGCATGTAGACATCATGTAAGACTTTCTAGGTTCTCTTTAACTTTCATTTCCGGCGACGGCACGCTGAACTAGTTTAGTTAAAAGAAAGAATATATATACATATATATATATATATATATATATATATATATATATATAATGATAATAATAATAAATAAAGGACCCTGAGCGGCAGCCACTAAAAAAATATATATAAAATAATAATGATAATAATAATAATCAAAATTAAATCTAATTCTTCTCCATCTCTCTATACTAAAGCTGACGAAAAACATTACAACAGGTAAGTTCCTTCTTACAATGACAATTATGATTAATTACGGCCGGACTTCTGCAAACGCTATCTTGCCATTACACGTTGAGAAGTCGATCCTGCCAAGACCAAACTTCCCGCAGAAGCAATCACATGTTGTTCACAGCAAAGCTTCAAGATCCAATTGAAGAGTCCCCATTCAACACCAAGGACAGCTTTTGTGTTCTTTCTGTCGCCAACGATTTTATTCATTATAGAGAATTCTCCAATAGAGAAAAGGTTGAACCGAATAATGGTTAATATCACTGATCACAAGGTGTCTAAGTTAAAAAATTAACAAACAATCGTTAACATAAAATATGAATTTTACTGTCAAAACAGCGAGAACAATAATAAGATTATTCCGATTAAAATACGAGTTATTGCGAAAATGACAAAATAATAATCATTATAATCTTGACAAAAAAATACATCAATCATTATTTCCTTCACACAAAAATTATCTAAACACTAACTATGTCCTAATAACAATGCTTTCCCGAACAATTCACAAAAATATAAATAGGAAAATCAACCCGCACACGTACACAAACACGTACACACACACACACGAGGTACCACACACGCTAATAATAAACACCATGAAAGTCTTGATAATGGAAGCCAAAAATAAACGCGAATAATAAACCTTTCCAAATTGTTGCCAAGTTTATTGTGTTCTTCTGTTGTTCATTAACCTTGACTCTGCTCACACATATCCTTATCAAAGCTCGTGGAGTTCCGCCTACGCCTTTGTCATTCGAATAATATCTACTCTTTCCAGACGACGAGTATGTCTCGTTTCACACGTATAGACTTTTCGGCGTGCGCCGTCCACGACACGACGTCGTGTCCTCAAAGAAACATGGGTATCTATGGACGCTTTCACATGTGATCGTGACGTGTGAATGTGTCCATAGACCCGCATGGTTATTAAAGATCACGACGTTGTGTCTTGGACGGTGCACGGCGAAAAGTCGATACGTGTGTAACGAGCCTATCCCTTGTCTGTGGAGTGGCAATGCTCGCATGTCGGTCATAGTTTTATCGTCTATGTTCGTGTGTCTGTGCTCATGAGGCTCCACACAGACTCGCCGTCCAGAAAGGGTGGACATTTTGATCTGTGGGTTGCCCGCGTCAGGTACAACCCACACTTAAAGAGCGAAAAAGAAAACGGGACGCGCGGTCCTGACGTATATGATAAAGTTAATTAACATCATCTGGCAGAATGACGTCATCAGCTCCACCGAAACGAGGTCAAGTCGGTCACGTAGGGTCATCATTAAACGAGTTTTCTTTAACTTATTAAAGCGGCTACGTGCCGTGATTAGATTTTTTTGCAGCTTCTCTTATCTTTTCTTGCACCAAAAGGAATATATACACGCACTAGAACCTTTACAGGAGAGTATTTCACACGCGCACACAATATTATATCTATATATATATATATATATATATATATATATTTATATATATATACAGTATATACACATACACAAACACACTCATACAAACTCTGTACTAACACTCATAAACATACACACACACTCGTACACACATACACACACACATATATATTATATATACACATACAAAATCTGTACTAACACTCATACACATACACTCGTACGCACACACATACACATATATATATATAATATACACACATACAAAATCTGTACTAACATTCATACACATACACACTCGTACACACACACACACACACACACACACACACACACACACACACACACGTTGAGAAAGTTAACATTTCTCTTAATTCCAATTACCTTCTCCGCTGCCTTCTGCCAAGCGCCGCCTTGCATACTTGTGGTCCCGTCACCCGGCCCTCACTCCCCTCTCCCTTCTTTCTTCTCCTGTCTGAGCATGGGCATCCCCCTCATCTTCCCCTCTGGCCCACCGCCGACCCTGTGACCACCAGGGACGGGGTGGGGGCAAACCAGAATCAAGCATATAAAATCTGTCCCCATTTCCTGAAAAATTTCTTGTAGTCGAAATGACTCAGCCTTCAAATTGTCTGTGATTTCAGACTTAGACGGGGCGTTGTCACGTCAACATCAGACTCCTGTTTATTCAAGTAATTTCATTCATGATGACGTAATCAAGTGCCAAGATGATAAACACACACGCAGAGACACACACACACACATATATATATAAGTGTGTGTGTGTGTGTGTGTTTAATCTTCTTGACCAGCGGCTATCCACATAAGAGTCATTACGCATAAAAAATCCTATGCAGCACTGCTCCCTGTCCTCCTGAATATATTTTCAGTACTGAATAAAATCGTCCTGCATCCACTATCTACTTCTGGCTTTCGGTCTTTAAAAACCTTTTGGGAACGCTGGCGGACGCCCAGGGTCCTTGGAACACCGGGATCCTGGGCTGGGAACCACTGCTCGCAACTGGCTCTCCTTACAACAGAATGTGTGAACTATAGTGTCTAAAGGTATCTAAAGTCACCATCCACCTCAAACCCCATCGACCACAGTCCTCCCTATCAACAATAAACCTCACGTTGTCGCAACACCACCTGAGTGTCCGAGCTCAGCAACCAGTAGGACGCAGTACCGAAGTAGATATCGCCCTAACGTGAGGTTTATTCCCGACGGAGTCACCGGGACGGTCGAGAGGTCCTACTGATGGAGACGTTGTCGAAGACCAAGCCTTCCACGTACCTGGATCGTTGGCCCTGGTCTCGGCAGGAAGGAGGTCCGGGGCGTCGTGTGCGGTGGTATGGAGCAGGACGTGCAGCAGGAATCGGGCAGGCACAGGTCCCAGGCGACGTAGCAGGGAGTAGAGGGCCACCACCTGCTCCGCCTCCGTCCACGTCTCCCACAGGTAGCCCAACCCGACCACCTGGTCGCGGAACGCCGTGGTCGCTGTCTGCTGCGTCGTTGTCTGTTGCTGCGGCTGCGGCTGGCTTTTGGTGTTGCCACCACCGCCGCCGCCGCCGCCGCTGCTGCTGCTACTACTGCTGCTGCTACTACTGCTGCTACTGCTACTCCCGCCGCCGCTGTTGCTGCCGCCGCTGCCCCAGCTGCGGCCCTGCATCTCCGCTGCAAGGAAGAGAGAGGAAAGGTTAATATGGTTTAATGTGAAGAGAGAAAGAGAGAGAGAGAGAGAGAGAGAGAGAGAGAGAGAGAGAGAGAGAGAGAGAGAGAGAGAGAGAGAGAGAGAGAGAGAGAGAGAGAGAGAGAGAGAGAGAGAGAGAGAGAGAGAGAGAGAGAGACTATAAGAGCTCCCATGGGACCTTCTGAAACATGTCTCAGGCAATTGGGCTTTCGCCTTCACTTTCCCCCACCCTCCACCCCCACCCCCGCGCGACTGCATGACCCGTCCGCGACGACCCCCCAACTCCTCTCCAACCCCAAACCCTTCAGGTGCCGTGGACACACTGGAAAATCATGCGCGGTACAGCCAGGGACACAAGTTTCTTAATATACTAACATTATCATCCGAAATATGGCTTTTATGACCGATTATTTTGTTCCTTTATTATACTGTCTCCACCTTACAGTGATCTTTTTTCTTGTGTAGAATATATGTGTGCGAGTTTATATATATATATATATATATATATATATATATATACATATATTGCTCAGTAACAGAGGGTACATCTGCTGGGTGAAACACACAGGATGGGTCAGGAAATTCTGACCACGACTTTACAGAGTTCGTGTGTGTGTGTGTGTGTGTGTGTGTGTGTGTGTGTGTGTGTGTGTGTGTGTGTGTGTGCGTGTATGTGTGTGTGTCTCTGTGTATGCATCCATGTGTGTAATACCTATGTGTGCATGTATCTATGTATGTATATATATGCGTATGTATACGTGTGTATGTATTTGTGTGTATAATATATGAGTTATCATTTCTAACCACAACAACACCTAAATACATCAGACTTGGGCTTCTAAGAATCTTTTTTATTTCCTATGTCGTCCATTCAGTTCTCCATGTACTTTCTAGATTGACAATAATATACTATAAATACATAATCTATCTTGGTCATTCAAATACACAACCAGATATGCTTGACAGACACGTCGACGTGACTCCACGAGTGTAGGTCGATTGTAAATGTAATCAAGCAGTACCTTGTCAATAAATAACACTTTATGTCACTAAATTCCACCTAAGACACTAAACAGCACTTTACTTGGTTAAACACTAATTTTACCAACTCAGTGTTTGTCGCCAGGTGATTTTATTCAGATGAAAGGGCACCCCATTCCTCCCAAATACACACCTTCGCTGTGGGTCGTTACTCCAACTCTCGTGGGCGGGGAGTTGTGTGTGTGTGTGTGCGTGTAAGGTCATAGCATTACCCATAGATCGGTCATATGTGAACTCTGAGCTCTCTTCGGGGGGTGGGGGGTGGAACTGTCGATCACGAGTCCAACACGTGATCCAGGACCATGGTAAATCACACACACACACACACACACACACACATACACATGAGTTCGTATCTAAATATGATAATTGGAAAACAAGGATACAGATTAGATAGGAACTGTACATTAATTTGAGGCTAAGTACGATAAAGAATTGGATAATAAGAGACGGGACCCAACGAGTGTTGCTCCTTTCCTGTATACTAGGTTAATACACACACACACACACACACACACACGCACACACACACACCATTGTCAGGTCAAATCTCACCCAAAGCTTTACAAAGAACCTCGTAAAATAATTAATAATAAAAAAAACCGATAACGGAAATAGTCATTCATCTTCTAAGCAATGCCATTTTTTCGATATTTATGTTCCGATAACAAACGCCGGTTTAGGAAAAATAGTATTGGAACGGCTATGACCGCGGTTTCTTATCGCGCGTCATTTTGAGCCCGGGGGCAGTCTTCTGAAAGGCTGGTGGAAAGAACAGGAAATTATGACCAAATATGGCAATAATGCTAATTCGATATCCACAAAAATTTCCATATAAAATTACATAAACGTGCTCTAAAAATAAATAAATAAATATATAGATAAATAAATAAATAAATAAATGGCGTTTGTCGGAAAAATAGCAATGAATGTATCAAAAATCTATTCCCCTCATCTTCAAATGCTCACACACACACATACACACACCGTGCAAAAATAAACAAATATATAAATTATTAAAATTAATATTGTAAATAAATGCATACATATATCAAAAAGCCTCTCCCTCCTTATAAAGATGACCATGAACAAATAAACAGATAAATGAATAAAGGAAATAAATGTACACAAGCCGTCTGCATATTAAAGGGACATTCTCCCACAGCAAGCGGACAGAAAATGATGAATGGAGGAACTTGCATCTCTAGGCTCGACTTAAGAAAAAAAAAATCATATTTAGATTTTTTTTTTTTTCCTCCGACAAGACGATTCTATAAACTGGGAGGAGTGTGAGTGGGAAGGAAGGGGAGAGAGGAGGGGGGGAGGAGGAGGAGGAGGAGGAGGAGGAGGAGGAGGAGGTGGAGAAGGGGGAGGGGAAAGGGGGAAGGTTGAAGGGGGAGGAGGGGAGAGGGAAGGGGAGAGAGGAGGGATAAGGAGGTGTAGGGGGGGAGGGGAAAGGGGGAAGGTTGAAGGGGGAGGAGGGGAGAGGGAAGGGGAGACAGGAGGGAGGAGGAGGTGGAGGGGGAGGGGAAAGGGGGAAGACTGAAGGGGGAGGAGGGGAGAGGGAAGGGGGAGGGAGAAGGTGGAGGGGGGAAGGAGAATGAGGGTGGGGGGAGGAGATGAAGTGTAGGGTCAAATGGGAGACATCTCGATTGATGGAGACCCAAGCTGACCTGGAATGGCCATTCAACTTGAATATAACCGTCTGGTCTCTCTCTCTCTCTCTAAAAAAAAAAATATATATATATATATGTATATATATAAATATACATATATATATATATATATATATATATATATATATATATATATATATATTGTATGTCATTGTCCCGAAGGGTTATAAGCGTTTCTTCCATTACAGATAATTCTCTCTCTCTCTCTCTCTCTCTCTCTCTCTCTCTCTCTCTCTCTCTCTCTCTCTCAGGAGGAGAGCGGGGGAGGGGCAAATGAACAAATTCTCTGGGATGCTGCGTTGGACAAAATGTACACCACAACCAAGCGAAATGATTTAGTATTAGCCAGGAAAAATTATATGAAGTATGCCACAATTTATCTGTACAAACATACACGCACACACACACAAGAGGAAGGAGATGAGAGGATGAGGGAGGAAAAGAGAGAGAGAGAGAGAGAGAGAGAGAGAGAGAGAGAGAGAGAGAGAGAGAGAGAGAGAGAGAGAGAGAAGGGGGGGAGAAAGAGAGAGT
>NC_134803.1:46585107-46600107 GCF_046742065.1 Oratosquilla oratoria | reverse complement strand
AACCAGTGCCGGTTCTCTATCCATCAGTCAGCAAGACGATTCCACGAAGGAAAAAATTGTCATCACTGAAGTTTCATATATATTTTTTTTTATTTAAAAATTTAATTCTTATTATCATTATGTTTTTGTAATGCCTTTGCAAGGGCACTATGCGAGTTTCAATTTCTACTACACAATCA
The DNA here is from genome assembly GCF_046742065.1 of Oratosquilla oratoria. Classification (NCBI taxonomy): domain Eukaryota; kingdom Metazoa; phylum Arthropoda; class Malacostraca; order Stomatopoda; family Squillidae; genus Oratosquilla; species Oratosquilla oratoria. The sequence continues at coordinate 46,599,928 of NC_134803.1, read as the reverse complement.
ATAATCTAATACTCTATCATTTGTTCAACCCCTACTTAAATACGAAAACTGTAACTACATTCATAACATTACTTCCAGAATGAATTATAATAATACACGGCACTGATGCGATGCCAATCACTGGCACTGACCTATGGTGCCACAGTGACCTATACATGATTTGGCACTCAACCCCCACCCCCTCCTACCCCCACTCTATCACTCGTGACCTTGCTCAGCTTTCACTCCATGATCTGAGGGCGGCGTGACGTCACGTTGAGACCACAAAGTTTACACTATGGCATAAGTGACGTTATCTAGTGTCCTAGTGCCAGTCTGTGGCACTTTGAGTACACAGGGTTGTACTTCTGAAGCCTTTCGTTAATCGTGGCGAACGTTGTCTTCCATTACAAAAAAAAAAAAAAATCTACTAACTTAACTGATTATATTTTAGTTATCGGTACATTTTATAGATAAACCAGTAAACCAAATAACTGAAACAGACAAAATTCATCATATATTTATATATATATATATATATATATATATATATATATATATATATATATACACACACACACATACACACACATGTATGATATTGTTCCTAGCTTAGAAATTCAAGTTCATTTATAGTATTCAACAATGTCAATAATTCACAGTATCATTATAAAAGAACTAACGCGCGCACACACACACGTCTTCCCCACTCTCATCAATATCCTCTTGAATTACCTCCCTTACCTCTTCCTCCCTCCTCCCTTTCCCCGTCCCTTAAACATCAGGCGAAACAGAGGCTCATTTCTGCCGCCCTTAATGTGAGGCCAACCAGAAACCTCCTTGGAAGGAGATTCTGCAAGAAGGAATCGTGACTTCGGGGGAATCGAAGTCACCATCATCACCGCAAAAAAAAAAAAAAAAAAAAAAAAAAAAAAAAAAAAAAAAAAAAAAAAAAAAAAATCATTATAGTCTCAGTGTGATTGACGTCACCACCTACGTCACGTGGAGGACTCTTGCGTGCTATACCGAACCAAACCTCTCTCTCCTTCTCTCCCTGTGAAGCCTTAGGCTTGACCGACCCTCCCACTACCTTTCCCCGGTCTCCCCTCCCTCCCTCCCACTCCTCCCTCCTTCCCACTCCTCCTCCCTCCCTCCCTCTCCTCCTCCCTCCTCTTAGCCGTCAGGCACGTACCTTACGCAGACCACAAGATCACTGGACAATTTCACTTTCAGACCGAAAAGAAAAAGATCCTGTGACATGACTTTTTTGACCGAAGACATCAATTCCCTCTAGCGTTGCGTGTTCATCAGTATCTACCTTTTGCCCTTTCCATCACGGGTGAGAGTAATCATTTTAAAAGCTCATTTTGTTTGCCATTCGCCAGGTTATTCTATTCATCTCGGGGATAGTTTCCCACTCCCTCCAGTTCCCGTCCTCTTCGGTCACGACAGGGCTATAGCTTACTTTTTTTATTTAATTTTTTCCTATTCTATGACTAGACACTTTCAAAAATGGACAGTTCAAGATACCTTCCTTGCCTTCGAATATACATAGGCTACATACATACACACACACACACATGTATTTATATATATATATATATATATATATGTATAGGTAAATATATATACAGTATATATATAAATATATATATATATATATATACATATATATATATATATATATATATATATATATATATATATATAAAATAAAGCAAAGACCATACCGTTGCGCCGCGACGACCCTACAAAAGGGAGCGACTTAGAACAAGACTAGGTCGTTCCACCGAGGGCACTCACGGGGGACGGAGTATGTCGCTCAGGCAAGGGTTCGAATCCCAGTAGGAGGGTTTATCAATTCCATACGTCATAATGACACACAACTTGTCGGAAGACTAGCTTGCTTAAAGGATTCAATGAATTGACAATATACATACATACACACACACACACACACACACACACACACACACACACACACACACACACATACACTCTTCGTTCTTGAGTAACCCTCTGTGAGTTTTTATCTTTTCGTACTTTTTTCATCTCTTTTTTAAATATGTTGGAGAGGAAAAAATATATACAATAAAACATGAAGGATTAGCCTTCTTTGCCGGGCGGCATTTTTTCATTTCTTAATTAAGCCGGCAGCTTATTTCATACCTCACGAGTCAAAATAATAAGAGAAACAGAGAAAGAGAACGAGAGAGGGAGAGAGAGAGAGAGAGAGAGAGAGAGAGAGAGAGAGAGAGAGAGAGAGAGAGAGAGAGAGAGAGAGAGAGAGAGAGAGAGAGAGAGGGAGAGAGAGAGAGAGAGAGAGAGAGAGAGAGAGAGAGAGAGAGAGAGAGAGAGAGAGAGAAGGGAGAGAGAGGGAGGGAGAGAGAGGGAGGGAGAGAGAGAGAGCGAACGAGAGAGAGAACGAGAGAGAGCAAGAGAGCAAACGAGAGACAGAAAGAGAGAGAGAAAAAAAAGAGGCGAAGCGACCATGCACCCTTGCGTCGACGTGACGTCGCTGCCATCTCGCCACGAACTCGCCGACGCGACGGGGCGAGCCGACTCGCACACTGATGCGTGCGCCTGGGAGAAACTAGCTCCGTGTAACGAATATAATGTGCGGATGTGGGGCAGGCTTGCGATAATATCCACGCATGTGCGTATGCGCGTAAACACACAGGCCTCGCACTACTCACAAGGCGGTCCTAAGTTCGTTTCCCGATCAGGGCTGAAAAGCATCGCATCGCTGAAAGTCGGCACCTAGATCTGGTGGGCAAAGAGTATCGTGTGTGCGTGCGTGCTTGTGTGTGTGTGTGTGTGTGTGTGTGTGTGTGTGTGTGTGTGTGTGTGTGTGTGTGTGTGTGTGTGTGTGTGTGTGCGCGCGCGCATTACTATAGATCGAGCCATATATGAACTCTGAGCTTTCATCCGGGAGGATAATAGCTGTCGATCACGAATCCAGCAAGTGCTCCGAGACCATGGTGAATCTCACACACACACATACACACACACACATACACACACACACACACACACACACACACACACACACACACACACACACACACACAAGTACACACCAAAACGCACATAGAGAAAAACGGACCTAATACATATGTACACAACAAAATACACACGCACACACACACACACACACACACACACACACACACATAGAAGTACTTTCAAAGCAGAGTGATTAAAGTTCAAGGCCAGAAATTCTAGTGGGCAGCGGCGGTGATGGCTGAGGTTGGCTGGGGAGGCTGTCAGCCCCGCAAGCCACCTTTTCCAGACTTCCTCCTGAGACTTGGAGAGCCGACCTCTGGCAACACGGTTGCCATGGTTACCAAAAACAATGTCATTCTTTGATCCTATACAGCTTTGGTGTCTGACCCTTCTCTGAATGAAATCGCTGGCTGATGCCTTAGCTATGGTAACGATCTTAAGATATTTTATTTTGGTTAACGCCAAGGTATTCTGTTGAGCTTAAAGCGGAACCTCCCAATATAAGAGAGAGAGGGAAGAGAGAGAGAGAGAGAGAGAGAGAGAGAGAGAGAGAGAGAGAGAGAGAGAGAGAGAGAGAGAGAGAGAGAGAGAGAGAGAGAGAGAGAGAGAGAGAGAGAGAGAGAGAGAGAGAGAGAGAGAGGGGGGGTGAAAGAGATCGTACACCATTAGACACTTATCTGTACCTAACGACGTCTCCTTGTCCCACAGTGCTCAGACAGCCGTTGGGACCGATCCTGAGGCCCTCCTACTCAAGAGGGAGCAACGAAACCGAACATGCCACGCGGTACACACAAATAATACAAACCAATACACATCAAAGGGCATTTTCCCCCTTATATGGGGGTGGCCGAGACATCCCTCCCTCCCGCCACACTGTTCGGCTCAAAGGCAGTGCAGTAAGGCACAGCAAACCTACAGAGATTGTAAATTAAATATTTTTTATTCTCATAAATTCATTCCTAGACTACCCCATTGTAGAAAGTCACTTTAACCGTGTCATATCTAAAACGGATCTTAACACACACTGTTTGAGGGGTGGTTACTATACAATCAAGATGAATTAAGGTAAGAAAAAAAATTCCAAAATGATTTATGCTTCGATCTCATTTCGTTAACATCTGCCTCTCTCTCTCTCTCTCTCTCTCTCTCCGACCTATCTCTCACTCTCACTCTCTTTAAATCACCTCATTTTTCACTCTCTCTTCTCTATTCCCTCCATTTTAACCTCCCTTTCTCTCTCTTTCTCTATCTCCCTTTCACTCTCTTTAAATCACCTCAGTTTTCACTCTCTCCCTTCTCTATTTCCTCCATTCCTATCCTCCCTCTCTCTATCTCTCTCCCCTATCTCACTCTCACTCTCTTTAAATCACCCCAGTTTTCACTCTCTTCCTTCTCTATTCCTTCCATTCCTATTCCCCTTCCCCATCCCTCTCTGCCTCTCTCTCTCTCTCTCTCTCTCTCTCTCTCTCTCTCTCTCTCTCTCTCTCTCTCTCTCTCTCTCTCATTCCTAGACTATCTCAATCAACATCGCTGCCTCCCTCCTCCCTTTCCATAGTCTCCCATTCCATTGCCTTTTGTTTTTACATTCTTTCTTTCATTTTCTATTTTTTTTTCTCTTTTCCTTAATTCCTGGCAACCATTCTTCCCTCTCCCTCCCTCCATTTTTTCTTTTGCCTCAATCTTTTGTGTCCTTTGGCCTCCTCCTCCTCCTCCTCCTTCCCTTCCTCCTCCTCCTCTTCTTATTTACTTCTTCCCTACCTCACCTCACGCCCTCCCACCTCCTCCAGAACGCACCCTTTACCAATACTTGATTTAGGTGTACAACTGTGGGCTATCAACATGGGCAGATTGAAGAAGAAAGATGAAAGAAGGAGACGAAGAAGAAGAAGAAGAAGAAGAAAGTAGAAGAAGTTGAGAAAGAAGTTGAAAAAGAAGACAAAAAAGAAGATGAAGAGGAACAAGAAGAAGGAAGGAGAAGAAGTTGAAGAAGAAGACAAAGAAGAAGAAGAAGAAGAGGAACAAGCTGAAATGGAAAAAAGAAGAAGAAAGAAGAAAAAGAAGAAGGAATCCCAAATCTAGCTTAGTCACCCATGCGTGTTCGCAAATGTTCAAACCGATAACAACCAATTTCCAAACACAGCTGATAATAACACGGACAATTACGAAACATTTCAACGAGTACATTTTATTATACACCCTCTATATCTCTTTCGGGTGATCACTAAGCTGATGAGTTAACACACACACACACACACACACACACACACACACACACACACACACACACACACAGAGCATTACCCATAGATCGGTCATATACGAGCTCTGATCCCTCTTCCGGGAGGGAAATAGCTGTCGATCGCGAGTCCAACACGTGATTCAAAGACCATGGTGAATCACACACACACACACACACAAACACACACACCACCTGTGGTCCACAGTACACTATATAAAAAAAAAAATTCTTATATGGCCTTTAAATTCAGTGGTACGTTTCGTTTTAGCCTGTGTGCCGTCAGGCTACTTCAAGCATCTCCGTGGCACCCCTTCCCCTACCCTGCTTGATCCCTTCTGTAACTGGTGGCACTCTTCCTTTCACCCTGGCTGTCGCCAGGCGATTTTATTCATTCCACGTGGCACTCCCTCCCCTTGGTGCCAAGGGGTTCAGCGCCCCTTGCCCCCGCCCCCCGGAACGTCCTACCTGACTTCGTACTTAGGGCAAGTTGAGGTAAGCCTCGACCATTTCCTCCACCAAGTTTTCTTTGCTTTCCCCAACTCTTGACTTTTGCCCCGCCGCCGCCGGCTGGCAGCGGCGGCGGCGGCGGCGGCGCCACCAGACAGGTTTCCGTCGAGGCGCCAAACTCCTGAAGTAAATTCTTAAGACCCCATCAACTTGAGGTCACTCGGGGGGCGGGGGGAGGGGGGGAGAGTCATGGGCTGTACGGGGTCGTATTCTCTCGTTCGTTGGATCTGCTGAGATTTTTTTTTTTTTTTTTTTTTTTTTTTACTTCCAGCTTTGTCTTTTATACGATCCTCCTTTCCCACACATTCTCTCTCTCTTTATATATATATATATATATATATATATATATATATATACCTCTATAACTATATCTTTATATATATCTATATATATATATATATATATATATATATATATGTATATATAAATATATATGCTAATAAGAATATGGGTACCTGTGTTCACTTATGCAAAGTAGACCATTTGGAAAAAGAAACTAATGAAGCAGAGCGCTTTCGGATATTACATCTTCAGTGCAAAAAGTACTTTTTGCACTGAAGATGTATTATACGAAAGCGCTCTGCTTCGTTAGTTTCTTTTTTCAAGTGGTCTACTTTGCATATATATATATATATATATATATATATATATATATATATTATATATATATATATATATATTATATATATATATATATATATATATATACATACACACACATATCTTTTACGCACACAAATACACACGTAAACATGGGTACAACATATATTACTGGAATGTAAATACATACACACATACGCCTACACAGTAATACCAATTTACACGCACACAAACACACAAGTTAAGTGTCACTTGGTACGGAAGGTCTTATCAATAGCGTCTACTTAAGTACTGACCTTCACATGCCTTTTTTAAATTTGTTTAAACGCAACGAATTGGCGCCAAAAGTTACACAAGCTCTTGTTCCTCCGACATAATTCCCCCCCTCAGACTAATAAAATCTCCTGGCGCCAAACCAATAAACACCAATAAAGACCTCCTCTCTGCTTCCGGAGTTGAGAGAGAGAGAGAGAGAGAGAGAGAGAGAGAGAGAGAGAGAGAGAGAGAGAGAGAAAGTGAGAGATAGAGAAAGAAAGAGGGAGAAAGAGAAAGTGAGAGAAAAGAGAAAGAGAAAGTGAGGGATAGAGAAAGAGAGGGAGAGAGAAAGAGAGAGAGAAAGAGAAAGTGATTGAGAAAGAAAGAGGGAGAAAGAGAAAGTGAGATATATAGAGAGAGAGGGAGAGAGAAAGAGAGAAAGTGATAGAGAAAGAAAGAGGGAGAAAGAGAAAGTGAGATATAGAGAAAGAGAGGGAGAGAAAAGTGAGAAAAGAGAAAGAAAAAGTGAGAGATAGAGAGAGAAAAAGAGAGAAGGAGGGAAAGAGAGAGAGAGAGAGAGAGAGTTAAATATGATCCACTGGGGATATAAAAATAATCTAGAAAGATGCACAATGCCCGCCCCTCCCTCTCCCCGGAAGAAATTCAATCAAACTAAAAACTTTCGCCAAAAACTGTCAACTGTCAAGGGACATTATAGGACATCCCAACCCCCACCTCTCTCTCTCTCTCTCTCTTAGCATTACCCATACACTAAGCCATGCGACCTATGAAAAACTCATCCAGAAGAATAGTAGCTGTCGATCACAAGCCTCAGCACGTGATTTATGACAATGGTGATCCACGAGCACATTCTTAAGCGCGTCTTGCCTCGTTCGTACTCTTTTGCTTCTCTCTCTCTCTTTCTCTCCTTCTCTCTCTCTCTCTCTCTCTCTCTCTCTCTCTTTAATAAATATACTGTATGTCTGATTTACGAATAACTGACAAAGATTTTTAATCTTCTGATTTTCCGACAACCATGGATTTCATTAACATCACTACTTAAGCGAGGTATAATAAAACACACAAAACAAATACGCCAATAACTAAAAAACTCTTCTCCGAAAGACCACATTAAAACAAACACGCACACAAACAATCAGAAAAGAAAATTAAAGAAAAGTAAAAATGACATTTATCTGAAGGACTCCACTACACTCGCTAACTCCTCATTTCACCTGAGTTCGATTTCTGTACCCCCCTCCCCCTTACCCCTCCTCTCTCCCCCCTCCCCCTCCTCTCTCCCCCTTCCCCCTTCCTCTCTCCCCCTTCCCCCTCCTCTCTCCCCCTTCCCCCTCCTCTCCCCCTCTCCCTCCTCTCCCCCTTCCCCCTCCTCTCTCCCCATTCCCCCCTCCTCTCCCCCTTCCCCCCTCCACTCTCCCCCTTTCCCCTTCTCTCCCCCCCTGGTCATGAATGCTGGTCCGTCCGTGACGATTTCCCAGCGTGACGGTAGCCACCCCCTACTTCCCCCCCTTACCTCCTCCCTCCTAAGCATTACGTCATCAGTATCTCCCCCTCCCCCAATCTCCCCCTCCCCCAATCTCCGCAGTCATACCAGTCTCCCACGTTTGACTACAAGAAGGTTTGGGACGCAACTATCTTTTGTTGCACAGTATAATCCGGCCACCCACTGCTCGCTGAGATGCACAATACGCGAGGTATGTTCATTTACCGGCAACAAAACGTGCACACACACACACACACACACACACACACACACACACACGTACACATACACACACACACGTACACATACAAGTGCACACACAAAAAGTCTGTTCTTTTATTGGCTTCCTTGCCAAAGTACAGTTAAAAAATTGTCAGATGATATCCATAATAAATCCGAGCTCTATCCCCAGTCATGCTTCCACTGACAACCAAATTCGAGAACCTTCTGGTCTCTTATGGCAATAATTATAATAAGAATAATGAAATAAGCAACTAAATGAACGAGTAAAAAAAAAAAAAATCCTCATTTCTTACACTTAGCTAATGCATTGGAATTGATCCACTCCTCCATAGTTCGAAGGATCAGTGAATTCGCGTTTCTTGGCCAATCGAACGATCAGACAAACTGACGGAAACGTTTCTTCAACACCTTAACAGATTCTTAAGCAATCCAATCACATAAACCCCTTCGCTGGGCTGACGAACGTTTGAGACTACATTCTGGTTAACCCCGGATGATTTTATTTGTCTTAAAGGTACCAATGAAACGTGGATAGTTATGGGAAACTATCACCTCAATTTTATTAAATCGAGACCCTTCACACTATCCACAATCGTCTCTCGTCTTGTTATTACGTACTCTTGTTCACCAGCGCTTCCGTCCTCAAGACAATCCCTCACTCCACAACCTCAAAGTTGAGGTCATCAAGCTACTTAGCGACTTTCACGTCACGCAGGGGGGCGAGGTGATGACGTGGGGCCTCAGCGTGACGTGATGCTGTGATGGTGATGGTTGGTGGTACTGGTCCTGATATTGGCACTAGTAGTGATGGTGATAGTGATGGTGATGGTGTTAGTACTGGTACTGGTAATGGAGTAGTAGTGGTGGTGGTGGTGGTGGTGGTGGTGGTGGTGGTGGTGGTGATGATGATGATGATGATGATGATGATGATGATGATGATGATGATGATGATGATGATGATGATGATGATGATGATGATGATGATGATGATGATGATGATGATGATGGTGGTGATGATAATGGTGATGGTGTTGGTGCTAGTACTAGCACTAGTAGTGGTAATTGGTGGTAGTATTGGTAATGGTGCTGGTAGTGTTAGTAGTGGCGGTGGTGTTGGTAGTGGTAGAGGTGGTGGTTGGTGGTGGTGTTGGTAATGGTGCTGGTAATGGTAGTAGTGGTGATGGTGCTGGTTGTGGTAGTGGTAGTAGTGGTGGTGGTGCTGGTAGTGGTAGTAGTGGTAGAGATGGCGGTAATGGTGGCGGTAATAGTTGTGGTGGTAACTGTACTGGCCCTAGCAATGGTGGTAATGGTGGTGGAAGCAGTAGTGGTGGCAGTGTTAGCGGTAGTGTTAGTGTGACGGTGGGTGGTGTTAGTGTGACGGTGGGTGGTGTTAGTGGTGTCAGTGGTGGTGTGTAGGGAAGGGTTTCACGAGCAATGTTGATAAGCACAAGGAAAAATGTCAACAGGCAAAGATAAAGACAAAGATAAAGGACACATACTGCAGTACACGTCGTGTGTGTGTGTGTGTGTGTGTGTGTGTGTGTGTGTGTGTGTGTGTGTGTGTGTGTGTGTGTGTGTGTGTGTGTGTATGCGTGTAACCTCTCCCACGACAATATTTCATATGTTTCCAAAATGTTTTCCAACATTCAAAGTATTTACTTGCCTTTCTCATACCACATACCACCAGTTACTAAAAACAGTCTTCTAACCTAACATAACCAACACATACCAAACCAAAGTCAAATAGAAACCCACTCTATAAAGACCTCTATATTGAGTCGAGGGATTTTTTTTTAACACAAATAAAACATGATGACACACAAAACGGACGCCATTATGTGCTTTCCTGCCTCCTACTAAGGGGAGACTTCCACTGATAGCATCTAAGCGGCGGTGATTTCCTCTGCCCTCCCTTGCCATATATGGTCAACACCTGCCGAGGTCAGTTGCCAACTCACTCTTTCCTCTTCCTTCCAGGCGCCAGGAGATTTAATTGATCGCCATGGAAGCCCAGGTGGAGGTCACAGCACAATCTACAGATTGAGTCATATATGACCTCTGAGATCTCAACGGGAGGGTAAGATTGGTTCCGCCCTTGTGGATTGTTGTTGGCGACAGCAAATTCTCACTTATTAGACTCCAAGAGTTATGATAGTATCTTTAACCAGGGGGAGATGGTCGTTGTTGTATCAAGTTCTGGCTTCTGTCGCCAGGTGATTTTATTAAGATAAGTGAACTTACAAACATGATCTGGCCGCATAGTGTAACACCGGCATAAAAGCTGTCGATCATGAGTCCAGCACGCAATTCGAGACCGTGGTAAAGCACACACACACACACACACACACACAAACAGGTAGAGAGATAGAGAGAAAAAGAGAGAGAATGGAGTACATAACATTACACTGTATAGTACATAACATTGTACGAGTACATTGTACTCGTATAGTACAGTGCAATGATTCTACACCAGGAACCGGCCGCCGGGCCCAGCAGGCCGTTGGAGGAAAAGATGAAATCTTAAACATAAATTCGTCGTCGATTTTCCTCGACTAAGAGGGAGTGAGTCATAAAAAAATGGAAAAAGTGAAAGGGAACGAAAATCTGACAAAGAGCGAGAGAGAAAGAGAGAGAGAGAGAGAGAGAGAGAGAGAGAGAGAGAGAGAGAGAGAGAGAGAGAGAGAGAGAGAGAGAGAGAGAGAGAGAGAGGTTTAAAAGATGCAACGAGAAAAATAATAATCTACATTTTTTTTAAACTGCAAGTGTTTATTACTGTGAATAAGATAAGAAAATTAGTACGAGGTCAAAGGCAAGATAAATGTACTGAATACAGAGAAAGTGCTCTCTCTCTCTCTCTCACACACACACACACACAGACACACACACACACACACACACACACACACACACACACACACACACACACAGACGGGATCCCCCGGACGTAATTCATCTTCGCGCGAGTCCCAACAAACTGGACACTATTCCAACACTCATTAGACGACAAGTTTATAACACCCAATAACTAAGACTTTACCTAGAAGCCCACAGCGATGTGCCGCGTCAAACGCCTTCATAAAATCTAGATAAATTACGCGTCGAAATTTAAGACAAGTCATCCCCGGACCATAAATCACAGCAGGAATTCGAAGGATTTTGTTAAACATATGCCATTAAGGCTGACGTGTCGTGGGCGTTCTTTTTTTTATGGGGGGAGGGAAAGGGGTATGTGACGAACCGAGGGTGTATTATCATTATTATTATTATTGATACTATTATTATTATTTGATCTAATTATTTTATATATTTATTTATTTATTTTCTTTTGAGGAGAAGGGTAATGTCTATGCTGTTGCAGTTCTTTTTTTTTGGGGGGGAGGGGGGAGCGGAAGGGAGCCCTTGGTTTTTTTTTTTTTTTTTAGCCTGTGTCCGACATATTTTTTTGTGTGTGTGTGTGTGTGTGTGTGTGTGTGTGTGTGTGTGTGTGTGTGTGTGTGTGTGTGTGCGTGTGTGTACGTATGTGTGTGAAGTGGGAGAGGTGCTCTGGACGAATTCCAATTCCTTTCTCCAGAGACTGACATCCTTACTTCGCAAACCGTGGAATCCAATCTTAGATGCCTGTAATTAGGAGTAATGCTCCAACCGGCCGGATTCCGATTGGTGATAAGTTCTTTACAATGAGTTACATAACGAGGTTTGTCAAGAGGGAAAAGAATACATACATATATATATGTATATATATATATATATATATATATATATAAATATAAATATACATATATTATATATATATATATACATGCACACACAGACACACACATATATACTCGTATATATGCAAACACGTGTGCATGTGTGATAAAATAATAAAATCACACTAATAATCATAAACAGACAATAAGGACATACGAGGCCTTGAGAGACAAGGATGTAATATTATGAAACGCTTGATAAGATAAGATAAGAGCCAACCCCTTCCGCGCCGGGTGGTACTTTTCCCTTGATCAAGGCTGCCGCCAGGCGATTTGATTCATCCCACGAAGATGTTAGAGATCTATTTATATAATTCATCTTCCTAAAGTAATAACGACATAAGGCTTATGTACTCTGTACCCCTAACGAAATTTATTGATGAATATTCTCATATAGTTTCCATATTTCATGCTGCATTGCTTCTGACCCGAACAATACGGCGGGAGGCAGGTATGGGCCTTCATCCACAAGGAGCTAAGATGGAAGGGGCAACAAATGGGTGTTGGGTGGGTGCAGGGTGGGGGTATCTTTTAGCCAACCCACCCCCTTATATGGGGGAAAAGGATTTTTGTATACACACACACACACACACACACACACACACACACACACACATATATATATATATATATATAATATATATATATATATATATATATATATATATATATATATATATATATATATATATAATAATAATAATAATAATTCCGACAGTCGTCCCCGGATTCGAACCAGGGCCCTGCGAGATGCAAAGCCGAAGCCGACTGTCGGAATTATTTGATTGACATGCGCCGTCAATGGCGATTCTATTCACACACACACACACACACACACACACACACACACACACACACACACATATATATATATATATATATATATATATATATGTATGTATACTCGTATGTACGTATGTACACGGACGACAATCCTTCCTATATTCGAACTGCCATAATATGAACCGCTATTATCCGAACATGACTTATGTGCATTTCATAAACAAATACCTCGCGTATCCGAACACTCCCCCAAATCCGAACACCCTGTGGCCCACCTGGTTCGGATATGGGAGTGAATGACTTCATTTCTTGACGGCTTTGCTCGCGTGGGGCATTCTCCCGAGTGTTGGGTTCCAAATTTTCTTGAAGACCTTGAAGACTTGGATCAAATCCTCCTGAATTTCAGGAAAAGTGTTTCAGATCCTTTATATTGTTTTTATTCGATTCGTTTTTGTTTGTTTAATCATCTGTTTTGTAGCGCGTCGTTGTACAAAATTTCCAGTCTGTCACTGAACCACGAGACAAGATTTAGGTATAAAGGGGAGACAATATATCCCAGGAGTAAATGTACAATTCGTTTACAAAGTTGAATAAACGTAATAATAAAGAATAATATTTTACAGGCTCTAGAATTATATTTGCTTTAAGTTGAATAAACGTATTAATAAAAAATAATAGTTTACTGGTTCTAGAATTATATTTGCTTTCTTTTAGATACGAATAAAATGTTTAGTTGATTTATGGACGTTAATGGTAATTACACTTAGATCCTTCTTGTTCGCTTGTTCAGTTCAGTTTTTACAAAAAACTTGAAATCATACTTCCAGTGGCAGAGGAGGAAGATGAGGAGGAGGAGGAAGAGGAGGAAGAAGAGAAGAAGAGGTAGAAGAGGCGGTGGAGCAGGAGGAGAGAGAGGATGAGTAGTAGGAAGAGGTGGAGGAAAGAAGGAAAGTGGAGTCATACTTAATGTAGAAGAGTATGGACAGGAGGAGGAGGAGGAAGAAAAGAGGGGAGAAAAGAGACGGAGGAGGAGGAGGAGGGAGAGGAGGAGGAGGAGGAGGAGGAAGAGGAGGAGGGAGAAAAAGGAGAGAGAAGTGACGGAGGAGAAGGAGAAGGAGGAGGAGGAGGAGGAGGAGAGAGAGAGGATGAGCAGGAGAAGATGGAGGAGGAACGGGGAAACAAAAGTCAATGGAGGGCAAAGAACGGATGGAGGGAAGGAATGGAAGAAAGGAGGAAGGAATGGAGGAAGGGAAGAAAGTAGGAAGGAATGGAGGAAAGAATGGAGGAAGGGAGCAAAGAGGACAGGGAGAAAGGGAAGAAAGAAGGAAAAGACGAAAGGAGGAAAGATGAAAAAGAGAGGTCAGGAAAAAGAAATAAAGAGAGAAGAGGAGGAGAGGACATGGAGGAAATAAGAAAGGAAGATGTTAGAGAAGAGAAGAGGAGGGTAAGGAGGACACGCGGTCGAGAAAAATGTGGAGGCAAAACATGGAGGGGAAGGGAGGGGAGGGGGAGAGAATGGAGGGAAGAAAGTAAAGGTAATGGAGGGAAGGGAGAGGAGGGGGAGAGGGAGGGATGAAAGGAGGGAGGGAGGGAGAGTGAGGGAGAGCGAAGGTATTGGAAGCAGGGAAGGAAGAGAGGAGGGAGGGGAGAGAGGAGGGAGGGGAGAGTGGAGGAAAAGAGGAGTAGAGAGAGGAGTGGAAGCGTAGCAGTTGACGGGGGAGTAGAGAGAGGAGAGGAGTGGAGGTGTGGAGGAGGTAGAGAAGAGGAGAGGAGTGGAAGGGGCGAGGAGGAGTGGAAGGGGCGGGGAGGAGTGGAAGGGGCGGGGTGTGGAATGTGGGTATGTGGAGCCATCTACTGCAAAAACAGGTTTCGGTAAAAAAAAAGTATAAATACTAGTTCACATACTCGCTAACACACACACACACACACGCACGCACACACACATACAAAGAG
>NC_134803.1:46577607-46580107 GCF_046742065.1 Oratosquilla oratoria | reverse complement strand
GCCAGGAGGCGCTGAGTAGCAGAGGCCGAATCCGTCACCTTTGCCCTTTGTACTGTACTTTGGGGACTGTTGGGGCAAATAACGGAGAGGAGGGAAATGAAAGAGAAATGGTAGGACAGGGGAGAAGGGGAAGAGAGGAAAGGGAAGGGTAAGGAAGCCGAGGGTAAGGGAAGGGAAGGGGTCGGGAGAGGAAGGGAGGAGGGGAAAAGGAATGGGAGGGATGGGAAGAGGAGCTGGGAACGGGACAGGAAGAATGGGTAGGGGAAGGGAGGAATGGGGAGGAGGGGAAGGATGGGGAAGGAAGGGTAGGAGAGGTAAAGGGAGAGGAGGGAAGGGAGGGGAGGGATGGGGAGGGTAGGGGAGGGTACAGGAGGTGAGGTGAGGGGAGGGGATGGGGAGGATAGGTGAGGGTAGGGGAGGGGGGATGGGGAAGGTAGGTAAAGGGAGGGGAGGGGAGGGGATGGGAGGGGAGAAGAAACAAGGAGAGAAATTGGCGGACGTGGCTACGCTACCATTACATCTTTACAAATACAAAGGATCCAATAGAACACCTTTAATGATTATATTCAACCTAACACCGGCAGACTAGCCTCAAGGAACCCCGTGGGTAGTACAAGGCTAATGCCAATGTACAGCTGCTTCCACTTCTAAGTACTACGGTGGATGACGTCATCTCGTAAGGATTTTAGGTCGTAGTTTTACGACTTGGAGGAGTCCTTTACAAGATCGTAATCTCTGGAGTAAATAAATAAACATGTGACGGGGTCAGAGAGAACGCCAACATGGAGTCATCGTATCTGGCGATGAAGAAGAGGAAATCTATCGTACGGTATTTCGTCAGAAAAAAAAAGAAAAAAATAAATAATAATAATAATAATAAATTAATAATAAAAATGATAGTAATAATATAAATAATAACAGTAACAACAATAATAAACTAATACAAACAAATAAAAATATAAAATACAAATAAAATTAAGTAAAGATGAAATAGAAAAAAACAAAATAGAATTGAATGAATACAAATAAATTCACAAACAAATAAGACAAATGACGTGACGAATAAAAGGAGAGCCAACTGTCACATTTACAATTCTTTTTTTTTTCCCTCCAGTTTGAGTTATTTGACAGCTGAAAAGGTCCTTTGGACAACCGAGGAGAAAAAATGTATGTCAACATACAACTAACAATATATTTAAAAAAAGAAAAGAAAAAAAAAAAAAAAAAAAAAAAGGCAGGTCCCGTTTGTATGTACGTGTGTGTATACGTGCGCGCGCGTGTGTGTGTGTATGTGTATGTGTGTGTGTGTGTGTGTGTGTACGTGTGTGTGTTACCCTGTACTTTGTTTACCTCTGCTCCCAGTACAACAAAACTACCAATTATTCTTTCCCTCGATCGCGAAATTAAAACCCCATCTAATGCATACAACACTAAATTATCGCAGAACTTACTTGTCCCAATTGTACATGTGGGTGACATCACATGTATTGTGAAGTAAAAGCACGTGTGTGTATGTACATGTGTGTGTATGTGTACGTGTGTGTGTATGCATGTGTGTGTGTACATGTGTATGTGTGTGTGTGTGTATGTGTGTGTGTGTATGTGTATGTGTGTGTGTGTGTGTGTGTATGCATGTGTGTGTACATGTGTGCGTGCGTGCGTGTACATGGATGTGTGCGTGCGTGCAAGCCATCCATCTTGGAAGATGCCTCTTGCATCTGTGACAGCACCTAGGCGCAACCTATCGGGCCAGGTGGCGCACCTACACGTGGCACGTGGCGGCTGACCATTTTAGTCATGCATGAAACGCTGGTTATTAATTTTATTCTGGTGACTGCCACAGGATTTTATTCAGACGGAAATTATCAAGAACATATGGCAGAAACCTCCACTTCTCACGGACAAAAAGAAAAGAAAAATAATAAAATAAATAAAATAAAGAATAAAATAAAATAAAATAAAAAATAAAATAAATAAAACAAAAATAAATAGAATAAAATAAAGATAAAAATAAAGAAAATAAAAATGAATAAATAAATATATAAACGAACAATAAACAAAAAATGATCAATCATTAAACAACTAAAACAAAATAAATATATGAAGTAAAAAATTACTGAATAAAATAAAATTATAGATAATTAAATAAAGAACAAATTAAACGGCGAGTATCATTGCCGACGCCAGGCGATTTTGTTCGCCTTAGGAGGCAACCTCAAAATTTTCACTTTTTTTTTTATCAAAAATTAACATAAATAAGAAAAACTGACACATGTCAATGATACAAATCTAGGTGACAATAGATTTATTCACAAAGTGCAACAGTTTATTTAGAAAAAAAAAAAATGAAATCAATATAAAAAATACTTGTCAGGGGGGAGGATGGGAGGGGAGGGAGGGGGATGATTGGGGGGGGTATAGATGAAACTAACAACCGGCGACTGATCGCCTCCCTCTACACTGAAAGAATCGACCTTCCACAACACACGTCTTCTCTGAG
>NC_134803.1:46562607-46572607 GCF_046742065.1 Oratosquilla oratoria | reverse complement strand
AGCATATCTTGGTACTTATTTGTACACATAATGCTACAGCTGTGAAGTCTGTGTGTGTGTGTGTGTGTGTGTGTGTGTGTGTGTGTGTGTGTGTGTGTGTGTGTGTGTGTGTGTGTGTGTGTGTGTGTGTGTGTGTGTGTGTATGTGTGTGCGTGTCTGTGTGTGGTACTTATTTGTACACATAATACTACAGCTGTGAAGTCTGTATGTGAGTGTGTGTGTGTGTGTGTGTGTGTGTGTGTGTGTTTGTGTTTGTGTGTGTGTGTGTGTGTGTGTTCTCCACTAGTTTTACAGCACACTTAACTACCTTTTTTAACGTTCTAGTTATCTCGAGATGAGGGTATTCTGCTAATGCACGAGGCGTGTTACCCAGTCTATTACCCGTGTATGGAGTGCAAGGAGCAAGTCAGCAAGTAACCCGCAACTTAATGAGCTTCCTCTGACACTGGTGATGTCACCTCTGGACAATTTTTGTCGCAGAAGAAGAATAAGTAGAAGAAGAAGAAAGGAAGATGAAGAAGGAAGAAGAAGAAGAAGAAGAGGAAAAAGAAGTAAAAGAAGAAGAAGAAGAAGAAGAAGAAGTAGAAGAAGAAGGCTAGAAAAGAAGAAGAAGAAGAAGTAGAAGAAGAAGGAGAAGAAGAAGGAGAAGAAAAGAAGAAGAAGAAGAAAAGAAAAAGAAAGAAAATGAAGAGGAAGAAAAAGATGAAGAAGAAAATGAAGAAAATGATAATAAAGAAAACGAAGAAAAAGGAATTGAAGGAAAAGAAAAAGAAGACAAAGAAAAGAAAGATGGGAGCGCTCTACCCATTCAACACGGGGTGCCGCCCCCCCCCACCCCCACCCCCCCGGGCCCTCGGCTAAATAAAATCCCCCATTGTTTGCCAGAACAAAACCTCTGAGGGGCTTCATCAATGATTACCTAATACATCCTTAACCTTTCCATCAATAGGGTTAAACTCAAAGAGCTTAACTTTTTAATTACTCTGAAATTAATCTTGTCTGAGAGGCCCTAACCGAATTCAGTTAATCCTTCCAGCAACAGGGATTAACTCAAGAGTTCAACTTTTTAACTACTCTGAAATTAATCTTGTCTGGGAGGCTCTAACTGAATTCAGTTAACCTAAAACCTGTGACGTGTCGCTGTTGATTAAAATAATTTGCCGTCACGTAGAATATAATACTTCGTGTCATGTGACTTATAATGGCCTTATTTATTTTATTTTATTTTATTTTTTCATTCTAGTTTTCCTCAGACAATTCTATGTATCTGTAAGAATGAACGTCTCCTGGTCCTTCTAGTTTCGGAGTGGGATCATTATAATCATTATAATTATCATTATCACTATTATTAATTATCATTATAATTTCATTTTTATCTATTCATTCATTTCTCTATTTATCTATTTCCATTTAATTTATCTATTATTATTATTATCATTATTATTATTATTATTATTATTATTATTATTATTATTATTATCATTTATCTATTTTTTTTTCTTTCTTATCCCATACCAAGTCTCGAGTCGGGTAACCCCCCCCCCCCAATGCCCGACCTCAGGTTGATGCATGCCCGATCTAATGCCCGACCTCATCTCAGGGCATGTTTGAGATCGGGCACGCTGATCCCACCGGGGCACCGACTCGTGTCGTCCTCTGCAAGAAACAGGTTTGACCCAAGAACTCGCGTTGACGTGCGGGCGAGATATTCTTTTTTTTATTTTATTTTTCTTTCTTTTTTCCTTTGCTCGTGATTGTCACTAATAGCACGAGTGACAAGGCGAGACCCGAGTAACTCGGCTCCGGTGACAAGACAACGAGGGGTTGGTCTGACAAGGTCTCTGCCTCCTCAAGTCTTCGTGCAATGGATTCGCCTTCCAGGTCAACCACGGGTCCTCAGCCTATTCCCTCGTGCATCCTGTTCTTATGGATTTCTGTTCTTCGGCCTTCTGGAGACCACTTTTCAACAATGAATAAAATCGTTGAGGAACCACTAAACAATACTGGGGGCCACTAAGGAAATGTGCCCTCCCCACCTCGTGCCCCCCCCCCCACACTACTAAGGGTTCACGACCCCCCCCCTGACTAAAATCCATTGGCCTAATTAAATTAGCTCCCCAGTACGGGGTATTGACCGTATGTTTTATGTATTACATTTTAGGAACTTCCGTGACACTCCTACGGACCAGAGTCACCCGATATTCTTTTATGGACAGAAACTAACGTCATTAAAAAAAATATATTCTGCCATCTTCCTTTAAAAATATCCTTGAAAATCTTTATGGCTTCACCTCTTCGGTGTCATATTGGCCCTAGGGATAGAAGCGCTGGTTACTGCAAAAGAAAGTCTGGGAATCAAAACCTCAATCCCTTCTGAATTATGACGCACTTTCTCGGGCCAAAACAATACGATCTTATTCCAATCACAGAAACGCCTGGAAATAAGAAAATTTATATATACATATATATATATATATATATATATATATATATATATATATATATATATATATATATATATACATACGTTTATTAACCACAATTCACTTTAACTCTAAGCCATCAACATCGAGAAACTCGAGGAGGCATACATGCAGAAATTGAAACGTGGTATAGTCAAGGACTCGAACTTCCGCTAGCACGTGACAAGTGATAGTGACTTAACCGACTGCGCCATCAAGAGAGATCGGGCATCATAATAATCACGGTTATAATCTGGTTAACCCCCGAGTTGATCTTAAAGAAATCCCTGGTTACAATAGGCTAATCCCCCCTTGCCCAAACCCTTCTCTTCTTTAAAGATTTTGTCCTGAATCACACCAGATGTTTCTATTCGAACGAGATAAGTCCTCAGTTAAATTGACCATCAGAGGCACCAAATGGATTTTATGTCATCCAGTCCCCTTCATCCACTCAGACTCAAGAAATGGAGGGATGGAGGGAAGTGGAAGGAGGGAAAGAGATGGTGGGCGTGGAGTAGAGTGGGTGCTGGAGAGGACCAGGAGGGGCAAAGGAGGGGGGGGGAAGAGGTGGGGGGTAGGAAGGGGAAGAGGTGGAGGATAGGAAGGGGAGAAGGGGAGATGGGGAGAAGAAAGGTAGGCGGAGAGGACGAAAGAGGAAGAGGAGGAGGGAGGTGAGGAGGAAGAGGAGGAGGAAGGTGAGGAGGAAGAGAAGGAGGAGGAAAAGGAGGAGGAAGAGGAAGGTGAGGAGGAAGAGGAAGAGGAGGAGGAACTGAAGGTGAGGAGGAAGATGAAGAGGAAGAGAAGGAGGAAGAGCAGGAGGTAAGTGAGGAAGAAGAGGAAGGAGAAGGAAGAAGAAGAGGTGAAAAAGAAGGTAAGGAGGAGGAAGGTGAGGAGGAAGAGGAAGGTGAGGAGGAAGAGGAGGAGAAGGAAGAGGCGAAGGAGAAAGAGGAGGAGGAGGAAGAGGCGAAGGAGGAAGAGGAGGAGGAGGAAGAGGCGAAGGAGGAAGAGGAGGAGGAAGAGGCGAAGGAGGAAGAGGAGGAGGAGGTAGAGGAGAAGGAAATGGCATTTAGAATTCGACAAACCACAACATTCTTACCGCACCTGTACAAAAAACAGAAACTAAAAAATAAAAATAAAATTGAAAAACGGAAAATAAAATATCAAAATCATATTGGAAAAAAAAAATCGTACTTACATTCTAGTAGCAAAGATGACCACACATCGCTACCGGACGAGGAAGAGGAAGTGGAGGACGAAGAGGAGGAAGAGGAGGAGGAGGATGACGGCGAGAGCGAGGCCGGAGAGACGCTCTCGGGCGACGAGGACAGGGACGGGAAGGGAGGGAACGTCGAAAACTCGTCGACAATACTCGTCGACTGATCATACGTCCAGATGGGATTAGACGACAGGAGAATGGGAGACATGGCGGCGAGGGTGGAATTCCGTGGGATGCTCAAGAAATCTTGCCGAGGGAGTCACAGATTGGGGAGGGAGATAAGGAGGACTTGGAGAGTGGGGGCTTAAGTGATGGGGTGGAGTAGGTAGGACGTGATGATGAGATACACTGGATTGGGGAGGGATTAGTTTGTCTGTCAGAAGGGATGCTTAAGTCAAGTGATCAGTGAGTTCTTTTGAAGATGATGAGTGAGGAGGAAAGGTTAAGGGTATGTATGTGTGTGTGTGTATGTGCTGGAGGAGGAGGAAGAGGAAGAGGAGGAGGAGGAGGAGGAGGGGGAGGAAGAGGATGACACGGTAGAGGGAGGCACTGGTTACACTATCAAGCACTGAGAGTTCAATTTCGTATACAAGCGAAATTTCATCATCAAGAAAGTGTTTTTCGAATTTGAGCCAATTCGCACATTTTTACTTATTTCTGTTTTGTCTTCACTCGGTCATTTCAGGGCCTGATGCTGAAATCATAAACATATACTCGTTACCATGGTTACCGTGACGTCATCACGGGCAGCCCAGTGACGTCATAATGACGTCATCGTGGCCGAAGCGAGGCAAATTTTCTCAAGAACCTCCTTCCGTACCGGGCGGCACTTTTCCTTTCGCTCCGACTGTCGCCAGGCGATTTAATTCAACTCCGAGCCACCCTTGGAGGCTTGATCATTTTATTCTGGTTGACGCCAGGCTATTTAATCCATCATAAGAATTTTTATCACCATAACATACACCTTAACTTAAATCCACAATTTTTTTTTCAAAAATATTTGTTGATGTTCACGTATCATCTTTTTACTTATGACACTGACACTCACTTATGTATTTGTTCTGGCTGCCGCCAAGCTATTATATTTAATCGAGAAAGGGGGCTAACCCCCTTCGGACAGTAAAGGATAAACCTTTCCCAAGCTGGTTACTCTCACGGCGCCAGGCGATTTTAATCAGCTATAAATACAATCAAACACACGAAGTCACGGGAACAAGATCAAAAATGTCTAGATGACTCGTTCGTGTGAAGATCATTTATATGAATAAATTTATATAAAGCATTATGTGTGTATGAATATGTGTGTGCGTGTATGTGTGTATGTGTGTGTGCACGCATGTGTGTGCACACTAATCAAAGTTATATTCAGTTAATCCTTTGTATAAACAAGACGCTAATTCATGTTTACATGGTTTGGTAGGACGGACGAAGAGGAAACATCATCAACAACAACAACAACAACAACAACAACAACAACAACTGCATTTCTGTTCAATTCCGTCACATTCATCTTTTACGGAAGCTGACTCACTCCTCATTGCATTGTTAGACTCCAGCCGTATTCTTAAAAGCTGGAGATCATTTGGGGTCTCAAAAAGTCGTGTCCACCTGTCACGGGTGGGGATGACAGGTGGTAATAGGCATGGAACTGCCTAGTGTAGGCCTTATGGTCTATTGCGGTCTCTTTCACTCTTATGCTCTTATGACTGTCTTGCTTCTGAAGTTTCGTCTAAGAATACGGCCCTGGAACCTAAGTTGTGTATTCCAAAAACATGCAGAGTCACAGCATCTAACATTGGCGGCACTAGGCATTTCTCGCTAGCATGCTAGTTGCTTTTGCTACTAGGATTGAGTAGA
This sequence comes from Oratosquilla oratoria, assembly GCF_046742065.1. Classification (NCBI taxonomy): domain Eukaryota; kingdom Metazoa; phylum Arthropoda; class Malacostraca; order Stomatopoda; family Squillidae; genus Oratosquilla; species Oratosquilla oratoria. The sequence continues at coordinate 46,567,072 of NC_134803.1, read as the reverse complement.
GACGATTTCGGTTACACTATTCCAGACTTCCGTAAGAACATCACAATAAAAGTGTCTGACATTCGTATTCTAGGTTTAAATTCTCCAAGTTCGTCATTCAGCTTGTCAGTACACGACGCAAGAGTAATTTGACATTTCTATATCTGAAATACAAAACGTTCATAACCGAAATCGTTTTTAGTCAAACTAAAGAGCAAAAGCAAGTAGCATGCTAGAGTAGCGTGACCACCACATTACGAAATACCAATTCGGTGTCACGGTCACAATCACATCATCAACCACGAAGCAGATCACGAACAGAACGAACGAACACAAAAAATAACATTCGAAAGTGCGTTCGTGACACAGATCTTAAGCACTGCGGAGGTTATACAAGAACAGAATCACAGCATTGCCCAAACATTTAACCGCAGCGCAAAGAACACAAACGCTGTGTCACGACCACTTTCCTTCTCCCACTGCTGTGGTTCGGGCCATTTCGGAGCCATTTTTTAGTGGCGCTGTGGTGTGGCGCACTTTAGAGACTTGATAATGGCGGACGATTTTCTTCTTCGGGTCAGGCTCTTCCTCCGCGCTGAGGGCTCATAACCGAGGCCACCAACGGAGCCTCGAACCCGGGAATGATATATACCAGACTCATCCGAATCCGCAATAGGAGGGACTGCCATTACTCCCTTGCCCCGGACCACTCCCCCCTCACTCCCACCCACCACCCGCCTCGCTAACGATGTAGCTAGAGTTCCTGGAGGCTTAATAGGTAATTATGTCCATCCAATCTGGAAACACCGCTGAGAAGCAAGCAACCTTACCTGCCCTCTCCTCTCCCTCACCCTTTCTCTTCTCCTCTCTCTTCCCCCTTCTCCCCACTCTTCTCCTCTCACTTTCCCCCCTCTCCTCCCGCCTCTCTCTCTCCCTTCCCCCCATCCACAAGCTTTCTCCAAACTAAAAGCTTTCCTAATTCCACACAACTTGTCTCCATTACCGACCTTCTTCCCCTAAGTTTTCTCACCACCGCAAGTGTACGTGGGTGTGTGCCTGTGTATACGTACGTGTGTGTGTGTGTGTGTGTGTGTGTGTGTGTGTGTGTGTGTGTGTGTGTGTGTGTGTGTGTATTCACCTTGGTCTTTGGATCACGTGTTGGACTCGTGATCGACAGCTATTTCCCTCCCGGAAGAGAGCTCGGAGCTCGTATGACCGATCTATGGGTAATGCTATGACCTTACACACACACACACACACACACACACACACACACACAACTCCCCGCCCACGAGAGTCGGAGAACGACCCGAAGCGCAGCGATACCGAAATAATTTCGGCCCTGGGCAGGATTCGAACCAGGTACTGCCGCACCTCCGTACTGGCAGTCCAGTACTCTATCAACCGCGCCACCGAGTCGTGTGTGTGTGTGTACGTGTGTGGAGGGTGTCAGTGGGTGTGAGTGTATGAATGTGTGTGTATTTGTGTGTGCGTGTGTGTGTGTGTATGTGTGTGTGTGTGTGTGCGCGCGTGCATTTGTGTGTGTGTGTGTGCACATGTGTACACGTGTTATACATCAATGCCACCGTGTTCATTCCCGTACAACAGGTGCCGCATCTGTGGAGCCAAATACCCTCGACAACCTCGTGCAGCACCTCAGGACTCTACACCTCGACAACACCTCACGACACCTGTGACATAATCTATTGTTTTTATTCTGGTTAATTCATGACTAATGTATTCAGCTGAAGCTCTTGACCCAACTTCGCCCCAAGAGATGAATAAAATCGTCTGGCGACAAGAGGGGCAGAGTTCTGCTGAATCCGTCAACGTATCCTGTATCAATGAATAACCTGGATTCCAGAGGTGGGCGCGTTCCTCGGTGCGCTCCTCAGTGTCCTGAGCAAAGTCATGCCAGTCAGGACACCGAGGAACGCACCAAAGGAACGCACCGAGGAACGCGCCCAGTTCTGCTGGATTCTAAAGTTCGCCGACAACTACTAAGTATTCCCATTTGATAACAGAGGAAACCTTTGTGACTAATTTGTCAGTGCTGCAGATATATACCCCGACACATAACGCTTATAAGATTTGTATGAAAATAAATTCATAAACAAAATAAATAGAAAAAATAAATAAGTTATCAAAATTAAAATAATTACTTAAATCAATAAATAACAACGTCTTGCCCCGTCAGATATGGGGTAGACGAATTAGCCTTAGACGTGAAACCACATCACCAACTAATACACCAAACAAAACCCTTCACAGTTACAACAGCTCCCAAGCAGCTCCTGACGAGGAGAGCAGCTACCGGAGACGAGGAGCTGCCACCCCCTCTGTCCTCCTCCTCCTCCTCCTCCCGGCGGAGGAACCTGCGCGGAAGAAGAACTTTCACTTTCGCCCGCTCGCCGATGGCTCCGCCGTTGCGAGCGAGCCTGGCGTTCCATCGCTGGCCTACATGACGTTGAATGCCGATTAGGTTTGCGGACAGAGTATCCGTAAGAAGAGGAAGCACGCATATGAACACACACACACACGCATACACACACACACACACACACACACACACACACACACACACACAGGGAGGGGGAAATAGCTGTCGATCACGAGTCCAACACGTGATCCAAAAACATAGTGAATCACACACACACACCTACTTGTATATACATATATACATACACACACACACACACACATATATATATATATATATATATATATATATATATATATATCAAATAAGTGAATAAATTAAATAAATCAATAATAAAAATAAATATTACGAACAAACAATACATGAGGAAGCAGAAGCACAATATTCAAGTAATATATAAATAAATCAATCAATCATTTAATAATACAAATAAACGGATAACACAAAATAAAAAAATAACATAACACCTCAATAAATACAAGAATAAAGAAATAACTTCTTGAACCCAAAAAATAACTTAAATGTATATATATATATATATATATATATATATATATATATATATATATATATATATATTATGGCAGCTAAAGGGTTCATTCATGTGTATTCACTCTTATTATAATTACTAATAATTTAAAACCATTTCAATTTCGTATTCCTTCCTTATGTTTTTTTTTTCTCTATTTCCAATTTTCGTCTGTGTACTGCCCATTCTCTTCGAAAAATATTATAATTTTCAATATCCCCCCATGAACATTGTCATTATCCCCCCATTTCAATTTCAATTCTCGCACACCCCTTCCCTTCCAACTGCCGAAGAAAGAGCCAGAGGATTCCGTTTTTTATGATAAATTTTTCCTGCCTCTTCCTCTTCCTCCTCCTCCTCCTCCAGAATAAACCTACATAGTCACTCGAGACTTTCCTCCTCTTGTTCCACTCTCGTTTCTTGTCCTCCTCCTCCTCCTCTTCCTCCTCCTCCTCCTGGAGACTGTCACCAACTTTGTCTCGAAGTTATCACTGCCCAGCGTCTATTTCTTCATTGTGTGTTTGTGTGTGATTCACCATGGTCTTGGATCACGTGTTGGACTCGTGATCGACAGCTATTACACTCCCGGAAGAGAGCTCAGAGTTCATGTATGACCGGTCTATGGGTACTGCTGTGACCTTATACGCACACACACACCCAACTCCCCGCCCACGAGAGTTGGAGTAACGACTCCCAGCGCATCGATACTGAAATTATTTCAGCCCTGAGCGGGATTTGAACTCAGACCGTTGTATAGCAGTTGCGAACGCTACCACTGCGCCGTCGAGTGTGTGTGTGTGTGTGTGTGTGTGTGTGTGTGTGTGTGTGTGTGTGTGTGTGTGTGTGTGTCTGTGAGTTTCTATCATTATAATCAAAGGCCAACTCCACACCCTCTGTAGCTTTCTAATGACTTCGCCATCTCACATATATTTCTTTCTATTTACTCCATTATTATTATTATTACTATTATTATTATTATTATTACAATTATATTATATATATATATATATATATATATATATATATTTATATATATATATATATATATATATATATATATATATATATATATATATATATATATATATATATATATATATATACTCTGCATCCGGCTTCGTCACGAACCCAACGGTCTCCTGTCCAGATGCTTTCCTACGGAAACCCATTGTAGTCTATTGTGTAAGTTGTATTTCCCAAAATACATCCAGTGCTTATTTTCCAAATATCACAAAAAACGGCCCTCAAAAAATAAAATAAATAAAATAAAATAAATAAAATCGTCTTGAGACAACCTTATACGAAACTATGAAAAGTCAACAAATCGCGAAAGCGGATTTTGCGCGTTTTCCGTCCGGTTGCAACTTCGTGGGTCTTGCAATCGGCAGCATGCAGCTGCAATTGATTGGCTTCCTTCTGCAACAAGCTGATCACAATAACTCCGCAATCTTCGCTAACTGCCTCAATTTTTACTCGTAATCTTCTCCATTCAATCTTCAATTTCAATCTCAATGGAG
>NC_134803.1:46537607-46550107 GCF_046742065.1 Oratosquilla oratoria | reverse complement strand
GAGAGAGAGAGAGAAGAGAGAGCACTAGAATTACCTTAAATACTTGCATACATCACTCACATAAATATGCGTACACATATAAGCTCACTCATACACAAACCATATATGCACAGAAACGTACATAAAAAGATAAATGTACACATATACGTGCCTATTCACGTATAAATTTCACTTTACATGTAATCACAAACACATTAACACACACTAATGCATTTACATTTACATATTCGTGCATATGTACACACGCAGGCGTATACACATGTACGTATCACATATATGTGTTCGTAAACACACACACACACACACACACACACGAAGCCTTGTGAAAACAACTCAAGCTGATGACAAAAACAAACTTGAGCAATATCAAACACGAATGTCTAAAGTGACTAAAGACGAGAGCTCAGGAGGAGGGGAGGGAGGGGAGGGGAGGGGGAGGGGCAAATGGGGTGTGGATTGGAAAGGGGAGGGGAGGGGCAAATGGGGTGTGGATTGGAAAGGGGAGGGGAGGGGTAGGAGGAGGGTGGAGGAGGTTGGAGGGTGAAGGAGAGGGGAACCTGGAATGGAATGGGGATTTGAGAGGAGATGGGAGTGGTATATGGAGGATAACTGAGAATGGAATGAGGATTGGAGAGGGATTGGGAGAGTGGGAGAGTGGAGAAGGAAGGTGATTGGAGGAGATGAGTGGAGGAGGGTTTAGAAGAAAGTGGAGACGGAATAAAACGAAGATTGGTGAGTGGGGATTGGGGAGTAGAGGGTGGGTAGGATGAGAAAACAGAATAGATTGATGTAGGAATACATTGAAAAGATAAATAAATAAGGAAAAGAAGAGTGGAAGGGGGAGGGAGAGAAGGAAAGAACAGGAGGAGGAGGGAGGAAGGAGGAGGAGGGAGGAAGGAGGAGGAAGGAGGAGGGAGGAGGGAGGAGGGAGGAGGGAGGAGGGAGGTGTGGGAGGTGTGGGAGAATCACCTGAGCTAAGATTAAGTGGCTGAATGTGCGACGGAAACGACCCTGGAAGTTGTGGCTGATTTGGTAAAGGGATGAAGGAAATGAAAGGAGGAGGAGGAGGAGGAAGAAGAAGGAAGGGAGGGAGGAGGAAGAAGAAGGAAGGGAGGAAGGTGGAAGGCAGGCCAGGCGGGAAGGAGGAGGGAGGGAAGGAAAGAAAGAAAGAAGGAGAGAAGGAAAGAGGGAAGAAGGAGGGAGGGAAGGAAAGAAAGAAGGAGAGAAGGAAGGAGGGAAGAAGGAGGGAGGGAAGGAAAGAATGAAGGAGAGAAAGAAGGAGGGAAGGAAAGAAAGGAGAGAAGGAAAGAGGGAAGGAAGGAAAGAAGAAAGGAAGGAGGGAAATAAGGAAAGAGAGGTGGACGAAGGGAATGAAGAAAGGAAAGAAGGAAGGAGGGAAGGAAGGAAGGAAGAAAGAAAAGACGGAAGGAGGGATGGAAGGAAAGAGGGGTGGACGGAGGGAAGGAAGGAAAGGAGGGAATAGAGGAGGAAAGGAAAGAGTGAAGGAAGGAACGAAAGAAAGAAGGACGAGAGGAAGGAAGGATGGATGAAGGAGGGAAGAAAAGGAGGAAAGGAAAGAGGGAAGGAAAGAGGGAAGGACAGAAGGAGAGAAGAAAGGAAGACAGAAGGAAGAAAAGGAGAAGGAAAAGAAATAGTGAAGGAAAGAAGGAAGGAAAGACAAGGAAGGAAGGAAGGAAGAGGGACGGAAGGAAAGAAGGAAAGAGGAAAGGAGGGAGGGGAAGAAGGAAGGAAAGAGGGAAGGAAGGAAAGAGGGAAGGAAGGAGGGAAAGAGGAAAGGAGAAAAGGAAAGAGTGAAAGAAAGGAGGGAAGAAAGGAAGGAAAGAGGGAAGGAAGGGAAGATCAACAAAACTAATGAAAAAAACATGAAGAAAAGAAGGGAAGGAAGGAGGGAAAGAAGGAAAGAGGGAAGGAAGGAGGGAGGAGGGAGAAGGAAGGAAGGAAGGAAGGAAGGAAGGGGAGGAAGGAAGGGGGAGGAAGAAAAAACAAAAGGAAGGCGGGGTCAGTCACGCAGCAGCAGCAGCAGCCCTCACAATGGCCGAAGGACGGGGGGAGGGGGGAGGGGGGAGGGCGTAAAAGTGACGAACTTTCCCCCGTTGGGGGCAGAGTCTATGTGTGAGGAGGGAGGGAGGGAAAGAGGAGGGGAGGGGAAGAGGGAGGATGGGGAAAAAGGGAAGGAGGGAGGGAAAGAGGGAGGATGGGGAAAGTGGGAGGGAGGGAAAGAGAGAGGGAGGAAGGGTAAAAAGAGGGAAAGAGGGAGGGAGGGAAAGAGGGAGGATGGGGAAAGAGGGAGGATGGGGAAAGGGGGAGGATGGGGAAAGAGGTAGGATGAGGAAACAGTGAGGGAAAGAGGGAGAGAGGAGGGGAAAAAGAGGGAAAGAGAAAGGGAAGAATATAATAAAGAGGGAAAGAGGGAGGGAGAGAAAGAGATGAAAGGAAAAAAGAGGGAAAGGGGAAGGAGGGAGGAAGGGAAGGGGTGAAAGAAAGAGGGAGGGGAAGAGGGAGGGAAAGATGAGGAAATGAGGGGAAGAAAGAGGGAAAGAGGGAGGGAAGGAGGGAAGAAAGGAATGAGTAAGGAAGCTAGGGAGAGAGAGGGAGGGAGAGAGAGAGAGAGAGAGAGAGAGAGAGAGAGAGAGAGAGAGAGAGAGAGAGAGAGAGAGAGAGAGAGAGAAAGAGAGAGAGAGAGAGAGAGTTTCTATGAACAAAGGGCGAGGTTGCTCTGACAAAGGGGAGAGAAGCATTGGGGGTGGGGGGGGGTTATTCAGATTTGGAACGACGGGGAAGAAGAAAAATTGGGAGAAAACAAGGGAGGGAGGGAGGGGGTGAGGCAGGGAGGGGGAGAGGGAGGGAGGGAGGGGGAGAGGGAGGGAGGGAGGGGAAGGCCGTAAAGGTACAAGGCTGTTCACCTTAATTTGTCGAAAATCGATCAACAAAAGAAACTCTCGTTCTCTGTTCGATTGAAACAACCTTGAAGAAACGAGGGCATCATTACGACGTACAAAAACAAACAAACAAACAAACAGTTCAATTGACAATGGAAAAAATCTCGAAACACCCAGAAGAAAATCTCTTGTTTAGAAACAAACAAACAAACAAATAAGATAAATAAATAAAATTAAAAAAAATAAAGACGCGAGGAGAGGTACGGACGTGTGTAGAGTATGGGCGCGAAAATAGGAAAGAACAGGGCGATGCAAGGAGGAGACAATGAGAGGAGACACAAAGAGAAGAGATAAAAGAGGAGATAAAGGAGGAGATAAAGGAGGAGATAATGGGGGAGGAGATAAAGGAGATAATGGAGGAGGAGATAAAGAAGGAAGTGATAAAGGAGGAGATAATGAAGGAGAAACAGGAGAAGGAGATAATGGAGGAGATAAAGGAGTAAGTGATAAAGGAGGAGATAAATGAGAAGGAGATAATGAAGGAGGAGATATAGGTGATGATGGAGGAGGAGACACAAGGAGAGGTGACAACCTCACTTTCATGTAATTTTTCTGGCTAATGTTAAATTACTCTGAACCGCGGGAAACCGCTGTGGTACCACACAGTCAAGGAAAAACTGCGCGGTTGTAAGTGAACACCTCCACTGACTTACACTGTAATTGAACCGCCGCGGTTCAAACCGCTAGTGTGAACAGGGCGTTAGGGTTAATGAGCTCTGTTTGTGGGATAAGGGCGGAGTCGGCGCAACAAAGGAATGATCCTGTGACAGGGGCAACGGGGGCGGGGGGGGTGGGAGATGGAGAGAACTGGAAACAACGCTGGAAGCCAGGGACGCGTGGGCAAAAGAGAAAGGGGAGTTTGGGAGTTTGGGGGAAGAGAGAGGGGGGAAAGGGGGGGGAAGGGGGGAGGCAAAAGCTCCGAGGCTGGGTGGGGCAAATCGAAGGACGGAGAAGGGAGGGCAGGGGAGGGAAGGGAGAGTGAAGGAAAGGAAGGGAAGGGAAGGGGAGAAAGGTAAGGGAAGGGAAGAAAGGGAAGGGGAAGGGAGGGTAAGAGAGGAGAAGGGAAAGGGAGGAGATAGAAAGGGGGGAAGGAGGGGGAAGGGAGGGAAAGGAAGGGAAGGGATGGGAAGGGGAGAAAAGAGAGGGAAGGGGAGGGTAACAGAGGACAAGGGAAAGGGGGGAGAAAGAAAGGCGGGGGGTTATGGGGAGGGAAATTATGGGAAAAGCGAAGGAAGGGGAGAAGAAACGGGAGTAATTGGGAGCAAATTGGGAGGAGACGGAATTGGGACAGGCGGACGGAATCGAAATAGGGAACAGGGAGGTGAATAGGGAACTAGGGGGAAGATAGGAAATGGGGAGGGGAAGAGGGGAAATGGGGAGGGAAGAGGGAATTGGGAGGAATGGGAGGGCAGGGAGGGAAGGAAACTGGGAGAAAAGAGGGACGTGGGAGGGAATCAGGGAAGGGAAGGAGGGAGCATTAGGGAGTAGAGGTGAAAGAATTGTTTGTTATTATTTGTTTGTTTATTATTATTTGCTTGATTTTCATTTATAATTAGTTATGTCAATTTATTATCATCTACTATCTACCTGTTTGTTTATTATTTAACTATACCTATGCATTTATTTTATTTATTATTATTTATATTATAATTTTTATCTATTTTTCATTTATTTATTTATCATTATTATATTGTTTTCCGCATCCGACCTAGCTATGGACCAAAAGGTCACTAATCCTTTATAACGGGATGGAATTGGAATATGGAGGGAATAGGGAGGGAACTAGGAGGGGAATGGGAGGGGAGAGGTGGGGAGAAGGCAGGGGGGAGGGGATGAGGGGGAGGTGGGGGAGGGGGAGGGGGAGTTGGGTTTCTGGAATGCAACAATCCAGGTTTCGCCATCTCCCCTATTTCGTTACTGTCGCTTTCCCCCATCTCTCTTTCCTCTTCCCCTCTCGCATTCTCTCTTTCCTGCCCCTCCCTCCTCCCCCCATACCTCTCCACAAAAATTCCTCTTCTACACTTTCAACTCTCGAATTTTTAAGCCATTTCTCTCTTCCGCAATTCCCCCCTCCCCCTCCCATTCCTCCCTCCCCCCCTTTTCTCCCTCCCCCTCTCCCCCCTTCTTCCGGGCTATTTCGTCTCAATAATCCTGGTTTCCCGTTCACCTATGATCGCCTTTTATCCCATTCTCTTCGTTCATTTCATTGTCTGACAATTCTTTTATTACTTATTCTGTATTTGTTCGCGTTTTCTTATTTCATCGTTCTGTGATAACTTACAATTAATTCGTTTTCCGTTTTTTCTCTCTTCATATATATATATATATATATATATATATATATATATATATATATATACATATATATATATATATATATATATGCATACATATATATATATTTCTTTTCTTTTCTTTTTTTTTCTTTCTTTTCTTCCTCGGGTTTTATGTTCTTTTTCGACTCTGTACGAAATATTTCTGAAATAATAAATTCCTTTAACTCTTTTTACTTGTTCATTTATTTATTTATTTTGTCTCAGATCCAGAACCAACTTTGCATGGACCAATAGGTCTCTGGCTGGACGGTTCTCCCCTCAGTTACTTTCAGTCTCATCATCATTGTCATCATTCTCGTAATCATCACTGTCCTTCTCACTTTATCGTCACGTCACTATTATTGTCACCTTAACATCATCATCATCACCATCATTGTCATCAACATCATCGATTTATCTAATTAGGCCTTTAACTTACTTCCTCACTCCCCAAATTACTTTCTTATACTCCTTAATCTCTTGACTCTAACATTTTCATCTCTCCTCCCCTCTCTCGCTCCGGAGACCAAGACCCGGCACCTCAGGGCCGCATATCTACATGGAGACTTGTAGGATTTTGATGGGAGACAATCCTCTCCGACGTACATCTCCCCTTCCTTCCTTCCGCCATCGAACTTTTCGTGAAGGTTGTTCTCGTCCTTGACCCTAGTTCCTTTGTTCTCCCCCCTCCCCCCCCGAACTCGAAATGTCTCCCCAACTTCAAAGAGTCCATTGTTTCCCTTCCCTTCCTGCTTCCGTGACCTGTTAACCCCTTCCGTTCCGGGTGACATTCGGTGACTATGGCAGCCGCAAGGCTATTCGATATTCATTTCCGTGGCACCCCCCCTTCAGAAGTGAAGGTCCCACAGCCTAACCCCTTCAATACTGGGTACCATTTACTCTTTTCTTGCTGCCGTCAAGCGATTTTATTCAACTAAGGAAGACATCACTACCCTCTTCAGTAGTGAAATAGTTAGCCTATACTATACTATGATTAATATTCACTAACTAGTATACACTAGTTTTCACACTGTGGACCTTTCTAGAAAGCTCGTTAGACCTCTAGGGACCCCTAGATGAGCGTCACCGTCCTAAAACCTTAGAGACCTTCATCTAATAACCTGTGACCTGTGCAGGTCAGACTACAATCAGCCTGTACAGTCTCGTAGAAGCAGGCCGGAGGGGATAATTCATATATAGCCTGTTGGTAAGTAGGTGGTAGGTAAGCAGGGAGTAGGCAACCTGCTGGGTAAAGGTAACCTGCTGGTAACTGAAGTAACAAGTAACAGTGCCACGCTAAGGAGAGTGCCACGTTGAGAAGAGTGAGGTCACGTGACGTCACGTGAGGTCATGTGTGTGTCAGTTAGGTCATGGGGCAATCTGACGTCGATTCAGTGCCTCTCCCCCTCCCTCCCTCTCTCACACACACTGTGTGACGAACTCGCTTTGTCAGGCTTCCAGTAAAGCGTGAGGGCAGCAAACAAACATACACACAAAAAGTTGTACACACATACACGAACTAAAGCCATACTTCTGCGTATACAAAAGTCTTTTTTAAGACTTCTGTGTGCACACAAGTCTTTTAAAAGACTTAAGCAGAGACCCAGGCTTCAGCACCCTTTCTCGTCGGGCAAACATCGCCTTCGACGCTAAATTATTACTCCGTCAATTAATTCAAGTGACCCCAAGTGACTTGCTAACATTGAAGTCCGCAAAATGACAAGACAAAGCACCGCCGTGTGATGTACGCTCACGACGTTCAGACGTCACGCACGCACGCATACACGCACGCACGCATACACGCACGCACGCACGCAAACACATGTACTGCTTACTGGTTGCGGTTATGTCAATCCTCTTCTGAGAGGGAGAGAGAGAGAGAGAGAGAGAGAGAGAGAGAGAGAGAGAGAGAGAGAGAGAGAGAGAGAGAGAGAGAGAGAGAGAGAGAGAGAGAGAGAGAGAGAGAGGTTTGATGTTATTTAAAAAAAATAGTTAACCTCACTTTCGTTAAATAATATCAAAAAGATAATAAAATAACACACACTCTCTCTCTCTCTCACACACACACACTCTTACACAAACTCAATATAAACACACATGAACCTACAGTTACACATACACACATAAACACAGACAGGTACAAAAATGGGCATATATTTTGCATGTGCGCAAACACAAACACACGCGCACGCACACACACGCGTACACACATGTATACCCATCACTCAATACTTTCTCCAGTTATTAAAACCTTGACCTTCTTAAAGCTCTTCGCAGCTGATATACTTCTGAGAGCACAGCAACGTTCTTGAGTACCTCGTCACCAGGGAACCTAACCACCCAGGTACCAATACTCAGTTTACACTGTTTAACACATATAACAATAAATAGATAAATAAATATATATTATAGATAAATAAATAAATGTATTTCAAAAATAGATTAAGAAAATGAAAATCTAAAACATTTGATGCTTATGATGATGATGATGTCGATGATGAATATAATAATGACAATGATTATTATCATTATTATTATATATATTTTTTTTCTTTTCTTTTTATGGTATGCAGGGCTGGTCCCAGCTCGGACCTCAACCTTGTCGGTGATCCGGAACTGTTCCTACATGAACGCAGAAGACGATGTGTCCACGCTACAGCCACATCAGTGACGAGACCCGGAGGAAGCTAATGCATCACACACACACACACACACACACACACACACACACACACACACACAGTGATGTCACCAAGTCACCTTAGGTCTGAGGTATGCAGCGATCGGTGGCCATTACTCTGCGGCACGGCCAGGATTCGAAAATACACCGAAGTCACCGTGCAGTTACCAGACGCGCGCTTTACCAAGAGTTCTACACACACACACGCACACATACATACACACACACACATACATACACGCGTGTACCCTATCTAAATTAGCGCCTCTATTGCACTTTGTTATAACATTATCTATTCAACTGGGGGGGGGATTCACCCCAACTTTTCGTATAGAAAGGGTGATGAGTCACCCATTCCCCAGCTCGCAGGCCCCCAATCACCCAATCAACCTCTATCCAGTCATATATAAGGTCCCCTATCTATCCCATCTCGCCTGTCCCACGGCTGTCACTTTCCTCCTCCTCCTCCTCCTCCTCCTCCTCCTCTCCTCCTCCTCCTAACCCCTGCGTCCTCGCGTCCTCTCCTCCTCCTCCTCCTTCTCTTCTCCTCCCCATTCCGGCATCCTCGGCTCTTCTTTTCCTCCTCCTCCTCCTCCTCATCTCTCCACTTCCTCTTCTTCCTTCTCCTCCCTCTACTAATTCACGTTCCCTGATCCATCTTCCCCCTTTTCCCTAAAGTTGATTTTACCCTTTTTAGTTCCTTAATAGCGTCCTTTGTCTAGGACCTTTATGACTCGATTAAAACTGTAGCTTCTTACAGTCCTTAAAATAATTCAATATTACCTTTTATGACCGTCTTTAATAGCTTCCTATTGGCCTAAATATTCATCGTTTATAAATGCTACTTAATACTGCCCTTTGTAAATATCCTAAATTCCTCCCAGCTGCCCTTCATGCTTGCTCTTAATATCTTCCTTTATCGGCTCTTTGTTATTATCATTTTCACTGCCCTTAATAATTCATCCATTACCACCCTTTGCACTGACCTTTATAATTGTAACTTATCACTGCTCTCTGTCCGCAATCCTTTGTAAACCACATCTTACCTTTTCCTTAGTTGACAAGGACCACTTTCATTCACCACACAAGACTTGATTGTTCCCTCCCTGTCCTCCTCCTCCTCCCCTTCCTCCTCCTCTTCCTCCTCTTCTTCCTCCTCCTACATGTCTTTACCCCCTCCCCAATCCCAAACCCACTTTTCCTCTTTCACCCAATTCTTCCGTTTCCCTCCTCCTCCTCTCTTCCTCCTCCTCTTCCTCCACAACCCCCTAAACTAGGGTGGTCACTTAACCTCCTACCTCTCCTCCATTCTTGGCACCCCTTTCTCCAACACTCTTCATCTCCAACAATTAAGCGTTTCTCCCCCATTTCCTCTCCCCCAACCACTTCAACACTGTGACAATGTTAACTTTATTCTGGCTAAATACACACGATTTATTTTCTATCAACGGACGTGACCAAGTTGCGTTCCATCCCTTTCGTACCTGGTGACCCTTTACCTGTTCCTCCACCTGACGTCAGCCGATTTAATTCAACCGTGACGAAGACGCCAAGACGTCCCTTCAGTGTCCTTAACGCTGAATAAAATCCACTGGCGTCGTTAACCAGAAGAAAGACTATCACAGAAGAATAAGGCCTGTTCACACTAGCGGTGTGAACCGCGCGGAAACCGCGGCGGTACCGTATAGTAAAAAAAAAAAAAAAAAAAACGCGGTTGTGTGTGAACGACTTCATTTATTTACAATTTAATTGAACCGCCGCGGTTCAGACCGCTAGTGTGAACAAGGCCTAAGGTTTTTGTGTATCTGGTCATACTAGGCCTTTTATTATGGCTGCCGCCAGGCGATTTTATTCAGTCGCGTGACGACTACGGGAACGAAGGACGCTACCCCAACAACTGCCATTTGGAAATGGTGCAAAAAAAATAAAATAAATGGTGTAAGAAATAAATCAATTTCCACACACGCACACATTTCACCCCGACTCCAGTGCGAGTCCCTGGAACCACACCTCAATTCACACCACCTCCACATTTATCACCACTTCCTCATCGTATTTCTTCCCACCTTCAGCCGAGTCAACCCACAGCTCCGTTTCCTCACTCCTCTTTCTCCCCCAGATCCCCCCTCCCCTTCCCCCCTCTCTCTTTCTCTCTCTCGGAAAAATGCCCGATTCCCCCTCCCCCCTCCCCCTCTCTTTCTCTCTCTCTCAGAAAAATGCCTGATTCCCCCTCCCCCTCTATTTCTCTCTCTCATCTCTATTTCAGAAAAAAACTGCACGTTTCTTTCCCCCCACATTTATTCCACATACTCCCCTCCCACTCCCACCCCCACTCAAAAAAAAATTTGCAAAGGCTTCTCAGAGCGAATATGGAAACCTACAATGCCTTCCCCAACGCGTGCCTCGCCCAATACCGTAACGAGGAGGAGAAAGGAGGAGGGGGAGGGGGAGGGAGGAGGGGGGGAAGGGAGAGGGAGGAAAAGGACAAAGGGATGGAGGGGGAGGCGGCGGGAAACGGACCGGAGGGGGAATGAATACAAAATGGGGGAATCGGTGAAGTAAAAGTAAAGGTTACAGGAGGAGAAGGAGGAGGAAGAGGAGGAGGAGGAAGAGGTGGAGGCGGGGGAAGAGAAGGGTGAGGTGGAGAAGGGGGAAGAGGTGAAGGAAGAGTACGAGGAGGAGGACGAGGAGGACGAGGAAGACGAAAAAGAGGAAGAGGAGCAAGAGGAAGAGGAAGAAGAGGAAGAAGAGGAAGAAGATGAAGAGGAGGGAGAAGACGAGGAGGAGGAAGAAGAGTCAGAAAAGGAAGAAGAGGAAGGAGAGGGAGAGGACGAGGACGAGGAGGAGGAAGAAGAGGACGAGTATAAGATTATAATGGTAGCTAACAAGCCTGAACATAAATACAGGTAATTAAAAAGGATAGTACCGAAAAGATTCTGGGCTGAAGGTACGTGTGTGTGTGTGTGTGTGTGTGTGTGTGTGTGTGTGTGTGTGTGTGTGTGTGTGTGTGTGTGTGTGTGTGTGTGTGTGTGTGTGTGTGTGTGTGTGTGTGTGTGTGTGTGTGTCCGTGTGTGTGTGTGTGTGTGTGTGTGTGTGTCCGTGTGTGTGTGCGTGTGTTTGTGTGTGTGTGCCATGCAATAAGGTACTAGTAACAGCAATATCTTTCAAAAAAGAAAGTGAGACGGAGAGAGAGAGAGAGAAAGAGAGAGAGAGAAAGGAAATGGAATGACATAAGCCAAGAGAGCGTTAGTTAGTTACTCCATAGAAGCAAAAACACATGGAGGAGTGACAAATATGGAGTATGGGAGTTCATTATGGAGGTGAAGGGAGGGCGAGGGGAAGGGGGGAGGAGATATGGGGGGGTGGGGTGGCCGAAGGGGTTACATGGGTTGTTAAGGAGGAATACCTCGACACCCGTTGAACACCATACCAGAGAACAATAATCCCATATGCCACTATACCACCATGGTACCAGGCCTCACAATACCAATACCTCATTGTAGAACACGATATATGCCCTTATATCACATCACTATGGTAAAGGAGTTAATGATATAAAAGGAACCAGAAGGAAAGTGTAAATTTATTAGAACCAAAACTATTATTTTTATTTTCTTTAGACAACATTCCTACACAGAACAAGTTGCAACCGCGTTAAACAATAATTGCATCGGTAATATCACCTTCTCTTGCCTCAGCTCATACTGAGCTCCCTCAGTGACCCAAACCACATCATAAAACAGCGGGAACGGCTCCAAACTAGCACTCCACGACAAAACCTTGCAAAACGGCAATAACCTACATCCCCGTGGTAATAAAACACACACACACACACAAAGACAAACACACAAAGGCAAACACACAAACGTTGATAAAAGAAAACGTACCAATAGTGCCCCCTCACAAAAAATAAATATAAAAAAAGTACTCAAGAATTCAAATGGCACAATAGAAGAAACCCCAAACCTTACCAACACACTCTTTTCTTACCAACGGGGTTGCCATGGAGACGAAAAGAACAGCTTGGCGGCAGCCAGAATAACATAATAAAATACTTTTCGATACGCAAATGCTCAAAAAAAGAGTTGGTCTCAAAAAGACCAATGACCCCCAAAACGACCCAAACTCGATCGACGACATAATAACCACTCTGGAAGACTCGAACACCACCCCTGGCCTAAACACACACACAACACCAACATAACCTCACAAAGACCCCAAACT
This sequence comes from Oratosquilla oratoria, assembly GCF_046742065.1. Classification (NCBI taxonomy): domain Eukaryota; kingdom Metazoa; phylum Arthropoda; class Malacostraca; order Stomatopoda; family Squillidae; genus Oratosquilla; species Oratosquilla oratoria. The sequence goes on along the minus strand of NC_134803.1, from coordinate 46,537,928 downwards.
CAATCGACAACGACTCGGTAACGAACCAAGAAGTCCTGCACCCGAAGAGCACCTACAGAACCCCAGACACTACTCCCACCCCAGACACTACTCCCACCCCAGACCCTACTCCCACCCCAGACCCTACTCTCACCTCACGCCACCCCGGAGCCACCTCGAACCCAAAACCCCCAAGAACGCGACGGCGACGTCGGGAGGAGCACCCCACGGCGCGCCGCACCCTGGCCGGGGATCACTTTTACTCATTTGGGGTCACAAGGAAACTGTGAAGCGACCAACAGAGTCTTTCCTTACCCCCTTACCCCATCCTCTTCCCTTCCA
>NC_134803.1:46515107-46522607 GCF_046742065.1 Oratosquilla oratoria | reverse complement strand
GCGCGCGCACACACACACACACACACACACACGCCCTAAATATTCGCCCAACACAGGAGAGCCGATCAACATACCACCGACACAGTTTGTGAATGAACCCATGGTGGCGGTGGTGGTATGTATACCAATGACAGTGATAGTAGACATAATTGTGGTATTAGTAGTAGTGTTGACATCTAGGCAGGGAGAGGAGAGAAGGGAAGATTATAATGACGGTGATTACGAGGGCAAGGAGGAGGAGGGAGGAGGAGGGAGGAGGGAGGAGGAGGGAGGAGGAGGGAGGAGGGAGGAGGAGGTAGGAGGAGGGAGGAGGAGGGGAGAGAGGAAGAGGACGACGACCGAAGAGAAGAATGAAAAGAAAAGGAGACGGCTGAGGTGAAGTAGAGGTAGGCGGAGGAGAAGAAGTGAGAGGAGAGGAGGAGGAGGAGGAGGAGGAGGGGAAGAGTGAGGTTGCTGGCCTTGACTATACCCATTCTCAGCATTTGGGTCAGTCTATCGGTACTACCGTTCCTTGGAGCGCTTCTACTCATAACTTTTGTACTCTCGCTCGTATAATTACTATGAGGGCTGGCGTGCCACCTCGTAGAATTACGATCATCGTATCTCATTCTCGTATATTGATCACAATATCTCATACCCTTCCCTACCGTGGGGCACTTTTCCTTTGACCTGTGTCTGTCGCCAGGCGATTTTATTCATCAATCTGACCCCCAACCTCCATCTATTCTCGATAGCTGATGATTTGCAATCGTATTTTTATTTTCTATATTTGTGACCTACTCTATATAGCAATAATCTACGAGGAAAAGTAAACGTCTGAGTTTTGTATTGAGGGAATGGTGGTACCTGGCAACTCTAGCAGTTGTTTTCCTATAGTATTACCCAGGTAAAAGTTCGAGTTGCCAGTTAGCCATTTTTTTCTATTTCCTACTGGGAGCAAGCTTGCGTATACGCAGTTCACACACACACACACGCACACACACACATGCACACACGTAAGCACGCACACACATGCACACACACACACACACACACACACACACACACACACACACACACACCTTATTTCATAGTAGGTGCCTCCATATTTTGTATGCACCCCCATATTTCATAAGTACCTCCATAATTTGTAGGTCCCTCCATATTTCGTAGGAGGTACCTCAATATTTCATAGGTGCCCCATATTTCGTAGGAGGTGCCCCTATACATACAAACATGAACTATCTTTATTGTAGTTCCAACTGTAGGAAAAGCTGTATTACACACACCCAGCTCTGCGTGTCTACTTGTGTGCCTGACTGTACCTGTTCTAGAACACCTTGAGAGCCTTTTCTCTTGTCAGACTAGTTAGAGAGAGAGAGAGAGAGAGAGAGAGAGAGAGAGAGAGAGAGAGAGAGAGAGAGAGAGAGAGAGAGAGAGAGAGAGAGAGAGAGAGAGAGAGAGAGAGAGAGAGAGAGAGAGAGAGAGAGAGAGAGAGAGAGAGAGAGAGAGAGAGAGAGAGAGAGAGAGAGAGAGAGAGAGAGAGAGGGGCCCATATTTTCTATTTTTATTTATCTATTTGCGTGTGTGACTAAAGCACATGAATCTGTTTTCCCTAAAAAAGCGTAGACTCAGAGGTGACTTGATACAGGTCTTTAAGATTTTAAAGGGAATTGACAACATCAAAAGTGACAAAATTTTCACATTGAATGAGAATCAGACAAGAAACAATGGTCTCAAACTGTCCGGAAATAGATTCAATTTGGAAGTAGGTAGAAACAACTTTACCAACCGTGTAGTTAATGAATAGAATAAACTTCCTGCACAGGTAGTGCAATGTAGTTCAGTTCGAAGCTTTAAGAATCATTTAGATAAATACCTAAGTAAGATGCTGTAATGATTATATTTTATCTTATATTATTTGTTTTTGTTTTGTTATAATTTGTCTGTCTGATTTTCATTTATTATTAGTTATATGTCAATTTATTATTATTTACTATTTACCTGTTTGTTTATTATTTTAACTATACCTATGCATTTATTTATGTATTTTATTTGTTATTTACATTATTATAGTTTTTATTTATAATTTTATTATTAATGTTTTTTTTTTTTGCATCCGACCTAGATATGGATCAAAAGGTCTCCTGTCGGCATGCTCCGCCTTTGTAATCCCTTTGTAATCCTTTGTGTGTGTGTGTGTGTGTGTGTGTGTGTGTGTGTGTGTGTGTGTGTGTGTGTGTGTGTGTGTGTGTGTGTGTGTGTGTGTGTGTGTGTGTGTGTGTGAAGTTCTGTTTTAAGGACAGGTAAACTGGACAGAGAACTTTGTGAAGACTTTGAACCTTATTTCTTATGTATAAGTTTTGGAAACTCGCTGGCCTAGCGGGTTAGGGCGTCGTTACTTGCGGCGAAGGTCGAGGGAATGGCGGTTCGAGCACTGCCACCGGCGAAGTTGAACCAAGGGTATGATGGTACATTAAATTCCACGCTACAAAGGCCTCTGTGAGGGGCACCGTCCTAGCCTCAGAGAGGAGGAGTTTGTGACGGTAAACCATATCATCATCATCATCATAAATTTACTTTTTTTTTTACTAAAAAAATAAATAATAATAAAAATAAAATAAATAAATAAATAAATAAATAAAATAAAAAAAATCCAAGGACAGGCATGTTCAAGATGTCTTAAGGGGAGGCGCAGAGGCGAGTGAGCCTTCTCATTTTTTTTTTCCTTTTTTGTACTATTTTTGAACTATATTTTCGTAAAAAAAAATCAAGGACACACGTACCAATTCCTACCCCTTCCATACCGGGTGCTCCTTTTACTTATACTCTTCTTGTCGTCAGGTTATTTTATTCATCACCCGTGGCGACCCACCCCACAGCTCAAAAGGAGATTCCCGTTTATGTGTCTATTAATGTCTGTGTGGCTCAAGATGGACTCCTGATGATGTGGTTCAAGTATGGATTTCTGTCTATGTTATGATCGCCATTTTGTTCTGACCGCCATTTTGTTCATTACGAGCACGTTCAACACCCAAGCCCTCCCAAGGACAAGACCTTGTAGTAGGTTGTTGTTATGAGCCAGTTTACCTGACACTGATGTGTAATGCTATATTTACATAACATACATACTGTATACACATATATGCATTTATACATATATACATAACGGGTCATTTATACATATATACATGACGGGTCACTACGAGCATAGCTCCCCTTCCCGTATATTACAACTAGGTAAATACGTAAATACATATATTTTTTCTCTTATTCTTTACGCTGTAGAGAGATGATTAAAGTACTTATTTTGTTACTCAAAACAGGTGTTTGTTGCGAGGTATTTCGTTGCATTTTTTTTCGAGTACGAAAAATTATCTTCGAATTACACAACCGTAGAATACAGACAACCACAATAGAGTGATTTAACACACACTACGCACTACAGTTTAAAACCTTAAAAAAAAAAAAAAAAAATTCTTATCCCATTCTTTTCTATTCGTTCATGTATACACTTCATCAAGAATATTGTTAAGTTGGCAAATACAAACTTTGTGCAATTAAATATTGACCAATATAACTCTAAATACATTCTAAGTCAGAATATAAACAAAGGGAGTAAACACGCCATGAGGCGCTTAGACACCGCCTTTCCCAACAAGGCCTAACTGCCCGTGCAGAAGCCAGTCACCTGTGGAACTCGAACCTCGGCCCGTGTGGTCAAAAGAGAGAGGGGGGGGAGAGAGAGGGGGAGGGGGAGGGAGAGGGAGAGAGAGAGAGAAGAGAGGGAGAGAGAGGGGAGAGAGAGAAAGAGAGAGGGGAGAGAAAGAGAGAGGGGAGAGAAAGAGAAAGAGAAAGAGAGAGAGAGAGAGAGAGAGAGAGGGGGGGGAGGGGGTTGGCGACCACCCCATGAGTGTCGACAGGCCAGCATTAGTCAAGTGGAGGCGAAACCACAGCCGAACTCGATCGCCTTGACTTCGTCGTCGCCGTCGCCGTCGCCGTGCAACGATGTCCAAACATTGGCGGTGGGGCCACCCGGGTTTCGTGGCTTCGTGGCGACACGGCATATGACACACACACACACACAGTATCGCTGCGCTGCGAGTCGTTACTCCAACTCTCGTGGGCGGGCGGTTGGGTGTGTGTGTATGCGTGTAAGGTCGCAGCATTACCCATAGATCGCACGCACGCACGCACACACAGCTTGCTGGTGTAGCGATACCGTACTCCACCGCTTGTTCGACGACCTGAGTTCGATCCCCAACCAGGACTGAAAAAGGATCATAGCACGGCAAACCGGCATCCTATCTCTCTCTCTTTTTTTTTTTCTTTTTTTTTTGTCAGGTCACTGCATTACTACCACATACGAGCTCTCATCCGGAAGGATAATAATTATCGAGTCCAACATGTGATCCAAGACCATGTTGAATCACACACATACATTATGATAGACAGAGAAACAGAGAAACAGAGAGAGAGAGAGAGAGAGAGAGAGAGAGAGAGAGAGAGAGAGAGAGAGAGAGAGAGAGAGAGAGAGAGAGAGAGAGAGAGAGAGAGAGAGAGAGAGAGAGGAACCCTGGCGACATCAAAATCCCGTGACGACACCCAGAAGCTTCTTCTTCACGAAATCAGGTCATTATGACGTCATTCGGGCTTCTTAAGCGTTCCGGAGTGCATTGCGAGATCCACAACTGTGCTGAATAAAATCGCCTGGCGACAGCCTTAGTCAAACTCTCACCCTTTTCCGCCAAGTGGGACACTTTATTGTCTTTATCCGGGTTAACCCAAGGCGATTCTATTCAGTTTTGAGAAATATTGGGGAAAAAATGCCTTTCGATGTGCGGGTTTCACACACACACGCAGTGGTAGCGTTCGCAACCGCTACTACACCGGACCCGAGTTCGAATCCCGCCCAGGGCTGAAATAATTTCAGTATCGCTTCGGTGCGAGTCGTTACTCCAACTCTCGTGGGTAAGAGCTGTCGATCAAGAGTCCAACACGTGATTTAAGACCGTGGTAAATCACACATACAGCCAGAAAAACATATGAAGGTCATCAATTGTAGAGAAAGGCTCAATCGAGATGGATTCATCCATTATAATCCCAGAGCAAGTAGCAATCACGGTGCACCGGCTTTGTAATGTACCCATGGGACGGTGCTGGAGCCGAACATGCCACAACTACTTATGAGGACACATCTACGTGACCCATGACCTACGTGGTCTGTGCAGACACATATTTCTCCCGTTTTTTACACTATAAAAAATATACATGAGATTTGTTGTGTGCATTTGGGTGTGTTTCGTAGTGAAATACATAGTTGCAAAGTATTCTGATATCTTATAGGGAAGGTACGACAGACAACCTCCTTCCCCCATTCTCCTCTAACCTCTTCCTCCTTCCCTTCTTCTCCCTCCTCCTCCTCCCCCAAACTCTCCCTTCTCCCTTTCTTCTATCTCTCTCCTCCTCCTCTCCATTCTTCCCTATCCTCCTCCCCCTCCTCTCCCTTCTTCCCCATCCTCTTCCTCTTCCCCATGCTCCTCCTCCCCTTCCTTCTTCCTCCTCCCCTCTTCCCCACGCTCCTCCTCCTCCTCCATCCTCCCTTGCACGACAAAACCCGAGTTTCGCACTCCGACTCGGCCTCCCGAAGATGACGTCATCGTTTCAGGCCTCAGGTCATGACAGGTCACTCAGGTCACGGGCACACGTCCACCATTTCCCAGTGGCACTCGCAAAGCCCTTCAACACGACGAGGCGCTTCAGCGATGAGGCCCGCCGGACTGAAAGGAGTCTCGAACGAACACGACCCAACACGTGAGGGTCCGTCATCGAATCGAAGGAAGAAGAAAGGAGACAGAGATGAAGGACGAAGAAGAGGAAGAGGAAAAAGAAGAGGAAGAGAGGTAAAAGAACGACGAGGAGGAAGGACAAGGTGGAGAAGAAGAAGAAGGGGAATGAGAAGTAGACGCAGAAGAAGAATGAAGAGGAAGAGAGGACGAGGAGCAGAAGGAGGACGAAGAGGAGGAGGAGGGGGAGGAGGAAGCTTCACCAGCGTTTCTATCTTTGTAGACAATCTCGCTTATGATAGCAAGAGACCGGATCCTTAAATCCCTCGGGCACTTGCCTTGCATGTTTATTCTGTCTGCCGCCAGGCGATTTTATTAAAACATGCAGAGCGATGAAACTATAACTTGTTTTAAGAGAAGGTTAGGTAAGTTTATGAATGGCATGATGGGTAGTAATGGACATGGAACTGCCTAGTGTAGGTCTTATGGTCTCTTGCAATCTCCCTTATTTTTATGTTTTATGTCTTCGGAGACTTCAACGCCCGAGAGAGAGAGAGAGAGAGAGAGAGAGAGAGAGAGAGAGAGAGAGAGAGAGAGCGAAGGAGGGAGAGAGAGGGAGAGAGAGAGAGAGAGAGAGAGAGAGAGAGAGAGGGGTAAGGAGAGAGGGAAGAGGAAGAAAGAAGAAGAGGAAGAGATATAAATAAGGAGGGAGGAGAGAGATAGAAACATATAAGATTTACGTCTTGTTGTGCCCCGCCTTTCCTACGAAAGAACGTACTAATCATTAACATACAATTAACACAAATGTTAACAACACCATCCCCCTTCCGTACCGTGTGACCTTTTCCTTTTATTCTCGCTGCCGTCAGGCGATTTAATTCATGGGAGTGAAGAGGTTATTATACATACAAGGAAGAATATCACGAAATCCTTCAATAAACCAGTAATCACGAAGGCTTAAGCCGAACATAAATTTAACTGCTTTGTAAACAGGGAAGTTAGTGCATAAACAAGCCACAAACCAGCAAACATTGTAGTTAAAAGACGCCGGTAAATTCCCGCGAATAGTAGTAATGATAATAATAAAAAATCAAGAAGACAAGGTAGTTTGTCATTTTGAGCAGACCGTCAACGCCAAACAACCGCGAAGGACACGACGTTTGAAGACTCCATAATTCTTCCTGTGTAGGATTGACCACGATCTCCGTAGTCTTAAATCACGTGCGTGCGTCTGTGATTCACCATGGTTTTGGATCACGTGTTGGACTCGTGATCGATAGTTATTTCCCGTCCGGAAGAGAGCTCAGACCTCATCAATGACCGATCTATGGGTAATGTTGTAACCTTGCACGCACACACACCTCCAATTCCCCATCCACGAGAGTTGGAGTAACGACTCGAAGCGCAGCGATACTGAAATTATTTCAGCCCTGGGCAGGATTCGAGCTCGGACCACCGTAGTGACAGTCGGGGACTCTACCAACCGCGCCACCGAGTCGTGTGTGTGTGTGTGTATTTGCCTAGTTGTATTATACGGGAAGGGAGCTATGCTCGTGGTGACCCGTCTTTGTATCTTTCAGCATCAAGTTTTTTCTTAAAATCTTGAATAGTGTTTGCACACACTGTTTATCTAAATTATTCCAGGTATCCAGTACTCTATGTGGGAAGCTTTTTTTTCAGATCTCTTCTATAGTTATTCTTTTTGAGTTTCTTTTCGTGTCCTCTTGTTTTTCCA